>NC_133141.1:38123916-38748916 GCF_048418815.1 Hemitrygon akajei
AACTCTGAAATTATTCTTCTCCAGATAGCCAAGAAACCAAGAACGGCAGCACAATCATTAACCCTCAAATCTCCCCTCCCCACACAAAAAAATGAACAAAAATAGAACAGGCACATTGACTCCCAAATCCTCCTCCCACTCACACAAAAGAACGAGAAAGATCAGGTGAAAAGCACAGTATAGTATAGTCCATATCCAAAGTGCAGAAAACCTGGGTAACATTCTCTTGCACAGCTGCTGGCCTTTCCCTCTCCAGCAGCAGAGCGATCCCATCAGTGATCAAAAGGCAGCCTCCCCTCTCTGGCAGCAGAGCGATCCCATCAGTGATCAAAAGGCGGGCAGCCGGCGCTCATCTTCCACATTCGCCTCAATGTTTCAATCTCCCTCATCGCTTTAATCAGCGAAATGGAGTCGGGCAGCAGCTCGTGCTCTTGCCATGAGGTTTGCGCTAGCTGCCTCTGCCTTCTGGAATCCTCTCTGAGACACCCAAACGATCTCCACAGTGCTAATCACAGGCTCCAACAGTTCCAGATTCACATTCAAGACAAAAAAATGAAAAAGATATAAAAGAAGTGAAATATGTGGTTTCATAATCTATCCAGAAGATGTCGACTGAAGGATTGCTGTACACAGGTGCCATCTTGGCCAGAATTTTTCACCAGGAGACTTGGGTTCATAGAGCCGTACGACGAGGAAACAGGCTCTTCTCAAACTCATCCATACTGACCAAGATGCACATCAAAGTCAGGAAAGGGAAAGGGAAAGGGAAAGGGGTAAAGCAGCCAGTGCAGAGTAAACCCTGCGGCCAACAGATATACAGCTTTGGGTAACATTCCAACCGAGCAGAGGAAAGCTACAGTGGTCAGGTTTCTGGCATGGAGTCTAGTTCCGTGGCTCCGAAGGGAAGAGAGGAGAAGAAGTGAGCTGTGGTGATAAGGGATTCGTTAGTTAGGGGAACAGGAAGCAGATTTAGTGGATGAGAACAAGATTCCTGGATGGTATGTTGCTTCCTGGGTGCCATGGTCTGGGACCTCTCGGATTGAGTTCTCAGCATTCTTAAGTGGGAGGGTGTACAGTTGTGGTCCATGAGTTCAGGGTGTTAGGTGCTAAGCTGAAGGGCAGGACCTCCAGGGTTGTGATCTCAGGATTACTACCCGTGCCATGTGCTAGTGAGGCCAGAACTAGGAAGATCACACAGTCGTTCACATGGTGAAGGAGTTGGTGTAGGAGGGGCAGCGTCAGATTTTTGGATCATTGGGCTCTCTTCCAGGGAAGGTGGGACCTGTACTGCAGAGACAGTTTGCACCTGAACTGGAAGGGGACTAATACCCTAGCAGGAACGTTTGCTAGTGCTGCACCGGAGGTGGGGTGGGGGTCTGGTTAAACTAGAGTTGCAGGGGGATGGGAAGCAGAGTGCCAGAACAGTTAGTGGGAGGTTGTGGAGACAGATGCTGTTAAGACCTCAGACAAAGTCAGGAATCAAAAGGTTGAACATGCTGTGACTAGTGCCCTGAGCTGTGTATATTTCAATGCAAGAAGTATTGTAGGAAAGGCAGACAAATTCAAGGCATGGATCAACATATGGAATTCTGATATTGTAGCTATTAGTGAGATTTACTTGCAGGAGTGGCAGGACTGGCAGCTCAATATTCCCGGGTTCCTTTGTTTTAGATGCGACAAGTGGGAGGGATTAAAGGAGGAGGAGTGGTGTTACTAGTCAAGGAAAATGTCACGGCAGTGCTCAGTCATCACAGACTGGAGAACTCATCTGGTGAGACGTTATGGATGGAACTGAGGAATAAGAAAGTTAATGGGGCTATCTTATAGCCCACCTGACAGTCCATGGGATTGAGAGGATCAGATTTGTAGAGAGATCACAGACTGCTGCAAGAAACATAAGGTTGTTATAGGAGAAGAGTTTGACTTTCCACATATTGACTGGGACTGCCATACTGTAAAAGGGCTAGATGGAATAGAGTTTGTCAAATGAATTCAGGAAAGTTTCCTAAAACAGTACTTAGAAGACAACAAGAGTGTGTGCAATACTTGATCTACTATTAGGGAATGAGACTGGGAATGCTACAGACATTTATGCAGCGGAACACTTAACATCGAGTGATCATAATGCCATCAGTTTCAAAGTAAATATGGAAAAAAGATAGTTCTGGTCCTTGTGTTGAGATTCTGAATTGGAGAAAGACCAATTTTGATGGTATCAGAAAGGATCTGGCAAGTGTGGATTGGGACTGGCTGTTTTCTGGTAAAGGTGTACTTGGTAAGTGGGAGGCCTTCAAGAGTAAAATTTTGAGAGTACAAAGCTTGTATGTGCCTGTCAGAATAAAAGGTAAAGATAACATGTTTAGTTAACCTTGATTTTCCAAAGATATTGAGGCCCTGGTTAAGAGGGGAAAAAACGAGGTGCATAGCAGGTATTGGCAAGTGGGAACAAATGAGGTGCTTATGGAGTATAAGAAATGCAAGAGAACACTTAAGAAAGAAATCAGGAAGGCATGATATTGTCCTAGCAGACAAGGTGAAGGTGAATCCTAAGGGATTCTACAGATATGTTGAGAGCAAAAGGATTGCAAGGGACAAAATTGGTCCTCTGGAAGATCAAAATGGCAGTCCATGCATGGAGCAAAAAGAGATGGTGGAGATCTTAAGTAAATTTTTTGCATCTGTATTTACTTAGGAGAGGGATGCAAAGTCAATTTAAAGTGAGGCAAAGCAGCAGCAAGGTCATGGACCTGATACAGATTACAGATGCTTGCTGTCTTGAGGCAAATTAGAGTGGATAGTTCCTTAGGGTCTAACAAGGTGTTCCCTTGGACCCTGCGGGAGGCTAGTGCAAAAGTTGCCAGGGCCCTAGCAGAGATATTTAAATCATCCTTAGCAGCAGGTGAAGTGCCAGAGGACTGGAGGATAGCTAATGTTATTCCGCTGTTTAAGAAAGGATCCAAAAATAAACCAGGCCTGTGAGCCTGACATCAGTATTCTCAGGGACCGGATATATGGATACACCTGGACTAATTAAGGATAGTCGGCATGGCTTCTTGCATGGTTGGCCGTGTCTAACCAATCTTATAGAGTTTTTCCTGGAAGTTACCAGGAAAGTTGATGAAGGCAAGGCAGTGGATGTTGTCGAGATGGACTTTAGCAAGGCATTGACAAGGCCCCACATGGGAGGTTGGTCAAGGAGGTTCAGTCGCTCGGCATTCAGGATGAGGTAGTAAATTGGATTAAACATTGGCTTTGTGGGAGAGTCCAGAGAGTGGTAGGAGATGGTTGCCTCTCTGACCCGAGGCCTTTGATTAGTGGAGTGCCGCAGGGATTAGTGCTGGGTCCGTTGTTGTTTGTCATATATATCAACAATCTGGATGATAATGTGGCTAACTGGATCAGCAAATTTGCGGATGATACCAAGATGGGGGTGTAGTGGATAGCGAGATCTGGACCAGCTGGAAAAATGGGCTGAGAAATGGCAGATGGAATTTAATGGAGACAAGTGTGAGGTTTTGCACTTCAGTAGGACAAACCAGGGTAGGTCTTACACAGTGAGTAGTAGAGCACTGAGGAGTGTGGTAGAACAGAGGGATCTGGGAATACAGGCGCATAATTCATTGAAAGTGGCATCACAGGTAGATAGACTCAAAGAAAGCTTTTGGCACATTGGCCTTAATAAATCAAAGAATTGAGTACAGGAGATGGTATATTCTGTTGAAGTTGTACAAGACGCTGGTGAGGCCTAATTTGGAATATTGTGTGGAGTTTTGGTCACCCACCTACAGGAAAGGTAAATAAGGATGAAAGAGTAGAGAAATTTTACAAGGATGTTGCCAAGTCTGGAGGACCTGAGTTATAAGGAAAAATTGAATAGGTTAGGATTTATTCCATGGGAGATAGAAGACTGATAGGAGATTTGACAGAGGTATATAAAATTATGAGGGGTATAGATAGAGTAAATGCAAGCAGGCTTTTTCCACTGAGGTTGGGTGTGACTATGACTAGAGGTCATGTGTTAAGGGTGAAAGGTGAAATGTTTAAGGGGGACATGAAGGGAACAAGCTGCCAGCACAAGTGGTGCATGCAAGCTTGATTTCAACATTTAAGAGAAGTTTGGATAGGTACATGGACGGGAGGGATATGGAGGGCTATGGTCCTGGTGCAGGTCAATGGGACTAGGCAGTTTGAATGGTTCAGCATGAATTAGATAGGCCAAAAGGGCTTGTTTCTGTGCCCTTTGATACTATGATACTTTAATGAATTACATACTTCTCAAGAATTTACCATAATCACTGAAAAATAAGGCTGAATAATCCTATTTGCTCAGTTGATTGTCTCACACGTCTCTATGATCATCTGGTTACCAAAACAATTCTGTCGAAAAGCTGTAATGTGAAATTAGATCGATCCTCCTCTTTCTTGAGATTGACAGGTTCTTGGTTGGTGGTGGGGTTAAGGGTTATGGGGGAAGAAAGGATAATAATCAGCCATGATGGTATGGTGGAGCAGACTCAATGGGCTGAACGGCCTAACTCCGCTTCTGTGTCTCATGGTCTTCTGATCCTAGACGATTCTGTGGTGGCAAAGACATGTTATTGCAAGAGAAGTGTAATTACCATTTCAGAAAAGATTATACATAATTGTAGAATAAATATAACTTTATTCTTTTGCCAGTAGACTTCATGAAAAGTTTAACAGTAACATCTGCACAGAGAAAGCCTTGTTACAGGAAGTCTTACTGTACAGTCTGACCCAGTACACTAACACATCCATGAACAGAACAAGAACTCATTAACAGTGGAAGTGTCAGGTTATTGACTTAACAAAATGTGTAACTGTACCTTATCATTGTGTAAAATAGGACACTGAATTCATCCACATTGCCACTTACAGAGACAGGGATGTGCTGTCACTGGGCTGGGAGGAAGGTGGGAGAGGGGCGTGCCAGGAGAAGTTCACTCACAAAATAGAGCAGTAAGATACATCTGTGAATAAGGGGTAAATACACTGCACCCAGGGAGGGGGAAAAAAATTCATCACGACCTATAACTCACAACGACCCAAACACTTGTGCCCTATCAGCTCTGGATCACAAACAGGAATACAAGTCTTTCTCCTCTTATGCACTTCAAAAAAAAAGAGCAAGATACTACTTCCCGGTGTGCCTGTGTGGAGCAGTTTTAGGCGTTTGGTCACCCAGCCACGCACTGAAAATTAATCTGCAGTAATAACAATGACCAGCAAGTGGCAGCATTTGCTCGTTCTTGTGGCCATGTATTTACACAGCGTTTTCGGCAACAGGCGTAAGGACTGCATCAGTCAAATTGACAGCTAAAATTCAAATAAATACTATATATATATATATAAAATTATAATTTGCTGCAAATTCTCCTTAAATGAAAACTGGCGCAATGAGGGGGAGAATTTGCTTTAAAAATCTGCTCAGACTTTTAAAACTGCGAAAGAATTATCTCTGCACCACCTCCAGGCTAGCTTCCCAATAGAGGTACAGAACTGGAAGCTGGGTTTCTGCTGCATTTTTCAGAGATTATAGAACATGTAAACTGCAGAAATGGCATCAATCATAGGTAGCTTTTAAGGTGCCTTCACTGGGAACCCCAAATGAGATTGTCCAAACATTTGTCTCCAATCTGTCTCATGTAAGGTCGGCTGTATTGTGTAACATTCTTTTACCAATCTATGTGAACCTCTGAATTTGCACCAGGTTGTATCACAGCAGCAATGTGCTGGTATTCTTTGATGCATGTATGAGGAATGAATGAGCTGAATTTCAGGAGTCTGTTTATGGACAAGAGATCTAAGATGGAGATTTTTGGGAATTCTGCCAATTGCACAGACACTGGGCTTCCAAATTGCATGCTGCTGGTGATTAAGGGCCACTGAGAGACCAATGCTGCAGGGAAAGCATCTAATTCACATAAATTAATCCACTTGTGGCGGTAGCCCCCAAAAGATTACTGGCCTGAGGAGGATTGCAAAGGAAATCTGGACCAGTTGGGGACAGACAGGCGACAGAGGCTGACTGACGTCTGCGCAGGGAACCAGGGATCTGACAAGAACCTAGGCCTCAGGCAGGCTTCCAAGCCTATGAAGTGGAGCTGCTGAGCCCAGTGATGAGACCAAGGCCTTGTGCTATCTTCAGACTCTGCCTCAGAACCCTGCCCATCTTCAGATCTTCACCACTTATAAACTGGTGAAAGCTGATGGTACGCAGGCTTGCTCGGGGCAACAATTAGCTGGCTAAACAGATTGGGTCAGCTGCTGTGGTGAAAGAGCTTCTCTTCCAGTGTATTTCTGTGCCTGGCAGGTGCTGCCCTCTTCTTCCATATCAAGCACAAGATTCTTTAATCATTTTAAAGATGGAGGTTCGTCTAAATCTCAACCCAAACAGCGCATCCTGACAGCTCAGTTAGACAATGCTTAACCTTCACAACTGAACTGAAAACCTTGGTTCCTCACCCTCCTAGTTTTTCACCTTGTCAAAGTGATTTACATTCTGTCAACAACTGAAAAATCCCATATCTCCGGCCCCAACAGCTGCAGAATAAAAGACTGCTGGTGGCGAAGCAGACTTGGACCTATGAGTGGATTTCTAATTTTGATGACGGGTTGAAGGTCAAAATAATTCCTTCAAAGCTGATATTATAAAACCCATCAATAACAGCCCCCACCCCCAGCACTGGGTCCAATCTTCTTTCAGAGGAACCCAGATCGATTGAAAACGGTTTCAGTTTGCCCTTCCCTTTCAATGTCACACTTGCTTAAGGCCTTGTCTGAACTGTTTTGAAAATTTGAAAGGGGTGTTTTTTGAGCTGCATCCATTCTGACATCAGACAGACACAAGCTTTGGGAAGAAGTCATGTTACCGGACTCATCAGGGAATTTGAGTTCGACTCATGTAAAAGAATGGACATAAACATTGGTGCCAATGAAGGGCATTGTGGCCTGGCTCGAGGAAGCTCACTCAGCTCCTCTAGGGAAGCAAAGCCATCAGCCTTGCCTGGTCTGTGATTCTAATCCACCAGCAACTGAGCTAGTGGGTGGCATAGTGGAGAAACGGGCGAGCCGCTGCCTCATGATGCCAGGGACCCAAGTTTGACCCTGACTCTGGTGCTGGCTGTGAGGAGTCTGCACGCTCTCTCTATAACCAGGTGGGATTTGTCCGGGTGCTCTGGTTTCCTACCACATCCCAAAGACATGCTGGTCGAGAGGTTAACCGCCCACAGCAACTTGCCCCTAGAGTGCAGTCGAAGGAAAATAAGGCAAAAAAGTGGGAATCATAAAACTGTGGGGTAAGTGGGTTGCTAACAGCCAGGGCAGACTTGGGCTGCATCTCTCTGCGACCAGTTAGCTGTACTAAACTGCTCCCATTAATTCCAGATGGGAACATACCAATCTAGTGGTGGTCAATAAATGCTAACTTCATTGTGCAAAGCCCACACCCTCCTAAATAGATATCAAGGAATCCAGATCTGTGGAAAAGCAGCTTGCCTGACCTTAGTTCAGATCTGCAGGGAGGGTGAAGGATTAGAGTTTAGCGGAGAGGTGCTGAGCCCAGCCTGTGGCAGTGCACAAACCCAGTTACGCCTGTTTCACTCTGAAAACTGTGTGTGACTTCAAACTCGGCAGTCTCAACATTATCAAAAAACTCCAACGCAGTTTAAAGCTTAACTATAACAAGATAACTGAGAGTCGAACCAGCTGAGGTCGAAAGGCGACTAGTCATTCCTTTGAATGAACAATCGGAACATCCTGAGCACTGTGCAGGTCCACGTTCACGGTCAAATCCTGAGAAGCTCAAACCCTTTTTCTTTTTGTCTCTGGACGTGACTGACCCCTCTTGTGCAAGCTGCGGTTAAATTAATCCACTGATAGCTTCTTAAATTGGTATACGTGAGGGAGATGATTGCTTCAGTGAAGACTTTAAAAGGTTTGTTTTTAAAAAAACATTCTCTTCCCTCCCACTGACAGAATTCATGAAGGACAATTACAGTCCAAGTTGGCACACAACCTCATCATCCAGCCAATTAAAACCCAAGGATAAGGGATCCTTATCCGTCAGCAAGCCTGACCTGGAATTGTGACCCTCTCAGATGCCAGGCAGGGCAGCACCACCCAATCACAACAAGGGGTATGAAGTATGATCCCACATACATACTTTCACAACTCCCTTATCAAGCATTGTCCTGGGTGGGATATTTGAGACCTACACAGTACTTCAGAACCATGCCTTCTCTCAGAATAAATGTGCTTAAAATGAACATCCCACCAACAAACGCATAAAAGAACTTCTTGTGAGTACATTAAACTGAACAGCATATTTACAGACATCCCTAGTGTAACCTAGCTATCTTCTTTATCTTCCAGTTCGTATGGACCTCATTTCAAAAATGTAATGACATCATCATAGCTTTGTTTCTTCCTCTGGTAAATCCAATTTAAACAGTTCAACAAAAATAATCCATTAAATGTTTCATTCATATAAACTTTTCTTTGTTCAAATTCTTCATTTTTTTTGGGATACTACTGGATTTTGCGCTGGTGATCCAGTCTATCAACTAGTATTATATGAGATTATGATAGATAAACAAAAGGAGAGAAAAAATATTTTTTAAAAAACACAAAATGGTCTTCATAGTTCTCTCCTAGCAGTAAATCAAAGCATGTTCTAAAACCAGAAGCTAAAGGCTTGCAAACGGGAGTGCAGTCTGATTTAAGAACTGCTAATTCCTATCTTGGAGGGTGGATGTATTTCTGAATGTTTGTGTGTGTGATGCATGCGTACATGCCTGTATGTGCTTATATGTGATATGTATGTACTGTATATACATATGTGTGTTGCGTGTGTGAGAGAGTGCGCACATGTGCATGTGTGAGAGACAGTGTGCCTGTGTGTGTGTGTGGGCGTGTTATAGGGTGTGTTTTGGGGGTGTGTTATGTGTGTGCACATTTCATATCTGCTGGTCAGCACAGCCCCGAATTCGATGTCCACCATAGTTAAGGACTTGAACTCCAGCGTGGCTTAGTACAAGGTACAAGTTCCAACCCAGTCGCAACTGCCTTCCACAAGCTGCAGAGTATGTGGCAAACAATACTGTGGTTCTCCTGTGAACACTTCATCTTTTAAAAACACTTCAAACATCCAGGTGAGCGAAAGTCCGACCCACTTGTTCCTTGGTGTTCTCGGGAAGCTACGGTGACTGGGTGTTGGGGCTGCTGCTGGCAGAGCTTGGGGACAGACTGGGGCTGCTACACGGCCGGGCTGCACCACTCTTGCTGCAAGGCGAGGACGACGGATCGATGCCGTCGGAATTCTCCAGCATTTCCTGAATGAGCGGAGGCATGGACCCGGGAATCTCCATTTTGAGGGTAATGACCCGCTCAGCTCCTGGGGACAAAGGAACACAACCGTGAGACAGACTGGCAGAAGGGGAGCTCTTTCTGGCTCACTCTCGCTGTAATAACCAAACTGGCAGAAACCACTAACATTTTATATACAGGTCACAATTAGCTGGTTATCATTTTTAATTGTTTCTTCAGACATTGTTTGGCAAAATCGAGTATTTTTAATTATTACAAATACTTCAGGCAAATGCACTATATTTCAGTTTAAGAACACAGGAAGTGGTCCTTTGATCCATGATGTCTGTGCCGACCATGTTAAATTAAACTAATCCTGTCTGCCTGTACATGATCCATATCCCTCAATTCCCTGCCTGTTCATGTGTCTGTTACATTCCTCTTACGTGCCACTGTTGTGTCTGTTTTCACCTCAACCGCACATCTATCATTCTGTGCAAACAAAACAATACCCTTGCCCAACACATCTCCTTTAAACACAGCCTCTCTCATCTTAAAGCAATGCACTCTTGTATTTGACATTTCTTCCTTAGGGAGAAGACCATCTCCCCTATCCATGCCTTTCATAATTTGTTTCGAGATACAGCAGAGTAACAGGCCCTACCAGCCCAATGAACCCACACCACCCAACTACACCCATGTGACCAGCTAGCCTACTGACCCTGTACATCTTTAGAATGTGGGAGGAAACTGACACAGTCACGGGATGAACACAAACAGCAGCACAATGGAACCCAGGCCACCGGCGCTGTAATAGCATTATGCTAACTGCTACGCTGCTGTGCCATTCTATTTTACAAACTATTCTATAATCTTCTTTCAGGTCTCCCCATAGTGTTTTCTCTGGTGTGTTGAAGTCTAAGCTCTTCTTATAACTAATACTCTATTCCAGGTAGCATCCTGGTAAACCTCTTCCGTACCCTCGCCAAAGTCCCGACACCCTTCCTACTGAGAAATGCAAACAATACTCCAAATACCCAAGTTTTATACAGCTGCAAGAAATTGCCACTGAAACAGTACGGCCAATAATAACGCCAGCACATTTTGAGATTTTCACTGCCAGCTGACTTTCTATTTCTCTGAAAAGAAAATTACACATCCTAGATTTCTCAATTAAAAATGGAAAGTACTGGAAAAATTCCACAGCATCTACGGAAAGAAGATTCTTCACTCAAAGTGAGTATGAAAGGAAGTTGGTCTAAGTAATGGTGAAAATGACAAAAATAATTTAACTGTCCATTGGTAAGTCACGTCATGCCACCCTATTTCAGGCATTCCTTTGTTCCACTCGTTGTCCTCCCCCGCTTCTTCACAGCTTACATTGCCTGCTACAGTTTCCCTGTGAAGCTGCTCTTGGACTATAGGTTATGTTTTCTAATTTAGATTAGATTAGATAAAATTAGTTTTATTTGTCACAGGCATGTAGATTCACGCAACACGCAAAACATAAATTATACAAGACAGGAAAGAAACAGTAGGTGGATCAGCCCACCGCTCACCTTTGGCACTGATGCTGCGCAGATCTGTGATCTTCATCAACATTTTGGGGAACATGTGTGGCTTGTTTGGCCGCCTCTTCCTCACGTAAACCTTCAGAGCTTCCAACAATGGTTCCTGTAGCTTATCCACTTTCTCAGGCTCTTCCAGATCCTGCCGATCTGCAAAATAAAAATTTTATCCCTTACTTTTCTCCCACATTCCTCAGTTCACTCGTTCTCCCTGTTTGCCACTGAAAATTTAAATCAGAGTGGTGGATTGGGAAGTGTGTGTGTGAGAGTGAGGGTGAGGACATGTTGGATTTCAAAACTAAAATAACACAAATGCAGAAAATTGTAAAGAAAACCTATAATGTTGGAGTTTAAAAAAAAATCAGCAGGTCAGGCCATGTCTGCGGAGAGAGAGAAAAAGAGGTTTAATGGTTCACCAGGATTGAAGCTTCGTGTCTGACAAAGCCTCGGTTTAAGTCTCATCCTCCATTGCCTTTTTGGAATTTTCTCCAGCCTTTTGCCTTCGGGGGTCTCTGTACCTCTCCAACTCTAGTCATCTGACCATCCTCAGCCAAAACTTCTGGAGGTGCATCCCTGAAGCTCTCATCACGTTTCTGATCAGCTATCTCAATATTCTCCTCAACTGCATCAGAGTCGACAACTCTGCTGTGAAGTAGTGTTTGTTTTATAGCAGCAAAGATGAAATCTAAACAAAAGGTATGCTGTTGTGGAAGATAATAGGAATAGTTTGCATATTTAGTAATTTTCACCTAATTGGGCGCAGTTCAAGTTCAAGTGGTGAGTCACACCTATCCAAGTGATCATTTTTCACTTGTTAAACTCCGATCAGTCAGCATCATATGACCATTTAACTTGTCAAGTTTATTTCACGCACATGGCAGCAGGTAACCTCACAACGATCAAGGCGAGAAGCCTGGAATGAAGTTTGTTTTCATAGTCATATGACATGGAAAAAGGCCCTTTGCCCCAACTTAACCATGGAAACTATTATCCAGCGAGCTCGTCCCATCTGCCTGCATTTGGCCCGTAGCCCTTCAAACCTCTTCTATTTATGAACTTATCTAGATGGCTTTTAAAATGTTATTAATGTACCCACCTCAATCACTATTTCTCATGGCTCATTCCAAATATGCATCACTTTTTGCATGAAGAAGCTGCCCACAACGTCCCTTTAAAATCTTTCGCTTCTGATCTTAAACCTATTCCCTCTTGTTTTTCCTACCCTCTCCCAAGGAAGAAGTACCTCCTCCCCTGTCTTCCTTATCCTTGGATGACCAATCAACTATACTTCCAGGGGTCAACTTCAACACAGAATAGGCATTGAAGAAGAATCACTACTTTGCATAAGTTAACTATGTTCAGACAGACATCAGTAAGTCAAAGTCTAAACAACTTCAGATACTGAAAATATAAAATTAAAGCAAAATATGCTGGAAACACTCAGCAAGACAGTCAGCGTCTGTGGAAAGAGAAATAGAGCTAACTTTTCACATCTGGGACCTGGTGTCAGAACTGGGGAGAAAGAGGAAAAAAAAGCTAACTTCCTCTCTTCCCAGATCTATTCCTCTCACTGCAAATGCAGCCTGACCTGCTGAGTGTTTCTGGAACTTTCTTTTTTTTTGCAGAAACATCTACTTATAAAAGATTTACATTTTTGGAAATGTTTATAGGTAGAATCTTGAACAAAATTTGCATTTATTCAAAAGACGTTCTAAGGTATTTCATCACAATTTTGTCAAATAAAATTTGAATCTGACACAAACATCTCGTCAGTAGACTGGGAATAAAGATTAGACAGATCTTGCCACCTCACCCCCAGCCATAAACCCTTGATGGGCAACCCATCCCTTAAATTTCTGCAAGTTCCACAACCCCATGTTAAGCTTTGTTGACTTCCTAAAAGGCATAACCTAACAATATAAATGGCAGCGAGGAGCTCAACACCTTTCATGCACACTTAGAAAGTGACAATAACCCTATCCCTGTGCAAATCCTCACAGCATGTTGTCAGCGTAGGAAGCCAACATCAGAACATCCTTTAAGAGGGTGAACCCTCACAAGTCATCAGGCCCTGATGTATGGAGGCCCAAATGCATAGAATCGCAAGAGGCTGCAGAAGGTTGCAGGCTCGGCTAGTTCCATCATGGGCACAACCTTCTCTGCCACAAAGGACATTTCCAGGAGGTAGTGCCTCAAGAAGGCAGCATCCATCATTAGAGATCCTCACATTTGGGAACTATCTGCTTCCAATAACGACCATTGAGGAGGAGGCACAGAAGCCTGAAGACCCACACACAGTGATTTAGGAGTACCTTTTCCCCCTCCGCCATCAATTTCTGAACCGTTTATGAACCCATGAACACTACCTTGCTATTCCTCTTTTATACTTATTTTTCTACTGTAACTTAACAGTACTTATTTTAGGTCTTGCACTGTACTGTTGCTGCAAAACAAATTTCATTATATATGTTAATGATAATAAATCTGATTCTGATTCTCTAAAAGCTATAAGCAATTTTTAAAAGTTCTTAAACGTTTCTGACATTAAGAACATCTAAAAGTTGCTGTAAGCAATTATTTACTTAAGCAAGCAACTAAATAAATCTTATTAAAACATGTTTTAGAAAGTTAGGCTGCCAGGGCTGCAGGGCTCCATTCCTGTGAACCGTTCTTCACCCAAACAGTCTGCAAACCACAAACTGAGTTCCCTCCTGGCAGGAGATGCCTACAGTGCTGCAGCAGCCAGCAAATCAATCCCACCAATCTCCCAAACACTCGCTCATGTAAATGGGGTGTACCTAAGTCAGGAGTTCATAAGCTGGGAATCAATCATCTAAGATGAGTACTGTGTTCAGGAGTGAGAAAAGATTGAGTACTGTTTAGTTCTGCACATCTCATTATAGGAAGGATGTGGAAGCTTTAGAGAGGGTGCAGAGGAGATTTACCAGGATGCTGCCTGGATTGGAGAGCATGTCTTATGAGCTAGGGTTTTTCTCTTTGGAGTGAAGGAGGATGAGGTGTGCAAGATTATGAGAGGCACAGATAGAGTGCACAGCTAGCATTTCTCTCCCAAGGCAGAAACGGCTAATACCAGAGGACATCTCTGGCAAAGGAGGAGGAGCTTAGGATTAATGGCACCTAATGGCGACTCCTCTGGTTGCATCTTCAGAAAGAGCTCTATTTCCATCTTTACTATCTCTATTTTTCCCTATCGGGGTTCTTTTGAAGACCCTGACCTGGAGTTACACACTGACTATGGTCCTTTGCAGGAATGGGACCCGCTCTCAGGGCTATTCGGCACGACAAGGGCTCAGCCTAAGAGCTTCACTTGCCTTCGGAGGGCCAAGAATTCATGGCTCTGGAGACGGGGGGATCGGAGGTCAGTGTCCGGGCAGAAGATTGGTGAGTCGTGGGAGATGTCAGATCTAAGGCTCTGTGCCCAGAGACCCGACATCTTTGGGTACAGAGCTTGGATACAGCAATGCAATGGACTTTTAACATCGTAAACCAGCGAGTTGTTTGTTATGACTCCAACTCTCGCTGTGAAATGGAGACACCTTTTTCTCCCTTATTAGGGAGGGAGAGAGAGAGCCTGTGGTATGTTGAATTACCGGGTGAACGAGTAGTCTTTGGGGTACTGCAAGTCTGTGTTTTTATTGATGCTTTGCTGCACGTTGAGGGCTCGGTGATGGGTTCCGATGCTTTTGGCTGGTGGGGGGGGGGGGGAGGGGTGTCGTCGCTTTGCTGCTGCTTACGCATGGGGGAGGTGGAGCTGGGGGTGAACTTTGGGGTTCTAACATTTAACTGTCAGTCATTCTTTGGGGCACTCCTGTGTTTTCGTGGATGTTTGCAAAGAAAAAGCATTTCAGGATGTATATTGTATACATTCCTCTGACATTAAATGTACCTTTGAAACCATCTGTTTAAGGTGAGCGGAGAAAAGTATTGTGGTATGTTAAAGGTAAACAGAGTGGTCAGTGCCCAAAACCGACTGCCAGAAGTGGTGATAGAAGCAAATATATTAAGGACATTTAAGGGACTCTTAGATGTCCCTAATGTCTCTAGGTATCTTAGATAGCCACATGGATAAAAGAAAACTGGAAGCCTATCGGCTACGTAGAAGGGAAGAGTTAGATTGATTGTAGAGTAGGCTAAAAAGTTGGTACAACATTGTGGGCAGAAGGGCCCATACTGTGTTGTACTGTTCTATGTCCCACGATTTAATAATTAAAAATGATTGACATAAACCACAACCATTTTAAAAAATAACTTATATTCTTACTCTGCAGCCATCCCATCCCACCTGAAACCAAAGGGGTCATGGATCACCCACAAGAACTGATATCTAACTCCAAAACATAATGAGGCTGAGTGGGTTGAAAGGGATAATACATCGGCTACGATGGAATAGCAGAACAGATTCGATGGGCTGAATAACCGAATTCTGCTCCTAAGTCTTATGGTCTTATAAACCTAGGGAATGGATATGGAGCTGCACTCCACAGGTTCATCCTTCTGAATATGTCAGTAACCCCTGTAATTCTGTGGCTGACAGTGCATGTCTGGGGCTTAATAGCATTTAAACAGGCACTGGATAACAAAAGCTGGTCCATTGTACTTCTCTTAAACATTTATATCATCAACAGTAATGCTTACAAGCAGCAGCCGATGACAATGACCTTGCAGCGTCTGTGCTGCGGTCAGTCTCTGATGAAGAGACATACCCACTGGGAATTGAATGGAGAATGTGCTAAAGCTCATTTCACTCGTGACCCTAAATAGCCAGCAGTCAGAAAGGACAGTTCACCACATCCATCTGGGTGTGTTTGAACCTAATCCCAGGAGTTAAAAGGACAGCATTTGGAGCTGATCCTTCTTGTAGGTTTCAAAATTATGCACAACTCAATTTATCTGCCAACAATTAATTTCATACTTTACATTAACAGAGGGACGTGATCATCAGATTCTATATAAACGTTACACGTAGGTACAAAAGATCAAGATACACCTTCAATCCTTGTGTGACTGTTACACAGAGATCAGAAAAAAAACTCTATAGACAAAGACACATTCAAATACAACAATTTTTCCTCCTTTATCTTTCTAATTTTCTTTCTTTCTGGAGGTCGACTTTGTTTTGGGTATGTTGCACACGTAGCAGGGATTTTTAACATCTTTACCTGGATGCCACTTTTTCCAACCTTTTTCACTTGATCATGTTACAATATAGTAAGATTACTGGACCAGCACTAGTATTAATTAACTTGGAGACAAGTGCTTGAATTCCATCACAGCAGTGGAGGAACTTGAGTTTAAGTACTTAAATAAAGTTGGAATAAAAAGCTAGTTTCCGTGATTGTGACCACAAAACTACTGGAATGTCATAAAAGTTTGCTCTCTAAAGATCTTCAAAAAAGAACAAATACCATCTTAGAGACACAAGCGACTCCAGACGCTGGAATCTGGAGAAATAACAAACTGAATTGGGTTTATTATCACTGACCTATGCCATGAAATTTGTTGTTTACCGGCAGCAGTACAGTGCAATACATATGTTACAATAATATATAAAAACAATTAGAGCAAAAAAGAGCAAAATAGTGAAGTTATGTTCATGAACTGCTCAGAAATCTGACGGCAGAGGGGAAGAAGCTGTTCCAAAAATGTTGAGTGTGCATCTTTAGGCTCCTGTACCTCCTCCCCAATGGTGGTAATGAGTAGAGGGCATGTCTCAGATGGGGAGGGTACTTAATTATGGACGTTACCTTCTTGAGGCAATACATTTTAAAGATGTCCTCAATGGTGAGGAGGCTTGTGCCCATGATGGAGCTGGCTGAATCTACAACCCTCTGCTGCTTTATCCAATTCTGTGTACTGGAGCTTCCATGCCAAGCAGTGATAAATGAACCAGCACCAGTATTAACTTGGAGACAAGTGCTTGAATTCCATCATGACAGCAGAGGAACTTGAGTTTAAGTACTTAAATAAAGTTGGAATAAAAAGCTAGTTTCAGTGATTGTGACCACAAAACTACTGGAATGTCATAAAAAAGTTTGCTCTCTAAAGATCTTCAGAAAAGAACAAATACCATCTTAGAGAAACCAAATGCTCTCCACAGTACGTCTGCAGAAACTTGCTAGAGTCTTTGGTGACTTATCAAATCTCCTCAAACTCCTAATGAAGTAGAGCCTTCTTCGTGACTGCATCAATATGTTGGACCAAGGATAGATCCTCTAAGATGTCAGAGGAACTCAGTGGGTCGAGCAGGGTGAGGATGCAGGTGTTGTGGCCCTCTACCGGACAGCACCAACTTGGTTTGCTCTTCGCTGCCCTCTCAATCATTGAAGTTACTGCCCCGACTGAAATGAACTCCTGGAGACAACAGAACAAACTTCAAATCTTTCTGTTCTGCATGGTTTACTTCTTAACCTGCAAGGACAGCGTTACCCTGGTCTACAATAACAACAAATTAACGGGCATTTTATAATAATCGATAATTAGATGACTAATCTGTTATTGAAGCAATACAATGGGAAGATGTTTTCTAAAGACACTGGGAGAATTTCTTGTCTGTTCTTCAACTATCTCCCTAGAATCTGATAATCTCATATGAGACACACAGTGAAACCCTGTCCTCTGACAGGAGTCACTTCCACTAATATGGCAATCACAGGAAATGTCAGGTTAGATTACATTCTCAGATTCTGGAGTGGGACGTGAACCCTCACCGAAGAATGTAACTGATTAAACTAATACTACTGCAAGTGAGGGGAATTGATGAATACATGTCATCTTGTGCTGTGCTATTTTATGTGCCATTCACAAAGTACTGCAAATCCTTCACTAGGCTTCGTTCAAATAAAGTTAATATTATTATAGAGCCTTGAAAGGAAGCATGTTCGGCCCAAGCAAAGATGTACTACAGATGGACACTAGAGGGTGATATCAGCACACACAAGGCTGGTCTATAGAAAACAAGTAAAACTGGCCACTGTTCGACTAACACGCACAAAATGCTAGAGGAACTCAGCAGGCCAGGCAGCAATAGAAAAAAGTACAGTCGAAGTTATCACACCATCAATTAATGGATTCAAATGACCAGTGGGGAGACAAGACATTTTCTCATTGCTAATCACAGGTTGGCCCAAATTGGGCAGAGTTTTAAAAAAAACTGACAGAATCTTCATTTAAATTAGGACATTCAAAAACACTTGTGTTTTTTCACAGGGCAATTCAGGTGTAGTGAAGCAAATTTAACATAAAGCCCGTAGGGATCAAATTAAAAACCAAGTCAGTTTTATTTCTGTCAATGAACTGGCTTTGCCAGCAAAAGCATTATACCATCTTTCTCTTGCTCGCACAAGTGAGTTTCTCCATCTGACCATCACTACTCCTCACCTGGATCCAACTCTTGCTCCACCCTTTTCCTCCACTTTTTTATGCTGGCTATCACCCCTCCATCATTCAGTCCAAGTGAAGGGTCTCAACTTGAAATATCAATTAGCTGCTTGACCTGCCGAATTCCTCCAGCATCTTGTGTGCTACTCCAGACTCCAGTATCTGATGAAGTCTCTTGCGCTCTGACTGAGAGACCGCAGACTCCTGCATCTGCAATCACTCAATCAGCAACAACAGTACAAAATTCTGATATTTCATTCCCCTGCCACCCCACACGGAATTAAAGAGGGCAAAAATAATGTGTCCTTAACTCAGCTCCGATCAAAATCAGTTATGTCAGTACATACACAGATTATAACACCATTGAATTAACAAGGCCACCATTTTTAAAGCAATGTCATATCTGGCCATTGCTATCTAGAGCTTGGGGGATTGTAGGCTATTAAAGTAATAAATTTATATTATTAAATTAATATTAAATTAGTAGCCCATTAAATCAATACACCTTCCTTCACAAGGTTTACTGAAACATAATGAATTATTCAAGCCATTAATCGATGTATACTGTCATATTACTGTGACTGTAATACTATTAAACAATAGTGACATTATTTTATATAGTGCTCATGCTTTCTTAATAATTAGATTTAATAGTAATCTAATTATTATGATTTGACTTAAGAATAATAACTGTACCAATTAGACGGGATACAAAGTTGGTCACTTTTACTATAAACAGCATACTAGTCACAAACTGGTTACAATCACTACAATAGTCACATCTGTTCTTTCATTATTTTATCGGCAGCTAAACATTTTCCCACATTTTGAACTGATGAACAGTATTAAATATTATGATTCAAGTTCACTGACCAGAAGAACTAATTCTTGCGTTCCTCTTGCTACTGACATTGTCTGACCTTCTGAACATTACCCATGTTTTCAGTTTCAACTTAAACATTCTAAGATTAAAGTGGATAATTAGATAAATACTGGACACTTCTCTGATTGAAGGGTCAATGATCAGGGAGGTATCAGCTGAAAATTATCACTGATTATGAAAATAGTGAACTCTTTGAAATTGTGATAGGACTGAGTGAACTGAATGTTGGCAGATATTTCCTCTGCTTGGGCTGTCTAGAATGAGGGGCTACAGATTTGAGCAAAAGAACAAGAGATTTAGGACAGCAGCGAGGAACAATTCCGTCTCTCAAAAAGTGGTGAACCTGTGAAACTTAGTAGCACAGAGGACTGTGCAAGCCAAGTTGGTGAGTATATCAAAGTTTGAAGTAAATTTATTATCAAAGTACATAGGTATATGTCATCATATACTTCCCTGAAATTCATTTTCTTGCAGGCATACTCAATAAATTCTCAAAATAATAACCATGACAGATTAATTGAAAAAACACACCAACCTGGGTGTTCAATTAATGTGTAAAAGACAACAAACTACAAATACAAAAAAAAGAAATAATCATTTATCTGCAAACCAATGCAGATAAATGCACTGAGAGAAAGTGGGAAGGTAGTATTAACACAAGAGATTCTGCAAATGCTGGAAATCCGGAGCAACACGCGAATGCTGAAGGAACTCAGAAGGTCTGAGTCCACTTACCCACCAAAAATTCACCCGATGCTAAACAGTGATGATGAGGCACAGAGGCCAAAGCAAATTTATACCACCATCACAGCAACTAGAAATGGTGAGTATAGTTGGCATAGTAAAAGTGGTGACAATGGCATTAATTAAATATGCAATTAAAATTACAATTAACAAATTGAAGTATGTGATTGCAAGATTAATTATAACTTTTTATTCCCCCAAGTAGACTAACAGCTCTAATTCAATGTGATCTTTCCGAACCGGTCACGTTCCAGATGACAGCAGTTACATTTTATCCTCAGCAGGTCAGACAGCGTTTGTGGAAAGAGGAACAGTTAATGTTTTGTGTATGTGAATTGAGAAAGAGTGAATCAAATGCTCTAATGATTACGGCACTGCCAGCACAGCCTATGTGTTTTGTTGCCTAGTATTTCAGCTTCTACAATCCAAGAAGTCAACATCAGATTCAGATTTGTTTATTTATCACATGTACATCGAAATACTTGAGTTAACAATCTAAGGACGTGCTGGGGGCAGCCAGCAAGTGTCGCCATTCATTCCTGCGCCATCATAGCATGCCCAGAATTTACAGCAAAACAACACAGAACACAATAAGCAACAAAACAACAGCAGCAAAATAAGCCCTTTTCCTCCCTCCCACATAGACAGTCCTCCAGCCCCAAGACAGGCCTCTGGCAGACTCGTGGACTTCCCCAGAGTGGACATTGTAGAATCATCTGCTGTACAATGCAAGGTGAGGAATAGGACTCAAATTTTAGTGTGGATTTATCCTTGGCAGAAAAAGTAAAGTCCAGAGCTAACATGAATTAATATTTATTTAGGGGAATCTATCCGTGTCCTTGATAATCTTATCAATAATCAATTAGCTCTGCAGCCTGGGGATTCTTTTTATTTCTCTTCAGAAAACTTGCCACTGCTTTCAGTTGATAAAAGGGAAAGTATGTTCTTCATCTATTACCCATGAATGCACAAGACAAGACAAGATTATCTCATCTTCTACAAACTTAGTGCAAAGAAATAATATGTACATCACTTTTTTATAATATACTTAAGGCATTAGTTGTTACTGTATCCAGTGTGTTAAATGATGGGGAGAGCTGCTTAAGTGACACTGATTGATTTCCAATGTTATGACGACATTACCACTTACACTCAGTGGCCATTTTATTAGGTACAGGAGGTATGTTTGTAGTCTTCTGCTGCAGTAGCCCATCCAATTTAAGGTTCAACATGCCATGCAGAGATGCTCTTCTGCACACCACAGTTATAACATATGGTTAGTTGAGTATCTGTCGCCATCCTGTCAATCTAGCCATTCTCCTCTGACCTCTCTCATTAACAAGGCATTTTTGCCCACAGAACTGCTGCTCACTGGATGTTCTTTGTTTTCCACACCACTCTCTGTAAACTCTGACACTGTTATGCGTGAATATCATAGGAGATCAGCAGTTTCTGAGATACTCAAACCACCCCATCTGGCACCAACAATCATTTTCTTCCCCCGTTCTGATGTTTGGCTGAGCAACAAATGAACCTCTTGACCATGTCTGCATGCTTTTGGGCATTGAGTTGCTGCCACATGATTTGCCGATTAGATATTTATATTAACGAGCAGGTGTACCTAATTAAGCGAGCACTGAGTGTATTTCTCAACATGTTCCAATTTTCAAGAGGCCATTACTGAGGAAATCCAATGAGCAAATCTCAATGTATGCAGATTTTACTGATATACACTGTGTATTCATTGTTATAATAGATTTTTATTGCAGCATGTGTAGCTTCAGATCAGATGGTGTTCCTGAGCAGATAAGGGCTCCATGCCATGATTGAAGATCGGTGTTTTTTTCCCTCATCTTCTTCACCATTGCTCCACTCCTTTTCTCATACGATACTGCTGCTCTAATTTCTACACTTCTGTTCCATGTGTATGTAACATTCTATTCTTGCAACTGCTCAAAACAACCTTCCACATTAAGGGCAGCTTCTAAAGCATAAACTAACCCAAATCCATTTTATACAACATTTCTGCAGTTTACAACACTAATTTACAGGACTTAAGGGATCTATCCATTGTGATTCTTGACAAGTTTCTTATTTCAGACTGTCTTTGCTCCAACAGAATTATAACTATTAGCCAAGAATAAGTCAGCTCAGTTGGAATCACTTTTGTCTCTCAAGTAGAACTCCCCCTTGTAAGCCTAATAATCCTGCAAGTTATTTTCCAGGTCTAAATTTCAGCAACAATAAAAACAAATGAATTGGTCATTCATCTTATTTCTGCTTTTTGGGATCCAACTAGAATAATTCATCATGTCAATAATTCATGGTATCATGGTAAAGCACCTACAGAGCCTTACAAAAGCATTTTGTCCTTTCTTTTAATTACATTCTGTTATCATTGCCCAGCCACAGTATCTCATTCCCAGCCACTTTGCTCTTATATTTTAATAGAACATATACTCAGTGGTCACTTCATTAGGTACACCTACTCGTTATTGCAAGTATCTAATCAACCAATCACGCGGCAGCAACTCAATGCATAAAAGCACGCAGACATGGTCAAGAGATTCAGTTGTTGTTCAGACTAAACATCAGAATGGGGAAGAAATGTGATCTGAGTGACTTTGACCATGAAATGATTGTTAATGCCAGACTGATGGTTTAAGTGTATATTTCAATTGACAGTTCCCGAATATACTGCCCTCTGCTGTCTAGTATCTGTTCCTACTGTTCTGTTTACCTCTGTTCCACCCTCATCGGTCGCCTTCTCACTCCACATATTGTACTTATTTCAATTTCCTATTATGGTTGTCACTGTCAATCATTAACTTAAACATTATACAGTTTTACTGATACCTAAATAGTCTTTATTTGCTCTCATCACAATAATCAGCAGAAAACATCTGTATTCATATAAAAGTATTTTGTAATTTCAGTCTATAACTCCAGTTGTAAAGGAAAAAGGCGAGGTTATAGCATTTCTCTTTCCTTACCTCCACAAATGAGGCAGATAGCACTAAGAAGGCCAGTCTCTGCATCATCCATCTCCAGCGGCAGTAATTGATTGGCAAATGCAAAAACCAGATCAGTAAGGGGACCAAAGCCTGCATTATGCATCTGTGTCCTGTTCAAGGTAAGGCCATCCGAAAAAGTCATGGTATCCTGATCAGGTGTGTACCTGGTGCAGATTCGCAGAATCTGAGAAAGCAAAGAAAGAATGTCAAAGCGCCCTTCAGTAGCACACACAAAATGAGCAGGTCAGGCAGCACTTACGGAATAGAGTAAGCAGTCGATGTTTCGGGCCGAGACCCTTCATTAAGACTGGAAAGGAAGGGGGGGGGGCCAGAAGCCAGAATAAGAATGTGGGGGGATGGGAAGGGGTACAAGCTGGCAGTTTGCGCGCGCGTGCACACATACACGGTACAAAAGATTAACTCTTGATCTCTAAATCTACCTTTCCATGGTCTTTGCGCCTAATTTCTACCTGCACTGTACTTTCACTCCAAATGTAACACCATATTCTGTATCTGATTATTGCTTTTCCCTTTGTATTACTTCAAGTGCTTATGTCTGGAATGACCTGGCATGCATAAAAGGCTTTCACTGTATCCCGTTATATGGCTTATATGCGACAATATTAAACCAATTGCCAAATGGTCCATTGGTTTGCTAGCTCAGACGTCTTTAAGTATATTGACAAGCAGAGATGGCTATACTGGTGCTAATATTATTGGGGTATGGTTTTGGAGGTGCTTTCCAAGTTGTTGTTGTTCCTTTTCGCACCTTGTGGCACATCGGGCGGCATTTCTTTTTACCATTTCCTTAGCATTTGCCTGGTTTCTTTTTACGAAGCTGAGTTGCTAGCTTGGTGCTTAACACAGCATGCAAGGAGTCGACTGGATTCCAACCTGTGACCATTAGCCTCGAAGTCTGGTGCTGATGCCACTACACCATCGGCTGGCAATACTGCATATTGTCAAACAGGGATGACTATAGTGGCACTAATATTATTGGGGTATGGTTGTGGAGGTGCTTTCTAGCTTTCTCAGTTTCTTGCCCAAATTACCAAATGTTAAACCATGAAGGCTTCACATTCGAAAGGCTGAGAACTAATATTTATTTGTACTTTGTGAGGGATATCAATGGGCAGCAATTAGAGCACTGGCTTCCCTTAGTTCTCTCTCCAGCTTAGGAGCGAAGGTGAGGATGGCTCTACTTAAGACTTAAATAATATAAATATAATTTTGATGTTGCCTGCAGATACTATCAGCTTATTAGCAACCTTGGATAGGGTACTTCGTGGAAGATACAGGAAGATACGAGGAGCAAACTGTAAGTCATACCTAATGACGGACCATCTCAGCTCTGTTGATACTTCCTTTAGTTGTGATTTGGTAACATAAGATCTCAGTATTGGTTACTTTAGTGTAAACTCTCTGAATATCAGCTTTAGAGAGTGTGCAATGGAGTTTTACCAGGATGCAATGTGGATTAGAGAGCATGCCATCTGAGGAAAGTTTGAGCAACCTCGGGTTTTTCCCTTTAGAACAAAGGAGGATGAAAGGTGACTTGACAGAACAATATAAGATGATAAGAGGCATAGATAGAATGGACAGCCAGAGACTTTTTCCCCATGGTGAAAATAGCTAATATGAGGGAGCATCATTTTAAAGTGTTTGGAGAAAAGCAAAGGGGGGCGTGATGTAGTTCTTTGTAAACACAGGGAGTGGCAGATGCATGAAATGTGCTGCAGGAGTAGTGATAAAGACAGATACATTAGGGACATTTAAGAAACTCTTAGATAGGAACATGGATGAAAGAAAAATGGAGGGCTATGCAGAAGGAAAGGGTTAGATTGACCTGAGAGTAGGTTTAAAGGTTGGCACAACATTGTGGGCCGAGTGACCTGTCGTGTGCTGTATTTTTCTATGTATACTACCTAATTCAAGCAAAGAGCAGCCCGAGTTTAGCCCAACAGGGCATTCTCTGTGGGGTTTTAATGTTTTGGCAACTTTTCCCAATTAAAATTGGCAATTTTTCATCTGGATAAAGACTAGAGGATGACCATAGATACCTCAGTAACTCAGCTGTTAAAGGCAACATGGAATAGAACTTGGAAGAGCAGAAGGTTGCAAGTTGAGTTCCCAGCTTGAACTGAGTTAAATTCATTCCTTTGGGTAGGGAGAGGAAAATCAGCCCTACGGTCAAAATGCTGCAACCGTATGTGGAGAATAATCAAATTCTTGGACTATCTCCACAATATCAGTATCTATGAAAGAGGAAAAAAGAAAGAAATTTGAAGGAAGTACATTATGAAATGGGAATGTAGTACTCACCAAGATGTCTAGGCAGGCAGCTTTGAGGAGGGTAATTTGGTCAGCGATGGTAAGAGTGGTAAATCCAGGAAGATGTTTGGCAAACTCAACTGTCTTGATAATGCATTTAGTTGAGAGTTCGCTAAATTTGTCCCAGAGATCAATGTCTAATGTTACTCGCTGTTCAGCGCTGTTATTCTGAAAAAGGAGCAGTTTACATTAGAACAGGAAAGGTGCTTATCCTATCAGATTAATTTCCAAACTTGTGTTTTCATGTCCTCTAGAGCAAAGCTGCAACTAGATTTTGAAATTTTGGCATTAAGTCTTTTCATCCTGCATTGGAAATTCAGCTCCGCTCCTCCTTTTTTCTTCCCCCTCTGCCTTTTGCTGTGACACTATGAAACTGGATACTGAAATCAATCTACACATTGTTATTGAGTTATATTCATTCCCATTGACTCAGTTTATGCTTATACTTCTTCCTGTTTACTCAACAAAACAATGGAGCAGAGATTTCCTTTGCTTGACTTGGCCATGTACTTTCCTGGTGCTCTCCACACTTGGACCTTCAAAGCTTCCAACAGAATAGATGTAAATGATCGAAGTGCCAAGGCTTATTTGTAATGGAAAGTGCAGGAGTAGTTATCTTCTCAAATTGAAGACAAGCTGATATAATTGTTTGGAATATTCAATACTTAGCAATAGGGTCATATTGCAAGATTATTTATTAAAGAAAAGACAAACAGTCTGTTTTGCAATGAAAAACATTGTCCAGTAAACCTGGACAGTGATGATGTGCATTCATTAGAACTGAACCTGAAACTTCCAGCAAAATATCAGAAACTTCCTTCACATACCAACTTCCTTTGGATCAAAAAATTTAATTATTAAACTTACATATTTAATAATCATTTTTGAATTTTTGGATAAATGAAGACGAATGAAATCATTAAGTGAATAAAAATCCAAAATACACACACACACAAATAAACATACACGCACGTATTTTCTTTAAAGGGATCACACACACACAGTCTTTTCACAGAGTGCATAAGGTGTAATTTTACAAATTCTTGCTCCAGCAACACATTTTTGTGTGAAGTGTGTACTGTCTGGCTTGGGCTGCTGTATGACTAGAATGGATGGCCTTCCTCCTTGTAATCACAAAATGGAGTGCAAGCATACACCAGGAGAACAAATTTGGTGACTGAAGCAATCAATCTGTCCCATGTTCTAATAAAATCACAATCATTCAAATGCTGGGAAAAGTTGTCATCATTTTTAGAACCAAAGGGGAAAGGGCACCTTATCTTAAATATATAAATAACATAGAATTGAAAGAAGAATCCTGTGGTCTTCAGCTGGAAGTGGATTATTTCAAAAAAATCCACTCTGCATGGCTGTATGCCATATTATGTTCAAACATCTGCCCCATACCTCCATATCCTCCATATACCTTCAAGAGAAATATAGAGATATTTTACCATAGAAAGTGTATCCATTCCTGTTGAAAAAAAGGCTATTCACAGTAAAACCACATTTCAGCTCTAGGTCTCATAGGATTAGACCATAAGATATAGGAGCAGAATACATTCTGCCTATTGTCTGCCCCACCATTCAATCATGGCTGATTTATTACCCCTCTCAACCCCATTATCCTGCCTTTGTCCATTAACCTTTGATGCCCTCACTAATCAAGAACCTATCAACATTTGTTTTAAATATACCAAATGACTGCCACAGCTGTCTGTGGCAATGAATTCCAGAGTTTCACCAACCTCTGGATAAAGAAATTTCTCCTCCTTTCTGTTCTACAGGAACACTCTTGTATTTTGAGGCTGTGCCCTCTGGTCCAAGACTCCCCTACTAAGGAAACATCCTCTTCATGTCCATTCTATCTAGGCCTTCAGTATTTGATAGGTTTCAATGAGACCCCCTTTCATTCTTCTAAACCAGGGGCCCACGGACACCTCAGTTAATGGTAGTGGCTTATGGCATTAAAAAGGTTGTGACGCCATGTTCTAAACTCCAGCGAATACATCAGATGCTCAGAGTCATCAAATGCTCCTCATGCATTAACCTTCTTCATTCCTGGGTATTGCACAAGATATATGGCACGGAAACAGGGCATTCGTTCTAATCATTCCATTCCTGAATTGATTTCAACCCCTTCTAAACCCAACAAAAACCTTGCATTTCTATAAATGAAAAATCTCAATTCCATCCATAACCCAAGACGGTGCTAAGTTAACTGATTTCATCGAAGCATTACCGAATTCTGTTTCAATGTTTCCAGGTTATCTTTAGATGGCCATCCTTCTTCTCATCTTTTGGTCTCAGTTATTAAATTCTGAGTTAAGGATAGCTTCAGGTTCTGCTCTAATGAATGCACGCAATCACTGACCTGGTTCTCTTAAGAGAAGTGAAGAAATGCAGGTGTTCAAGAAACAAAATCCTCTAATATTTATGTATTTTCCTCAGAATAGGGAAAGATAAAACTAGGATCATTCTTTTGAGTTGCAGTATCAGGAATTAAGTATAGAACCATTAGCAAATAACTAATACCAAATGGCAGCTCTTTCTAATAAGCAGACCAGAAAATATTCACCGTATTGGAGACAAGGACAGTGAGTGTAACTGGTTTCATTCTTTTAACCACTTTCAGTCGGTGAAAGATTATGGCACATTACTTCAGGAAACTCCATCGCAGTTACTTTTTCTTCCTCTAAAAGCCCTTTGCTGTCACTTCTGCCCTTGCACATGTGATCAAGGACAGAACAACTTAATAGATGCCACATCGTTTAAGGATCAGTTTTAATGGAATGCTCGTTTCTGCTTGGTTTGGCAGTAACTGCGTGCAAGCAAGAAAATAAAGTGCTTAATGCAGTTTGTTCCATGCGTGAGACACTGACCTTCACAACTGTCATCCTGGGATGACAGTCTAGGACAGGAGAATGGCACAGGGAGTGGAAAGCAAAAGATTGTAGCAGGCACTCACTTGACACACAAGATTAAGAAATAAAATGAATGGTTGCAGCTGCTGCCAAAGCACAATGTAATTATTACAGCCAAAGGACAAATGATTATTTTGAACTAACCCACCCTGAACATATTGTTTGTATAAACACAGCATCTGATTTTTGATCTTCCTTCCTTTTCCTCACAATGCTGAGACAGTGTGGCTACAATCTTATCTGTGAATAGCATTGGAACAACTTCAGTGACTGACTTAATTTCATTCCAAAATGCTGCCCACCTTGATTAAAAAGTAATGACACTTGCTGGAATGACGGCACTCAGCAGCATCTGATCAGTTTTCATTTCCGAGCTAAGGTAAAAAACTCGTGATCATTGAGAAAACCACAGCTTGAGGTGAAATGGTTCGATTCTAATGTAATTTCTTAATATTTACACACACACACACCAGTGATTGGCAGTGTGAGATATAGGACAGGGCATACTATCTAAGAAGCTTAAATAATTACTTTCCAGCATAACCAAAGGTATTTCTTTTTCAGCACAGTATAGCATTGCTGCACTGAAAGTAATTCGTCGCAGTATGGTGTTGCTGTACAGATAGTAATCCTTAGGAATGTGGTATTGTTGCGCAGACAGTAATTCATCGCAGTGTGGTATTGCTGCACGGACAGTAATTCAGCACAGTGTGGTATTGTTGCAGACAGCAATTCAGCACAGTATAGCACTATTGTATAGACAGTAATTCGGTGCAGTGTGGTGTTACTGCATGGATAGTAATTCAGCACAGTATAGCATTGCTGCACAGACAGTAATTCATTGCAGTACGGACAGTAATTTAGCGCAGTGTGGTATTGCTGCACAGACAGTGACTCAGCGCACTGTGGTATTGCAGTACGAACACTAATTTAGCGCAGTGTGATATTGTTGCACAGACAGTAATTTAGCGCAGTGTGGTATTGCTTCACAGACAGTAATTTACTGCAGTGTGGTGTTGCTGCAGACGGTAATTTAGCGCAGTGTGGTATTGCTTCACAGACAGTAATTTACTGCAGTGTGGTGTTGCTGCAGACAGTAATTTACCGCAGTGTGGTGTTGCTGCAGACAGTAACTTAGCGCCGTGTGGCTTGGCTGAAGAGTAATTCATCACAGTGCAGTATTGCTACAAAGACAATAATTCATCGTGGTAATGTGTCGCTGCACAGACAGTCATTTAGCGCAGTATGGTATTCTTGCACAGACAGTAATTTAGCGTAGTGTAGTATTGCTGCACAGACAGTAATTTAGCGCAGTATGGTTTTGCTGCACGAACAGTAATTTAGCGTAGTGTAGTATTGCTGCACAGACAGTAATTTAGTGCAGTATGGTTTTGCTGCACAGACAGTAATTTAGTGCAGTATGGTTTTGCTGCACGAACAGTAATTTAGCGCAGTGTGGTATTGTTGCATAGACAGTAATTTACCACAGTATAGTATTCTTGCACAGACAGTAACTTAGCGTAGTGTAGTATTACTGCACAGATAGTAATTTAGCGCAGTATGGTTTTGCTGCACAGACAGTAATTTAGCGCAGTGTGGTATTGTTGCATAGACAGTAATTTACCACAGTATGGTATTCTTGCACAGACAGTAACTTAGCGTAGTGTAGTATTACTGCACAGATAGTAATTTAGCGCAGTATGGTTTTGCTGCACAGACAGTAATTTAGCGTAGTGTAGTATTGCTGCATAGACAGTAATTCAGCGCAGTGTGGTATTGTTGCACAGACAGTAATTTAGTGCCGTGTAGTATTACTGCACAGAAAGTTATTCATCATAGTATTGTGTTGCTGCACAGACAGTAATTTAGCACAGTATGGTATTACTGCACAGACTGTAATTCAGCACAGTATAGTGTTGCTGCACAGAAAGTAATTCAAAGCTCCAGAATATGTGAGGGATTAAACCCAGGGCAAATCTCTGTGACATCTCACCAGAAAGGAGATATTCCTTTTTGAAAACAACCATCTCACATTGACGGCAGGAAAACAGCAACAAGAAAAATCAAGACCCACATATCTGTGGACTGACCTTTCTGTCAACAATCGTCTGTGGTGTCTGACAGAAAGCCTATGGTTCAAGGATCAGACCTTCCATCCATCAATGCACTCAACAACAGCCCTCTAACAATCATGGAGGAGACTGGCCGCAGCCATGAGGAATTGTAGACAATGATGGCAATGATCATATTACAACACTTCAACTAAGTACTTCTTACTCAAGACCAATCCTTCCATAGTGCTTATTCAACTGCAGGGCTCATTTTCTACTAAAATTCTTTTAAAAGGAACAGAAAAAGAAATATGTCCTCTTTTTTTTCTCCTTGCCATTTTGGATTAGTATTCCAATTGCAGCACAATTAATTGAGCAAAATCTGAGAGCAGCTGTCTTATTACAAGAGATGAGTCACAGAATGCTGTCGCACAGATACAGGCCCTTTGGCCCATCTTGTCTGTGCTGAACTGTTATTCAGCCTAGTCCCACAGACTCGTACCTGCACCAAAGTTCTCCATATCTTTTCTCATCCATGTACTTATCCAAATAAGTACATAGTAGATCTTCTGAATTGCCTGAATTTATCTGCCCTCAAATCTGTTCTTTCTTCACCAATCCCCTGGTTGTAGTCGTCCATTGGAAAGTCAGCTCCCTGATATTGGTGCAAGCTTTACTTCAGTATATAACAGGCTCTCCTCAACAATCCCCAGTTACTTTGCCTGTTGTTGACGCACTGTCATCACGTTTACCAGCAGGCAGAGATCATTGAGATTGAGTATTCAGAAACTATTTAAAACTACCACTAAAATGTTGAAATGGTTAAACTCCAAATCAAAACTAAAACACTAAATAGACCAAAGCACAAAATTTTAAAATTTCAGAATGTATTTAATCAACTGAACTAAATTGAATAATAAGGAAGCAGTAACACACAATTTAAGACTATTAAATACTGTACATTTCATCAACAAATTTAGATCAAAATTCATTTGTGTATGCAGTTCACCCCTCAGCCATTCTTCCCCATTTTAATAAATGGGCCACTGGACACGAGCCAGGCAGTGGACAGACCTCCCTGCCTGAGTGTGCTGGGAAATCCATACAAGTTCATGCCTCTCTGCTGGACTTTATGAGAGTCCGACAGTGTAGTGCAAGTGCCCAACAACATTGAACAGCTGAGTGGAAGTGGGGATCCTTGCCTGTGCTTGGAACCCTTGCCCAGGTAAGTTAGTAAGGATCTAGCCCCAGAACTGTATGATGCTACTACTTACTGAATAAGATCACTGCAATTAGCAATATTTCTTTTAAATTTATACTGACATGACTGCATCATAATACTTTCATCAATTTAATAAAACTGCGATAATTACCAGTGTTTAAAATTAATTTCGACTGCCTCAATTCCCCATAACCATTCTGCAAATAAAAATTGGTCTTTGAGATTACACCACAGGCTCTTTGTGTATGAATAATTAAGACATTTTATTCTCTTTCCTTGCAGACATAATTTCATTTCATTTAAACTTACTTGAAATGCTTTAAATTCTCTAAAATAATGGTGAAATAAATTTCAGATTATGGCTTACATGCTTGAACAGTACTATCCTGAGTCATGGGTTTGGGGTGGCTGTAACAGAATGGATAACATGCTCAAACCTCTCATGACTGGTTCCTTCATTTGTTACACAGTAGAACTTGGTAATTTACAAGTCTAGTGAAACTAAGGTACATTCTACAGCAGTATATGGCAATAGAGCATCAGTTTGGAGAGTTACTTCCAGAGATCTTAGAAACTAATTTACTGTCTATTAAAGGTTTTGTTCGCACCACTGAAAAATAAATCTCAAGTTGCTGAATTGCACTGAAGGTCAACTCACTGCTTTTCAAAGATGACTCATACTTGGTAGATTCTCTTCTTGCTGCTGCCATCAGGAAGGAGGTACAGGAGCCTTAAGTCTGACAGTATCAGGCCTAGGAACAGTTATTACCCTTCAACCATCGGGACCCTGAACCAGTGTGGATAACTTCACTCACCTCAACTCTGAAATGATTCTATAACCTATGGACACACTTACAAGCACTCTACAGCTCATGTTCTCAGTATTAATTAACTATCCTTGTTTTTGTATTTGCACAGTTTGTCTTCTTTTGCACACTGGTTGTTTGTGTGCAGTTTTTCATTGATTCCATTGTATTTCTTTGTTCTACTGTGAACGCTCACAAAAAAATAGGAATCGCAGAGTAGTATCTGGTGACATATACCTACTTTGATAATAAATTTACTTTGAACTTTGATTTCACTGTAAAATGTGCCTAACGTTGATACTCAAAGCAAAATCCTTATACTTCTGTTAAACTGCCTATTCGTTTATGGTACCACCACACCTCCAAATGTTTCTTGCAATGGTTACACTACAAGCCTAGTACAGGAAATAATAAAGATTGAGCAGGGTAATGACAGCTTAGAATTTGCACTTGTGCAGGTGGCCTTCTCACCTGTGCCCACAGTGCTCCAGAACAAGTTGAAAAGCCCCAGAATGGTGACTTAATCCATTTCTCATACTACTGTGGAACCTGTTCACTAGATTTAGATACATTATACAGTCATATAGCACAGAAACAAGTCCTTCTGCTCAACTGCTCCATGCTGACCAAGATTTCCATCAAAGCTAGACCTATTTACCTGCGGTTGGCCCGTATCCCTCTACACCTTCCCTATCCATATACTCGTCTCAGTGCCTTTGAAATGTTGCAATGTGCCCGCTTCAACCACTTCCTCTGGGAGCTGGTTCCATATACTGTCCACCTTCTGGTGAAAAGGTTGCCCTCAGCTTCATTTTGTGGGTTGTATTCTTATTAAGTTATCAAACCCATTTTTAGCTGGTCTTTTCATGAAATGCTTCTGCATCTGACCACAAAAAGGTGGCATCCAACTACTACAGGGTCTCCTTCATCAATTCCTTCTCTATTTGGTAATGCAGTTGAGGTTAATGGAATTCCATCACATGGAAATGCTAAACTTGGGAGTGCTTCTTACCCATTTTCACCTCCCAAGCTCCTCTTCCCTCTGCTTGGCATTGACACATGCTGTGTCTTTTCATGTTAAACAACCGCTTGTGCCTTATTCAAAGCACCCACTGTTCTAACATTAGTTCTACACCAGGTGGGTTGCTAGGCCTACACCCCACTGGGATTCTCTGTTCAGATCACATCTCACCTCCACATCACTGAGGGGGCGCGTTCCTAGAAGAACAGTCTGTCACAGTCAAAGTAAATGTATGCCACCATATAGTACCTTAACATTCATTTTCTTGCCAGCGTTCACAGGAAAATAAAGAAATAGAACAGAATTTACAATAAACTATATATAAACCAAGACTGACAAACAACCAATGTGGAAATGTTCAATGTGTCTGTATCTCGATCATCATCACCTGCGATGCTGTCAAAAAATAAGTTTAAAAAAACGTGTATTTATTTTCATAAAATTCCAAGAGAGGGAAATTTTCTTCTGCATCTCAGATTTTTGAATATTCAATCTTTCAGAGCAAAGATCCATTATCCAAACTGCTGCAACACAGGGGTGGTCTGTACTAAATTTGCAAAGGATGTGCAACTTCTATTGATGTGAGACAGCATATTGTTTGCCACCAGGTCCAGTATATTTATCAGTTGTACTAACATTCTGTTCAGACTAAATCTACTAATATTAACAGTGGAGCAGTACAGTATCTAAGTAGTGACCTTAATATAGGTCATAGAGTACGACAGCACAGAAACAGGCCCTTCAGCCCATCTAGTCCACGACAAACTATAACTCTGCCTAGTCCCGTCAACCAGCAACTGGGCCACAGCCCATGCATCTATGTACTTATCCAAATCAATTAAGTATCAAAATTGAACCCACATCCACCACTTTCGCTGACGGCTCGTTCCACACTCTCACAACTCTCTGAGTGAAGAAGCTCCCCCATCGTATTCCCTTTAAACATTTCACTTTTCACTCTCAATCTATGACTAATTCTAGTCTAGAGGTCCTTGCAGTAGATATTTAAAGTAGCAAATGAAGTCTGTTTAACAGTGATGCTTGGTGTAATTAGTGTGTATGGTTAACATCAATACTTACAGTAGTGTATTTGCCAAGCTGACACAGTGCTGGGAAGGTTTCCTGATGGGCTTTGCGGACTTTCTCAATTAAATCCTCAGTCTCAGGTGTGATTGTATAGCTTTCTGAGCACTCCTGCTTGGGAGTCTCCTTCTTCTTCTTGTTCCTGTCGTTTCGCACAGCTGAGAAAGGCAGAAAGACAGCTGTGGTTAAGATGCCAAGATAGGGTTTTTATTTCTAAGCAGAATGTTAACATGCTGGTTCCAGCTTCGCAAGACTCTCCATTTGAACAGTCTTGACCTTGCAACCCCTGCGACTAACAATAATACGGTCTAGGATTGGGTCATAAACACAAGAAATTCTACAAATGCTGGAAATTCAGAGTAACAGTGCAAAATGCTGGAGGAACTCAGCAGGCCCTGATGAAGGGTTTTGACCCAAAATGTTTTTTCTTTATTCCTTTCCATTGATGCTACATGATTTGCTGAATTCCTCCAGCATTTTGTGTGTGTTGTTAGGATTGGGTCAGCCATCCTCCTCTTGTAAATGGAAAGCTATGTGAGGCAATTCCATGAAAAGGGACGGGACTGAGGGAAGAAATATTATGGTTTCAAATATTAATTCATGTTGGAATGCCAGCACAGGACAAAACTTTGTTCACATGTACACACGTAAAAGATATTTGCTTAAAGGCCACAAAATAACATTTATGGAGAGCCAAGGAAAAAGAGACAGGAAAACAGACAAAATCATGAAATTTACATCCAAAAATAACAGAAGGAATCCTAATTAATAAAATCCAATTGACTCAGTTGTTGTTGTAAAGCAACACTGCTGCCAATGAAGTGGGAGTACCCATTTTCCTTTGGAAGTTTTCCATCACAGGCTTATTGAAAGCTGTGTGCAGACTCCTGACTTATAATGACGTGGGGCCCACTAAACTTTGAGTCATGGCAGGCAGGCAGGCAGGCAGAGTGCTTGATTCTGTGCAACAAAATATACCTACAGTGGCAAGAGTACACCAGGACGCCACTGAGAGAATGGGGCTGAAGTGAAGGGACAATTAATTCACAAGGGCGGTCAATAAGAGGTCCAGGAATGGGAAAATGCAATGAAACAGGGAGGTGAGCCGGCTGTAACGTCTCCAACATCTAATTATTATTGTAACTGAAAAACGACAGCCAGTACCCAAAGCTGTGCAGCCTGATCCACAAAGGAATGAGCTCATTACTAAACTATTAGACTGCACATATAATCACTCATGTCTGCTGTGTGAATTCAATAACAGGGTAGAGAAAAAGGAAAAAAAAGAGAACAGAAAATTTAGGAAGAGAAATTTGCAGCTGCACCATGTCGTCAATCATTGCAAAGATCAAATTAAATTGACCCATAATGAGTACAGCCTGATCTTAGATCTTTGAGGATAAAACTCGACAGAGGGATATATCATCTTGTAGTAATGCAGTAAATCCTCTTAAGTAAATAACCTCTTTGCAATATTTTTTTTTGCTCTTCAGAGTGTCAATGGTTCTAGGCATGTATAATTTTTTTTTAAATTGTAGGGAGCTGAATACCTCAAACCTTTGAAAAAGGGTCTAATGTTACACCTGGCTAAAATGTCAGCAAGAAAGTATATTCCAGACACCAGGTTTATGCCATTTCACTAATTGGGCAACTTGGAAGAATTAATCTGGAGGACATCAATCAGGTGGCAATATTCCTTTACTATGGGGAGGAATCATTTCACAAAAGAGCTCCATAACTGGAATGTAAACTGGTCTTACTCTTTTCTTGTAAGCATGATCTTATTGGCTTATTATCCTGGCTATACCCCCGTTCTATAACATAAGAACATTTCCTGGCTCAATATTGCTAATGTTGGCATTGATGCTGCAGTATCTTGCGTTGACGGTGGTATGGTAATGTAGAGGCTAGCTTTACAGTGCCAGCTGTAAGATCGGTGTTCGATTCCTGCCACTGTCTGTAAGGATGATGTACATTCTTCCTGTGACTACATGGGTTTCCTCCACAACTCCACAGGCATACAGGTTAGGGTTAGTAAGTTAGCATGCTAGTGCTAGAAGCATGGCAACACTTGCGGGCTGCCCCCCGCACACATTTCACTCTATGATTCTACGTACATATGACAAGTAAAGCTAATCTTTAAGCTTACTGGGGGTAGTGAATGCTAACTTGCACCATTTTCATGAACACAGCAGACAACATCAGTCCTGTACCACACAGTGTTTGGTCAGCAATAAATAAGCTCTCAACTTGGTATCGTGGGATGTGTCCCCAAAATAAAGCCAGCAATTGAGACAGAGGCATGGCCCAGGGAGAAGATTTTTAATTAAGAAATTCTCTTAAGCTGGACTGGTTGAGAATTACCTTGTAAGAAAATGCAGGTATGGTATATCTATTTGGTGACTTGAAGGAAAGTTAGGATTTGACTTACTCTTTATGTAATTCCAGTGCCTTGGATCAAAGCAGCTAATGGAAACCAAGAAAAACATATCTGAAGAAAGGACATCCCGGAAACTATAAGAAGCAGTACATTCTAGTCCAGTTTGTTGACCTGTAGTTAGGCAAGCAACTAACATCGTTAGTGCCCACTTGCTTTATCCAATCCAGCAAACAATGAGTTGAAGCAGTGGAATTTTGGTTCAATAGTCTGACTCTGTCAGGATACATTACTTGGTATCAAATACAGACTGAGTGGGAACATATAATTAGCTGTAATATGACTACAGTAGACAGACCATCAGTCCTCAATGCCAATGGACTTGTACTCTAAAATGATGGTGAAGGTAGTTAGTGGCACATATTTCTACCATTAACATGAAAGTGCTACTTAGTCAAAACTACAATAGCATGTTGCAAGTTCAAATAATCCAATAACTAATTAGAAGTAAATACAGTATAGTAATCATCAACTTAGATCGTAAGTGCTCCATAATTATTCATGTCACTACCACATAACTATAGTAATAAGTGCAAACGTTGATTTCTGCACAGGGCTCTAGGTCCATAGCATGCACAGAAAAATTTTGTTGCAAAAGCCTTTCGTGCAAAGGTCAATTAAGACTGACCCACAGTCACAAGGGCTTAGCAAATTACGCAGCAACCTTACTGAGATGTCTAAGATCTTGGCGGGCACTGCTTCTCCGTGAGTGAGAAAGAGAGTACAATAGAGAGACAGAGCGAGGCAGAGAGAGTGAGGGGGTGTGAAGGGGGGAGGAGAGAGTGGAGGGTGGGAAAGGGGAGGTGAGTGAAGGAGTAGGGGGAGAGGAGGAAAGGATGGGGGAAGGGGGGGAGGAGCCAGATGAGGGGGAGGAGGAGCTGGGGAGAGGAGATGGGAGGGGAGAGAGGAGAGGAGACGGAGAGGAGAGGACAGGAGACGGGGGGAGAGGGGGAGAGGAGACGGGGAGGGGGACAGGAGACGGAGGGGGAGAGGAGAGGAGACGGGGAAAAGAAGAGACGGGGAGGGGTGGGAGTGGAGGAGCAGATGGGGAGGAGGGGTGGGAGTGGGAGGAGGGGTGGGAGTGAGAGGCGGGAGATGAGTGGGGGAGAAGGGGGGGGGGGGGAGGAGAGGAGGAGACTACCCAGGGATTACGGGACAGTCATTTAGGACCAATCAAGGTCAGCTGGCATTGTTGGTCATGCCAAAAACATGTCATGAAATAAGCTTGGAAATGTTTGGTGTCTGTAGAGGGGTTTGGGCCACTTACCCAGAGAAATACATAGCTGCAAGTGTTAACAGGGAAAACTAACATTTTCACAGGCAATTACTTCCCAATTGCTGAGATACAACAACACCCCAAATGTAATTCTGTGCAGGCTAAAAAGGTCACTAATGTTTAATGGAGTAAGCAATAACAATCAGTGATTATATGTAAAGTTAGAATTATTTATGTCATCAATTTCTAATAGTCAGCAATAATAAAAATAATCAGCTCTAAAATGACACGTGTATTTAATTGTAGCATTAATGGGTTATTAAAATAAGTCATATTTCAAACCGCAATTTGTTCAATTAGAAGACAAATCATTTAAATATTGTAAAATTTGTTGCTAGAACTATCTCATTTAACTTCTTGCATGCCCACTTCTCAACCCATTCAACAAACATGAATGTTTGTGCATGTTCTGTGTCCATGTTGTGCATTGAGATATGGTTGTAATATTTTAGCAATAATGAGCAGCCCTTTTATGTTAATACCAAAATGAAATTCAACAGAGTACCATACACACGCAGTACCTTTGTCAAATCCAAATGTGCTTTTATTCTGGTGACAGAAGAGAGTCCACATGCTATAAAGCAGCAACCAATCTGCTGGGTTGAGCAGCATCTGTGGATCACAGGTAAAGCCCTCCCCACCGCTGAGCACATCTACAACGAGTGCTGCCACAAGAAAGCAGCATCCACCATCAGGGACCCTCACCATCCAGGCCATGCTCTCTTCTCGCTGCCACCATCAGGAAGGAGGTACAGGAGCCTTTGGCCTCATGACACCAGGTTCAACAAAAGTTACTACTCTTCAACCATCAGGCTCCTGAACCAGTATGGATAACTTCACTCACCTCAACAATGAATTGATTCCACAACCTGTGGGCTCAATTTCAAGAAATCAACAACTCAAGTTATCAGTATTATTACTTTGATTGTTTATTTATTTAGTATTGGCACAGTTTATCTTATTTGGCACATTGGATTTTTGACAGTGTTTGTGTCGTTTTTCATTGATTCTATAGTATTTCTTTGTTCTTCTGTGAATGTGCACAGGGTAGTATATGGTGACATATATTGTATGTACTTTGAAAACAAATTTACTTTGAACCTTGATCTGTGGGAGGAAAAGTATAGTTGATGTTTCCAGTTGAGACACTGCATCAAATCCTGAAATGTCAACTGTTCCTTTCTGCCTGGCCCACTGAGTTCCTCCAGCAGATGAGTTAATGTTTGCCTTGATTCTGCCTTCCTACTGAGGCACGATCACAGGATACAAGCAGGAATTCAGATGCATCTTTCCTTCCTTGGCCCTGGTCTTGTGCAGCTCTCTAATGCACTTCCTTTGCCATCTGAGCTGTCAGGCAGTTGAAGGCTTGCTGCTGAACCCATCTTCATGAAGTGCTGCTCTCACAGGCAGCTGCTTACACTCATCAGTTAATTTTACTTGACAAAGTCCACTAGCAAAAACGTTTTCTATTGAAAAAGGAAATGAGGAGGTGACTATTGTGTATGTTGGTAGCCAAACATCACAACTTCCAGCTGTGCTGGGCTCCAACACAGGGCCAAAATCCAACAGAATTAATACTGTTCACGGTTTTAAATTCCAGACTCCAATCCATCCAGTCTTTTGCCAAGCAATTCATGGGTTTTTTTTTCACACACTAGCATTTTCCATGTTCATAAAAAAAATGAAACATCAGATTGTGCTGTGTTTTGAATGCTTGCTTTCCTGTCATTACAAGTCTCTCGTTTTTTTCATTATTCATACTAAATTGAATGCCACCACCTCTGCTTCCACAGTTCAATAAATGTGCAAAAATGATCATGCAAAGGTGACCAAACCCATCGAGGATGCTGCATGACCTGCTGAGTGCTTCAGGATGTTTGTTTCTGTTTCAGGAGGCAGCATCTGCATGCTCTTGCATCTCCACCTAACCTTTCTTATCTTGCGATCTCAAAGCCCTCTTCCACCACTTATCCTCCTCCATCCAATTGGGTTGGGACTGCACCCAGCCACTTCCACTTTTATCCATCCCAAAGTAACCAGCAATGGCTTCTCCTCCTCTATTTTCACAGTAACATTTTGTGGCCCAAAAGGTTCTATCCTTGGTCCTTTCTATTAGCTATCACATATTCTCCTGAGCAACCACATCTGAAAACACAGCATCAGCTTCCAAATATAAACTGGAAACAAACAAATCTACCTCACAATTATTCTCTTTGAAACCTCCACCATCTACAAGTTATCAGATGTCTTGTCTGACATCTGGTATGGATCGAGCAGATAGTTCCACTGACCACTGGGAAGACAGAAGCTAGAAGCTCAGGAGGCCGGAATGCAACCTTTCACCAGATGCTTTCAATATAATCTATTTTCATATAATGAATTTACCACTTCTAAATTCATCTTTTCTTTCCTGCCCCACTACCACTCCTCTTTGCCTTGGACCGTCTTCCCTTTTGCTATCTTGTCACATCTACCTTGCACCCTGTCCTCCCTCCTCGCATTGCTGAACCTTATAACTTAATTTCCAATTTTCTCTAGTTCAGATGCAACCTGAACAGTTAACTTTGTCCCTTTCTCCACAGGTGGCACTTGATCAGCTGAGTATTTCTTTGTCTTTATTTCAGTTTTCTACCAGCCACAGTATTTTGCCTTTTTTTTAAAAAAAACAGAGCCTCAATACCAATGTCATCATTGCTTTCCAAAACTGTGTCCTGTCACTTATATTCTGCAAGGATGCCTGTCAAAATCTTCGCATCCATTTTGTAACATACATAAGAGATTGATAAGGGCAACAGTCTTTTAACTTTCAGTTCAGTGATAGCCTTAATTTTATATTGAGTATGAAGAGAGCTAGATGGACTATCAAAGGAGATATTTGCACTTTGTGCAATTGTACCACTTCCTCATCAATGCCATCAACGTGTCAAGTTAAGTAAATTCTTTAATTATATTCTAATATAACTGATAGTTGTCAGTGTCAATATATGACTTCCCAAGAAATCACAATAATGATGGAAAAATAGAGAGCTATGTGGGAGGGAGAAGTTAGATGGATGTTGGAGTGGATTAAAAGGACAGCACAAAATCGTGGGCTGAAGGGCCCGTACTGTGCTGTGCATCATTTTGGCGTCAATGACCAACACAACCCAAGGATTATGCTGGGGGTAGCCCAGAAATGTCGCCATGCTTCAAGTGCCAACAGAGTATGTCCAACAATCACTAACCCTAACCAAACGTCTTTGGAATATGGGAGGAAACAGGAATACCACTACCGTCATGGGGAGAATGTACAAACTCCTTAAAGACAGCCGTGGGAATTGAACCTTGATCAATGAGCTCTGGTGCTGTAAAAAGTGGTGCACTAACTGCTATGCTACCGTGTCACCCACATACGAGTTAACTTATCTAGGTAATGGCTTACCTTATCCAGAACTGCTGGCCTTAGGAGAGTAAAAACTAATCACATCTTGCTCTTCTGATCTCTATCAGTGATCACTGATGGAAAATATGTGCGTGAACATGTATCCTTTTTGAGCCAGGAAAAGATGGGCCCCACAACGAAGTCCTTTCTGGTTTTGTAGCTTCTGCTTGCTCATTTCCTGAGCTCACTCATGAAAAATAACTTGGAGTGAACTACCCGGGGTAAAATGTTCCAAAATATACAGACTCATCAAGAAAGATCAGCTCTAACAGCAGCTGAGAGGAAGTTGGGAAAGGTGAGTAGAAATAACGTAGATCCTCTACAACTCACTCAAAATGATAAGTGCAGTAGTGCCTTTCCTTTTGTGGCCTTACATTGCCTACAATCCTGTACTAAGTTTAATTGATCTCAACTGAAGAATGATCCTAACTGCAAATACACCAATTAAATTTTAAAAACGTATGAAGTATTGAATAGTTAATGTCCCAAAATATGCTAGCTACATAAAACACTAATTCAAATGCCTACTCAACTCTTCCCTTGCATTGAATGATATCAGATGAATCTCTAGGATTGTGTTCAGTTTACAGCTTTTGTCAACTGCTGTTGTGTAAGTATCAAGCAAGTGCTGGCAGTTATATAATCTCACCAGGAGTTAATGCATTCTGCTTTCAGTTGAGATTAGTTTACAAACCAGGTGAAGAACATAAAGCACAAATACTTGTGCCAAAAAAAACTCCAATTTACCTGCAAAGCTGGTATGGACAAGTATTTTGAGTGAATAACATTTACTGGAAAAAACTCAATTGGACCACTTGAAGAGTGAAGTATTTAACTTTTATTGCAGTGCAAATGACTAGCTAATTAGTTAAATAAATGTCATCTTCAGCATGCAAACAAATGGCTGGCTAATTAGTTAAGCAAATATCATTTTCTGTAGGCAAACAAAGGTTGAAGCTTTCATCCAAAAGCAAACAGTGCCACTACCATTTTTAGTTCAACAACACCTGGAGGGAGCATTGCCCAGGCTGGACATAAATGCCATTTCATTCGCAGCCCATCATTTTGTTTTTAAATCCAAACAAAAAAAAATGCTGTCATAACATTCTGCACTAAAGATAAGTCAGGGATAACAAATAGCCAAGAATATGCTACCAAGGAATTTTTTGTTCTTAATCACAGGGTGGCTGACACCACCAGAAATCCATCAGTTTGTTTAAGAGACTCCAAAGCAAGTTATTCAGAATCGACACACATTGAATTTCCCAACTTATTAATTCAGTTATTTGAAGAGCCAATAACAAACTGAACCAACTTAATGTAGGTTCAGTGCTGATGTTTATGACTTAAGTCTGTGAGGGTGGTAATTACCTTAGAACCATGCAGCTCCGTGTGCTCCCACTTACCTGTCCAGGTCCATTCTGGTCTTTGGGGCATTCAGCTTAAAGTTATCCAGAGCTGAAAGCGAACAACTGCTTCCCTCAGCTCCATGTTCCACGAATGCAATGGATGATCGCAGAATAAAATTACCAAGTCATTGAGAACTCACCTCAGTTCCATCCTTGTGTCACCAAGTCTGTCATTTGGATTCAACTCTAAAAATATTCCTGATATTTTTACTCTGTCAAGCCCCCAAGACCATAAGATACAGGAACAGAATTAGCCCCTGCAGCCCATCAAGTCTACACTGCCATTCAATCATGGCTGATTTTTTTTCCAACCCATTCTCCTGTCTTCTCCCTGTAACCCTTGACCCTCTTACCCATCAAGAACCTGTCAACCTCTGCCTTTAATACACCCAATGACTTGGCCTCCACAACTCTTTGTGGCAACAAATTCCACACATTCACCACTATCTGGCTGAAGAAATTCCTCCTCAAGTCAGTTTTAAAGGGACATTCTTTTAATCTGAGGCGGTGACGAGAACAAACAGAAAATTTATGACTGTGTTGCATTTTGAATGTGAGGAAGTCAAAAGCATGTGATAAATTGATATAGTATTAGTATACTATATATCAATACTATATATATACACACTATATATCAATACTATATATATACACTATATATCAATACTATAAATGATACAGTGTGTAGACCAAGGAATCTGCACACTCACAATAACTTTCTCCTCCACTGGTCATAGGAAAGGAGTTTACTAACTTTTCTTGAAGCTGGTAACAGCAGCCTATTTTGCTCTTTTTTAAAAATAAAATCGTGGAAGTATATATTTTTTTAGAAATATCTATTTTCTGAGAGCAAAAGTTTATTAGCAGATTGAGGAAACAAAATGCAGGCAGGCACAGCACATCAGCAATGAAGATCTTTTAAACAATTAACATGCCACATAAGTATGTTAAATACCTGAAAGTTTATTAACTCATCCATGTGAGCACGTAATATGTGTGACAAATGAATCCCCAGAAATGGAGATAATGCCTAATTACACAACATGCACTATACATCCAGGCACATTTGCTGTTTATAAGATGAAGGTCATGAGAGTTGCTGAGCACTCCTTCATGATGAATAATGCAATCCTCCCCGCAGACTCATGGTAGAATGAATTTCCCTTTTTTATTATTTTAATAGTAATATTAGGGTAAAGCAAACCCCGAAAATGATTTTTTTTCAGGATAGATACCACACGACTGCAATATTTGACACATTTCTTAAGATTATTATTAGGGATAAAGACCACATTCTCATTCTATTGTACGGTATCTTAATAAATGTGTTTATTGTATATGCACTTCTCACAGTGGCAATCCTTAAGGGTAAATCTTATGAATTTTCACTTCTGGCACTGAGCTTTGTATAGTGAGGATGCACAATGGGAATTCAGAGACAGAGGTCAACATGCCTTGCAGGATTTTCTGTCCGTTAAAATTAATGGATGGAAAATCTCTCAGGGAGTGCTGACCTCTGCACCCAGATTCCTGACATGTGATTCCAGTGTGCACAGTTCTGTGTCAGAAGCAAAAATCCTTAAACTATATTTTAAGAATTCTCAGAGAATAACTACTCTCTTTGGTGAAACATATCATTGATTTTTTTTGTTTACTGTAAAATATGAGTTATAGATAATACAGAAATTTGCAATATTGCAGGACAAGCATGGAATGGATATATATATATGTATGTATAGAAATGCTTTCAAATAATATATCAATTACTCTTGCTAGGATATGCTGCTTTCCTCTTAAACCTTTCTTCTCACTACTCTCTTTACCATATCTTATATTTCCAGTTAGTTTATTTCTTTCTTCCATTTCAATTTCTTTTTGAGCTTGTTCCCCATTTCTTCTTAGATCCTTTGTTTGCATTAGCAATGAATAACCACAATCCAACTGAAGCTATTTGCCCTGCAGAACTTGCTTCTTCAACCAAATTCCCTACATAAAGACAGAACATTAGAACGTGTATCCCTGTGATACTTCACACACAAGATAAAAGTCAGGTGTTTACACTTAATTAAAAATATTTTAGTCTCATTGAGGCAGCAAGTTCAATTAATATTTAATAAGAATCAGAATCAGGTTTATTATCACCGGCATGTGATGTGAAATTTGTTAACTTAGCAGCAGCAGTTCAATGCAATACATAATATAGAAGAAGCAAAAGAAAAAAATATAATAAATAAGTCGATTACTGTATACATATATTGAATAGGTTAAAAATAGTGCAAAAAACAGAAATAATATATATTAAAAAGTGAAGTAGTGTTCATGGGTTCAATGTCCATTTAGGAATCGAATGGCAGAGGGGAAGAACCTGTTCCTGAATCACTGAGTGCGTATCTTCAGGCTTCTGTACCTCCTACCTGTTGATGACAGTGAGAAAAGGGCATTCTCTGGGTGCTGGAGGTCCTTAATAATGGACACTGCCTTTCTGAGACACCACTCCTTGAAGATGTCCAGGGTACTTTGTAGGCTAGTACCCAAGATGGAGCCGACTAGATTCACAACCCTCTGCAGCTTCTTTCGGTCCTGTGCAGTAGCACCCCTCCCCCATTCTGACAGTGATGCAGCCTGTCAGAATGCTCTCCACAGTACATCTATAGAAGTTTTTGAGAGTATTGAGTGAATAGAGGCGCTCTATTCAATGAATATCTACATTAAGCTTGGAGAGACCCAACATTCCACATGTAATGAATCTTAATACCACTGCTTTGTGGTAGTTTTATTAACCACAGTATTTTTTGGGTCACTCAGTGTTATAGTCTACTTGCCTTGATTTAATGGTTTGTGTGCTAATTAAAAGACAGTTTAATTTTATTTTTTTAAGAAACGATAAACTAGAAATTGTTCTGCACCTTGGGTAGATCATCAAACTACTGGGATGCCTGGGACTGAGGAGGGTGATGGGAAATTTCTACTAGTTCTGCATGTGGACAAACACAGAAATATCCTGTTAAGCATATGATGGTCCAACCCATTGTGTGCAACAGGATTAGCTGTGCACACAAAGAAAGCAAAGACCCTTCCACCACTTATTCCATAGGGTGCAACAGAAGGTAGGTCATGATTGAGAGTCATGAGTGAGATTAAAGATTAGGTTTATTTGTCACATGTTCTGTACATCAAGCCATACAGTGAAATGAGTCATTTGCGTCAAAGACCGATGCAGTCCGAGGATTGTGCTGGGGATAGCCCGCAAGTGTCGCAAGCTTCTGGCAGCAACATGGCGTGCCTAAAACTCACTAACCCTAACTGTACATCAGAGGAATGTGTGAGGAAATGCACGCAGTCATGGGGAGAACGTACAGACCGTGGCGGGGATTAAACCTTGATCGGTGCTTGCTGGCACTATAAAGCGTTGCGCTAACTACTATGCTACCATGGTCGTGTGGAAGGCGAGGAAAGGATGGCAGGGAAAAATAAGAAGCTTGGAGCTTAAGTTAATTTGTCAGGAAGAAGGGGGCATTGTGATCAGCTGGTTGCGGCAGTCGGGATTGCAATGGATGGGTTATGCCAGTGAAGAAGCTGGGAAGTTGGGGACAGCATAGTGCAAGGATCCAGTGGTGGGGAACCAAAGGACTTCTATATCGTGCCAAGTGTGGGTGGATCTGTGGTGGATTTCAGAGCCAAGGACCAGGTCACGGTGTTCCCTTTGAGCTGCACAGCAGATCTCAGCCATCCTGGGAAAGCTTGAGTGACATATCTGAGTGGCCTGGGTATTCATGATCAACAAGACATAGAGCAGAATTAGGTCATTCAGCCCATCAAGTCTGCTCCACCATTCAATCATGGTTGTTTTTTCCCAACCCCATTCTCCCCATAACACTGAAACCCCTTACCAATTAGGAACCCATCAATCTCTGTCGTAACTACACCCAGTAATTTGGATTCCACAGTCCTCCGTGGCAGCAAATTCCACATTCATCATCCTCTGGCTGAAGAAATTTCTTTTCATCTCAGTTTTAAAGAGCTATCCCTTTATTCGAAGGGTGTGCCCTTGGATCCTTGACCCTTTTACTAATGGAAACATCCTCTCACCATGTACTGTATCCAGTCATTTCAGAATCCAGAAGGTCTTAATCATATCCCCCTGTCATTCTTCTGAACTCCACTGATTATGAACCCAAAGGAATCAAACGCTCCTCATACACTTAATTCTGATCATTCTTGAGAACCTCCAGTGGACCTTCTCCAGGACATGCAATCTTTTCTTAGATGTGGGGCCCAAAATTGCTCACAATACCCATGCAGACAGTTCTGCAGTTCTATGGGATCTACGTAGATTGGCTTTTTGATGAAATTCCTCTGAGTTGCACACAAAGGCACTGTATTATGCTGAAGAATTTCAGTTCTTTAACCTCTCCTTTAAGTACAGAATGCAGAGCTCTTTCTAAACTGATTTTAAGAACCAGAAATAGGCATTTGAAACAAGCAACACTAAAGGTTTCATATTTTTTTATTTAAATCTCATCCATATTAATGACTATTGATATAGCAGGGTTTAAATTACTCAGTTGTAATAAGAGTATAATCCAAAAATGTGTATGGAAATAGGATATTGTTTCCAGAAAAAAAACTACATCTTCTGTGTGATTTAAGAAGGAGAATATGAGTGTTTTTTCTGACAGCTGGATCTCAACCACTCCTTGAAGAGAAACTGCATGGTTAAGTACAGAATGGGAAACCACTTACTTGATAATAATGAGTTGTAAGTCAAATCTCATGTTTACTTTCTACCTAATGAAATAAAACAGCTAATTTCAAAAGAGAGCATTTGTTAAATGTTGCTGACTTTCTGCAAAATGAAGCTAACTTCACTCCGCACATTAAAACTGCAGACAGTAACTGCTTTAGTCAACTCAATCCAGTCATACTATGCTTTCGACACCTTACACCAACCAGCACCAGACACAATCCTGTTCAGTCATGCCTACCACACCCAAATGACTGTCTAGATTTTGTCTTGAAAATGCTTGTGTCTGCAGCAGTTATTTGCTTTGACATTTTCGAGAACAAAACACCTACCAGACACTCCCAGCTAAGATATAAATATGATCGATGACACCAAGTGAGACATTAAAGATTTGAAGTAATGGGAAATGTAGTAAAGAACAGAATTATAGGAAGATTGTTGACTTCATTAATGAGACCTTTGTCCTATGTGAGAATTTTATGTCAATCATGACTAAAGTTGTTAGGTTTGGAATATTTCTGCTTCAGACTCCTGTGGTTAGATGCAGTTAAAAAAAAATCCTCCCTTTACTTTGGACCAATAATGTGTCAATGCAGGACACCATTCTTCATCAACTGAAGAATGCATGATATATTTTTGTTTTATGTATATATTTTTATTTGCCCTCGCTTTACAGCGCCAGATGATCACTGACCAGGATTCAATTCCCGTTGTTGCCTGTAAGGAGTTTATACACATGGGTTACCTCTGGATGCTCTAGCTTCCTTCCACATTCTAAGTTGGTACCAGAAGCGTGGTAACATATGGGTCGCACAGCACAATCCTCATTGATTTGATTTGACACAAAACAATGCATTTTACTGTATGTTTCTATGTACATGTGACAGATAAATACGCTAAATGTGTTACGCAGTAATATATAGATGTTCAACTGCACTATGCATAAATTATTACTCTATGTGCCTGATGTGGACATCACACAATGAACCTTGACCTCTCAAATTTCTAGCAAATGATTAATTGATTAAAATACAGGTGATATCCTATTAAACGTTACTCAAGTTGGCTTTCACTGAAATTAGAAAGCTTAAACTCTTGATCTCTTCTGGACTCTAAATGGGATTTAGCATTACCACTGATGAAATGGGAGCACTGGAACACGGTGTGACCATCTCCACTTTAAAATGAATTCAGAGTGACTATATTAATTTCACATAGACCGGCCAGCCAGCATTTCAATAGTACCTTTCAGGACCTGAGGACAAGGTAGACAATAAACTACTACTGAAGTTAAGTGATGCAGAAATACATTTGTACACAGTAAGTTCCTATAAAATGCAAGGCAGAAAAAACATCTATCACTTTGTAATGGTGATTAAGATATGATTGTTGGCCACTGCATAGGAGTTACTCCACTGCTCTTTTGCTCAAAATTGCAAGGAATTTTAAAATTTACCTGAAGATACAGATGTGCGTGTGGGGTGGTGGGGTTACAATGATGGAATAATGTGAATGAAGAAACAAGAGGCAAGGAGTTTTTTTTGTGTATTTTGAAGTCACACATCAAACTTTCAGATACCACCCCTATAGAACACACCTTCATTGTTACATGGAAGCTGGACTGGTGGTATTATTTCTGATGTATCATTAAGAAGCAGAAACTAGATAAGAAACAGAAAAGGGTCACGCCTAGAAAGGCTCCAACAGTAATGACATTGAAGTTGGAAGAGTAACCATTCATTTTCTTGCTAAAATACCACAGACTCTGGCATGGTTCTGGAGGAGTGGATGGTCGCAAATGTAGTTCCGCTGTTTAAGAAAGGAGGGAGGCACCAAAAAGAAAATTACAGACCTATTAGTCTGACATCAGTAGTTGGAAAGTTATTGGAGTCGATCCTCAAGGACGAGGTTATGAAATACCTCGAGGTGCATGACAAGATAGGCCCAAGCCAGTATGGTTTCATGAAGGGAAGATCCTGCCTCACCAACCTATTAGAATTTTTTGAGGTAATCTCAAATAAGATTGACAAGGGAGATGTGGATTTGGATTTTTTCAAAAAGACCTTCGATAAGAGGCTGCTTAATAAGATGAGAGCCCATGGAATTACAGAAAAGATATTGGAATGGGTGGAGCATTGGCTGATAGGCAGAAAGCAAAGGGTGGGAATAATGGGATCCTATTCTGGTTGGTTGCCGGTTACTAGTGGTGTTCCGCAGGGGTCAGTGTTGGGGCCTCTTCTTTTTACACTGTATATCGATGATTTAGATTATGGATTAAATGGTTTTGTGGCTAATTTTGTGGATGACACCAAGATAGGTGGAGGAGCAGGAAGTGTTGAAGAAACAGAAAGGTTGCAGAGAGACTTGGTTAGTTTCGGAGAGTGGGCAAAGAAATGGCAGATGAGATACAATGTTGAAAAATGTACAGTTGTACATTTTGGAAGAAGAAATAATCGGGCAGATTATTATTTAGATGGGGAGAAAATTCAAAAATTGAAAGTGCAAAGGGACTTGGGGGTCCTCGTGCAGGATACCCTAAAGGTTAACCTAAAGGTTAACCACCAGGTTGGATCGGCAGTAAGGAAAGCAAATGCTATGTTGGCATTCATTTCAAGAGGAATAGTGTATAAGAGTAAGGAGGTGTTGATGAAGCTCTATGGGGCACTGGTGAGACCTCATTTGGAATACTGTATGCAGTTTTGGGCCCCCTATCTTAGAAGGGATGTACTGATGTTGGAGAGAGTTCAGAGAAGATTTACGAGGATGATTCCTGGAATGCAGGGGCTAACATATGAGGAGTGTTTGTCAGCTCTTGGACTGTATTCATTAGAGTATAGAAGAATGAGAGGGGATCTCAGAAACATTTCAAATGTTGAAAGGGTTGGACAGAGTAGATGTGGAAAGGCTGTTTCCCTTGGTGGGTGAGTCCAGGACAAGAGGCCACAGTCTTAGAATTAAAGGGTACCCATTTAAAACAGATGAGGAGAAATTTTTTTTAGCCAGAGGGTCGTAGATTTATGGAATTTGTTGCCACATGCAGCTGTGGAGGCCCGAGCATTGAGGGTGTTTAAGGAGGAGATTGATAGGCATCTAATTAGTCAGGGTATCAAGGGATAAGGGGAAAAAGCCGGAAATTGTAACTAGATGGGAGAATAGTTTAGCTCATGGTGGAGTGGCGGAGCAGACTCGATGGGCCAAATGGCCTGCTTCTGCTCCTTTGTCTTGTGAGATAAGAGAACCAGGTATGGGCAATTCCACACAGCTCAATGATAGAGAAGTGCTAAAGATGGTGCAGTCAACTGGGAAGAAGCGAGCAAATGGATCAGAAAGGACTGATAAGTTTACCATTCCACAATTACAACTGGTGGTATTCGAGACTTTGATAAGGGTCATTTCTTGAGTTTGAAACATGGGCACACACACAATTAAGAGATGGACATTGAAGAGAAAAGAAAGTGGGAGAGAGGACAATTTCTAAACATATGTAAATTAAACAACTCCTCATGGTAGGGTCAAGGAATTACTGCTCAAAATGGCTTATACTCCTCCATAAGCTGTGCTATGCCATTATCCCACCAAGAGCCTTATCACTGAGGTATACGTAATCGAAAGATATTGCTGTAACTTACCAGAAAACGTTATGGACTGCCTAGTAACTTTTCAATAGCTGCACTTAGCTTTATCAGCAAATTAGTTTCCACTTTGCAACTTATTAATCTGCAGAATCTTACTGCTTCATTCTTTAATTGGTGGAGATTACTTTCAAAATTAAAAATAATTTATTTTTCATCACTCTTGAATCAACCTTTCTCAATTTCATATCCCGGTGAGTTATAATGAAATACTTACTGACTGACTAGTGTAGTACAGTATACAGTTGCCTGACCTGTTCACATAGGGCTCTCTGTAGAGGGTGCTGTTGTGTTCAATGGTTGGATGACAAGCACTTTCACAGCTCTCGCCCCTGGAAAGTCTATGGACAAGTAGGAGCTGAATGAATGACTGGCACTGTTAGTTTGCCAGTGACCAAGAAATCCAATATGCGTAATCTCCAAAATTTAGGATCCATTCCAGATCACAGGGTGGTAATATCAGTTCGTCACAAGAGGGGACTGTGCGATTGCCTCATCTTGGCATGAACGGGTTCACGTTACAGAGCTTAGCACTTGCAGCTGTGTTAAGGAAACCCAATGGACAGAGTTAATTTGCTCTTTGCAGTGCTTCATTATTTGGTGATGTGGGCTGCTACTACCAAACACCATCTGGCTTGACATCCAACTGCTCTCTGACCTGCCTGGAGCTAGGCAGGGGCCAGTGAAACAGAAATTTGTTTGTTTCCTAACAGCACTAACTTTTTTTAAAAGAAAGCATTCTCCTTTTCCAGCTAATCATGAACAGTCAAGAGCTGGACCATCAGAATAAGGTTTATTATCACTTACATATGTCATTAAATTTGCTGTTACGTGGCAGGAGTACAGTGCAATATGCAAAATAAAATTATAAATTATTTTCACACTCTCTCTCTCTCTCTCTCATATATATATAGTAAGTAGTACAGAAAGAGCAAAATTGTGAGGTACTATTCATGGGTTGGTTCATTGACGATGGAAGGGAAGAAGCTGTTCCTAAAATGTTGAGTGTGTGTCCTCAGGCTCCTGTACCTCCTCGCTGACGGTAGCAATGAGAAGAGAGCATGTTTTGGGTGATGGGGGTTTTAATGATGGATGCCACTTTTTTGAGACATTGCCTTTTGAAGTCCTTCATACTCATGAGGCTAGTGCCTGTGATGGAGTTGGCTGTGTTTGCAAACCTCTGCAGTTTTTTCCAATACTGTACAGTGGTGATAATCCATACCAGACGATAATGCAAAACCTTGCAAAGCTTCAGGTTCTCAAGTCCAAAATTATTTAACAAATTGCTGCACGCTAAGAAATCTACACTGCACTTTTCGCCAATTTAAGCACTACAGAAGTAAATATGTTGGCCAGAATGCTAACATATATAGTAACAGGATTTTTAATTGCATTATTTCCTCCCCCTCCCCACCACAATCCATTTAACTTATCTATAACAAACATGGATACCTACCCAAAAATATCACTTCATGCATCAGGTTTCATGCATTTCAGGCATCAACACAAAAGTAAATAATTTATTTACACACATCCCAACCATGTACCAGGATGAAGATCAGGAGAAGTAACGATTATTGATTATTCTTCTCCTCCTTAACTTAGGGTTGTCTAAGACAACAACTGCATCTGTGCCATTTGCCCTCAGATCAAATAATTCAGCACAAAGTAGATATAAACTCAATCTGGAGAAAAGAGATTTCATTATATTGGTGCTAGAAGACAGATTGGATGTTATGATGCTGGCAGCATCTGGCGCCTGGTTTTCATACTTCAACTAAATGCTGAAATCCACACTGCCTTCTCTGCAATTTAAGTCAGTGAGGTGCTTTTGCAGCTCTTAATTTGTGCAGTAATTGAGTCATACAATAAGATCACTGCTTGACATGGAGTTGGGACTAGCAGGTATGAGGGCAAGCAAGCTATGGCTCCCGATGGAAAGGAAATGGCTGATGTTGAATCAGTAGGTCGGGCAGCATCCGTTGAAACGAGCAGTCAACGTTTCGGGCTGAGACGTTGACTGCTCGTTTCAACGGATGCTGCCCGACCTGCTAAGTTCATCCAGCTTTTGTACATGTTGATTTGACCACAGCATCTGCAGTGTACTTCGTGTTTGATGTTGAATCAGGACAGGACGGTTTGCTCCTACACTTTTTGTAATGCAAGAATTCAGTCCACCCACTGTCCAAGCTGATGCAGAAGGAACTGCTGAACACAGCATCACTGCCAGTAGGTCAAGGACAGAGAAAATAAATGAGAGACCTGGAACACAATGCTAAAAACATAAAGAATGGGTATTCTGAAAAGGTTTTTAAAAATGATTAGCTTTATTGTCACATGTACATTGAAACATACAGTGAAAAGTATCATTTGTGTCAATGACCAATACGTTCAAGGATATGCTGGGGGCACCCCACAAGTGTCACCATCCTTCCAGTGCCAACACAGCAAGCATGCCCACAACTTAAAGTACAGATTAAAGTACTATAAATTATCAGCCTTTTCCTCAAATTGGCCACCTTTGAGAAAATTCAAATAACTATATGATAGATGGAGCTGACAAATTAGCTTCTTTAGAATTCTGACAAATGTTAAGTACCTGTAGGCAAAGCTCAATATGTACAAGACCATTTTAGGCTTCTTTAGGCAGAACTCATTTAATTTCCGTCATGGTTCAGTTAAGCAAGAATCTGACTGGAAGCTGCTTTGCAAAATGCCTAAAACTATTAGGCTTTCGTTCAGCAACACATTGCAACCTGTCACAAATTAGTGTTCTACTAAGTAGGAAAGGGGATTCTATGTATGGCTATGGGCATAAATTGGGAATACCAGCATTGCTGAAGATGGATCATTTGGGTCTCGTGACTAATCCTTTACAGTTCTTAACAAGATGAATTCCTTTCATGGTTAGCGCTATGATCTCAACTTCATTACAGCATTTCTTATTACGAGGCTACTGCAGTGTAGCTGGTAGAGCTGCTGTCTTATGGCTACAGTGACTTGAGTTCAGTCTTGATCTACAGCGTGGATTCCACACAAAAACACATGGGTTCTCGTCCACATCCCAAACATATGACAGTTGGTAGGATAATAAACCATTCCTCCCTGTCTGGGTGCTAGAAAGGAACGGTTAGGTCTTGAAGTGACAAAGGCATAAAGGAGTCTTCAGGAACAGGATTATCTTGCAGACAAAACCAAGTGGTCTTTATGATGGAGAATAAATAGATTATAAAGATAAATAGTAAAGATTACCTTTATTTATCACATGTACATTTGACAATGTACACGTACTCACTGGAGTTTGAACAATGAGAGGGGGATCTCATTGAAACCTAGCAAATATTGAAAGTCCAACGTAGAGTGGACATGAAGAGGATTAGCGGGCGAGTCTATGACCGGGGGACACAGCCTCAGGATACAAGGACATCCATTTAGAACAGAGATGAAAAGGAATTTCTTTAGCCAGAGGGTGCTGAAACTGTGGAATTTTTTTTTGCCACAGGTATCAAAGGTTCTGGGGAACAGACAGGATAATTGGGTTGAGAGGGTTAATAAATCAGCCATAATGGAATGGCAGAATAGACTCGATGGATCAAATGGCCTATATTCTGCTGCTACATCTTATGCTCTTATAGATTGCCCCAGGTATGTGGGTGAGTGGTAAACTCTGGAGGAGGGCTGAAAATTCACTTCAGAATGAAATACAATAAACGTCTTGTAGATTGACTCTCTTTGGGAGCACGACAATACTTCTAGGAGACAGAACCAGTTACGTCAGGGATCTCCAGAACAATGTGAATTCACAATGGATATGAGGGGTTCCTTGAAAAAAGAGAGTCTGGAGGTAAGCTTGGGAAGAAGTCTGAGTTGGATGGATTGGCAAAGTGGGAAGAAAGACATGAGCTCCTCAAACTGGTTTGAGATAAGGATAAAGAGAGCAGGAGTAAGGGCCTAGTGGAAAGTTTGAGAGCTTTGAAAGGAATCTGAGGGTTCCCTTGCTCTCTAGAAGGAACCTAAAACACAGTTCGTTTGGAAAGACAGTAAATGTTTTCCTGGCTGGCAAAGGAGACTTCAGAAAGTGTAATAAAGGAATGATTAGAACAAAGAAACTAAGGCATTAGAATACAAGAAGTAGGAGCAGCAGTAGGGCTAATGTCCTACCTCAATACCATTTTCCTGTACTATTTCCCTCAATTCCCTTCATCTCCAGAAAACTATCACAATCTATAAATTGCAGACTGAACCACTGCAGGAATTTAGGATAGATAATTCCACAAGTCCCCCACCATCTGAGAGAAGACGTTTCTCCTCACCACAGTCCTGAGCAGCCTAATCCTCTTTTCAGGACTGTGACCCCAGGTTCTAGATTCTTCATCCAGGAGAAACAACATCCCCAACTCCAGCCTGCCAAGCCCCGTAATAATTCCAATGAAGCCTTCTTCTCATTCCTCTAAGCCTTACAGAAAACTTGGTGAAAAGGCATAATGAAGCATTTCACAAAATGCTTGCAATTTGGTGAACATCCGATTACTGCAAATCTCGCTGGTTCACTCTGTATTCCATCACTTTCACGCGACAGCAAAATCAAAATGTTAAGTGTAAGTTTGTCAAGTCAGATGGAGCACAGAAACTTACATTCCTTGGACATGCCAACTTCCAGGCACTTCTGCAGACGGCAGTACTGACACCGATTGCGGGTGACTTTGTTGATGATGCAGTTCTTATCTCTGTGGCAAGTGTATACCATGTTCTTTTGGATGCTTCTTCTGAAAAAACCCTGTAAGTAAACATAGAAAGAGAATAATATATTACTGCAGAGATGACAGACTAAATCACTAGGCAACTAGACAGTAGCATAGCGGTTAGTGCAACACTATCATAGCTCGGGGCGTTGGGAGTTCGGGGTTCAATTCCAACGTCATCTGTAAGGAGTCTGTACATCGACCCCATGGAATTTGTGGGCTTTCGCTAGGTGCTCCAGTCCAAAGACTGGTTAGCAGGTTAATTGCTCACTGTAAATTGTAACATGATTAGTCTGGGGTTAAATTGGGGGTTGCTGAGCAGCACAGCTTGAAGGGCCAAAAGGATCTATTCCACAATGTATCTCCATAAACAAACAAGCAACACCAAATCACTATTCCAAGGTGGGAAAATATTTCCTTTAAAGGTTCAGCTAGAAAGACAGCAGAAACTACATTTCATATGCAGGGTTTACCTCTTTGTGGTGTAAAAGCTATCAGTGAACTTTCACTGCTGATATGACAAAACCCACACCTAAAGCATGATATAATCCTTCACCTGCTTCATATAAAGGGTCAACCTGCCTTAAAAGAAATTTACATGTAACAGATGGGACACTGCCTGCAGACTGCTTGTGCATCAGCCAGAGCATGGGCTACTTTGATCCCAATGAAAGGACTTTGTGCAGATGACAGCAATTCAAACAAACTCGCGGAAGGCATAACTTGTAATTTGCTCTTCATAGTATAAGCTTCTCATGCAACACACACAAAATGCTGGAGGAACTCAGCAGGTCAGGCAGCATCTACGGAAATGAATAAACAGTCGATGTTTTGAACCGAGACCCTTCATCAGGACTGGGGAAAGAGAATATGTCAGAATAAAAAAGGTGAGCGGAGGGGGAAAGAGGATTAGCTAGGTGTTAGGTGAAGCCAGGTGGGTAGAAAAGGGAAAGGACTGGAGAAGAAGGAAGCTGATAGGAGAGAAGAGTGGACCATGGGAGAAAGGGAGAAAGACCAGGCACCAGAGGGAGGTGATAGGCAAGTGAGGAGAAGAGGTAAGATGCCAGAGTGGAGAATAAAAGAGGGATGGGGATGGAAATAAAAATACATTACTGGAAGGAGAAATCGACATTGATGCCATCAGGTTGGAGGCTACCTAGACAGAATATAAGGTGTTGCTCCACCACCTTGAGAGTGGCCTCATTGTGGCAAAAGAGGCCATGGACCAACGTGTTGGAATGGGAATGCAGATAGAAATTAAAATGGTTGGCCACTGGGAAATTCCACTTTCGGAGGATGGAATGAAGCTGCTTGACAAAGCAGTCCCCCAATTTTAGTCTGGTTTCACCAATGTAGAGGAGGTTACAGCAGGAGCACTGGATACAGTAGATGACCCCAACAGATTTGCAGGTAAGTGTTGCCTGGTAAGACTGTTTGGGGCCCTGAATGGAGGTAAGCAAGGTAGTGAATGGGCAGGTGCATCATTTCTGTTGTTTGCAGGAGTATGGGCCAGGAGGGAATTAGTGGAGATACAAATGGTCAAAGGAATCACAGAGCAAAGCAGAGGGGGGGAGTGGGAGACAAAGATGGGTTTGGCGGTAGGATCCTGTTGAAGATGGCAAAAGTTACAGATAATGATGTGTTGGATGCGGAGGCTCATACCCATGGTAATTGTTAGGTTTATAAAAGATGTCAGTAAACAGTTTGTTTCCAGAGATGGAGACAGAAAAGTTGAGAAAGGGGAGAGAGGCGTCAGAAATGGACCAAGGGCAGGGTGGAAGTTGGGGGCAGCGATAATGAAATTGACGAGCTCAGCGTGGGTGCATGCAACAGCACCAATGAATGCAGTTGTCAATGTAGCAGAGGAAGAGTTGGGGTGCATTACCAGGGAAGGCTTGGAACATGGACTGTTCTATGTAGCCAACGAAAAGGTGGGCATAGCTAGGGCCCATGTAGGTACTCATGGCTACTCTGAGTCTGGAGAAAGTGGGAGGAGCCGAAGGAGAAATTGTTGAGGGCGAGGATCAGTTCCACCAGATGGAGGAGGGTGGTGTTGGAGGGGAACTGGTTGGGTCTTTTGTTGAGAAAGAAGCTGAGAGCTTAAGGACTTATTGATGGGGGATAGAAGTGTATATGAAAATGAGGTGGTCAGGGCCAGGGAGCTGAAAGTTATTGAGGAGATCGAGAGCATGTTAAATGTAATGGATATAAGTGGGAAGGGACTGAACCAAAGGGAGAGAACAGGGTCGTGGAATATGGACACGAGTTCAGTGGAGCGGGAGTAAGTAGAGACAATGGGCTTACCCGACCAGTCATGTTTGTGGATCTTGCGTAAGAGGTAGAAACGAGCAGCATGGGGGAAAGGAACTATAAGTTTGGTGGCAGTGTTCATGTATCCGAATTAATGCTTTTCACTGATACATCAACAGGTTATATTCTGTATGTAGGCAAATTTCTTCAATAATAAACTGCAAATAAAAAATATCAATATCTCTATAAAATATCCCTAATAAGGCAACATAGAATTGCCCTTCATTATTTAGCTTTAGAGTTAGTTGCTAACCCTTATGAATGTCAATCAATGTATGAGTGAGATGCTGTCACCAACCTCTCAGGACCAGGATGGGAAAGTCAACAATAGCTCTAAAGAAAAAGATTATCTTTGTCATATGTACATCAAAACATACAGTGAAACGTATTGTTTGCACCAACTACTGACACTGTTCGAGGATGTGTTGGGTCAGCCCACAAGTGTCGCCATGCTTCCTGTGCCAACATAGCATGCCCACAACTTACTAAGCCTAACCCAGATGTTTTTTTGGAATGTGGGAGGAAATCAGAGTACCTGGAGATAAATCCACTTGGTTACAGAGAGAATGTACAAATCACTTGCAAAAACTGAACTCCAATCTTCCAGTTGCTAACACTGTAAAGCATTGCGCTAACTACTACGCTACTGTGCCACCCCATTCTTTACTCTTGATACCGAGTCAGTGAGCATAAATGGAAGAGCTCACACACAAATACTTGGTGCGGGCAATATCAGACTTTGCCCTGAGATTTCTGTTTGTTACTAGCTCAATACCAATAGAAAGCTGACTGATTATCAGTACGGCACACAGCATCAACATCAATTCTACAAAGCAACATGATGGTTTTCCCTAATATATTCTCAAATTCTTCCACCTATGGTATTGTGAACAAGCGGAAAATCCGACAAGGAAATTTAACTTTTATTATGTGTGCCAACGGGAAAGAGAAATAGACAAAAAACAGATGCTAAATCAAATTAGTCCATAATCATGGAACTACATGTGGTTAACATCAGCTGCTCTGAAACTCCATCTCACTGGTATTTGTTTTTGCCTTAACAATGAAATGAAACAAAATAAAGATTTATAAGTCAGAGATTATAAAATAAATTGAATATTTTTATATTTGGTAAGTCATTCAGGAATATAATAGCATTCATCCATGTTACCTCCCAGTCAAGCAAAGTTAACACTCTTTAGCAGTTTCTCATGTGAAGACAAACCACCTGGGTAAGGCATTCAACAACGACCAGTGAAACTAAACATTTACCCCACGCATAATGTTATTTTCTTACAGTTTTACTTTCTTGTACATTCTTGATTTCAGTTTCCATACTTTGCCAGGGAGTCTAACAGTACAGCCACAGGCCATTTGGCCCACCATGTCAACCGCTGCACATATCTAGCAATATTCTGGGCCAGTAGTGCTCAGTAGTGGTTTCTGTCTTGGCTAGCATGACATGATGGGCCAAATACTCTCCTGTTCTGCAGAAACAGAAAATAGCAGTAGCTCTATTCCATCATTCACGATAATTATAACTGATGGCCCATATCAGCGTCACGTTCCTTCCTTCACCACTTTGCTTGGCCTCTTTAGCATTAATAAATAGATTTACTGCCTTCGTGAATATGCTTAATGACTCAGCATTTCCAATAAAGACATTTTTGATCATGGTTCTAAATCAGGCGTTTCCAATCTGGGGTCCACAGACTCCTTGCCTAATGGTATTGGTCCATGGCATAAAAAAGGTTGGGAACCCCTGTTCTAGAATGTACACCCCATATGCCAGGGTTGTGTCCTCAAGTTCTGGACTCGCCAGCCATTGACAAATTTATCCTACAACTTGTTTGTCTAGCTTTGTTAACATTTTAGATATTTGCATGAGATCCCTTGTTATTCCTCCAGACTCAAATGGACACAGGCCAAATGAACCCGATTTCTCTTCATGTGCCAGTTATATCATTCTAAGAATCGATCTATTTACCCTCATTGCATTCTCTCCATGGAAAAAAAAAAGCTTCCTTAGAGGAGACCAAAACTGCTCACAAAACTCCAGATGTGGGTCCCCACAGCTGCAAGATATCCTTGCTCCTGAACTCAAAACCTCTTACAACAATGGCCTCGTGAAGGGTCTTTGACCTGAAATGTTAACTCAGGTTTCTCTTCTCACAAATATGGTCTCACTTGCTAAACATTTCCAATATTTTCTGGTTTTTATCCAGCACACCATTTGCCTTCCCAGCTGCTTATTACACCTGAAAGCTGCTTTTAGCCATGTCTTTAAGGACATACCTATATGCAGATCTTTGTTGCACCTTTTGTTTTCCCAATTTACTCAACTTGTCTATGTCATATTGGAGCCCCTCTGCATCCTCCTTACAGCGCCCACCGCCCCCCATCTCCATCAGCTTTATGCTGTCAGAAACAATGGAAATGTCACATTTAACACCCTCATCCAAATCACTTGCAAATAGGTGAGACCCAAGCACCTGATCTCTGTGGAACCTGATTAGTCACTGCTTGCCAGCTGGAAAAAGACCCATTTATATCAACTGCCCATTTCTGAAAGTCAATCAATGGCGTATAATGCCCCAAATCCATGTACTTTAATTCTGCACACTAATATATTGAACAGGGCCTTCTCAAAGGCCTTCTGAAAGCCAAAACACACCATGCCAGGCAAAATTCAGCACAGATTAGATGGGATGTAGGGGCTGTTTCTGTGCTTTAGAGCTCTATGGCTGACATCCACTGGAACTCCCTCATCTATTTTACTTGCTACATCCTCAAAACCTCCAGTAGACTTAATAGGTATGTTTTCCCCTTCATAGACTCATGCTGAATTTCTCCAATCCTGATAATGCTATCCAAGACTTCTGCTAGGATGTCTTTTATAATAGATTCTAGCATTATGGTGGCCTTGTATAGAGATGAATATGAAGGGCGTAGATAAGGAGAATGCCCAGTCAAAAAAAAATTAAAACTGAGGGCACAGGGTTAAGGTAAGGCGGAGAGATTTAAAAACATGGATAGGGAAGGTTGGAGGGTTATGGGCTAAATTCAGGCAAATGAGACTAGCTTAGATGGGCACATTGGTCAGCATGGCAACTTGGGTTGAAGGGCCTGCTTCTGTACTATATTTATCGATGACTCTATCACAGTCCTTGTCCCACACTTGGCTCTCTGGAAGCTAATGCATCTGTCCTCGGTGGTGCAGCAAAAACAAAGTGTCTGTTGATGTGCTTTGAAAATGTCTTGACATGTGTTACCATGATGATTAGACTATCAGTCATATGTGCATCAAAACATATAGTGAAACGTGTCACAGGAACCATGCGGCCACAGGGAGAACATCCTTACAGACAGCAGCAGGAATTGATCTATGCTACTGTGCCGCTTGACGTGTGATATAAATGTAAGTTACTTTTACCTCTTTGCAAGGCTATCATGTGCAAAACACAAGATATTTTTCTTCTCCACACTGCAGTATAACTGAATACAACAAGACTGACCCTCAGAGCCTGTGTAGCTAGGAAGTTTTCCCAAAGGGCTGCAAATATTTGGCAGTTGTGGTCACCATACCCAATTTGTGTCACTGGCAGGCAATAACCCCACCAGCAGCACGAACTTGGAAAATTGGCTCAAATATTTGTGCATTCCTGCCTCTACTTCCCAAGTAGGCTGACCTCATTGCAGACAGCTGTTTTCAGTGGGCTGTCGATAGGACCAGATTCTTGCAAATCCGTTAGGCAGCTGTCTGTAGCCAGTGCTGAATATTTTCTTTAACAAATACATTGAATATGGTTACTGATAATTTACATTCCCAATTCATCCAGAAAGCTTCTGATAATTACACACCTGGCCTAATTTAATTCCCATTGAGGCAAAGAGCTTTTCTGCAGCAAATAACTTCCCCTTAATTCCTCTGCCTAGATCCGAATCCAATATTCAAATCCAAAATCGACATCTAAACAGACAAAAGATGCTGCCAAGAGTGCTAATTTTTCAACTACTCGGCGCATTATATATGGTTAGCTCAGTCCGCTGCCAAATTTCCTCTACACACTTTAGCATATTTTTAAGATATATTGCCAATCTTCTGGGAGCTTTCAAATGGGCAGTTCAAAACAACATCTGCTGCTACCCATCAACTGTAATATAATTTTAGGTTGCAGGTGTTTTATCCTTTTATTCTCCCTTCCAACCTATTCTAAAGCCACATACATTTTCCCATGAAACAGCCTACACAGTGAGCTTCCAAGGGGCTAATTGACAAAAATCTCTATCAAAACTGGTCCTGCTCTCAACAAACATCCAAACAGTGGCTTTCTTGTAAAGTCAAGACAAAACTGGGTACCTGGATTAATTCAGCACAGCCCTGGATAATTGATAATTAAGTAAATTATCTGAGACTACAGGATTGTTTTAGTGCGCACTTCTATATCAACTTTACTAACTGGACAATGAGGGCAAAATATGGCTCATGCTATTGTCTCATTTTGCTGATTCAAGATTCACAGCATATAGCCTTCTAAAGAATTTTAAAAATCAACTTTAACATGAAATTTACTTCAAATTGAGCTTGGTTGGAAAGGCCAAGCCAAGAGCCCCACTGCCTCTCCCAGGAAACCTCAAGAGGGACTTTTTAGCTAGCTATCTGGCACAGTCAGCAGATGACAACTTCCCGAAACTTTCAAGTGGGTTGGCGAGGCCCAGTACACAATTTGTCAGCAATGGAGTGGAATTTATCCTGTAGAAGCATCTCATTCATCACTGACCCTAATCTTTGTCTTCAAAACTGTTTTCTTTTAACTCTTAGGACCCCTTCCACGCGGTCCTGCCTTTAATGACGTTGTATGGGTTGAACTAAGGAGCAAACAGATTAGTGGGATTATATTACAAATCTGCAAATAGTCCAACGTAGATTAACCAGTGGTGGAGAGGGAAAAACGTGTGTGTGAGTATGAGTGCAAGTGTGTGTATAGTTGTGAGAGTGAAACTATCAAAGACAAATGCAGCCGTATGTTCCAGACAGGGTCTCCAGAAGACAGCCAGTGAAATAAAGCAAGGAATCGATATACTTGGCCGTGTCTGCAGCCATCTACCTTTGGCAGAAGAATCTGTCCACAATAACTTTGAGAAAAGTGAGCACTGCGCTGTCCTTGTCGAGAAAAAGTCCCATCTTCACAAAGTTGTGTTATGCTGCACCATAATTATGCTGATGGGACAGATGCAGAATAGAATTGCCAGCTCAAGACTGGGTATCTCGAGATGCTATAGACCATGTAGAAGCAACAGAAATGTACACTACCACAATCTGCAGGCTCAAGTAGTATATCATTCACTCTACCATTGGTATCAAGTCAAGGTTAATCACTCCGGTCCCCTTAATCTACCAGAATAGCCATGCAGAAGTTATTTCCCCAAATTATTTCTCTGCATATGAAAACAAAAGTCACAGGCTGAGCTCTGAATCAAAGCCTTCAGTGCTGGCATAACATGATCCAATGAAATGAGGCTACGTACTGCTGAAGAAAGCTGCCAAGCCACAAGCTTTACGGACTACTTGTTTCAGCTCGAACACCTGTATCAGCATGAAAAGTTCACAAAGTGCAGACGTTGCTCTTCCCATACTTTATCAGAAGGTAGCTATTTACAATCTCTTTCAACATAATGTGGCTGCTTCAAATACCTGACGTAATGTCAATGGTGTAATCAGACTGTTGCAGAATTAACTTTCCAGGTTCTTTGCTTCACTCATTCTCGTAATTCAGATATAAATGTAATTATTTCTGTAACTCTTAATAGTGGAGTTATCTGCAGTGGAGAGTAGTGGGAAACATTGAATGGCAAATTAATCAAAACATTTGTCATTAGAGATCGTCAGCTTTTGTAAATTTTGATTTTGCAGAATATCAAATATAAACCTTTGTATTATAATAATTAATTAGTTGCAGCAAAAGTCAAGGAATAAGTAGTCTAATCCGGTATCTGGGTGACTGCCCATGTTTGCTAACTTGACCTTGACTCGAAATGCGAGTGTCATTTGTACAAATGAACATACAAGTGAGCAGCAGGAATAGAACACTTGGCCCTTTACATTTGCTCTATTTAATCAGATCACAGCTGATCTGATTGCAATCTCAATTTCACATCAGTAACCTTTCACCTTTTTCCTTATCTATCTCACTCTGCCTCAAAAACTCTTCCACCACACTGAATAACTCACAATGCTCGGAGGAAAAAATACAATTTCAACTCTGCCTTAAATTGGCCACCCCTTATACTTAAGTGATGATTCTTGGATTTGCATTTTTCCTTCAGAGGGAACGCCCTTTCCACACCAATCACCAGGAACTTCCATGTTTCAATAAAGCCACCTCTCACTCTACTTAAGTCCAGTAGATACAAGCCTAGTCTGCCCAACCTTCCTTCATAAGATAACCCACCTGTTCGAGCTATTAGTGTAGTAAACGTTCTCTGGACTATTTGTACAATTTATATGCTTCCTTCACCAGAGTAGGAAAAAAGTACAATAAGGGACTAGCACAACAGAACATTTTAAAATTATATTGCACCTACAGATGGAGGAAACATTCACCCAACTAGTTTAACAAGTGTATTCAAAGTATTTGGTAACCTAACTACTGAACAAAAAGAAACTTCCCTTGGGCATTATAATTTACCTGGGGCTATTACAATATTTATATTTGCAAGACATTTTTTTTTCTTGTCAGTTCCAGATATGGAGTATATGGGGTTGGACCTTTTACTCTAATGTCAAGGTCAACCACTTGACAGGTGATCACTTTTACAAGACTCAGCCTATTAGCTTTTCCTCACTGTCAAAACACAGCACTCCATTGCTGTCAAGAGCAATTTAAGTCTAAGCAACTGCAATGAAACCAGGAAAGCTAACACAATCAAGTCTAAATAATAGTCACAGCTGGCTATTGAACATGGGCCTGAAGAATAAACATGTTCAGCACTACTGGTAAGGTTAACCAATAGCAACTGACAAACAAAAGTCACTTTGCTTTAATAGGTTTAGCAGCACTTCAGCTGATGTGTATAGATACAATCAAGGAGCTTAATTTACTACGCTTCAGAATCTTCTGGTTTAAAATTTATCAACATACTGAATTAAGACTGACAATGAAAAAGCAACCAATATATAAATATTCAGAAATGTTCTTGAGTGTAGTATCAGATGTGGAACTGTCAAACAGTGGTGAAGAACTGATTACAGAAATGAAAAAAGGTCACGCTGTCTTGCCCCCAATAATGCAAACTTTAAGGACTTCAATTGACTTAGGAACATCAGCTTTGTTCCTCCAGCATGGCTAAGCTTCCATACGGTTTCTAAATATACACAGCTTAAGCCCGTGACACATTTGACCTGTGGCACGGAATAGCAGAAAAGCCAATTACTCTGTATTTTCCATTTAAAGTACAAACACGTCTTTAAACAGATCGCAGTCCTTATAACAGAGTTAATTATAAACCACTCACCAGAATCTCTACCTTCTTCTCTTCCAATTACCTGATGAAAACATAAGGACAGAAACAGGCAAAGGAACCTGGCCCTTTCAGACACACTGCTGCTCAAAAGACCATGCCTGATCTTTCATTCAGGTCCGCCTTCTGGCAGTTATTGCTGATTTACTCAATATCTAAACTGTAATCTAAGCTTGACTTGAGTACATCCATGGCCAAGTACCAACAGTGTCTGGGATTTAGAAATCTAAAGATTCATAACAACAGCAACAAAAGCATTTCCCGTCAGCTTGATACAAAATGGCCACGTCCCTCTTCAAGTTTTAATCACTCCACTGAATCTTCCCTTCATTGATAAATTATCCATTTCTTCATACAGCTGTGAAGTACCTTATAATATTTTTCTGTGATAAGGGCACTAAATAAGTACTACTTGTTTTTTTGGCTGGTCTTGCCACCTCTTAAGGATTGGTAGGTTTACGAGCAATCTTAAGAGATATTCCCTTTAACTGTATGGTGAAACTTGGAGTGGGCAGCAAATTGTTTGCAAGGGGGATACCACTCGTATCCAGTTCTTGGATCAATTAAGTAGCAACACTGATAGTAGAACAGATATGCAAAAATTAGTGTTGCCATCGCATGGCTTCAGCTACATAGGTTCAATCCTGACCTTGGATGTTGTCTACAGGGAGTTCACATATTTCCTCCGTGACTTTGTGGATTTCCTCAAGGTGTTCAGGTTTTCTCCTACATCCCACAGATGTGCTGGTTAATTGGACATGGTCAATTATCCCTTTGGGTAGGTTAATAGCAAAGTAGGTTCAAAGGGAAGCTGATAAAAATGAGTGAGAGGGAATGACCTACAGGTGTATAGGGAAGTAAGCAGAGATGGAATGAGACAAAAGGGATTGCTCCACTGTGAGCCAGTGTAGACTTGATGGACAGAATGCTTTGCTCCCATATTATTATTAGTATAAGACTGTCACAAAATTGACAAGGATATTGTGGACTGTAGGCAAAAATAGTGAAAATCAAAGAAAAAATCATTACTAATAGTTTATATATATTATAGATCTTGAAAAATTCTCTATCAAGCTAACTTACAATACCAATTGATTAACTCTGTAATGATATTCATACTTTGTGCCTGGGAAAATGCATTACAAACAGCCTTAAAAGGATCATCCTTTTGTAACGCTACACTACAGAAAAGTGCAAAGTATGGAACCAAATGTATTGATGGATATATCAGAAATGTATAAAAGTCAGACTCTAGACACCAAAAAAGTTCACCTAACTTGCCATCTAAAGTCAGGGGTTAAGAACTACAAAAGACTCAAGAATATTCACCTTGTATCTCTATCACTTCCTGAACAAGACTCCATTAACAGTTGCTTGTTTGGATCTTAATGTCTTGAGAAACACAAAAACACTGCAGTTGACTTAGGGTAAACACATCTGCAATTCCAGTGCAGTAAACCACTTCCATTCCCTTCCCTTACACTAAACAAAGTATTTTTAACATGACTGCTTCCCACTGATCCAAGATGTCTCATGGGATTCCTTGCTTAATTGTATATGTCCCATATATTTTTGTTTCTCCCTGACACTTCCCTTTCGCACATGGTGTACTCAGAAGGCATCAATTCTGTTTCACTGTTATCATGTTGGACGTGACTGAGACAAAAACATTAAGATCCAATTTAAATGAATTCATATCAAAGGAGGAAAAAGATACAAATAACACTTTGGAGTTAGATTTATGAGAGCTTTGCCTTCAAAGTATTCTATATTTCATTACATAGTCTTCATTCCTGTTTTTTTTAATTACTCAATTTATACATTTGCTTTAAAATGCATGGATTTTATACTGATGTGCATGATATAAAGCACACACACTTGGGCCCAAATGACACAGTTCAATCCATGCTAAGATATTCAGTTTTCTTAGATCTCTACTCCTCCCGCTCATAATTTCACCCTGACTAGCAGTGAAATCTGAAATGCTATTTCTAGCATAAATAAGAGAAATTTGGATAGGTACATGGATGGGAGAGGTATGGAGAGAGCTATGGACGTGGTGCAGGTCAATGGGACTAGACAGATTAATTGTTCAGCATGGATTAGATGGGCCGATGGGCCTGTTTCTGTGCTGTATGACTCTATGACTATGACATCTTCAAAAACAGTGATCTTTCTGTAAAATATTCTACCCATATTGCATTTTCAACAGGCACTTTACCTTCATATTTGTATAAAGTTGCTGAAATGACCATTTCATTAATTTTTCAGGTAATGGTTTCTTGGTCTAAAACAGGGGTTCCCAACCTGGAGTCCACAGACCCCTTGGCTAATGGCATTGGTCCACGGCATAAAAAAAGGTTGGGAACCCTAGCCTAAGAGATAATGCCACATGAGAGTCATAAACAAATACAGATCCACTGACTGCAGGTGTCATCAAAGCCACACAAAACGGACATTTCTGATAATGAATCACACAATGAGGATCACAAGACCCATAAGACATAGGAGCAGAATTGGGCCATTTGGCCCACTGAATCTGCTCCGCCATTCCATCGTGGCTGATTCTGTTATCCCTTTCGACACCATTCTCCTGAGTCCTCTTGTCTTAGATTTCCTCACCATTAAAAACACCCTCTTCACATTCTTTCTATCTAGGCCATTCAATGTTTCAATGAGACCCCCCCCCTCACTCATTCTTCTAAACTCTAGCGAGTAAAATCAATGACAGAAATCATTAGTTTGCTTTTCTTCCTTTCACTACCAGTTCTGAGTAAACCTTGAAAACACCAAGTTCAAATCCATTAGATCAACTAATTTAATACTGTACATCAAACCTAGAATATTCCGTGTCTGTCTGGCTCTCAAGGGGCAATTTAGTTTGCTATTGAAGGAAAAATTGTACTGAGAGCTCTCAGCCCCAAAATGTTAGCTTGTTGAAACTACTACTGTCAGCCATAACTTAGCGGTAGCGTTTTTACATGCCAGAAATAGAGAAAACAAAATAGAATTAGGATAAATAAATCTCCAGAGTTTGAAGCCTTCCACGCCAAAATATTAAAAATGGTAGCTGAAGAAACTGTAAATACTTTCCACTTATTTTTAAAAGCTCTTTGTGTGGGAATTCAGCTATCAGAAAGGTAAATTGCTTCTCCAATGAAGAAGGGAGAAAGGAAACAACAGAACTACAGGTTTGTTTACTGCAGAATTACTAAAATCCATACTTGGCTTGGGTTCCCATGAGTATCAAAGGCTGACAGGTGATTTGTTCATGAGAGTACTTAAGTTAAAAGACTCTTTGGTGGAAAGCTCAAGAATAAGTGGCATGACCTTAAAGTTAAAGGCAAGCTCTTAGTAGTAATCAGAAAGTACTTAATACAAAGAGACAAATAAAAACCTCGAATTTTCATCATAATAGGATAACATAGCAGTTAGTGTAATGATATTACAGTGCCAACTGAAAGATCGGGTGTCAATTCCCGCCACTGTCTGGAGAGAGTTTGCACGTTCTCCCTGTAACTGTGTGGGTTAGCTCTGGGTGCTCCAGTTTCCACCCACATTCCAAAGAAGTGCAATGTTGGGGTTAGTAAGCTGTGAGCATGCTACACTGTGCCCCAGCACATCTTGGACTGTGTTGACCCAAACTACACATTTCACTGTATTCTTTGATGCACAAGTGACAAAGCTAATCATACCTTAATCTGAATTGTAGAGTGTATCAGTCACAATACAAGTAAATGATGGAACAGACTCAAGAGGCTGTCTAAGTTATTCCCTTTCTTAACATTCATATGTTCTCACTTCAGTGGCTTTAAACACAGAAGCTGATATCTGATCGCAACACAGAAATTGTATTGCTCTGTCTAAAGCCTTTTGGATGAAATATTAGATGATGTTTGGTTTCTCAGATGCTAACAAGAAATCCCATGCTTTGAAGAAGAGCAAGAGCATTATCCCACTGTGCTGTCAATATTTATCCTTCAACTGATGAAACCGATTATTTGGTTATTGTTTGTAATTTTGTTGGTTGGGCTCTTACAGTTGTGCATGTATAGGTCATATCTAAAAAAGTACTGCATTTACAGCCAAGTGATTTGGCTACTCTGAACAAAAACAAAATGGCCTTGTACTAATACAAGCCTGTAGTCTTCTATTGGTATTGAATTATTATTTCCACATGTAATGAGACACAGTGAAAAACTTTTGTCTTGCAAGCCATTCATTCAGAAGTACAAATCCTTTGAGGTAATATAAAGTTGAAAGATCGAATTTATTATCAAAGTACATATATTTCACCTTACACAACCCTGAGATTCATTTTCTTGCAAGAATTCACAGTAGATACAAAGAAATACAATGGAATCAAAGGAAAACTACATACAAAGACAGACACCCAGTGTGCAAAAGATGACAAACAGTGCAAATACACACAAAAAACCACAAATAATAAATAATACCCAGAACATAAGTTGTAGAGCCCTTATAAGTGAGCCCATATGTTGTGAAATCAGTTCAGTGTTGAGGTGAGTGAATCTGTCCACACTGGTTCAGGAACGTGATGGTTGGGGGGTAATAATTGTTCCTGAACTCTGGTCAAGAGGAAGGCAATAACAGAAAGCAGAATATAAAGTGAAAATGCAGTGCAGGTAGACAAAAAGGTGCAAGGGCTATGACAAGGTAGATTATGAGGTCCAGAGTTCACCTTTAACATACAAGAGTCTTGTTCCAGAGACTTGAACAGATAGATTCTAAAAGTAAAACTTAGAGAGATATAAAACTTATGCATGCCACAAGCAGCCATAATATCCACACTTGCAGAAGACAATGGAGAACATTCAAGAGGAGAAAATGTGATTTACTCTCTTCCCTTCCATATCCAGGGATGTGTACCCAGTGCATCACCCAACCGCTATCCTTGTTACAATCAACCTTCACATCTGTATGACCTAGCACATATGCACGAAAGAAATTGTGAAAAATAAAGGATCTGCCATGATAAGAAGACTGCGAGTTAAACAAAGAAGCCAAATCACAATATAAGATACTGCTGGAACACAATATAAAATACGGTAGGAAGATGCTAATAAGCTTTAACCTCAAGGACAGGCATGTGAGCAGACTGTAGAATATCACATGATAGCAAAGGTTTTCCTTATTTGGAAATAATTCAAGCTACCAATGAAAGGGTATGATTGTGGAACTAGGAGTCTCCAAAAAGCATTTACAGAGGATATAAGGACACGCTGTTCTATATTTCTATATGTGTATGTGTTGTTTTGCACTACTGAGTCCCTCAGTTTGAGGCTATATTTCATTAAAATCATGGTACAAAATGATCTGAGTTAACAGACAGATCAAATTCTTTAATTATGAATACTGGCTTTCTGCGGCTGGCGACCGTAAACAAATAATCTAATGATCGAAAATGCCTCTGCCTAAAGATGTGGAACTCTACTGTTAATTGGTAACTCCAATGCATAACAGAAAATCAATAACTTTATCAGATATGAAAATAGTGAATTGTTGATTACAAAGAGAGTGATTGAAGTTATTATATTTAGTTTTGGACTACTCAATTATAATTCAAATCTAAAGTAGTCTAGGTAAATGTTTGTCATCAGTGAAAGCCAGCTAAGATTGTGCCCCTTTAACTCTTGATAGATTTAATGTTGTGGCATTTTGACTCATGCAATTTGTCTCCTTTTAAAGAAATTGGATAAACTCATTTGCACTAAATGTATTGGATTAGTCAGTAATAAAGCTTTGGAGTTTGGTGATTGATTAGTGAAAAAAGGATCTCCAAGTTCCTGGGTTTTTCTGCTATCCTCAGTAAGTAACCAGAGATTGTGTGATTGTGTCAAACTGACTGCACCAAACACCAGGTTTATTCCAAAGAATTAATGAAATAAGAGTTACTGGATTGTTCCTAAGCACAAAACAAGAATAAATACTTGAGCAGAACTTAGAGATGAATTTTAAACAGATTACAATATAGGCAATTGCTTGTATTTACATGAAATATGCTTCGATTTCTTTAGTCATAGAACACTACAGCACAGAAACACTATCAGTGCCTCATCTAATCTGCGCTGAACCATTAATCCGCCTGGTCCCATCCATCGACCTGCAACCAGACCATAGCCCTCCATACTCCTCTCATCTACGTGTCTATCCAAATTTCTCTTGTAATCATTAATGTAAACAAAACTTTTGTCTTCTTCAACAAGATTTGCTTTCACAAATATACAAAAGTTAAAATAGTAAAGCTGACAATCAACTATTAGCTTCTAGTATTTTGAAGAGATTTGCACTTCTTAAGAATTGCTGTTGTTGTTGTTGAAGGTACCGATAGCAAATACTTCCTTGGCAAATGGTGGAGGAATCTTAATCATTTTAGGCTGGAAATTATTTTAACAAAGTTCATGTGCATTTGATTCAGCAAATCACATGATTTAAATGTGCAATTTTCAGTTAAATTGTTGCTGTAAGTTTTATATAACTCAGGAAGATACACTGTACTACTTTTAAAACACAAGGAGATAAAAGTTAAAAGGATAATTGGGAGAGCAGAGAGAGGCTGATGCCTTGGTGTGAATCAATTCACACTCTCTCTAATCACTCCTTCTTTGTTTGCATAAAGCAAATACAAAGCTGATGTTGTGGTGATTGACTGCACCATCCCACTCCCAAAGGTCTTCAAAGTTTGTTTTGCTAAGAGATAATTAATTGGTTACTTCTCCTAAGATTTGAATAACTATAAATCAGTATTTTACTCAGGTGTAATGCTGAATGTGAAGACATCATACTGCATTAGCAATATTTTTTATAGAAGCTAAATCTAAGCTAAATTTACGTAGGTATTTCATGTTACAGCTTCTTCCCCCAGCTATATATATTTCTTATTGCAATTCACAGATTTTATGTATTGCAGCAAAACAACAAATTTCACAATATGTACCAGCAATATTAAACCTGATTCTGATTAAATAAAACACTTGAAGGGCAAAATACATAAATTGGTAAATTAGTTTTATTATTGTCACATATACTGAAGTAGTGAGACTGTTTTACAAGCCATCCATACAGATTGTTTCACTGAGGTGTTACAAGGGAGAAGAAATAACAATGTAGAATAAAATGTTACAGTTACAGAGGAAGTACAGAGTAGGATAAGGAGCAAGAGCCATGACGAGGTAGATCGTGAGCTCAAGAATCCATCTTATTACACTGTAGAAAGGTGCCCTGATCTTAGGAGTAGAAGCTGTCCTCGAGGTTGGTGGTACACGCTTTCAGTCTTTTGTATCAAATGCTTAATGAGAGGGAAAAGAGAATGTCCGGAGAGATGGGATCTTTGATTCTGTTGGCTGCATTACTGAGGTGAGAAATGCTTCAAGGGGAGGCTAGTTTCTACGATCTGCTGAGCTGTGACAACTCTACAGTTTCTGGTAGTCCTGGGTAGAGACACAGGGAGAGGTTCTTCCCCATTTGATCAGCCACAAAAGAACTATTATGGCTAATATTAATCCCTTCTAAGACCAGTTTTATGTCGGGTAAGACTTTTACCAGGCTTATTATAAATCTATATTGACCATTGTGCTTAGATCAGGTAATTATTTAGAGTTGGTTGAAGAACAAACCTTAGGTATGCAATGGTTAAAGTGGTTGAAGGGAATAAATTCAGATTTAAGTTGCCTCAGGCTGAAAGAGTTAGATAAATGTTTCCCTCTTGCAATATTTCTGTTGGGTGTGGTCACTGATAATTGAATGTTTTATTGGGTGTGAGGTGTTAACCAAATTGTCTTGGGTACAGGCACCCTGGCATCCATGTTCCAATACATCAGTCTAGAATAACCTTTGCTTGAAATAATATGCCTTTGTTAACGCAAGCTGTGTGCAAAACTTGAGAGGAAACAACCTTTGGCTGCAGTAAGTATTGAACACATGGTGCCACTTTCTAAATAATAGAACATTATGTGGTGAAATACAGTGCTTTTGATTTTATCTGATTCAGAATGCACAACTTGCCAATGACTTTGGATCTAAGCACTATTAAAAAAATCAAAAATAACAACATTGCCTGCAACTGTCACTTGGACATAGTCGCAAGAGACTATAATGAAGACAGATGTCTTGAAGAAAGTTTACTGAGATATCAAGAGCCAAATTGCTGACTCCCCATACCCTGAAAGAATGCTCTTGGACAAGTGATTAACCGAAAATCTAGATCAATAAAAGGAAAATTAGGCAGCTTTAAGGGGAAAAAAACTTTTAGAATGTTTCCAAGCAGTGGGTAAAAGGGAACAGAATAAATACTTGTAAGGGAAGACAATGAAGGCACGTAAGAACAAAACAAGAAAACAGCTTTAGAATGGAGTGGGAAACATTTATTTTATTTAGAGGGACTGCATGGTAGCTAGACACTAGAACACTACAGCACAGTACAGGCCCTTTGGCCCTCGATGTTGTGCCGACCCATATATTCCGTAAAAAAGTACTAAACCCACACTACCCTGTAATGCTCTATTTTTCTTTCATCCATGTGCCTGTCCAAGAGGCTCTTAAATACCCCTAATCTTTTAGCCTCCACCACCATCCCTGGCAAATTATTCCAGGCAACCACAACCCTCTGTGTAAAAAACTTAACCCTGATGTCTCCCCTAAACTTCCCTCCCTTAACTTTGTACATATGCCCTCTGGTGTTTGCTATTGGTGCCCTGGGAAACAGGTACTGACTATCCACCCTATCTATGCCTCTCATAATCTTGTAGACCTCTATCAAGTCCCCTCTCATCCTTCTATGCTCCAAAGAGAAAAATCCCAGCTCTGCTAACCTTGCCTCATAAGACTTGTTTTCCAATCCAGGCAATATCCTGGTAAATCTCCTCTGCACCCTCTCCATAGTTTCCACATCCTTCCTATAATGAGGTGACCAGAACTGAACACAATACTCTAAGTGTGGTCTCACCAGAGATTTGGAGAATTGCAACATGTCCTCTGTAGGCTTGAACTCAATCCCCCTATTAATGAGGCCTAGCATCCCATAAGGTGTTCTTAACTATCCTATCAACCTGTGCAGCGACCTTGAGGGATGTATGGATTTGAACCCCAAGGTCCCTCTGTTCATCCACACTCTTAAGTAACCGACCATTAACCCTGTACTCAGCCTTCTGGTTTGTCCTTCCAAAATGCATTACCTCACACTTACCCGGATTGAACTCCATCTGCCACTTTTCTGCCCAATTCTGCATCCTGTCTATACAGTATACTCTTGTAACCTTCGACAACCTACAGCTCCATCCACAACTCCCCCAATCTTCGTGTCATCTGCAAACTTACTCACCCATCCTTCTGCCTCTTCATCCAGGTCATTTATAAAATTCACAAAGAGCAGGGGGTCCCAGGACAGATCCTTGTGGGACTCCACTAGTCACCGACCTCCAGGCAGAATACTCTCCTTCCACTACTACCCTCTGCTTTCTTCCTGTAAGCCAATTTTTTATCCAAACAGCCAAGGTTCCACTGATCCCATGCCTCATGACTTTCTGGATGAGTCTCTCGTGGGGAACCTTGTCAAATGCCTTGCTAAAATCCATGTAGACCACATCTACCGCCCTACCCTCATCAATTTCTTTTGTTACCTCTTCAAAAAACTCAATTAGGCTCGTGAGGCACAACCTTCCCTTCCAGCTCAAAGAGCCTGCACTGCCCAATTACACCCATGTGACCAATTAACCTACTAACCTGTACAACTTGGGAGGAAACCGAAGCGCACAGTAGAAACCCATGCAGTCGTACAAACCCCTTACAGACAGTGGCGGGAATAGAATCCAGGTTGCTGGTGCTTTAATAGCGATACACTAACCACTATGCCATCTCACCGCCCTTAATTTGAAAGGCAAACACTGACAAATTAATGCTAGAAAATAAATAGTCAGCTCCTAAATTGTAACTTCTATGATTCTCCAGATTCAGGTGTTTTCCTTTTGGGCATGCAAGGTAAATGTGCTGATCAACCTTGGGGTTGGAAAGCAGATTGCACCAAGAGCTACAGCTGATGAAACATGAGAAAATGGCCAACTCTGCGATCAGAGAAATCAGTGATTCCGCAATTCCAAAGTCTATTGAATACTTGACCCAGGTTTAACAGAGCTTCAATTAATGTAGGCACGAGATGATGATGAGCTAATTCAGTTTCAAGATGAACATCTGGTTTCTATTTGGTATCTTGCCTGGTGGTCTAGCTGAGGACTCACAGCCTGGATATAAATATATATCCAAATCTTTGGGCAAAAGGAAGGTGTGAGGAGTTTTTTTTATATGATGAGAATAGTTACGATCTGAAATTCACTGTGTGTAAAGACATTGTAAGCTGAATCAATTAACGTTATCAAGAAATAACCTGACAGATACTTTAGGGAAAATAATTTTGCTGGGCGAGGGGGAAAAGACTGAGGAACAGGACTGATAAGCTTGCAAACAAGGAGCCACAAAAACTCAGAGCCATTTAGCCTCATTCAATGCTGTAAAATTTTTCTATTCAATTATTGTTGCTGAACAGTGCAAGAGCTGGACGCTTTACAGCGCCAGCAATCAGGGTTTAATTCACGCCACTGTCTGTAAAGAGTTTGCATTTTCTTCCTGTGACCACATGGGCTTCCTCCAGGTGCTCTGGTTTCCTCCCACATTCCAAAGATGCATGCATTAGTTAGCTGCAGGCATGCTACGTTGGCGCTGGTCATGGTGACACTTGCGGGCTGCCTGCAGCCTGTCCTCGGACTGTGTTTGTCATTGACGCAAATGATGTATTTCACTGTATGTTTCGACGTACATGTAACAAAGAAAGCTAATCTTTATTTTTAAAGACAGTATACCTACAAGCTTTCGAGAAAACTTCAATGTTATCACGCTTGAATATACCATAAGAATCGTTGTCCAGGTATTCGTGTGATGTAACGTGCACAGAGGACAAGATACCAAAAGGAATAAAAATTGTGACACATATCAATGATCAAAGAGTGGAAAATTCACAACATGAAACTGGCCAATATCAGGAGATAATGCAATAACTCTTTCCGTTTACCAGTAACACAAAAAATAGGCTTCATCACCCACTTTTTAAGGCTAAGTAACCATTTAAGTTTTGGGAAAGTGTGACTTTATGTCAAATATTCAGCTTGAGAACAGAGCACTAGGTTTGCCACAAGGTTCCGAAGATAATTGTGCAGTTTTATATCATTTTGAGAAGGTTCCATTTTAATGATTTAGTTGGCCATTGCTGATGCTAGCGACCTGCCAGGTTGACCAGAAAGAACCCAATCTCTATGGTTATGAAATGGAATATCAAGCAAGGAAGATGGTGATCTGTTTCATTACTGTTAGTTTGGACATGCTCTGTGGGCAGCAAAGAGTGGTCATTATTCACAGGAGCATTACCACTGAGCAAAAGCAGGGTTTTCAGTAATTCAAAAGTAGGAAGGGGTACTGGCCGAGTCTAATATTATCTTTCAAACCCCAGCCTTTTAGGTCAAAAATAGTAACTACCATTTACACAAAACATTTCACCTACAAATAACATTCCCAGATACTTCACGGGAGTATACAAAAACTGATAAAGTTTAATAACAAAATACTTTTAAACACCTCTTTCAGAGGAGGGAAGTACAGAGAATAATAATAAGGGATATAGTTCAAGAGCATTGGGCTATGAGGGCTAGGGCCACCAATGGGAGAACAAAAGAAATGAGGAAGCACTATCAACTACAAGTGTTTTGTAGGAAAGGGTAAGGTCCTTTTCAGCACAGAAGACCAGAAATGGCTTTCTCCAATTATATAAAGCCCTGGTGACACCACATTTGGAATATACTGTACCTACCTAAGAAAACTTGCACTGGAGGGAATGCAGCAAAGATTCTTTTTTGGAATGGTAGATTTGTTGTATGAGGGGACATAAAGGAGACTAGGCCTGTACACACTTCTGTTTTTAAGTTTAAGAGATGAGCACCTTTACTCTGCCTGCAACAGGCAGGATTTCCCAGTGGTGATCCAGTTTAATTTAACTTAACATTCCAACATGTTGGTCCTTGGCCTCTTCTACTGCCGCGATGAGGCCACATTCATATTGGAGGACCAACACCTCATATTCCAACTGGGTAGCTTCCAACCTGACAGCATGAACATCGATTTCTCTAACTTCCAGTAATTTCTCTCTCCGCTCCCTTCTCTCTTCTTCCATTCCTCATTTTGGCTCCCCTCTTACCCCTCTGTCTTCTCCTTAACTGGCTATTACCTCCCTCTGGTGCCCCAATTCCTTCCCTTTCTCCCACTGTCCACTTCCCTCTCTGATCAGATTCCTTCTTCAGCCCTTAACCTTTTCCACCCATCACCACCCCCACCCCACCCAACCACTTCCCCCCTCTTCTGGCTTCACCTATCACCTGCCAGCTTGTACTCATTCCCCTCCCGCTCCTCCTTATTCTGGTTTCTTCAACCACCCTTCTCTTTCTAGTCCTGATGAAGGATCTCGGCCTGAAATGTCAACAGTTTATTCCCCTCCATAGATGCTGCCTGACCTGCTGAGTTGCTCCAGCATTTTGTGTGTGTTACTCAGCATCCGCAGAATCTCGTGTTGTGTGTATGTTGAAATGGGACCTTTGTTAGACCATTGGAGAAACACAAACCTGCTATATGTACTAACCAATCTTATTTTAAAACAATTAGTGGCTTAAATAGATTACCAGTAAAGCCAAGATTTATTGTCCATCTCTAATTACCCCTAAACTGATAGGCAATTTCAGAAGGTAGTTAAGAATCAACTCCAATGATAGGTCTAGAGCAACCTTTCACAACCGTTTTGCCCTGGAGCAAACCTTGAAATAATTTTCAGGTCTCATGAAACCCCTGCATAAAAATGATCATATCTACAGCTCACAGTACATTAGTGTGATCAGTAAGCTCTAGACATAATAATCCAAAAATAATTGTCAATGCTTTTTTGAGTAGAGAATGAATTTTTAGCAAACCCTTCTTGAGAAAAAAAGATGTTAAGCTTAGCTTACCTTTCTTGAAACTACTCTTTCTCTTTCATAAATTTAAAAAACTCATAAGGTAAACATAATAAATTTCCCAACTCTGGGTCAAACTTGAGATAAGCACACATGGATTTCACCTTCAACTGAAGTGAGACGTTTTCTATCCTTGCTCTTGATGTTTGTTAAACAAGCAAAAGCTTGCTCACACATGTAAGAAGTTGGAAACTGCAGCAAAACATTCATTGCCTTCATATGAATGGCAGGATACTCGTCTTTCACAGAAATCCAGATCTTATCCAGGGGCAGGTCAGTAAATCTCATCTTGAGTGCATGATCAGAGTGAAGCTCACAAAGTTCTTGAACTTCTCTCAAAGTCAAGTTCTCAGGCTGAGCAGAAGGTTCAGAGAAAGGGTCCCTCACCCAGTCATACACTTGTGTTGAAAGGGAGAAAAAAATACTGATCAATTTTGTTCTGCAGTTCTTCCGGGTGGTTTTCAATAAGACTCGAGACTTTCTGATATCCTTCCTCACTCTCAAGCCCAAACAGCAGTGGAAACATTTCAAGATTTCCTAATGTAACATGATTTTTCCAAAGATTCAGTTTGCTTTTAAATCCAAGAATCTTGTCACTTGAAGTTAAACCATTTTCTCCAGGACCTTGCAGAGACTTGTTCAACTGGTTCATATGATGAAAAATGTCTGCTAAGTAGGCTGGTTTCTGCAGCCATTCTTTATTTTCAAAGCACTCAGCAAAATCTGGCCTACTATTTTCTTTTCAGTTTTGCTGGAACCATTGCTGTATTTGTAGGTTGTTTGCCACAGATGAGGCACAATGGAATCAGACAAGTGGGATCACCCGTCCATGTGAAACCCATCGATAAGTAGCTTTCATTGTAAAGATATGGTACCAGCTGATTACTTTAGTCCCACCCACTCACTGCTTTTGTCTCCAGGACCCAGGAGAGGCTGGCAGACTTCCGGGGCAACAGGAGGCATTGGGTCTCTGCTGTGGTCCTGAGTCTTCCAATTGCAGAGGGTAGTCAGTCACTGGCATGTGCACTCAGCTGTGGCTCCCCGCCTCAGGACCCTGCAGATATATCTGCATAGCGACCACACCCCGAGATGGCACGCGCTGGTGACACACTTTCTCCGCCGGGGACACTGCCTGCAGGAGGGCACGCGGCTTCCAGCGAACAGCATCGGCCACGTCGCTTTGAGGGAACTGCCTCGCTCTTACCGAGAGTTGTTGAGAGTATGGGGTGTATGGGGTGAGAGTATGGAGTATGTCTCATCTAGACAGGGTGCTCCCGCGCTGGTGGGGGACGTGCTCTAGCTTCGAGGGGGACTAGTCTCCATCCTGACACGGTGGGTGTTGAGGGGGTTCAGGGAAGTGGAGGGGTTCCAGCTGCACCACCACAATCTGATGGGCTGGGAGTGCTCGTTGGACCCAGGCCTCGGGATACCACACGGGAGAGGGTCCTGCACAACGTGAGCTCTCTCACGGGAATGCCTGCCGTGCCCTTCCTTGATGCTCCAAAGAGCTTCTTGTACGGGCTGCTCTTGCCCACCCTTCACTTCCTTGCCTTCGTCTGTCGAGCAGACTCACCTTGGCGATCTGTTTTACCACCTGGCGGCAGAGAAGGTCCCTAGTGGAAACCTCTTTATGCAGGAGTCCTTCCCCTGTACACTGGGGACCTGGTGTGGAAGGTGTTGCATTGGGCAATAGGCTTTTAAGCAGGTTCACTGACACCCGGTCCACCTGTCCATTCTGTGGCCGGGAGGAGTCGGTGTACCACGCTGATATGGAGTGTGAGAGGTTGCAGCCCCTGTTTGAGTATCTGAAGCAGCTGCCGCTCAGGCTCTGGTCGCACTTCAGCCCTGCGCTCCTTATATACGGACACCCAGTACAGAAGGGAGCGGGTCGCTAGCAAGATGGGCAGAAAGTCAAGGGCTCGGCCAGGGCCAAGTGCCTGCCCCTCTTTCGAGGATATACTGGTGCCCGGCTCTCCTTGGAGAGGGCGCATGTGGTCATGGTGGATACAGTGGGGGATTTCCAGGAGTTGTGGGCTCCCCCAGGGAACTGACTGTTTTATAGAAAGTAGTAATCATATTTTAATTTGAATTTATTCACTGTCTTGTAAATACTTAATGTTTGTACTTTCGTATATTTGTTGTAGTTTTGTAAAAGAAAGACTGACTTTTTTCTGTCTGTTGTTGCACTAGTGCAGTGAAATGATTCAAAAGATTGTAATTCTTCATCATTAACCTCATCAGAGCTGTCCGTAGACCTAGACCTGGAATCCTCTTCCATCTCACAAGGCCTCTTCAAAAATCACCACACAGGACTGTCTTTAGAATGAAAATTTCCCTCCAATCTTCTGCAGAGTTTGTTCTTTCCCATAAATTAGTCGGTGGCAGGTGAGGGGAGGTAACTCGGGAGGGACAGGCTGACATCACAGCCCAAGTTGGGCGAGTCCATTCTATGCTTGGAAAACACACTTCATGTTCAACAGCCTACCATCCACCCCTCCGTGCAATACAGTGCTCACCAATTATCAACCTACTGTCCTCCCCTCCTTGCATCACAGCGCTCATCAATTATCAACGGCCTCTCCTATCTTGCGTCAAAAAATGAGAATGAACATGGTTCTACTGCCCACTGCGATACTTGGCTGAGAGACCTTTAATGAGATTGCTAGGGGGGCTGCTCGGTCACTGCCCACCACTGTGAGCACTAGCGTTGCGCAAGTTCAAAAAACAGTATCTTTAAATCACAATCTGTCGCAAAACCCCTAGCGACCTCTCACAGAACCCCGGTTAAGAAGCCCTGGTCTAGAGTCTCATATGCAAGACTGGGTAAGGATAGTGGATTTGTTCCCCTGAAAGACATTAGTGTGCCAGACAGCATTAACAAAACAGTGAATAAAATAAATTCCTATCCTATAAACACTGGAAGTTTGGCATAAATCTTCCCATTAACCAGTTAAGATTATAAAGCATAAAGTTAACACTTGAATATGTGGAATGGTGTTATTTGTTAAAAGAGTCCAATATACTTAAATTTTCAACTACATAACTCTTACTCAAACATTCTGGCAGTATTGTTTGTGAAATGCGCCACAATGAAACTCAGATAAATTGTTCTCTGAAGTCATGCCAAATGACTTAGGAAAATACAAATAACTTCTTAACATTTTTATTTTGAAACTCTTTCAGTCACACTTTTCCCCAAGTAAATGCATCACTTGGCACATTTCAGATCAAAAATTCAAAATTAATTTAAGAACATGCTTAATATGATTTGAAATAAGTCTCTGCTCTTCTACTCAAACCACATTGTTGCTGGGGCACTCGCCAAGAACCAAAGGTTCTTGGCAAATGCCTCAATAATCCGCCAATAGCAGCTTAAAAGCAATTTTGCCCCAAAAGAAAATTACTGAAAGACTCTCTAAATCAAAAGGAATGTCTCCCTTTCAGCTCCACAAGAGATTAAGTCGCTGAAAGAAATCTTATTTTTTACGTTTTCATTCAACAAAACATGTTGCTGCAGTTTTGCAAACCCACCAAAACAATTCCTCTACAGGCTGATTATAATGATCGTGTTTCTTTTCTCAATTCCTTTGCCAAAGAACTTTACTTTTTCCACACTCATCTTGGCACATGCAACAAAGACATGGATATATTAATCCTTTGTCACAAAGGGAAGGGACTAACAGCTTTTCCTGGCAAATAAATCAAATAATAGGTTAATTCTTGACAGACAAGCAACTTTTCTTTTAAATGTTTCAAGACACAGAATTTGAGGTCGCCCTATACTACATTAAGCCTCATCTACATCATATACAAATAATTATTGACTTTGTGCTTCACTGCATTACATGCAGACATGGCAGCCATTTTGCAGATGGTAAAATTCCACAAATAGCAAAAGCTAATGCACACAAAGTGCTGGAGAAACTCAGCAGGTCAGGCAGCACCTACGGAGAGTTACAAAGAGTCGACGTTTCAGGCCGAGATTTCATTGCATTTAGCTACACCCTCCATTTGAAATGGTCACTGCTTGGGACATTTGTGGCACAAAATGCTACTTGCTGCTTATCTTGTTGGATTTTGTCATGTTGCACTCAGACTCTGACCACTTAAGTTGATAAAACTGAATATTGTGCAATCATCAGAACCTTTCCCACTTCTGATTGCATGTTGTAAGAAAACCGTAAGTGATGCAGCTGAACATGGCTGGGACTAGGGTTCTGCCAAGTATTTCCCGCAGTGTTGCCCTGAGGCTAGGATGAATGACCTTTGCAACCATTCGCCTTTGAAGTATGACTTCATCTAAAGGAGCATTCCCCCCACCCCCAATAAATATTTGCTCTGATCAAGGACAGTGGTGAATGTATGGATTTTTATGACAATCCAGTAATAAAGGAGGTAATCAAATTGAGACATTTTTGAAACATTCCAGATTTTTTTTAAACTGAGTTTAAATTCAGCAGCTGCTAAAATAGGATTTGAACTAGCATCACTGGATTATTAACCCTAGACTTGGATTACTAGTCTGGAAATTTAACCATGGTGCCATCACTAAAAACAGTTTTTTTAAAATTTATTGAGATACAGTGTGGAATAGGACCTTCCAGGACTTTGAGCCATTCTGCCCAGCAGATTTAATCCTAGCCTAATCACAAGACAATTTATAATGGCCAATTAACCTACTGACTGGCATGTCTTTGGACTGAGGGAGGAAACTAGAGCACCCAGAGGAAACCCATGCAGTCATGGGGAGAATGTACAAACTCCTTACAGGCAGCATTAGGAATTAAACCCAGGTTGCCTATACCGTAAAGCGTTGTGCTTAAATCTACGCAAATGTGCCAATATTAGGGTGGGGTTGAATTTTACGCTTCTGTCAGGTATGTGTTTGGGTTTTTTTCTTGGAACAGATGATATTTAAGTGTTGGGGTAGTATTTATTAAGATACAGTAATGTATAGTATGATTCAAAAATATTGCTGGTGCAAAACAATATTTTTCATGTTAAGCACATTTTAGAGAAATAAGACAATTCGTTTTCTTCTCATGGTGAGAGGCCACTATTATGTTCCAGGTTTCAGGATTTGTATCTGGCTGTTCCGTTTGCAGTCTTCATTGAAACGGCACAGGTTAGGAAAGTAAAACAGTGTGTTACAAGAGCAGATGGCATCACATTTAGCACCACTCCCTTGAAACTGGCATAACGAAGTAAAAGTAACTGAGGTTTATCTCATACCTTGCATCCTTCACAAGCGCTGACTCCATAGTGGTAACCTGATGACTTGTCTTGGCAGACAAAGCAGGGTTTGTATACACGTGGAGGAGGGGGTGGAGAAGGTGGACTGGGCACAATCTCCTCTGAGCTGGTACTCTGCGTTTCTATGGCTGAAATACAAAATAATATTCTCTTTAAAAATCAGTCCAATTTTAAAGTAAAAAGAGGCATTCAATAAAATAACCAAGTTTTCAATTCAATTACTGTAGAAAAGGGGAATGAGAACAGAAATGGCAAATTTAGACTCTGACTCTGTAATCTACGGAACAATGGTATGTAGAAGGTGTCATTGAAATGACACAGTTTGGTATATTTAGAGATAATGGAAACCCTTGCAGAACTGTACTCAAAGGTACAGCACACTAGGAATTGGATTAAATATTGTTGTCCTTCCCCAAGCGTCATTTAATTTCCTTCTTGAAGATGTTAACTAAATGTTTGCAAACATTATTGCGTGCAATGTACGAATCATGATGCTTTTTCCTGCTTAACTTTACTTTCTTCACTATTTCAATTTTATCTTGCTTTTCACAACAGAAAAGGAAGAAAACGCCCACATTATTTTCAATATGTTGTGTACTTCTTCTTGACATCTGCAAAAGCAGATGATCGTAAATGTTTTCACTTGTGAGAGGTTCTATTACTCTTTACTTGGAACAGATCAATGGCACAATTCTTCTGCAGCCATCAACTTGTTTAATTTACCCATCTTTGCACTGACTGCACTTGTCCCTTGATTCTTACCTTGTCTCCCAATAAGGCCCCCCATTTTGATTTTAATGGATACAGTGCTAAATTAGTTCAGATGTCCATTGTCAGATCTTCCTGAATGTCAAGAGCAGAAATCTCCTGCTTTCCTCTCAAAATTACTCATTATCCTTACACCATCCAGAAGTGTGAATACAACAACTTTCCTAGTCTTATCCTGCTGCAGTTCTGCATTTTTAACAGTCTCCTCAAACCTCTCTCCCTTCCTTCCTGGACAACATGCGCAAGAAGCTCAAGAGAATTGAGATGATCCATTCAGCAGCTACACCTTGCCCACCCACCAAGTCAAGCAACCATGGACATTCCCCTGGATCTGGTCGGTCTCTCTGGCACCACCTCATCTAAAAGTTGCAAGGCTGCAATCTGTCAATCTTTAAGTGGGAGCAATGCTGGAGTTATTGAAAGCTGAAAATATTACGCCACTGGAGAAGAATAAACCACTAATTACTGACAGCAAGGCAGAAGTCAACCAACACCTCAGACTTTGTTTGCATTGTCTTGAAATACTTTTTAAAAATAAGCTTTATTTGTCACACTTATGTCGAAACATACACTGAAATGCATCATTTGCGTCAACAACCAACACAGACCATGGGTGTGCTGCGGGAAGTCCCCAAGAGTCACCACGCTTCCACCATTCCCACAACTCATTAACCCTAACCGCATGACTATGGAACGTGGGTGGGAACGTATAGACGCCTCACAGGGAGTGGCAGAAACTGAACTGCAATCGAGGACTGCTGACACGGTAAAGTGTTGCTACCGTGCCATCCTCAAATCCCTCCACGATCTCAACCCCTCATTTCTATAAGGCCTTCCTAACCTCCATGTTAAATATACCCCCTTTCATAGGAAAGCATACATGGGTAAAATGTGTCAGAAGGATGGAAATACACATTGTTTGCACACCTTTGTCTGAATTCTGTACATGCCTGCACCGCAGGCTCCGATTAATACCTTGTGACTCTCATTTTCCAATTATAAGTCAACATAATCTTTGAAAAATCTCTTGCCTCAATCGTTTAATTATGGTCTTTAAAGTAATTGGCAGAGTACAGAATCATAGAAAAACCTAGTCACTCAAAATTACCATAGGGAGGATAGACAAGAGCTGTTATAACACATTCTTCTACAATCCTGCTAAGAATGTGGGAAGAAACATGAGAATAAAACGTACAGTGCAACATTCACGAGCATTTTGCAATCCCGTGACTTTGAGACTAAGAACAGGCAATATCAAAACATCCACCAAAAATGCTTGCTGCTTTACAACAGGAAAAGCCAATCAGCCAAAGAGCAGTGAATGAAATAACTGGGAATATATTGTATTTAATTACTAATACTTACAGCACATTCATAAATCCCTGTAAAGAACATATATACAATTTTCCATCAATGGCAAAACAAAATAATCCTCCATATTTACATAAATTAGCGCCAGACTTGGTGGACTGGTCGTGATCTCACTTCTGAGTCACAAATCAATGGTACGTATCACCCTACCTCCAAAAACAGTCAAGGAAGGTCTGTGGATGCGCATCACCGTCTGAAGTAGCAAATCTTAAAGATGTAACATTAAACTGTTATATCTTTAAACTGACCTGTACAAAGTCCAGTAATGTGCATTAAAAGCACATTTTTCTTTGTTTCAATTATCTGGCCAACTTTATTCTCCAACCAGAACAACAACAAAAAAAGGATTTAATATCTCACTAATGTTCCAAGTAGTTTGCCCAGTTCCCCTATATTAAAACACAAATACACTTCAAAATTATTTAATTAGCTGTCGAACAGCTGGGATTGGGAAAATAAAAGATAAGAAAACAAATTTGTCTGTGATTGTCAGCAATAAATGTGTACTTGAGCTTCTCGTTTGTTATAGTTACCTCTGGATTCACAGAGAAGTCTAATTTGTGGGGATAGTATATACGGCAATTGATATTCACACTTGTCTTTGGGTGCTAATGCTAAGTACAAATGACCCTTCTTTATATAAGAAAAAGTAGTTCAATCCTCCTTCAGGGACATGGTGGAGTTAGAGGATAAAATGTCACAAATACTTCACCTTCACTGTTAATAACTTAAATAGATGATGGGAAGAGAGCAGGGACATTCATGGGGGTGGACAAAAGAATAAATCTTTCTGTTCGAGCAAGGAGGGAAAAATTGAGACGCTCTACAGTCAAAACTGCAGCTTGAAAACCACAATCCATAATCATATACATCATTCACTTAGATGATGTTTTAGCAGCTTGTCATTTACAATCCACTTTTGCCTGTACTATTTTAATCTGTGCGTCACAGCATTACACAGAACTGCGCAGAAAACTTGAAACTGTTCTACCAATAAAGCCAGCATTCTGCCCAAGCACTGACTGACGTTCCAATTGCTTTCAATGTGATGAAAGCTCAGACACGTAGATTGCTTTAAAACTACCCAAGTATCTTTCGATATTCTGTTTTCCCAGTCTCTCCTGCAACTTGCCCATGTCAAGGGTACACTGTGCATATGATTACTTTCACGTGCAAGCCAATGAAGTGAGATGCAACAGGCTATTCACCTATCATCATCAACATTTATTAAGATCACTAGACGGTGTAGCAGCTAAACCTTGATTTTATTCTTTGTAAGTCAGAGCTGCTGAGGCACGATAACATCACCCCATAGCTGTGCCAAACTATACTGAATAACTCTATGTTGTCCAGGTAACTCTACTGAAACATATGGCATGTGGCTTCTGCACTGCAAACCTTTTCAAAGTAAGAAAACTGTGTTGAACTTAAAAATAACACCTCTCTACATTGTCAATGTGACTGGATTGAAAAAGTATCTTAACCTAAATATATGGATGCTACAAATCTGAAATTAAAATGTTGGAAATACTCAGCAAGCCAGGTATTAACAGCAAAAATAAATTATAATGTAAATAAATACTGGGCAAAGCTTTCCCTGGGTCAGATAAAGTGGGTCGCTCAAATTTGAGCTGCAATTTTTTTTAATGCCAGCAGAAATATCTGAAGATGTCTACCAAAGCAAAGATGCCAGGGGACACAAAATCTCTGGAAACAGTAGCTTCAGAAATTTTCAGACAAATAAATAAACAGAGACTAAAAATAACTCACCAACTGAAGCCTGATCAGCATCTGGTTTGACTTTCATTATCAACTGAAGTTTGCTGTTTTTTTGCAAGATGATAGGAGGGAACAAAAACTTCAATAGTGCAGTGTGTGCTGTAAATTTAACTTTCCATCAAGCCACAAGTCTCTAAAGGCTTGATTGCACAGCATTCGGCTAATGAAGCTTATTCTTCACATATCAGGAAACCGAAGGGTTTGCTCAGGTATTTGAAAATCCAAAGCATCAGCTCCCTGATAGCTCAATGAGGTTATTCAGCAAGAAGGTAAGCCAGCAGGAATGTCCAAGGCTTAACAATGATTACAGAATCTCAGAGGTTACAGCAGCAAAGTCATTCGGCCCATTGAGCTAAACCTGCTCTATGCAGTAATAATCTAACTAGTCCCACTTTCTCTCCATAGTCCAGCATTGTTTAGTTGCTTTTGAAGTACTTACCCAACTCCCTTTTCAAAGCTACAATCACATCCCCTTGCAGTCGAACATTCCAGATCTTCAACAGTTGTTCCATAATTTAGAACAGAGATGAGGAGGAATTTCTTTAGCTAGAGGGTGGTGAATTTGTAGAATTCATTGCCATAGACGGCTGTCCAGGCCAAGTCATTGGGTATATTTAAAGCGGAGGTTGATAGATTCTTCTGATTTGTCAGGGTATCAAAGGTTATGTATGGGGAGAAGGCAGGAGAATGGGGTTGAGAAGGATGATGAAATGCTGGAGCAGACTCGATGGGCCAAATACTCCAAGAAATGAGATAAATTTAGATAACTTATATTTCTTGATTTAATTTAAATATATACACACTTGCTACTTCAAATATATTCAAAGACTCTGTGTTCTATTATAGTTAAACTGTATAACAACTATCGAATTGCATCTTTCAGTTCGCTCAGGATACCAACTGCACAGGAAAATAATTGATCTGGCTTTCCTTATCAATCTAAAGTTGTGGTTTGCATCATGAAATTGGAAATCGCATCAGTGTCACATAGATTGCCAGCCATCGTACACTTTGTCCCTTCCTAAATTACCGGTATAATGATTCCTGGGTGCACTGCAATGTAGCAGTTAGCGCAATGCTATTACAGCTCGGGGCAGAGTTCGGAGTTCAATTCCAGCGGCCTCTGTAAGCAGGTTTGTAATTTCTTCCCCTGTGCGCGTGGGGTTCCTCTGGGTGTCCCGTTTTCTCCCACAATCCAAAGATGTATACCTTAATATGTTAACTGGTCATTGTAAATTGTCCCGTGATTAGGCTAGGGTTAAATTGGTGGGTTGCTGGGCAGCACAGCTCAAAGGGCTGGAAGGGCCTATTCCACGCTGTATCCCTAAATAAAAATAAAACTAAAATAAACTTTCAATGCCCTACATCAAGCTACAGTTTTCTTAAAATAGGCTTCTGACTTCCAGCATAACTTCACACACCACAACTCTGAACTGATTCTACGACCTGCACACTCACTTTCAAGGATTCTTTACAACATGACCTCGGTATTACTTTTTATTTGCACAATTTGTCCACCCTTTTGCACGCTGGCCATTGTCAGCCTTTGTTAATGTATCGTTTTCTATAAATTCTATTTTCTTTCTTTATCTTCCTGTGAATGACTCTAAGGAAATGAATCTCAAGTAACAAATACGCACTAATAGGGTAGTTTTCTAAGAGTATGCAAATAACGTGCTCAATGCACACAACAACTTGATCAAACGTAGCTAAGCATCTCTTAATGTAATGGAAGTCTGCAGTAAAGGTGCAGAGACACATTCAAAATGCTGTGACATAATATCGGATTGATTTCACGAGTAGCCCAATTAATACTTCTAGCTAAAACATTTTGAATTTTTATTTTGCAATAGAATTATATCATGTAACACAAAGTTACCCTTTACAGCTTTGTTTTTCTGCCAACAGATGTAACAATGCATGGCAAAAGGAATCTTTCAGATTTCACCTCTGTTCTTTGCAAACTTTTCCAACTACCCCAGCAGTGAGTGATGAGAATAAAGACAGCAGGATTGTTATGGGATCACTAACCCATAAACTGGGCTGCAAATGTCCTTGTGTGGACAACCAATGGCAGTTATACTTGAGTAATATTGTGAATATATTATTTGATTAAGAATTCTTTTTGTTTGTTTAATAATTCATTACAGGTTACATGTAAAAGTACGTGAAAGGCATGTGTCGTTATGCCACCAGGACATATGTGCACACGTTGCTTAAAGTAAAAATGAAACTAGACATGTTATCTCTTGTCACCCCATGTTTTTCTTTCCATTAGTTTCACATTTTGGAATTACAGAACATAACAGTATGACAAGTATGGGATTGGAAAACTCAAAACACATCAACGGTAAAAGTGTTAAATGAAAATGCCACACCAAAGTTTTACAAAGTCCATCATTGATTAAGTAGCCAGTAAGCTTGATTGCCTGGAGGCAGAGGAGTTCTTTCCAAGGTTGAGTCGAGCTCATGGGTACCGCCAGTGGCCTCAGTAGCAAAGAAGAATAAGTCTATCAGGATCTGTGGTGATTTTAAGGTCTCCATCAACCCAGTACTGAAAGGAGATCAATACCCTCTGCCCAGGATAGAGAATATATTTGCAAACCTTTCTGGAGGGAAACACTTTAGCAAAGTGGACTTAGCTGAGGCATACCTACAGATGGAGGTGGAAGAAGAGTCCAAAGTGTTTCTCATCATAAACTCTCACTAAGTGTTTTATTGTTATAATAGGCTTATTTTTGGAGTAGCATCTGCACCTGTAATCTGGGAGAAAGCTCTGGACCAGGTACTGCTAGGCTGCTCAGGGATTTTGTTATCTGTATGACATCATTATTACCAGTAAGGATGACAAGGAACATCTCCAAAATCTCAAGACAGTGTTAAAATGATTAGAAGATTATGTACTCAGAGCATGATGCAACAAGTATGAATTCTTTAAATCAAGCATCACTTACTGTGGTCACACCATTGATGCACAAGAATTACACAAGTGTGCTAAGAAAATTCAAGCAGTGGTGAATGCCCCAAGGTCAAAGGACGAGTCGCAGTTACAGTCATTTTAAGGATTTGTCAATTACTACAACAGGTTCCTGCCAAACCTGGCTACTGTGCTCCACCCCTTGAACTCATTACTACAGATCAGGAAGAAATAGCAATGGACAAAAGCAGTGTGAGGTGTCTTTCCAAAAGGTAAAGGAAATGGTGATGTCAGATATTATACTCACACATTATAATCCACATAGTCCAGTGAAGCTTGCCTGTGACACCTCACCTAATGGTATAGGTGCAGTCATGTCACATGATATGAGTGATGGAAGTGAGCACCCTATAGCCTTTGCATCATGTTCCCTTACTGCTACAGAGAAAAATTATGCTCAGATTGACTGAGAGGCCTTGAGTCTGGTTTGGGTGTAAAATATTTCAACAGTACCTGTATGGGAGAGAGTTTACCCTCATTACTGACCATTAACCACTAGTGTCCATTTTCAATCCACAGAAGGGTGTTCCACCAACAGCAGCAGCACAAATACAGAGATGGGCTGTTTCTTGGAGAACACAATTACAAGATCAAATTCATTCGGTCAACTAATCTGGAAATGCTGATGGATTATCCTGTTTATCTTTGGGAAAAGAAAAATCACTGAACACTGCAGAAGAGGACACTCCTCTTGACGTATTCTCCCTAAATAAAATTGGAAGTCTCCCTACTAAGGCAGAGGTGATCCAAAGGGACACCAGAAAAGACCGCACACTGTCTCTAGTCTACATGGCCATCCAAAATAGCTGGAATGTGCAGCAGAAATCCCAGTTAACCCACTTTTACCAGCACCAGAATGAGCTCACCCTTGAATTATATGGGTTTTGAGAGGTGTTAGAGGAACTACAGTATAGGTCGGTCATCTAGGCATGGTCAAAATGAAAGCATTGGCTTGAAGCTTTGCTGGTGGCCTGGAATAGATCAGCAGATCGAGCAGCTTGTCATGTACTATTCAGGATGCCAACATGTCCAGAAAATGCCAAGAGCCCCGCCTTTACATCCCTGGGAATGGCCCGTATTTCCCTGTCAGAGTCAATTGTTTTTTTTCCTCACTTTTCTTTGAAAAATATTTTTTAAAAACCCTACTAATGCAATCTTTAAAACAATGTTTTTTTTTCCTTTGAGACATTGTAAGTGTTACCTACTTCAATGTACTCTTATTATTTTGGATAATAATAATAATAATTTGAAAAGAAAGAAAGAGAAAAAAGGTATCCAGGGCTGTCGAACCACTTCCCGTAGTTCCAGAGACAATTCCTACACCCACCACCGAGTAGGCCCCAGAACCTGAGACTATTTCACAGCCACAAGTCTCATCTGCCAAGCAGAGTGCCCCCCGCCCTTGTCAGGAAAGACATTATCCCACAAGAGTAAGAAATCCTCCACAGTGATTAAATCTTTAGGCCTGAATGGAACAATTTAAAATTTACTATGCTAGATACGTTATCTCCAGTATCCCTGTGTTTTTCTTTCAATTAGTTTTATGTTTTAGAGTTACAAAACATAATATTAGTCAGCCCAAGGATTTCCTCTCTGTGCTAAATAATGAAGTGGCTGAGGGTAGGGGTATAAAGACAGTGGACAAAATTGAAAAACCAAACTATGAAGGGTTAGAAAATTATGACTACCATAAAAGTATATTTTTCATAACACATTACTTGAAAGAGCCAGGTTAGGTAACAGTGCATATGGCAAAAAAACTTGACTCCGATTTTGTCCATCTATATTTAAATTTATTTTTAAAAATGAGGAAAAACATTTTGGTCTTTTTTTATTTTGTGCTGCAATGTTATTATCCTGTGTGAAATAGATGGTTAAAATGCAAAATTACTTATGACCTTGAAGAAAATGACATCATAAAAATCCATCTATTAGTTTACTACTGGCTCAGCACTATTGCATTACTGTCAAATTTTTGAATATGCTCTTGAGAAGTTGTCCCAGGAGAAATGCTTGTTCACTTAGTGAAGATACAGGTCAGGCATTAATAATCGGTCTAAATTTGTTAGTAGGATTTTGGCTCCAGCTGCTGTGGCCTTCCCATAGGGATTAAGAGCTACGTGACTTGTGCGTGATGTCTGGTAAACATCAGCATGTAATAGATGAGGGAAGGGTGGTGATGAACTCGGAGCAGAGCTGCAGAGTGCTTTCCTGAATGCTTATCTCTGCAGAATGCTAGAACATCATGTGCCAGTTAAAGAAATGTACACCAGTCCTAAACCAGTGTGCATTCATCAACCCTTTATAGACTTCAAAAATCAGCACATTTCAGAGAGGTACTCTCCTTCAGAAACAATCAGACTTTCTTAACATTAGCATTAATGTTTTCCCTTCCTCTTGATTCCAAACATTCTAGCTAAGTGACCTGCTTTGCACGGTTTCCCCTCTAGGACTGAGACTAGTTTCTTGTGTGGACTTGAGGTCTGTCGACCATCAACGATAATTCAATTGATTGTCAGAGTGTACAAGCCAAGCAGTGGATATTGACTTGTTTATCAGCTTTTTCTTCAAAGTACATTTAAATATCAATAAATTACCATTTAATACAGCCGTGAAATTCATCTTCTTCCAGGCAGCCACATAAACAAAGAAACCCAATAGAATTCATTAAAAAAAACCATTGAACACCCAATGTGCAACTAAAAAAATAAAAGAACAAATCATGCAAACAATTAAAAAGTAAACAAATAACAGTGCATGCAGAGATGAGTAAACCTTGCAGAGCAGCAAGCTGACCACCAGCCCATCCCTCGCCTCCGACCCAACTCCATGACCTTTTCGATCAGGCCACGCAGTTAAAATCAGCCAAACACTGGCTCGTTCCTTGCTCGCTGGACTGGGCCCTGCCTCTTCAAACGGCCCCAAGTCTACTCCAGGAAAGGCCAAACATTTTCTTGTCCTTGTACTTGGACAGTTTATTTACGGAGCAAGTTGGAAGTTCCAGGAATTTACCCAAAAATGCAAAGGTGGCAGGGCTAATAGATTCAGATTCATTTAAGTATCGTGTACAGTACATCGAATCATACAGTGAAGAGTGCGACGTGTTAACAACCAACACAACACAAGCATGTGCTGGGGGCTGCCTGTAAGTGTCACCACACGTTCTAGCACAAACGTAGCATGTCCATCAGAGAGCTAATCACTAACTAAATGCAGCACTAAGTGTTACTGTGTTTCCAAGCAGGTAACGCCAAGGATTAACCCCTAACACTGAGCTCACCAAGGCTGAATGCAGGGAACACTCACCTCTTGGTTAGAAAAGAGAGAATCTCCACAGCTCATTGTATTGAAGTGCCTTATGCACTGAAATACATACGCTTAGGCATGAGACAATTGCACGGTTAGGTTTAGATGTAACATACCCACAGCTAATTACTCTAACGACACTCAGTTCCAAGATTTATAGGTGCAATGTGACTACTTTAGTAAAGTCATGAAGTGCTGCCAGCTCTGGAAATGTATCACAATGAGATGGGGATGATTTCAGTGCACGGCAGATTGAGTGCCTGAATGGCATACTCTTGCTCCTTTACTTCTACAACCAGCCCAAAGATACCAATCAACACGTTCTTGAATATGGAGCATCCATAGCCCAATCATTTTGAAGCCATAAACATTCAGAGTGTTTGTAACTGCAAACACAAGGTGGAGATTAATGGTAAATAAAATGTGCAATAAACTTCACTCACTGAAATCTTTGGTTGGTTCTTGTCTGACACTGTACACCTCATTCACAGTCTTTCAGTGCAGACTTTGAAACCAAGTTCGTCTGATCCTTCAGGGTGAAAAGATGCCACAGCAGAAGAACAAGCGAGATCTCTGGTGTTTTGGTTAACGTTACCCAACTAAAACAGATTATCTGGCCATTATCATCTTGCTATGCAAAAAATTATGCTTTCATTATTACAACGGCTGCACTGGCTGTTATGTGACAAACATCAAACAAAAGTCATGCAATCTCTTATCTTTTTGACTATCATGGCAAAACACATTAACTCTTCATAATACCATTTTCCATTCTTCTTGCTCTCTCCTTTTTCGTCAGCAGTTTGTGTAGCAACAGTGCTCAAGTAAGAAGAGCCTAGAGTGCCATGGGTTTAGATTTAATTTTCAGCTTGGCATTAACTGGCAATCTCCTGGCTAGAATCTGAAAAGCTGCTTCACAGATTACAGTACACAACAAATTTCCAGTGCATTGAAGTTCTGTAAGAGGCATTGGATCTATGTAATGAGTATTAACCACAGGCAATGGGGTCAGCAATCCTGTTGGGATTTTACTGTAGCAGTAAAAGAAACAGAGAGGGAAAATAAATTAATTTTGTAAAAGCAAGTCTTATTAACTGTCCTTAACTTGAATAAAGTATCCCAAATGATGCAATAAAATAGCATGACTAAAGATGGGTTTCTATCCAACATTGGGTAAAATAACTCAAGGTTCAAATAAAATGTTTTATTGACATGCTTTACAGGCCATTGTCACTGTGTACTGTAGCAACAGACGGGATACAGAATACGAAAGCAGTCGGTGAAATATTGAACACACATTTGCCATGGCAGATTAAGGAACCAGATGCCATAGGTTTGAATTGTGTAAGTGCTGTAATGAAACAACAGCTGAGTGTACAGTCTCTTCAGTGGAACATTTTTTTTTATTAAAGAGATCCGCTCAGAAAGCCAAAAGCAGACTAATGCTCTGGCGACACGTAAAGCCTAAGAAACTGAGCAAACAGGTTCATATTTTTCCTGGGGTTCTCAAAATACCCACTAGAAACATGGAAAACACCAGACTGCTTCCCATTGGATCTCCAATGACCTCAAAAGAAGCTGATAAATGGAGAAAGGAAATGGCAGTGCTTAGGGTGCTCCAGTTTTCTCCCACATTCCAAAAATATACACCAGTTAGTAGGCTAATTGGTCACATGGGTGTAATTGGGCAGAGTGAGCTCATGGGGCTGGAATGGCCTGTTACCATACTGTATCACTGAATAAGATTAAAAACAGAAGAAGAAAAATTTGTAAGATGGTCAAACATAAAAGAGAGTGACAGATGGAATGTAATGCCAGTCAGTATAAAACTGCATTTTGCTAAACTAAAATAATTATTTTGGGACAGGTTCAGGTTGACTGATAGGAAAAACAGACAGGCTTGGAACAAAAAATAAGTTGCTGGAGGAACTCAACAGGTCAAGCAGCATCTAGGGAGGGGAATAGACAGTCAATGCTTGAGGTCAAGAGCCATTTCAGGACTGTTTGCATACATTGAAAGCTCACGTACATAAAAATCATTAAAAATGTTAAGCTAGATTTTATAAGTATAAAAAAATAAAAACAGAGATACAGAGGAGTATCTACAGGAAACCCAAAGATAAGATGGATTGTAATACTGTCTGAGGCTTTGGGCTCCATGTTACCACTGAATTATTATTGGGTTCCATTTGATTGTTGAAGCAATACGGTTGTGCAAGATATAACAATAAAGAAAGGGATTATTGAGTGAGTTTATACAGATGTGTACGGAAAAGCAGGTGTTTTTTGCATATTGATAGCAAATGTATGACATCACTAAATGTTGATTAAATTGCTAATTTAAAGAATAGGTCAGATGTATGGTAGAAAGAAGGGATATAGGAACTCAACAGACATACAGTGGCATGCAAAAGTTTGGGCACCCCTGGTCAAAATTTCTGTTACATACTGTGAATAGCTAAATGAGTAAAAGATGACCTGATTTCCAAAAGGCATAAAGTTAAAATGACATATTTCTTTAATATTTTAAGCAAGATTACTTTTTTATTTCCATCTTTTACAGTTTCAAAATAACAAAAAAGGAAAAGGGCCCGAAGCAAAAGTTTGGGCACCCTGCATGGTTGGTACTTAGTAACACCCCCTTTGGCAAGTATCACAGATTGTGAACTCTTTCTGTAGCCAGCTAAGAGTCTTTTAATTCTTGTTTGGGGGATTTTCACCCATTCCTCCTTGCAAAAGGCTTCTAGTTCTGTGAGATCCTTGGGCCATCTTGCATGCACTGCTCTTTTGAGGTCTATCCACAGATTTTTGATGATGTTTAGGTCGGGGGACTGTGAGGGCCATGGCAAAACCTTCAGCTTCTGCCTCCTGAGGTAGTCCATTGTGGATTTTGAGGTGTGTTTAGGATCGTTATCCTGTTGTAGAAGCCATCCTCTTTTCACAGACGGTGTGACGTTTGCTTCCAGAATTTGCTGGTACTATATTTAATTGAATTCATTCTTCCCTCTACCAGTGAAATGTTCCCCGTGCCACTGGCTGCAACACAAGCCCAAAGCATGATCGATCCACCCCCGTGCTTAACAGTTGGAGAGGTGTTATTTTCATGAAATTCTGCACCCTTTTTGCTCCAAAAATACCTTTGCTCAGGGAGGCCAAAAAGTTCTATTTTAACTTCATCAGTCCACAGGACTTGTTTCCAAAATGCATCAGGCTTGTTTAGATGTTCCTTTGCAAACTTCTTACGCTGAATATTGTGGTGAGGACACAAGAAAGGTTTTCTTCTGATGACTCTTCCATGAAGGTCATATTTGTGTAGGTGTCGCTGCACAGTAGAACAGTGCACCACCACTCCAGAGTCTGCTAAATCTTCCTGAAGGTCTTTTGCAGTCAAACGGGGGTTTTGATTTGCCTTTCTAGTAATCCTACGAGCTGTTCTCTCGGAAAGTTTTCTTGGTCTTCCAGACCACAACTTGACTTCCACCGTTCCTGCTAACTGCCATTTCTTAATTACATTACGAACTGAGGAAATGGCTACCTGAAAACACTTTGCTATCTTCTTATAGCCTTGTCTTGCTTTGTGGGCATCATTTATTTTAATTTTTAGAGTGCTAGGCAGCTGCTTAGAGGAGCCCATGGCAGCTGATTGTTGAGACAAGGTTTGAGGAGTCAGGGTATTTATAAAGCTTTGAAATTTGCATCACCTGGCCTTTCCTAATGATGACTGTGAACAAGCCATAGCCCTAACAAGCTAATTAAGGTCTGAGACCTTGGTAAATGTTATCTGAGAACTCACATCTCTTGGGGTGCCCAAACTTTTGCATGGTGCTCCTTTCCTTTTTTTTCCCCACTCTAAAATTGTACAAAACAAAAATTAATACACTACTCTTGCTTAAAATGTTGAAAAGAATATTTCATCTTTAACTTTATGACTTTTGGAGATCAGTTCATCTTCTACTCACTTCACAGTAACAAAAATTTTGACCAGAGGTACCCAACTTTTGCATGCCACTATATGGGATCAGGTTTAAATAAGAACACAGAAAATCAAGGCAGGAATAGTCAATTTATTTCCTTGTGCCTGACCTTTCACTGCAATATCACTTTTCTGCACTGGCCACATACAGCCTGGTTCCTTTAAAAATATATCCATTTCGTCCTTGATTATCCTTTGCAATTGAACCTTGCTAACCCCTCCAGCATGGAGATTTCCGAAGTTCATTGCCTTCTGGGCTAAGAAACCGAGTCGGGAAGTCAGAGTCTTGGTGGCCCACAAGACCAGGGCAGAACTGGAGGTTGGAAGCCTGATGTATGCAAGTCTGAGAGCCCGAGGCCCAGGGGTGGTCTCAGTGAGTCTGTTTGAGTGAATGGGTGGGTAGGGGAAGGTGGGAAAGGGGCTTGATTTGCTGTTTTTGTTGTTTTGTTTTCTTGTTATATTGCTGTCCTGCTGACCATTGTAGGCATGCTACGTTGGCACTGGAATGATTGTTCATGCAAACAACACATTTCACTGCATGTTAAATGTATATGTGATAAACAAAGGAATTTGAAATTTCTTCATCTACCCTTGAGTTAACTTTCAGTGATTTGTGTGTAAAGACACTTAGGTTCTTCTGAACAGCAAGACCTTGAAAATTCTCACTGTTTAAGACACGAATATGGACTGCTTGGACCAATCAGCTTGATTCTACATTAAAATTGTGTGAATTCTACTTGAACAAATTAAGACAAGATCTCTTCCCTCAGAGGACTTCTTGTGGAGTAATTTTTTTTTAAATCGGCATCATAGGGATAGCTGCTGTACAAACAGCTGGAAAAATCACTTCCAGAACTGTTGTTGACATTATCAGAATTAAATCTATAACTCTTAAACATGCTTTTCAAGTGGAAGTGATAAGAACTGCACATCCTGGTATTGTTAAGCAATTAAATAATTTGATTAGGTTGTTTTTGTTTTACTATTTTTAAACAGACCCCACACATCCAAGTACATTTAGCTATTCTGGTTTATTTAGAATATGGGAACAAGCCTAAATAGATTACAACCACAACAGATAGAAGTGCCAAGGCCAACTATGTTCTACAGCTAACACAAGTATCAAACAGCACTGCTCAACCAATATAGTTGCCTGCTCAGAGGGCCCATCTATGTTAAAAGCTTTAGACAGTGCAAGGATTTAAACTATGAATTTCAGCATATAAGACTTACTGACGAAACCTCATGTGAATTACAAGACAGTACATATTATTTCCTCTGTGAATTTACTATCTTTTACGCATACTTTATAATACAAGTTGCTTAAAATAGCATCTATGTTATACACATAGGAGAACATAGAAAAGTAATTGAACATAAGGATGCAATAGCCAATATTATTTCAGTACCTTACGCATTATCAGCTCATTCTAGCTTGGGGACCAAATTCTATATATAACCTGTGGCTTTTTTTGTATTTTTAAGAGTCCAAAGTATTACTGAAGTTATAAAATTTATCCCCTTTATACTGCAAGGTGGTGCTTCCTGTGACATCCAATTGCTGCTGTACAATTTATCTTCCTACGAAAGCAAACCAGTAACAAGTCTCTCGATGGGTACGGGATTCAAGAATCCAGGATCAATGAAAAACTACGCACAAACCAAGACCAACAGACAACCAAAGGGCAAAAGTCATCAAACTGTGCAAATACAAAAAAAACCCAAATAAAAATAAATAAGTACAGGGAAAATGTATTGTAGAGTCCTTGAAAGTGAGTCAGTAGGTTGTGGAATAAGTTCAGTGTTGAGGTGAGTGTAGCTGTCCACGCTGGTTCAGGAACCTAAGACTCTTGTACCTCCTTGCTGATGGCAGCGGTGAGAAGAGAGCATGGCCTGATGGGTGGCACTGGAATGGTAACAGATTTTATGTTTTGACCATTTAAAACATGCAGATTAAAGAAATCTAGAGAGACTGTTACTTTATTTACTGAGAAGCACATTTATCTACAGTGGCATTCACTTGGTTTCCAATTTCAGGTCCAAGTATGTCAGTTTCTGTAATATGAGGGTAAATGGCTGTAACTTCCTCCTGACAGCCATCTCTTGTTGTAGATATAAACAGAAGAGATTCAGAGTAACACACACAAAATGTTACAGAATAAGCGATCAGAAAGAAAACTAACAAACCTGATGGCCTTCTGATCACTGGTGGGATCGCTCTGCTGTCGAAGAGAAAGACTGTGTGGCCTTCCGCTGTGCCCAAAGTCTCTTTCTCTCGATAATGCTGGCGAATGTTACTGAGGTTTCTACATATGGATTTTGGACTATGGACTTTTTTCCCCAGTCTTATGGTTTTTATATTGTGTTTTCGCCGTGCTTTCTCATTTTTTGTGCAGGGGAGAGGAATTTGGGGGTCAATGTTTTTCTTGTGTTTCGTGAGGAGGAGGGTGTACATGTTCTTGTTGTGCTTCGTGTGGGAGGGGGGTTGGGCGTCGATGGTCTTGTGTTTCGTGCAAGAGGAAAGGAGTTTGGTGGGTTTGCTGTTTCTCTCTGAACTGACTTCCATGACTCCTCTTTGTTTTGTGGCTATCTGGAGAAGAAGAATCTCAGAATTGTAAACTGCAGACATACTTTGAAACTTTGAAATTGACAGAACTAGTCCAAGGATAAAAGGGCAGCAGCCCTATTTAGAACAATGACCAGGGCTCAATTTATAGAGACAAGCAGCAAGATCAGAATGCAAGCAGCTCTTATTTATATGATAACAAAAACTAGCACTAGATTGCTCAAGGCATTTTTACACTGACAGTGTGTTGTACATCTATCATCAAAACTTTCTAAAGGGCAGAGATTTCAGAGGCAGAATCCCACATTTTTTATGGTTTCTTGAAACCAAATCATGATCCATTTTTTCTGTACCTGTCAGAATTTGACCACAAGTGCAGTGATATGTGTAATAACTGCTCTGCCACAATATCAGGCTCCCTACATAGGTGGTGTAGTGGTGGTGTGGTTACATTACTGGACTTGTAATCCAGATAATATGGTCACAAAGGAATTTTAAAATTTGGATTCAGTTCAAGAATATCTGGAAATAAAAAGTTGGTATCAATTAATGTTGGAATCTCATATAGCACAATTTTTTTCACAATCATTCACTGGGGATAGAAACACGCCATAGTTTGGCTGGAGTACAAATCTGGACTGACTTTGAATTGTCCTTTGAAATGGCAGCTAACCAGCTTTTGAGGGCAAGGAAATGTCCCCATGGGTCTGAGTTTATCTGGAGGAAGATTTTGGAGAGAACCATACAGTTTACAGTTTTTTACTTACCCACCAGGACAACTGCAATTCAGAGGGCCCTTCACAAAGGGGGCATCCAACTATACAGGTGGCACTCGTGCATAGTAAAGTCGACAATGTGAAATACTCAACAATTGAGCAACGTTGAAAATATGATGATGTGTAGTCAGGATTTTTAAATTTCTTGCCAGTATATTAAAGGATTTGTCCTGGGATAAGTGCCATCACAAAGAAGGCACAACAGTGCATCTAATTTCTTAGCGGCTTGTATAGAATAACTTAAAACCTTTATCTAAAACTTCACACAGCCAAGAGTATCCTAACTAGTTGCATCATGGTCTGGTATGGGAGCACCAGTGCGCAGGAATGGAAGAGTCTACAGAAAATGGTGGATACAGCCCAGTGCCTCACAGGCAAAGCCCTCCAAATCATTAAGCACATTTACATGGAGCGCTGTCACAGAAAGCAGCATCCACCATCAAGGACCCCCACCATCCAGGCCATGTTCTCTTCTCACTACTACCAATGGGAATGAGGTACAGGAGCCTTAGGGTCGGCTCAGGAACAGTTATTACCCTTCAACCATCAGGCTCCTGAACCACTGTGGATACCACAACTCTGAACGGACTTCCACAACCTGCAGACTCACTTTCATGGCCTCTGCAACTTGTGTTCTCAGTATATGTCTTCTTTTGCACATTGGTTATTTGTCAGTCTTTATGTATAGCTTTCTACCGTGTTGGCGCATGGCCAAATGGTTAAGGTGTTCGTCTAGTTATCTGAAGGTCACTAGTTCGAGCCTTGGCTGAGGCAGCGTGTTGTGTCCTTGAGCAAGGCACTGAACCACACATTGCTCTGTGACGACACCGGTGCCAAGCTGTATGAGTCCTAATGTCCTTCCCTTGGACAACATCGGTGGTGTGGAGAGGGGAGACTGGCAGCTTGGGCAACTGCCGGTCTTCCATTAAAAAAACCTTGCCCAGGCTTGCGCCCTGGAAACTTTCTAAGGTGCAAATCCATGGTCTATCGAGACTAACAGAGGCCTACACTACACAATAGCTTTCCAAAAATTCTATTGTACTTTTTTTTAAAAGATCGCCAATTTGGGCACACACTCCCAAAAATATTCGCCATCGCTGGTATATAGTTTCAATCTACAACAAGTTACTGTAGTCAGCCAGTTCTGGCTTGGTTGGATTGATGCACAGTGGAGATCTTTGAGATATAGCCATTGTTTTAAAAGCATCTTTCATCATCTACAGGCTGTATCCATCAGTATCTATTTACCTTTCCAGATTAAAATCAGAGCAAATACAGCTGTTCTGTCAACACATCATTACCCAAGGGATTGGGACTCTTCTTTGTTTCCACTTGAGAATACTTCAAGAACCTGAGAATTCTTTATCTTTTTTAAAGTCCACTCCAAAGTTAAATACTGATACTAGGTAGCTGATAGCTTTCTGAAATAGCAAAGTGTACATTTTAAGTGTTTTACACCTGGTTCATCACACCAGCTCAGAGTTTTCAGCTTTTGAATGTACTAATCCTCCTTTTGGATTGCCTCCCAAACTGTGGCAAAGGATCAAAAATGCCATTCCCAGATGCAGGATAGAATCAGAATCAAACTCCAGTCCATTATCACTGACGCGCATCATGAATTTTATTGTTTTGTCGTAGCAGTGGAGTGCAAGGCTTTTCTCTTTGGAGTGAAGGAAAATGATAGATGACTTGATAGAGGTGTTTGAGAGGCATTTATAGAGTGGATAACGAGCGCCCTTTTCCTAGGGTGGAAATGGCTAATACGAGAGGGCATAATTTTAAGGTGATTGGAGGAAAGTATAGCAGGATGTCAAAGGTAGCAGTTTTATTTTACGCAGAGAGTGGTAGGTGTGTGGAACACACTGCCGGGGGTTATGGTAGAGGCAGGTACATTAGGGATATTTAAGACACTCATTGATAAACACATGGATCAAAGAAAAATGGAGGACTATGTGAGAGGAAAGGGTTAGAAAGGTTGGCACAACATTATAGGCCAAGGGGCCTCTACTGTGGCTTATGCCTGTAACGGATAGCTGAAGGTCCAACAGAAATGTGAATACCATTCTTGCCCTTTTCTAAATTCCAGTCCATTCAAAGTTTTTCCGCAACTCATGGGTACTTGAAGTCATATTAGCATGCAGGTTTCATTTTGTTTTGGGATCACCTGTTCCGATTCCTTCTTCTGGAATATGGCAGTTGGGAGTGGCTGGGAATGGAGAAACTTTAAGATAGTGACTATAGTCCTATAGTTCACCAAAGCAAATGACATATTAACACCATTGCAATTTGTAGTCATTAAGGACCCTCACCATCCCGGACATGCCCTCTTCTCATTACTACCATCAGGGAGGAGGTACAGGAACCAAAAGAAACACACAGATTTTAGGAACAGCTTCTTCCCCTCTGTCATCAGATTTCTGAACGGGTAATGACCACCACCTCACTTTTTGCACTACTTATTTTTTATATGTCTTAGTTGTAACTTACAGTAATTTATGTTTTATACTGTACTGCTGCCGCAAAACAACAAATTTCACAACCTACGTCAGTGATAACAAACCTGATTCTAATTACTGGTGTTGGTGAGGCTACTCCCAGATCTTTCATCCTGCTAACAGGTTCAATAATGAACGAATTGTGAATAAAAGAACCAGACCTAGCACTTTGGGTATTGAGAACTAGCTTTGTTTTTTATAGTTCATTTCAGGCAAGCAAGAGGGAGAGTAGCTACAATGACTGCTACTGGACAATTAAACAAGAGGTTGCCAATTTAAACCATGTCCTATTGAGCAAGCAGGCTCATTGAGTCAGATTTTGCCAGCCGCTTGGCTGTTCAAACAGCAGTAAGTCCAGGACTTGCACACAAAATGCCAACGTCCTAGACTCATGACAGATTAGGACGAATATATCAGCTTGTTCTATTGATGGACATCATATGGAATCCAGTGGCAGAGCCTTGCCTTGCTGTGATTCTGCAGCATTTATTCTCGTAAAGGTAGCAAGCAGGAAGAGAAAAACAAATGCCTCCCAATCCTTTGCTAGCATCTGAGAATTTATTGATTTGAATGGGGATTATAGGGTTGCAGATTAGGAGGCAAAGAGGAAAGCATTACTGTTAAAAATAATTTTGCTGTAGTTGTCTGTCTCAATTGTTTATTATCTTCCAATTAACTTTTTTAATTCAACAGTTGTTACTTCTATTTAATTACCTGTATTTACTTCAATTTAAATCATTTTCAAGAGACGTTTGAAGACTTTAAAACAAAACAAACAAGCATGGGGGCAGGTCTTTGCTTACTTCAAAGATGGAGCCTCCTCACTGCATCACTGGAGGGATCTTGCCACTGCTTAGGCCACACAGCTAGATTAACCGGAGAAACTCGCTCTCTACAGCTGAAGCAGCTAAGTATGAATGTAGTGGGGGAGGAAGGCAGGCTCTAGATAGAAACTCCAGGCAGTAGGTCTTACAACATTCACTGACTAGCACCAGGAATCAGAATCAGGTTTAATATCACCAGCAAATATCGTGAAATTTGTTTACTTTACAGCAGTAGTTTAATGAAATATATGGATAAATAAGTAAAGAGAAAAAAACTGAAATATAGTAAATATATACATGTTTATTAAACAGTTAAGTTAAAATAAGTAATGCAAAAAAAAAGACATAAAAATGTAGTGAGGTAGTGTTCATGGGTTCAACGTCCATTTAGAAATCAGATGGCAGAGGTGAAGAAGCTGTTCCTGAATCACTAAATGTGTGCCTTCAGGCTTCTGTACCTCCTTCCCAATGGGAACAATGAGAAGAGGGCACGTCCTGGGTGGTGGGGATTCTTAATGACAGATACCGACTTCCAAAGGCACCGCTCCTGGAAGATGTCTTGGATACTAGAGAGGCTAGTATCCATGATAGAGCTGACTGATTTTACAAGTTTCTGCAACTTACTTTCATCTTGTGCCGTAGCCGCCACCCCCCCATACCAGACAGAGATGCAGCCAGTTAGAAACATTCCCATAAACTGTCATTGAGGTCATTCACTTATGCTGTTTTGGGAAAATAGCTTGCTAGCCATTCTCAGTTTCACAACAGTGCACAATGCAGTCTCAGATTATGTAGTTAGTCTTGAACTCTCTCCAAGGTGGTCTCATTGGACTAATCATTGACAAACAACAAACGTGGATATCCATGCATCAAATGCACCCAAACAGCAAGTATTTTTTGAGGATTCTTTTAAATACTAATAAAGACCCTTGATCAGCATGGATGAGTTGAGCCAAAGGGTCTGTTTCTATCTAATTCTATGGCACTGTTTTAATACTTGCTCAGTTTACCCTTAACATCTCAAATTGGTATAAGATGATTTGCACAGTGCTGTGATCAGAATGCAATTTCTTCATAAAGCTGTCAAACATTCCATTAAATTTATATAAAACACTGTGCTAAATCCTAAATTAACTGCGTAATTCTATGATCAACCATGACAAATGAAAGGACAGTTTAGAGAACAACCCCCCCCACCCCCCCAGCTTTCTACTTATGCTATTACTTTGCACAATATGTTCTTAAATCTCAAAGAAGTAGAGATGCTGAATGCAATGTTGGCTGCAACTCTGCCTGTCTGTACACAGACAAAGCGACAGTTTAGTTGTTGTTTTCAGTCCTGAGCCTGGAGGTGCTCAAGATGTTAATCAGTACCTCAGGGAAGGCGGGAAGCCTGATTTCGGAATAAAATGACAAGCCTGCTCTTCTCATCAAGCATGCATCTTTAGCGCCCTTGTGACAGTTGTTCTAAAGTTTCCAGAACCTTGAAAACACAACGGTCCATTGTCGAGTCAGTAGATGTTCAATAATACCTAGATTAGTTGTTTGAATTTTAAATTGTTTTAATATCTGTGATTAAATTAATTCCTGAAATCCCTTTTGCAAGTTACTCATTTTCAAGCAGAAAAAAGATTGTTTCGCTCACATGAAACCCATGGCTTCTGTTTAAATAGCTATGTTGTAAACCCCTTGAGGTACAGCACAGCAAGATAAAATAAAGAATTTTTTAAACAACCAGTACGTTGTTTGTCAGCATTCTCAGCAAACAGGGGCTCAAAGATTATGCAGAAGACTTGCACCTAAAAGAATTTTAAATGATGTCAAATTTTCACAATTTTAAAATGAAAAGAAGATGTTAAGAAATTAAGGATGCACCTGGCTTCCTAAGGGAACTAGAATCTCTGTAAGTGTAAAATACTGTTAAGAACTTAATTAGCAATTGAAGAGATTACAACTAATCTATCTTTGCACTGCAGAGCTCTGAAAACCATGAGGACACCTCATTTACTTTACAGTGGTTGTTGCTTTTGATTTCAAGAATTTGGCTGGAAGAAAAACTGCAGAGTAAACAAAGTGACATTTGCATCACCAAGACTTCCTGAGGGACCACAAAGTTTTGCTCCCAATGCCAGAATTGAATGGCCAACATAAACAGAGGTTGCTTAGCTCAGTTTGTCAAGTTTGGCCTGGCTGCAGCCTGGCCCCACCAGAGCATGCAAGTAATGTGGTCTTGATCATCACTGGACTCAGCAGTTCAGCAATGTTGACAAAGTCTTCACCACAGCTTTGGGCCGTCTGTACTAGTTCCACATAACACTTACAACCGTGGCTCCTGAGCTACTGAATACACACAAATATCCTGTATGTAGTATTGCTTTTGCATGATAATAAGTCAACTATTTTCCCAAGTGGTGTCCCGGATAAAGACAGTTTACAACAAAGTCTTGTTGTGACGCAGCTGTTCCTTCAAAATTTTCCCGGCATCTTGTTGTGCTGTGGGGATACATTCCCAAGAATGACAACACTGAAATGCTAAACACTAAAAGGATGACATGGTAGCATAGTGGTTAGTGCAACACTACTATGGTGCCAGCAACCCGGGTTCAATTTTGTTGTTGTCTGGAAGGAGTTTGTACATTCTCCCTGTGACAGGTTTGTAGGTTAATTAGTCACATGGGTACAATTGGGTGGCGTGGGCTCGTTGGGCTGGAAGGGAACATTAGTGTGCTGTCTCTCCAAATAAATAAAAATAATTAATGGAAACAGAATAAGAATCAGGTTTATACCATTGACATACACTCAGTGGCCACTTTATTAGATACACCTGCTTATTAATGCAAATATCTAATCAGCCAATCATGTGGCAGCAACTCAATGCATAAAAGCATGCAGACGTGGTCAAGAGGATCAGTTGTTGATCAGACCAGACATCACAATGGGGAAGAAATATGATTTAAGTGAGTTTGGTCTGTGGAATGATTGTTGGTGCCAGACGGGGTGGATTGAGTATCTCAGAAGCTGCTGATCTCTTGAGATTTTCAGGCACAGCAATCTCTAGAGTTAACGGAGAATAGCATAAGAAGCAAAAAACATCAGCGAGCAGCAGTTTGGTGGGCAAAAACACCTTGTTAATGAGAGAGGTCAGAGGATGGCCAAGCTGAAAGGAAGGCAACAGTAACTCAAATAACCACACGTTATAACAGTGGTGTGCAGAAGAGCATCTCCTGAACACACAACACATCAAACCTTGAAGTGGATGGACGACTGCAGCAGAAGACCACTCTGGGTTCATTACTATCAGCTAAGAACAGGAAACTACTCCTGAAAAATTAGGATTCATGAGGGTAGCTGAGGTCTGTGGAACCATACCTCAGTACGAGTCTGAATATTCTTATGTATGAAGTAGCAGGTTTAACCCTTGATATCCGACTGCCTTCTTTTTAGTTCACTAAAAATCATGGCTGATCATCTGCCCCAGTTCCATTTTCCAGTACTAACATCTCATTCTTAGTTTCTACGGCTATCAGATTCATCAGAAGAATGCGAGAAAAATTAGAAGGCCTGGTTTTGATGCCTAAGGTATGGTAAAGGAACGCAAATAGAAAATTGATAAAGCCAGTGCCTTCCTGGAGTAATTCTGCTTTGATCAATACAGTTGACATCAGTTAACTGCTTTGTGGTTAACTACAGCTGCCTTCTGTCACAAAAATCATTTAGACAAGAAAAAACAATTTGCAGAGAATTTAAAATCACTACTTGAGGAACCTATGGTTCTGATAAAGAAAATGTTTGCATTGAAGTCTCTCAGTCCACTTTTACACTGTATCAGCACAAAGGGTTAAAATGGTCAGGAAAAAATATCCTGAGAATGCTGGGGCACCGAAAGCAACGTGATGTTTTGATAGTTCTTCCATACAGGAAGCCCAAACGGATGTTGCTGTTTTAATGTCTAGGTGTTGAAGTCTGGTCTTATTCTTTAATATCCTGTTGTACAGCTTCACTTTGATTTTATTTTCTAAAAACATTTAAACGCTCCTCCCAACAAAGAGATTAACAGGCCATATTTGGAAATTAAAGTGGTCTGTTTTATATGAAGACATTTCCTGGGCCGCCCAGAGCAGTACAAATAGTGTTCTATGCCCCCCGTGACACAAACTCATTTAATCCAATTAAACTGTATTGGACAGATGTTAGCTACAACAATATCTCATTTATGTTGGCAGAAGCTACGAGACCAAAAAAAAAGCAATTTCCAATTTTTCACTGAGGCACAAGAGAGAGCGTTTCCGGAGCTGGAGAGAAAGGAAGCAAGAACAGCGAAACATGAGGACAGAAAAACATTCAGTCAGGCCTCATTATATGAATGCACAAAGCTAGCCAAGTAGCATTATTTTTTTCTGTTCATGTAAAACCCCTGCACAAAAACTAAGTTTAGTTTTCAATTTATGTCAAGTTTGAACATAGAACACTACAGGTCAGTAATGGCCCTTCGACACAAAGTGCTGTACCAACCTTTTAACTTAGTCAAAGATCAATCTAACTCTTCCCTCCTACACAGTCCTCCAGTTTCCTATCATCCATGTGCTATGTAAGAGCTTTTTTAAAAAAACAAAATAAACTTAGATCCTTTTTTAAAATAAACTTTAATCATAATAAAAAATTATTTACAAGAACAGCTTTTCATTCTTTACATTCATAGTCAGTGCCTTCCATACTGTCCTATTGCATTTGTACACATGAACAGCACTACTGCTGCTCATGTGACACTCTGGGGTGGTATGATGCTACAATAATAATTGAGGGGCTTACTCCCCCCAACCCAGTCCTTCACTCTACAGTAGGAGAAGCACTCTACATTGTGGTCCTTACCCTTAAATGCCCCTAATGTATCTGCCCCTACCACTACCCCTGGCAGAGGGTTCCATGCACTCACCACTCCCTGTATAAAGAACTTACCTCTGGCATCTCCCCAATACTTTTCCTCCAAATAGCATTAACAAAACTGCTCCACAATTCCGGTTACTATCTCCAGAAGTGGTGAGGCATGCATTCAAAGTGAATTTATTATCAAGGTATGTATATGTCACCATGTATCCATTTTCTTGCAGGCATTCATGGCAGAACAAAGAAATGCAATGGAATCAATGAAAAGCTGCACACAGACTGACAAACAACCAAAGTGCAAAGGTCAAACTGTGCAAATACAATAAACAAATAAACAAACAACAAACATGATATCAGTTCAGAGTTCAGGTGAGTGAAGCTATCCACGACTTTGAGTGGAGGAAAACTGAGATTTTAGCTCATCAACTTTATAAGGGCTCAGCTTTCAAATTGATAACACATGTGATTTACGATACACTTTCCAGGTGTGAAACACAAGGGATATGTCCGCTATTCACCAGAAATTATTAGCTGCTCAACTGTGGCATTAAAGATGTTTTTTTTTAACATACTAAGGTATTTCATGCTCCCAATTTCCTCACACATAAGGAACACAAAACACCTCCCTCTATCTGTAACTTCCTGGAACCTTGCACCCCTCCGATATATTTGCGCTCCTTTAATTCTAGCTTCATCATCTTAATCACTGCATTAGAAGCAGTTACATCTTCAGTTGCCAGGATAAATTCTGGAATACTCTTCCTCAAGCTTATCCACCTTCCCCCTAACACTTATTCCACTCCGAACTCTAGTCATTAAGCGTTCTGTCTTTGCTCAAGCTTTTGCTATTTGTCTTAATATCTCCATATGGGGCTTAGTGTTAAAATTTGTTTGATCAAGGCCTTGTGATGGTATTTCGGACATATGTGAAGTTAAATGAATACAAGATGTTGTTGCTGTTGTGTGGCTAATTGGTCATTTACTCTTCTCCATGTCCATTTCTGGAATCTTTCCCACTCACTCAGATCCAATGCACAGTTAATCAAAAGACCATAAGCTGATATTTATTTCCTTTTCATATCTCTTGGTTAATGAGATTCCATTTTCCTACATTTCCATTTTGATTTCAGACCCGCAAGTTTTTTTTAGTTTATTGATAGCTAACACTTACAACTGTCCCTGTGGGCACTTGACAATTCAGCATGACCTAGAAATCGAAACTGAGACCCGAATTATAGATAGAGTTCCATGATTGGGCAAATTTATTGAGCTGAAAGGATGACCCAATATTACTTTGCTTGAAAGTTCATTTTCAGCTGCAATTTCAGATTGATTTTCTCTGCTTACCCTTGGAAAGATGAGTGTAATTTTGGCTGCAAAGCAAGATAATAAAGGGCAAAAAATACATATTTCTTAAAACTCGTCCACTTTACCACCATCTACTGTACATCAGCGCCAGTCTTATCCGAATGATTACTTGCTATCAATAAATCATCTGAATCCTTAGTCTCATTTTAAACACACTGAGACGGTACATCAATAATTGATTTCATGTCAGAATTAATGCACGACTGAACAAATGTATAAAAATATGGTACTGCTCACTCACTGACTTTGAATTACTTAATCATGTCAAGCAATCTTTTTATAAAACAGGTTTTTCTTCACAATCTGACACCTACGCTGTTGACATTGTCCCATGGACAGAGGTCCTTAAGGCTCAAATTAACAGGAAGTAAGAGCAAGCTACTAGACAAATAATGGGAATCAACTGTACTTTAGTAACTTGACATCAGAAGGCACTAACTGATCTTCATGGAGATATCAATGAGAAAGAGGATTTGCTTGCAGTGACATATTATTTCACATTGATCCTCTTTCAATAAAGGTAGCATCGGGTACTGATTTTCCCCCCTTCTCTACCCATTTGGAGTGCCCTGTTTGAAATTAGCCAATCTGGAGTATGTCAGGAATCAAACTTGATCTGCAGGACACAATGATCCATAAAGACACCAAAAACTACAAATATTTACTTATGTTCCGAATATTGATATTAATATTATGCTCCATTAATAGTAATATAAAAATCAAAGTTGATTTCTGGAATATCCCATTACTTTCGCCCGATGCAATTCCAGCTACTTGGCAAATTTTGAGGCACAATTTTTTAACACTCAGATTCAGTTAAAAAAAATACATCCAAGCAAAAACAACAAGGGGAAAAAGACTGATAGACCTTCATTTCATAATGCAGGTATTAAACTGTCTTAACAATAATGCTGCTGAGTTGTTGAAATCTCACTGTCCCTGGATATAAGATTGACTCTCTTCTGCTAGATTTGTTCTGGAAATATTTAGCTCTCGTCTCCAATGGGTAATGCCAGTCTGCCAGAGAAGGAACCCCGACCAACCTCTCGATGGCTCCTGCCAAAAACTATCAATTCGGCTCAATTTGCTGTGTGCAAACAGGGTGTCCTGTGCATGCCTTATAGCAACAGTGATCGTACTTCAAAGTAATGCATTGCCTTTGAAGCATTTTGAGATGTCCTGAGGATCTAAATAACAATGTTTTTTTAAATTCAAATTCCTTTTGTTCCCCTTTCCATTGAAATTGACTTAAGGTTCTTAAAGAGCTATCAGATGACTGAATAACAATGGAAATATGTCAAATCAGAAGAACAATGACAAATGTATCACAGATGGTTATCAACACTTAGTTCCACTGGAAGAGATTATGTGAGTTTTGACAATTACTCCATTTTTTTTACATGACTTATTCTATTCACAAAAGGATAGCTTTTCAAACCCTTTCAGGATAGATTTTCCAAGTTTGTGCCCAATACAAGGAAGTATGTAGAATGCTTTGGATTAAAGCAGAAGAACATCTTTAGAACAATGCACTCAGAATATCTTATACAAATAACACAAGCCAGTATCATGGGACGTGACTATTTTTATCTGAATAGTGGCATAATCTCTTCCCCTTTTGTATTCCAGGGTCACAATGCTTTTGTGGAACTATTGTAGCTTTGATGACTTGTGTTGATTAAATCTCTTGGATTTGAGGCTAATGAGTTAATTTGTCATTTTATGATTCACATCAAAGGTCCTAGGTTAACATACTATTCCAGAGATTTGACCACAACAATCTGGTGTGATACCTCACTGCAAGTCTGATGACGTCACAAAAGATTCTACACACACACACAAAATTTTGGAGGAACTCCAGATCAGGCAGCATTCAGGGAGGAAAATGAACAGTCGCTATTTCCAGCAGAGTCCTGATAAAAGGTCTCAGAAAAGGGCAGACAATGCTTTGGACCAACACACTTCGTAGATACTCCCCTGTCTATCTTATTAGTGACATCTTAACAATGCCTTGATTAAATTACTCAGAAATGAACCACCTTTTCAAAATCTATATTGATTATCTGTGGTCACCTCACACTTGCTCAAGTGTTCAGTCATTGTCCTTGATGGTCGACCCAGTAACCTCCCCACAACTGATGTTAACTGGTCAAGAGTTAACTGATTTCTCTTTCCTTCTTTCATTCCCAAAAATATGTGACACTTATACTTTGCAATGACCTCTTGACACAGTAGAATAGGGAAAGATCTACAGTGAGATAACACTATATACCTCTCCCGATTCCACTGTGCAACGATTGGGAAGACTCGTGGAACAAATGAAAGTGAGTAGCAGGATTTCCTTTTACATGGAACAGATACCTACAGTCTCTTTGTCACCCAACCCGACCCCCTCACATTCCAGTAGCAAAAGAATCCGATTGTGTGGTCCTTCCCCACCAAACCCTTGCAACTAACTTCAGTGTGTTCCTGATGCACATACTCCTGCAGCCTGGAATGTGCCAGTCAGCAGCATTGCTCCATGAAATTTATTTTAGGCAGTCTCTTGGGTTCGAGGAAGATTTTCCAGCTCTTCAGTCAGTGGGAGGATGTGGATGAGGAGGACCAAGGCAATCTGTGGTAGCTGTGGACGTGAGAGTTTGACTGTAGTAACTACAGAAGGATCTCACCGTGAGATAAACATTTTGCAAATCTCTCAGAAATGTGGAATGCAGATGAAACGGTAACAAATAAACCCTAAGACAGAAAATGTCACAACATGCTGAAAGAGCTGGCTCGTATATCTGGAATGTGAAAATGGATAAAGGAAAAAAACAGCTATTTTGTGAGATCAAAATGGTGCAATGGGAGCAACTGGCCACATAGATTAAACAACATATACCACATCAGGTCCAGGGACTGACTATAAAACTTCAACCAATGTTAGTCAAATCAAAAACAATTCAATCAGAAACATTTTCTTCCCTTCCACCATCAGATTTCTGAATGGCCGTTGAACACTACTTCATTATTTTTTTCACCATTTATTTTTGTAATTTATAGAAATTTTATATCTTTGCACTGTACTACTGCTACAAAACAACAAATTTCATGCCATATAAGGCAGTGATAATAAATCTGATTCTGATTCTGCAAGAGCAAACAGAGAACTAGTTCACAAAGAAGCTTTGTTATATAACTCCTCAGGATTACTGCACAGTAACGAGAAGATTGAACAACACATTGAATAAACGGGGTATAATCTGCAAACCAATCCAATCATAATTTGGAAAAAGTATCAGAAATCTTTGTAAACTCTGCCACAATAATAATACAAGAACTGACAGAGTTATTGGAAGGTGCGTACACCTAGATGCTGAAAGGCATCTTAAAAAGATTCCTCATCAAGTGTAAAATAGTCCATAATATACTATGCATTTATACTCTTTACTGAACTAGATCTTATCCCTCATACACTGAAGCAACTACAAAAATTGCTTCTAATGTTTTCATTTCACAATGGCCAGAAGTACGATAATGAAATGCAATTCAGAAAGATACAGGCCCCGGTATACCCCTGTCGTTAAAGACTGGATACAAGGGCTCAGTGTTCTGCTGTCAACGCTGGAGGAAACATTTTTTTCTTTTGATATCAGTCCTGCGCACGTGTTCACATTGATTTTTCCAAATGCTTTTTGTCAGTCCCACTTGGCAGTGTGGCTGTTCATAAACGAGGATGTTGTTGGCTGCAGAACAATATCAATGGACTGCTTATGTGAAGACAAAGAAACAAATGGAATTCAATCCAAGGAAATGGAAGTTAATGTATTTGAGAGAGCAAACAAGACAAGGCAAACAAGGCTCGAGTGGCTGTAAACACAAGAGATTCTGCAGATGCTGGAAATCCAGAGCAAACATGCACAAAATGCTGGAGGAACTCGGCAAGTCAGGTAGAGTCTATGAAAATGTATAAACAGTCAATGTTTCTGTGCTGACGAAGGGTCTCGACCCGAAATGTCAGCTATTTATTCATTTCCATAGATGCTGTCTGACCTGCTGAGTTCCTCCAGCATTTTGTGTGTTTTGCTTTAGTGGCCGTGCCACTTTGCCACTCAAACAAGCTAGGTGAGCAGCTAGCAGCTGCTGCCTCACAGTACCAGGGATCCAGGTTCAATCCTGACCTCAGGTGCTGTCTGTTTGGAGATCGTATGTTCTCTTTAGATATCCTCCCACATCCCAAAGGCATGCACGTTGGTAGCTTAATTGGCTGTTGTAGATTGCCCCTTGGTCGTAGCTGAGTGGTACAATCTGGGGGAAGTTGATTACAATGAGGGGAATTAATAACTGGGATTAACGGATGGTTAAAAGGCCTGCTTCTGTGCTGTATGACTCCGCTATTGCATCAATACACAATAATGGGATGGTAGGTAATAGATAGAAACAGAGGTGCTATTGTATTGCACGAGGAGTTTGAGAATATTTGGTATGTCAGGCAAATTTCTACAGCTGCACCGTGGAGAGCATTCTGACTGGTTGCACCACCACCTGAAAAGGAGGCGTCAATGAGGCTGCACAGGAGCATACACTCATCCAGCTCCATTACGGGCACAAACTGCCTTACCATCAAGGCCATCTTCAAGAGGCGAGTCCCTCAGGAAGGCAGTATCCATCACTGAAGACTCTCACCATCTGAGACATGCCTTCTTCTCATTAGTACCATCAGAGAGGAGTGACAGGAGCCTGAAAACATACACTCAATGCTGTAGGAACAGCTTCTTCCTCTCTACCATCAGATTTCTGAATGCTCCATGAACACTACCTCACTATCCCGCTTTCATACTATTTATTTATTATTGTAATTTTTACCTGTTGCACTGTACTGCTGCTACAAAAGAACAAATTTCACAACATATGGCAGTGGTAATAAATCTGATACGATTTCTGAAAACAGCTGGTAAATAAGGTGTTTAAGACATACAATAACCATATAACAATTACAGCACGGAAACAGGCCATCTTGGCCCTTCTAGTCCGTGCCGAATGCTTACTCTCACCTAGTCCCACCGACCCGCACTCAGCCCATAACACAGGCCTTTTATCAGCTGGACCACAAGATGATGGAGGTCACCCCAACTGTACAAAATATCCTGGCTAGGCCAGAGTTAGAAAACTGTCTGCAGTTTTGGTTACAATTCTATAGGAAGGATGTGACAGCATCAACAGGGTACAAAGATCTACAGGCATGTTAGCAACAAACAATCTGCAGGATCAAGCAGCATCCGTGGGAGGAAAGGAATTGTCGACATTTCGGGTCAAAAGCATGCATCAGGACTGAGCATGTTGTCAGGGTCAGAAATTTTTATTTTCCACTGCAGATTGGGCTGTTTTCCTTGGAAGAAAGTACAATGAAGGAAGATTTAATTAAGGATCACAATGAGAAGCCTAAACAGGATGAAGTGGACCTTTAGCAGAAAGACCAATTAGCAGGAGACACATGCTGAGAATCTATGGCTCTTTCTTGTATATAAATTGTGCACAAATTTGCCACATTAGAAATGTTTAGGTCCATTACTGGCAAATGTCTCACCCACTGGAATATTGGACTGGGCACATTTATGCTTTCTTTTATCCTAATGGAGATTTCATTTATTTGCTGTATTTCCTAAGTCGATGTCATAAAATTGTGCAGCTTATTTTAATTATTTAACAAGATAAACTGGATAATTTCTGGGTTAACTCAGAACAAAATAAGAACCTCATTCTAAAGTAATAAGCATGATTTAAGGTGCTTCCCAAGTTAAGATATCAATTTTCTATTTAAAAGACAGTCTGAGTCATACAACATGGAAGCAGTTCCTTTGGACTATCAGCCAATGTTGGGTAGATGAGGAAAATATGTTACAGGGGAAATTAATAGGTGAATTGAATAACTCTGAGCTGGCACAGATTTAATGGGCTAAACAGGCTCTATGTGGAGAGGGAAAATATGTATTTTTGAAATATACATATTTCTAAATTTATAGTAGAGGATGTCAGTGGGGATAACCTTCTCAATTAAGCTTTGTGAAACACATCCATGTTACTGACCAATCGCTCAGATACAGTAGGATTGTTACAATGAGAGGTTCAAAATGCAGCTCACGTTTGTTGTTATCGCACTGTCAACCAATGCACTATGAACTCAGCCCAGTGGCACAGCAGGTAGAGATGCTGCTTCACAGCCCTGGTGAACCTGGTTCAATCCTGACCTTCGGTACTGTCCGTGTGGAGTTTTTAGATTCTGCCTATGAATGCCTGGGTTTCCTAGGGCAGCACAGTAGTGTAGCCATTAGCTTAACACTATTACAGCACCAGTGACCTGAGTTCAATCCCCGCCACTGTCTGTAAGGAGTTTGTACATGAATGCATGGGTTTCTTTCAAGTGCTCCAGTTTCCTCCTAGGTTAGCAGGTTAACTGGGTCACTTGCGGCAACTTGGGCAGTATGGGCTAGTTGGACCAGAAGGACCTGTTACTGCGCTGTAACTCTAAATAAAAAATAAATAAAAAATACAATAAAAATAAAATAGCTTAGCAAAGTAAAGGAATTCCAGATGGAGCAAAGCAGAGAGACAGCATTGTTTCATCAGCCCGTCCTTGTCTCTTGCATCAGAACAATCTGTGGAGAAAAGCATCACTCCAGACCCAATACGCATTCTTCCAACATGAGGGAAGATCTTTGTAAAGGTTTGCCAGAATTACGTTCGACAGGGATCTTGAAAAATGTTTCAATCTGAGATTTTTTGGGCTTGGCAAAAAAAAAAGAAAAATAACAGCAAATGAATGAAAAGCAAAAAAGGTGTAGATGCTGGAAATCTAAAATAAAATGGTAAATGTTAAAACTACTCATGAGCTCCCATTCACTCATTGGACAAATAACATTGCTTACAGCTTATCTCTATGATCACCCCTAGTTTAACCCTATCCTGCTTCACCCTCATTGCAGCTCAAGAACATTTTTTATCCTTTCCTCCCCAATCCAAAGGATCTTTCACCTGAAACATTAATTCTGTTTCTCTCCTCACAGATGCAACCTAGTCTGCTGACTATCTCCAATATTCTTTGTTTTTAAAATAACACAGCAATCTGAAGTGACTAGCCAAGAAACAAGCAGGAAATTCTGGGGTCAGTTTGATTAGCATCATGAAGTGAACTTCCAGTGTCAGGAATGTGTTTCTCCAACATTGGCAGTATACCAGAGAATAAGACTTGGCATAGCTTAACTTTTGTGTTTTCACATAATCCTGATGTGTTTAAAAGCCAAAATGAATTTGAATTGGTGGCAGATCTGGCTTTGTATTGCTACTGGGAATTCTGAATATTTTACTGGTAGATTTCAACCAGTAGTCGATAACTTGCAAGAGTAAACAGTTAGGGTATATAGCAAATTATTAACTTCAGCAACCATCTTTAGACTGAATGTGGATTGTAGATTAAATTTTAAATGCAGCTCTGGACGACAGCTTTCTGGAGCTGGAGCTGTGGACACCAGTTAATTGAAAACCAGGGAATGCTGATTATCACTCATTATGAGTGTCTGGAATGTGGGTGTGATGGAGGTGGTGTGAAAATTGGATGTAATTCAAAGGAAGCATTGTAGATACATTGTAACTATAGAATTGTCCTGCCACTACCTTTGTTCTTTAGCATATAAAATGTCATGTAATATTGGGTCAAACAGGTCTCTTCCTCTGAGAGTACCACATTTTGTTGAATTAACCACTTCTGTATCCACTAGCTCAGTGTCTCTCCCGTGCCTTTGTTCATGATACAACAAGCACATTAAATAGACCTGTCTATCCATGCTGACCACAGATGTACACCCGTAGTTTTTAAACACAGAAAAGCTCCCAGTCAAGTTTCCTCTCCAACTATTGCAAAGCCAACTTTAGCAATCGATCAAAGAACAAATAAAAACATATAGTAAGAGACAAGTCACAAAAACGCAGCACCAGAGGGTGTGTGCCCATCATGTTCTTACTGTAGCATTGGTAGAAATGCTCAATAAGTCCTACTCTGATGGTCCTGTACATTCTCCTCCTTTCAAGTACCTGTATTTACCATTTCCCTTTAGGATATTACAACTGAACCTGTTATAATTATATGACTAAGGGGCTCAGATTGAAATTGTAGCTGCTAAAATCACCTGGAATATGCAGGTACCAGTTTTAGTTTACATTTTTTGCAAATGGAGTGGGGAGTGGGGAGGGTCTATCAACAGAACTGCATTTAGTATCGTTGAGATCCACTGGCAAGGAATAAGAGAATCACTCTCACCACCAGAGACAGGCCTGCTTCTAATCACTCCCATCAGGGAAGAGGTACAAGAGCCTGAAGACACACACTCAACGTTTCAGTAACAACTTCTTTACCTCTGCTGTAGATTTCTCTATGGTCCACAAACACTACCTTGCCATTCTTCTTCTGCTCTATTTATTGTTTTCTTGCACCTATACTTTTTTTTCATGTCTTGGGCTGTACTGCTACCACAAAACAACAAATTCTACAACACATTCTCAGTGGCTATTTTATTAGGTACACCTGCTCATTAATGTAAATATCTAATCAGCCAATCATGTGGCAGCTACTCAATGCATAGAAGCATGCAGACATGGTCAAGAGGTTCAGTTGTTGTTCAGACCAAACATCAGAATGGGGAAGAAATGTGACCTAAGTGACTTTGACTGTGGAATGGTTGTTCGTACCAGACAGGGTGGTTTGAGTATCTGAGAAACTGATCTCCTGGGATTTTCATGCACAACAGTCTCTAGTTTACAGAGAATGGTGTAAAAAACATAAAACATCCAGTGAGTGGCAATTCAGTGGGTAAAAACACCTTGCTAATGAGAGGTCAGAGGAGAATGGCCAGACTGGTCCAAGCTGGCAGGAAAGTGACAGTAACTGAAATAACCACACGTTACAACAGTGGTGTGCAAAAGAGCATCTCTGAATGGATAACATGTTGGGCTACAGCAGCAGCATGCTATGACATAGATACAGTGTATGTCAGTGCTAATAAACCTGATTCTGAACTAAGAAAGGTAATTCTAAAGTGCAATGAAGATCAATGTTCAAAGTAAATATTATCAAAGTACATATATGTTACCTATAAAATTCATTTCTTGCAGGCATTTTGGGTAAAAATTGATTCTACTGTATTTCTGTGCATCTACCTTGAATGCCTGCAAGAAAATGAATCACAGGGTAGCATATGGTGACATATACCTACTTTGAACTTTGAATTTTACATGAATAGACAAAGACTGACAAACACTAATTATGCAGTTTAATACGCTTGCCACAAATCTGATCATTAATTATAATTTTTTTTGCTTTACTCAAGGGATTAGGTTCAAAAGACAGCCATTAAGCCCATCAAGTCTCTGCTAGCACCCTGCAGAGCAACCTATTCAATACCATTCTTCCACTCGTTCTGCACTGTCCTGTTAATTATGTTTCCTGAAATACCTATTCAATTTCCCTTTGAAAACGCTGCCACATGTACGAGATGCTGGTGTTCCCATGGCAAGAAAGAAGTGATAAAGAAGCCATTCTGAGTATACTGAACTACTTTTACGCAGTTTCATATGGTACCATGCTGTTGATTCTAAAGATAGGCTTCAAAAATGTAACTGTAAACAATTCTAACTTCCACTTGTGTTCAGTAAACACTTATATGACTTTCTAAGTAACAGTGTAAAAAGTTTAAATGGGCAAAACCAGTAGGAAGTCCCTGCTAAAAGTGCAAATTCCACTTGCCAGCATTTTCTGTGACCTTCAGTCTACATCGATGTCTTGGAGTTTGTGTCAAAATAAAGGGCCATTCATCTCTTGTTAAAATGCCACAATGTTTTCATTGAATTTTGACTGCAGTAATCCACTTATTCATGGTGCTTCTCCCAATCCAGTACATAAAGATCATTGCCTGGGTCACCGAAGCAAATTTAAAATTGACAACCAGGCTTTTAGATAAAGGGTGGTAGAGATCATGGCATAAATTTTTTTTTAAATCAGAACTACTGAGGGGTCAGTTTTCCAATTTCCCAAAGTCAGAAGCGCAGTACAGGTAAAAGCAGGGAACAGGCATCAATTTATATAGACATCTTTCCCTTTACACAACTCTCCAATGAACTGTGCACGTGTATGCACACACAAGTATGCGTGTTTAAGGCATTTACAAGAGGGCCATTCTTAAGATGAACAAAGGGTTTAATCGAAGCTTAGACTATCAATGAGCCTACCATTAGGTCTTAATTTCCTAAACTCGATTGTTGGATCCTGGAAGTTATTTAACCATTGCTTAAAAATAAATCACACTGAATTCCAAGTTTTCCAATTCTGATCACATAGGTGCTTGGTCCTAAAAATGGAACAGTGGAGTCTCTCAGTGACTTCACAGTTAATTTATTCTCAATGACAAGCTTTCACAAAGACCACGATTTCTCCAGCTATGTTGTCAGAACAGCCTAACAGAGAGATGCATTTGAAGTGATACTCATACCCACAAACAATATACAGAATGCTACTGGTGATAAAATACTGTTATTATGAAGGTGTTAGCCAGATAAGTAAAGAGGGTAGTTTTAGGATGACAATTCGATTGAGTTCATATGGGGCATCAATTTTACATGAACAAAGACTGAGCAGCTTTTATACCTCACCAGAAACAGTTGGCCCCATCCTGAAACTTTTCCTTTATAAAACAAACACACAACAGCTGAGTGGGTTCCAGGCTCTGACGGCTGGTCATTTGAATAAATATAACATCCGAAGCAGAACTCCATTCAAAACCACAGCAACAATTATAAATTATATCTGAGGCTTCTAAAAGGGAATGGATGGCAAAGTAACAGACCTGGAATAGTCCTTAATATTTGTACACTGACTCAGTGAACCTACCTTAAAGAATACTGAGACTTAAAGAGCTCAAAAGAGAATCAAAATCAGGTTTATTTTCACCAGCATGTGACATGAAATTTGTTAACTTAGCAGCAGTTCAATGCAATACGTAATATAGAAGAGAAAAAATAAAAATAAATGAATAAAATAATAAATAAACAAGTAAATCAATTACAGTATATGTATTTTGAATAGGTTAAAAACATGCGAAAGTCAGAAATACTGTATATTTTTTAAAAAGTGAGGCAGTGTCCAGGTTCAATGTCCATTAGGAATCGGATGGCAGAGGGGAAGAAGCTGTTCCTGAATCACTGAGTGTGTGCCTTCAGGCTTCTGTATCTCCTACCTGATGGTAACAGTGAGAAAAGGGCATGTCCTGGGTGCTGGAGGTACTTAATAATGGAAGCTGCCTTTCTGAGACACCACTCCCTTAAGATGTCCTGGGTACTTTGTAGGCTAGTACCCAAAATGGAGCTGACTAGATTTACAACCTTCTGCAGCTTCTTTCAGTCCTGTGCAGTAGCCCATCCATACCAGACAGTGATGCAGCCTGTCAGAATGCTCTCCACGGTACATCTATAGAAGTTTTTGAGTGTATTTGTTGACATCCCAAATCTCTTCAAACTCCTAATAAAGTATCTTTATTAAAAAAAGATATGTTTAATGCCATACTATGATCGGAGATACAGAAGCCCGAAGGTGCAGGAACAGCTACTGTACTTTCTTGCAACCATCATGTTCTTGAACTGAGAGTAACACACACAAAATACTGGAGGAACTCAGCAGGTCAGGCAGCATCTATGTAAAGCAATACAGAGTCAACATTTCGGGCTAAGACACTTCATTAGGACTGCCCGAAACGTTGACTCTTTATTCCTTTCCACAGATGCTGCCTGACCTACTGCTTTTCTCCAGTGTGTTGCTCTGTATTTCCAGTATCTCGTGTTTAGGTTCCTAAATCAACCTGCACAACCCTAATCTAACCTCACTATGGACCACCTCTTGCACTAAGATGGACTTATCTCTGATTGTGCTGCATTTTCTGCAGGTTGTTTTCTTTCACTTTCATTGTAACTATACCCACTATACTTGTGTACATAATAAACTCGACTTGACTTGTTCTGGTTAATCAGGGCAGTAATTGGGACAAATCTTAAAGAATAAAAACTAATCAAGAAAATAGTTGGGATTCCCTTCGTTTACTTGGAGCACAATGCAGCTAAATTCGAACAGGGGACTGTTGCCGACCAGTTTCTAACTAGCATCAGTCATATGCATTTTGTGTTGTTGTTAGGTGCTACACTGTACTTAGAGCAGTTTTTTAAAAAAGGGTCAGTTACATGTGTTCGTCAGCAGTGATTTTTGTCATTGATAGTGGACAAGAAATAAGCAGCAAGACAGTTTGTAACTGTTCTGCTCACTGAAGTTTCAAGCATTCAGGCTTGGAAATGCCAAAAACAGACAGAAGTGAAATGGCTGTTGGGCAATAACTTTTCCTGAACCTTGTGGTGTGGGACCAAAGGCTCCTGTATCTCCTTCCCAGTGGTGACTAAGTCAGGCTGGTAACTTGTCTATTGCATTTGGCTTAGTCCATCACAGTCACCACAACAATCCAGAGCTTGCCTACTGCATCACATTTTGGTGGGGCTTTGCCATTCTCAGAACCTTACCAAAGTCAGACTGTCCTGATGCTGTTGGACTGTGGCTCAGTACCTAAACGCTGCCACTGATTTGAGAGCTAGAGCAATGATTTTTCAACTGTTGAACAGGTTTGTAAAACACGTGATTCATTATGAATCTAGCATTTAATGGGTGTCTTCAATGAAGTGTAGAACCTTTATTTTAGCTCGATTCTTTTCTTTTTTCCTGAAAGGGGCAACTCGTACTGAATATCAGTTTTAGTGTTTTAGTGTGATCCTTCTGAATGCCAGGAGGCTCTCTGCCTGTGAGGTTATCAAGCCCTGCCCCACTCATGATCCAGTATCCATGTTATGTGCTTCCTAACTGGGCAGTAACCAGTGCGAATTCCAGTTGTGTTTTGCTCTCTCCGTTTCCAGTGATACTGAGACAAATTTAAGTACAGTAGATTCCTGTTAATTGGGACACATCATACATCTTGGCCCAATTAAGTGGCTGTCCCAATTAGCCGAAGTTTCATGGAAATAGTTAAAAAGTTATAAAAAGTCAACATGAGTAACAAATTATGTATTTAAATGAAATACAAACAAATAGAACATCATCAATAGTACTACACTACTATAAAGCGGTGTATTAATTCCTAATAGTTATAGATGGAGTGTGCACTACTGTGATCTTTTGATTGACTGTAAATGAACAAATTTAGCGCAGACACCTAGTGCAGGAAAATGGAATGGACAGCCTTCATACAATGCTAATGACGACTGTATCCTCCAAATCTTCATTTTCATTGTAACATTCTAGATGATTGCGGATACCGTCAAATTATTTGTAATTCCTAACTTGTTAAAGTAGTGAAATACTCTACAATCACGTTCTCAGTAGTATTTATTTATTGTAATTATACATTGGTTGTTTGTCAGAATTTGTATGTAGTTTTTCATTGATTATATTATATTTCTTTATTCTACTATGAATACCCTGCAAGGACATAAATCTCAAGGTAGTAATGTATGGTGACACGTACTTTGATAATAAACTTACTTTGTACTTTGAACCTAGAACCTGGTTGGTTACCAACCCTGTGTTCAATGGGACCCATCTACGCACACCAGGGTTGAGTTAGGACTGGTGGACACTCTGCCTAGACATTTGAGTTTCTCAGAACTTCAATCAGGTCACCTTGACCCAATACCTGGGATTGGTGGTGATGTCAGCTGGACACTGGCCAGGAAATGAGTAAGGTATTTGAGATGGCATTGAAAAAGTTATTTTCAGGTGTTTTCAAATTTGACTCAGTGTTAGGAACCATATGTAATACCCAGTGAGAAAGTGGACAGGTAGATTTGCCCAGAGTGAGGGACTGCTCATGGGTGTCAGCCTCCAGTTTGTTTTGATGCCACAGCCTCATGGAGCCTCATGGAGACGGCATGGAGGTCACCAAAGCCTGAACCACCTTTTTATTTTGGGTGTGAATCTCATTTCTGACTACATGTCAGTGCCTGAGCACTGTATTCTGCAAATGCTTCCAGGTGAGCTTATGCTGGCTAAGGAAAAAGAAAAGGACTCAGACTGCTCAGGTTATGCTCAGGTTTTAACTTTACAACCAAGCAGCTCTTTACAAAGGCGGGGATCACACTCAGGATCTTTACATCTCAGTCACTTGCTGAATAAACTTTCTGATCCACTGAGGGAAGTGCATGAATATTGACCATAATAAAACATGTACGAGTTGAGAAAAAAAATAGCTAGTTCACTACACGCGGCACAGTAGTGTAGCAGTTAGCATAATGGCTTATGGCACCAGTGATCGGAAGTTCAGGGTTCAATTCTCATCATTATTTGTAAAGAGTTTGTACATTCCCCCCTGACTGAGTGGGTTTCCTCCGAGCGTTCCAGTTTCCTCTCACATTCCAAAGATGTTCTTGTTAGGGTTAGTACAACGTTTGTAAATCATGGGCCTGCTACGTTGGCACTGGAAGTGTGGCAACACTTGTGGGCTACTCCCAGCACATTTGGATTGTATTGCTCATTAACACAAAAAGATGCATTTCACTGTATGCTTCGATGTACATGTGACAAATAAAGCTAATAAAGATCAGGCTAATAAATACAGCCAATCTTTAACACATAAACAAACTGTATCCCTATATACAATGTATAGACATCCTAATACATTTATAGGCATACTTTCAAATTAATGTCACTTTTCACTTAAAAATGGACATAGTGGAGGTATGACCATAAGCTGATGACAGATTTGGCAGTGAGAATAATAATTTCCCTGATTGTGCAGGGTTGTGAGCCGCCTGCTTTGTTTCGATTGGCCTGTGCTGCTGTCAGCACAGACTCTCGAGCAAGACTTACAGAGGGCACGGAAATGAAGGCAGGGTTTCCTCACTCTATGTGGTTTGCTCTAACATCAAAACATCATCACCAATAGCCAGTATAAACAGGCACATTTTCACATTTACTTCCTGGTCACCAGCACCGCCTTCTTAAAGCTGCGTGCAGCTCTTTTCTGAGAGGGTGTGAGACTTCTGCTTGTTGTACAAGTTCTCCCCAGATTATGGCAGAATTCCATTCCGATGAACTGTTTGTAACTCAGATAGATCACAAATCAGAAAAGCGGCCACAAACCGAGTCTATGTACAAGGCACCATTGTCACTCATTACTTCTTTGGACGATACACACTTCAAGTATTTGAGCGGCTCTTCAACAGGGATGAGCCCCTCAAAGTATAGTGGCAGAATAACCTTAGTTTGGAGTCCTTCCCCACAAAGCTCTGCACCTCAGTGCATCCCTTAGCAAGTACTCCTTACAATGGAGTTGTCATATTAGCAAATAGTTATCTGCAATATGCAAATATAACAATGAAAAATCTCCCTCTCCACAGTCCTAAAGCAGTAATAAAAGTTGTTGTGTGCCCTTCATATCCTTGTGTGAAGATCCTGTTTTTCAATCCTATTATCATACTAGTTTACTGTTTGGATTATTTATTATCTTGATTACCTATGACACGAATTAGCTGACTAGGATCAGTCGGCATTGTGGAAAATGGGCTAATTTATGTCTTCATTGACCTGATAGCGGTGCAAGGAGTAAGGAGGAGTGGACGGCTAAGGAATGGTTATAGGAGAAGAATATTTTTTTAAAAAACAAAAACCTAATAACAAAAACATAATTTTTAAAGACAAGAATTCTACCAAAGAAACTAGTCACATTTACACCAGGTCAGCATCTGAAAAAGGAGGCTGTATAAGTGCTTTATGTCTGTTCTGCTATTCGAAGATCTTTTACCGATACACCCCTTTCCTGTATTAATTCCATATGCCTCAAGTTCCTTAGTATCTAAATATCTAACATGAGCACAAGAACCTCAACAGCACAATCTTAGCAGCAAGTTCCTCAACCATATTGTCCTACAAAAATGCAAATGCTTAATTCATACAGATTAGCACAAAGGCATCACAGTTCTGCTACTGGCAGAATACTTCTGCCCAATTTCCAAACATTTCAGCTACTCAAACATTTTTCAATGCATCTTCTGACGAGTGTCAAATCAAAAGCCAAAAACATAACACCATGTTGACTCAATAATTGAAGCTAACTGGTTATGCATTTGAAACTTTGTAGCTGTCATCTATTTGCCACAAATGTCAGCAAAAGTGTGTATTTTTCTGGGAATAAAGAGCATGGAATATTCAAGCAAGAAGGCACTTTTGCTTAGCAACATTATTTTAAAAAAAGAATAAAGTGAAAAAGTGCTTTGTTCAGATAGAAATCAGTGGTTAAACAGTCGCATGCTGAAATGCCAGGCCTGCAGGCCTGATCAGCCACAGACACGTTTTTTTCACTGCACCACAAACAACAAATGGTCCTTGAGGAGTGGGGGATAACAATCTGTAGTTTAGGTCAAATTTCAAAAAAAGTAAACACAGTTTTAACAATTACAAGCCTTTGTTCTTTATAGAAATATCCTGAAGTCCCTTAACTATCACCTGCTCAAGTGAACAATTGAAAGCAGAAGCCCATGCTCTAAAGTTTACACTATTGTGGGGTGCAATGCTGAAATTACTTAACTGTGTTTGGATTTTATCTTTACTAAAACAGATAAGGTTTAATTGAGAAAGCGTAGCATACTCAAGAATCAAATTTGATGGAGTGAAGTTAAATTATGTAATCTTGACAACCTTTATTTGAAAATATTTTTCTTTGCTTCTTTTTTGCCATTTCTTTACAGTAACTTCTCAATTTGTCCATACTAACCAACTTCTGAATAGCTACAGAGCTAACCAAAAATGGAACTATGAGATATCTTTAACAGTAAAACCATTACCAGGTGAAAGAGCTGCACAAAAGGAACCAACATAAGCACTATTATAACTCTGGCAAGGCTCTGATTTCAGAGATACAGGGCTAGGGAGGTGGGGTGAGAAGAGTGGAGATGGTGGTTGGCTGACAAAATTATACTGTTGCTGCTTCTGATCATTGTGAAGCAGCAACTTACAAAGCAAACAGGAGAAAACGCGAATTACATTGTTAAAATGGTACAGTACCAATCTGATCGTTGTGCTCTGGAAGGATGCAGTCAAACACAGACTCTTAACTGATAAGCAAGAGATAGTTAGCTTCTGAGAACAATTTGATGAACAGTCACCAAGACAGATCTCCAGTACTGAGAAGATTTGAGTTATGAGCGAAGACTAGATATACTTTGCAAACTTAAAAGCATATGTACAATAGAAATATATACCAAAAGTACAGAAAAGATAGACTTCTAAATAAAGCTAAAACATAGCTCAGAGGTTACATGTTTAAGAAGTGTTGGTTTCACAGAAAAAGTCTTGTTAAAATACATGGGCCTCAAGATGGATTTGTGGAATTTAAAAAGCCTGACATTGAAAGAGGAAATGCCTCAAGCTATAACTGAGTATACAAAGCACAGTCTGCATTCTTTACTTATGAAGTCCACTTATGGCCTGAGAGACCACTCTTTATAACTATGTCTGGTTTACTTATTTCAGCAGAATATTCCAGAAGACATCACACCAAGCACAATTATATTCCTCAAAATGATCAAAAAGGATTCTTCCCTTGTGTTGCTTGGATTTCCAGCATCTGCAGATTTTCTCGTTTGTGATTGGGTCTTCCCTCTAGGATTTTTAAAAATATATAAACCGTATCCAGCTTGGAAACCTTAAGGCACTCATTGCTACTCTGAGTCCAGCCAACTCAAGAAAGATAAAAAGCCAAGGCTATCTTGATGTGAATAGCTAACGATTTGCTGACTGAAACATCTGTGTAGCAGAAACGAACTTTCAAAATATTGCAACAGGGAGTCTACTGCAAAAGACAACCATTTGAATGTGACTGAATCATCATTGGGAGACTATTCATTCCATGTTGGTTTCTAGAAATTTCATATGCAATTTCAGATTCAATTTAAACCTGTGACAAATTTCAAATTGTTGCCTCAGATCTGAACCTTCAATGGGTCTGTTGTCTGTCTGCTGATTGCTTCCAGCATTGTTTCAGACTGCTAGCATCAGCAGTTCTTTTGCTCATACGGCAATTAAATGTCTATAGATGCACAATGGAGAGTATCCTGACTGGCTGCATCACGACCTGGCATGGAAGCACCAATGCCCATGAATGGAAAAGCCTACATAAAGTAGTGGATATGGTCCAGTCCATCACAGGAAAAGCCCTCCCCACCATTGAGTACATCTACAAAGAGCCCTGCCACAGAAAGCAGTGTCCATCATCAAGGACTCCCCCCCCCCCCCCCCCCACCATCCAGGCTATGCTCTCTTCTCACTGCTGCCATCAGGAAGGGGTTACAGCTTTAGATTGCACCCCACTGGGTTCAGTGCAATTACTACCCTTCCACTATCAGGCTCCTAAACCAGCATGTATAACTTCACTCACCGCAACCCTGAACTGTTCCACAACCTATGTACTCACTTTCAAGGACTCTACAACTTATGTTCTCAGTATTATTTATTATTACTTGCTTTTTTGTAATTGCACAGTTTGTCTTCTTATGCACATTGCTTGTTTTTCCGCCTTTGTGTAGTTTTAAAATTGATTCTATTGTGCTCCTTGCGTCTACTATGATTGCCTGCAAGGAAATAAATCTCAGGGTAGTATATGGTGATATATACATATTTTAAAAATAAATTCACTTTGAACTATCTAGTCAAATGACAGTCACTAATTTTTATGGGTTAACCAGGCATTACAACAGAAACCCCAAGTAAACATCTAGATTTGCCAAGGCCCACTTTACCTGATGATTCCAGCTGCTGACAATAACTAATCTGTACAATCTACTTTTAGATACACCGATGGCTAGCCTCACAAGCCCTGTGTATTGTGAGCTAGCCTCTCCTAACACCCAGCACAAGCTAAGCAACCAACAGCAGCATGACACAGAAATGCTTTGCTTATTGTAAAGCATGGTGTTGGGCTACATAATTTGCATGGAATTGATTTGACCAATCAACCATTAGAATTTCAGTATGGGGCAACATTTGCAGTACACGTATGTGAATTCATCTCCAATTTTTTTAAACCATAGTGTGGCAAAAGAGGAATGGGAACAAGGGGGAGTTACTTGTAATCTCCATCCAGAACTTTCTTATATAAAATAGTAGGAATAGATGCTGGATGAGACTAAGCTTCACTGACTAGGCTTGCTTATGAGGATGTACCAACAAAGGAGTACTGGGTCTTGTGGAACACTACCCCCAAGCAGGGAGCCAATATGCTTGGAAAAGTAAATTGGAAAATGAGAGAAGAAAAATTAATTGATGCTTGTGTTTTATTTCAGCAAGGCTACAGAGTCAAACACGACAGCCTTTTGTCTACAGATAGATAATACCAGGAGGCCAGCCTGGGAGATTTTTGCATCCTGCTGCACATAGTGAACTACACAGCAGATAGTTCTTGCTGAATGAAACTTGAAAATCTAGCCCACATCAAAAGGGCAACGAACAGAAATAGAAACTCTGTATACACCAACAACAACAACAAACAATGCCCCCCCCCCACCCCCCAGCACCATCCTGGCTACAGTAAACAGTAGAAATCAAGAAAAATAAATCTGTTAATATGGTCTGGTGTCCTAGTAAGTTTAAATTTATTGTAGAAAAGTAATCAATTGAAAAAAACAATATTTTTATTCTAAAAAAACATGGTGCATGAATATGGTTTTATGAAAGTACCCAATCAAATCTCAGAAGATATTCTAATGCATATGGCATCCAACAAAATACCCATATTCAATCCTTGCTATGGAAGTAAATACAGCACAACCTGTACATGGTAAAATCCTATAAATAGCAAATGAGGTTGGTAACTAGTTCATCTTTCATTTGGTTGTGTTGGCCGATGGAGGAGATATTTTCAAGAGGTAGCCCTGTTTCTTCACTTTGTGGTATTTAGCATCTCAAGCCTGTCCTATCATTCAAGAGGTCATTACTGATTTGTATCTACACTCTATTTGCCCCACAGTGCCCACTAAGCTGGTAGCTATAAAAACAATGTTGTGTGCATTTAAAATTATTAACTGGCTTGGCATCCATTGCTTTTTATGTGAGTAAGTCTGATACTTCTACCAGAATTGTGAAGAATTGTTTCCTAACTTCCCTCAGAATAGTTTGCATCCAATTTTAAGGTTGCAATCCTTTCATGCAGGCTCTCTATAAGAGGATAAAAAGTCCTATGTTCTTAATTCTTTTCAAACTTCTATAAACCTCATTGCTGTTTCCATTTATGGCTCTATATTCAGGAATAAAAAGCATTGTCCGGGGCTGCTCCAGATGTAGATCATCCAGGGCTTTGTACAGTTGCCAAAAAATCCTTTCTTTGATACTCCGGCCTCTGTGTAATGATTTACATCCCAAACCAGCAGATGGGGCCTTGGCTTTAACTACTCTTCCAAAGGACAGCATGCCTGACGAAGTAGCACTACTCGAGACTGGTCTACAAGTCATACAGCACCATTCAGTCCTTGCTGCACGAAAGGGAACTATTTAGACTAATGCCACATCTGAAATTTGAACCCTTAATTTTTTATGCTTTGGTGCGTAGTAACTGAGCAAAGATATGCTAGAATGAAATGTAACCTAGCTAACACAAGAGTACCCAATTGTATGCTAGGCCCTCAAGTATTTCAAGAAATGCTTTGGTAGTTTTGAATAACTTTCTCAGAAAAGCAGATGAATATTTAATTTAAAACCTAACAACTGTGTTTGCTCTGCATTGTATGTACTTCCGAGGTAGCATTAAGAATACTAATGTGTAGTTAAATTCATAAAGGAAATCAATACTCTGAAGCAAAATATTTTCAAACATCAAACTGCATTCTCATACATCATTTCACTTTGCTCTTTCCTCTGATTCAGATTTATTACACGTACGTTGAAACAGACAGTGAAATGCGTCGTTTACGTTAAATAACCAACACACCCGAGGGTGTGCTGCAGGCAGCCCACAAATGTCACAACACATTGCAGCACCAACAGAGCATGCCCACAATGCTCAGCAGAACACACACAACAAAACAGCAGCAGCAAAACAAGCCCCATTCCTCTCTCCCACCCATGAGGACACAAAGTCCTCCCAGCCATGAAGACACATAGTCCTCCAACCCCAATTCAAGGCGTCTCCAGTGGACTCAAGGATTTGCAGACATTGGGCCTTCAGCTTCCCCAGTGGACCCACAGACTTAGGGTTCCGGTTCGTTAGAAGTTCTATCTCTACCAAACTACTAAGTCTGCCAATTCTTTAGTAAGTCCCAAGTAGTATCCTACACTCACTGTAAATTGAAGTTTATTGGCTAATGGGCAGGAGTTACAAAGGTAAAGTAAATGGGAGATGTTTGAAGTTTAAAGAAAAATAATGGTATTAATACCTCTGCCTCCAACTGTCAACCCCAAACCTGGCTCCTTCTGACCCCTTTCTTTCCTCTCTCCTAATCTGTTGCTACGTTATCACCCACAAAGCCATGAACTGCCGCCTTCCTCTCCTCGAATTGACTATCATTTCCCTCTTCACCTGGCTGCACCTAACACCTACCAGCCCCCGCCTCACTCTTCCTTCTCCTGCCCACCTCTACCTTCTCAGCCCTAATGCAAGGTCTCAACAGGAAGTGCAAACTGTCCCTCTGCATCCATAGATGCTGACTGGCCTGCCAAGTCCTCCAGTATTTTTTTTTGCTCAATAGTAACAATATTTCAAATTGGTTTACCAGTTCAGACTATTCCAGCCAGTGAAAGATGTTAGAACAATAGCAGCTTTCAACACAACTTTTGAATAAATAAAATATTTTCAAATATTACGTGTCAAATTCCACTCTCAAACGAAGGACATGAAACTATTGGCAACATCAGCCTGGTAAGCATTTCCGTAGTTTAGATCTTAGGAGGGTTCAGCGATGTACCAATTCTGCATGTTTATACTTTTACAATTCACTTCCTTTTGATGACAACGGAAAGTGGATTTATGATTCTCCCGTCAGAATAAGGAAACTGGGCTTGGCAAAATAAATCTGTAGAGCTAGCATACTAAACGGGCTCTCGCGTGATCTGAAACACAGGTCCAAACAAGCAAGAATTCGCCGTATAGAATAAAGATGCAGCTTCCAACAACCCTGCGTCATTTTAGTCATGATGTTTTGTTACGTGAAAGTAATCCAATGAGAGATTTATGACGTTGCAATGTTTCCACAATACAACTAATAGAATTCTCTGTGTGTGCTTTTAAACAAGAGAGAGAAGTTTTTCAAAAGACTTACAATAGCTGCAAGGAGTGTATTAAACAAGATAAGGCTTGCTGTAGTAAACTACAATACAAAAACCTGAAACTATAAAAATGTTAAAAGCATACACCGTTGCTACGCCTTCACTTAAAACATCAATTATCGCGCAAAGCATTCGTATTTACACTGGCACGAATTACAAAGCGTCTCTTACTGTGCATTTTCTATTTTAATTTATTTATTAAAATTCAGGTCGGGAGAACGAGGGACATCGCTGATCATCACTATGAAAGTGGTTAGCATAACTGCACGAAATTCACAAACTCGGGAAAATAATGGCAACTGCACCGATCACAAACAGTGGGGCGGATATTATTACATTCTAGTCAAGAACACGTTTAAACTGTTCTAATTTTCTGCAGCCAAGATACTTCTTACAAATTAGATCGAAGTTTATTACTGTCTGTAGTGCAGGAATGTGCAGGCTCTGCATTGAGATGAAAAAAAAGCGGGTGGAGCAAAGGGGAGCTTTGTAATATCTTTAATCCTGTCGATGTTCTCTTTTTTTAGTCAAGAATTCGTGCCTTCACTACACTGCAACTATCGGTTTCCAAAGACTCTGAATATGCACGCCGACAGTATGAATATTCTATCGACTCTTACAAAACCTTGATCACTTCTTTCGAAACTGGCGTTCACGGCTTTGTTTAAACTTACATTGTTGACTCTTAACCGCAAACAACTGCTAATCCTCATTTACTTCAAAAACTTGTGCAGTTTGGTGACTTTTTATCGCCGAAAATCTAAAATAGTTTTCAGCATCCTTCGCTAACGTGTTTTAAACAAGTTTAAATAACTGAAGGGCTCAAAATCGAAGAAATCTACTGCACGATACACGCTGCTCAAAAAATCCCTTAAAATCAATACCAGTTCCTGGAAAAAGAATGGTGTGGATGAAGTGAGTTTGTGGTACCTACACTGAGGGTTGGGCAGCCTCTGCCATTCTTTGTGTCTGATCCCAATGAAGCAGTGTGGGCTCGATCCTTTTCCCTGGAGCATGCAGGAGGGACTTTGGGAGTAAAAATCCACCAGCTGTCCTGGATTTACTGTCAACACATCCATGCAGTCAAACATTGCGGAACAGGACAGAAATCAAAACGGAACAGAATAAACGGCAACAATCCACCGTGCTCTTTTCTCTCTCCCTCTTTCTTTGCTTCAGTCAAACAAGGGTCGGTAGATTGCAAATTAGCATCACGCTTCACAGCAAGACCACTGAGTCAGAAGAGGACAAGGTGGCCAGAATTAGAAACAGGGATCATGTTTGAGTTCTGCTCCTGTTGTTGTGACTGGGACCCAGAATCATGGTCAGTCCCAGCTGCTGAAGTCGTGATCCTGTAATCAATCCAATAGTTCATTTACTATTTAAATATCTCGACACGACCAAGCCCAAAAAGGGAGGCGCAGCCTTGCTTAATCAGAATAATATCACCGATTCCACAGCTTCGCTTCTCTCGACGGCCTCGGAGTCTCAATGCAACTTTTTTAAATGCTTCTTCAAATGCCTGGGTTAGTCTTGACGAAGTAAAACACTCAAGTTTAAACCGTATTTGCAGTCGTGTCCCCTTCCCTCCGATGTTAGGTAAGATGCCTTGGTGCTCTCTGCTGGTATCTCTCCTCCCTCCCTCTCTGTCACTGGGTTAAAAGGATTCATTTGCTTAATATATGCGCCTGAACTCTCACTGAACCCTTTCCCTGGCAGCTAACCTTCAAATGACCCTTCGCCATTCTGACATCACATTCAGCCCCTCTCAATCTCTTCCTTTTCTCTCTCTCAGCGCTGCAAATATTCCTGTCAATCAAACCAGAGACAGCGAGGACTCCTGCAGCCAGCAACGGGGGGAGCGCAGAAACAAGGATAACAAGAAGCTGATGGGACTTTACACTTTGGACAATCCATACAAAAGATAATAAATAGCTTTTCTGATGGGTCATTTATAATTTTCACGCAGCAGTTTAAAAAAAATAAAATTAACACAAGGTCTGGAAAGGAATATTGGAGACTGGAACTGCTTTGTTAATGTGGGAGCACAAACTGGGAGGTTTATAAAGTTATTTTCTTTTAAACAATATATGGAGAACTAAAGCTCCCCCCCCCCTGCATCTCACACACCTCCTAGCATTTCTACATTCAGAATTAAAATTTTGCAGTAAAATAACCTGATTTTATCAAGAAGTATTAAATGGCTGCATAAAATATAGAGAACATAAAATATTACTACTACTCTTTGCACTATTCTGGGAATGCAATTGGCACAGTTGTGATTGAAGATGCATGTGGTTCTGTTTTCAACTGTACCTGTTTGTGTTTGACTAGTTAGGTCTGCTGATGCAGTGGTAAGGTACTGAGTTGAGAGTTTAAATTGAATGCAGTGTCAAAGTTGATAGCATGTTGGTTGTGTTTAAAGTTAAAGGTTCTTCAGGCAGAATATATCATACATTACAGTAACTTTTTACAGAAAGCTGACAAAACTAAATGGAAAGCCAAAGTTCAAAACTGAAGACATCATGATTGCATTAGTGAGAAACTAGAGATCAAGGTGAATGAACAGTTATTACATTTTCCATTATTCACATGAAAGCTTTAAGATTTTAAGAGGACACAATGACAGAGGCATGCAAAGAATGAAATCAAAGGTACAGGGATAAACATGCATTTGAATCCTTTCAGAACCCCAGGGCATCCCAATGGTGCATTCACAATTGTAATGCATCCAACTTAAGCTAATATCTTGCACAGCAAGATTGTTCAAATGTCAATGAAACATGGTGAAGATCTTATCCACTGTTCTTCAAAATTTTCAAGGAGTTTACGTACATCTGTCTCTGTTAACAATGCGGTGCACTGTGATATTGTTTGTTAAACCTGAACCCAAAATCTTCTGATTCAGAAAAAAGTGTAACTGTCACACAGAATGTGAGTAGGTTGGATGATGTATTTGCACCTTGGGAGAAAAATACTAATATATTGACTTATGATAATTTTGTAGAATGATCGTACTGTTATTAGAGACTATGTTACATGTCTGGGAGTGGGAGTAAACCCTTAAGTGTAAAAATAGAAGTCAATACAGCCTTATAAATTTTTAAGTTCCTTCTATAGGGTAAACACTGCATTGGATATTTGTCCACAGAGACTCTGACCACCATATCTAAAATAAAAACAGGAGCACAAGAAAGATGAAAACTCTAATTTGCTTGCAGACATTCAGATAATAGCCACAAGATATTTGTAGTTTTCCTTTTCAAAATGGTACTGTAATTTAACCATCCTTGGGATATTTGTTATTCTCAACTAAGAACGCCTTATTGAATTTCCTAAAACAAAGCAGAGTAACATTCTTTAATTATTCGTTTTTGAAATCACTTCAACATTGCTTAGCTTTGACCACTTCAGTCAGTAAAATATAAGTTGTAAAAGGTGTTTACAACTTTTACGTCGTGAGTGTAACGACAAGTTGATATTACTATCTGGAGTGACTGACTCTATGAAACCTCTGAAGAGAGCGGTCACCTGTTCCTGACTGCATCATGTCAAAGGCATTCATCATATGGCTGAATCTTTTATTTTTGTATCTCCCCGGAATTTACATACTTGCAGGCGTAGGAGAGTCTGAGCATCCTGCTTCACCCATGGTCTACCAACACTACCTTGCTATTCCTCTTTCGCACTATTTTTTATTTTTTGCAGCTTATAGTAATTTTTATGAATTGCACTGTACTGCTGCCACAAAACAACACATTTCCCAACATATGTCAGTGATAATAAAACCTGATTCTGATGGTTGATATGCCAACTATATCTACTAAGGAGCTCAATCTAATTTAAGATGAAGTGTGAAACAACCACTTCCTTGCAATTAATAATATCAATCTGAAAGAAATGTTGCACCGAATGAAATTGGGTTTGTGCAAACTGCCAAGATTGCTTTCCCTCAAGTTTTCTTCATAATCATTTTTCCTTTTTTTTTTGATATGGGATACACTCATCAGCCTGTAGCATTCTTTCGGAAAAACGTGTCCTTTCCCCCCAGCCACAATAGCAGTGAGCTGCTCTGCAGCCATGTCCAGGGCCATGGACTGCAGGCCCACAGTCTGTATATGTGTGAGGGGTTTGGTGGGTCAGAGGGTGGGAAAAAGGCTTCTTTTGTTCTGTTCTGCTGAACATTGTGGGCATGCTACACTGGCACTGAAATACGTGGCGACACTTGCGGGCTGCCCCCAGCAAATCCTTGAGTGTGTTGATTGTTAATGCAAATGATGCATTCACTGTATGTTTTGATGTATATGTGATAAATAAATGAATCTGAATCTAGTGCAACGTAACAAGACCAGAATAATGGGACAGCAATCACCTCTGGTATTCAGTCAAGACACTGAGAAGCTACAAGCTAAATTTCAAGTGCTCCTAATAGAAATAGAAAGATAACAGTTATCTCAGATAATGAGTAGATTCTAATTGTATAGCAGTATTGCCGAAAGACCATTTCCACCCTTAACATGGAGTTAAATGCAGTTAATGGAAATGAGTGCTGCATTTACAACTGCATTTGGAAGGTGCCTCATCTTCATTAAAAACTTGCTAGCTTAAAGATTTACCACTCCCTAAGATGACACAAGGCATGTCTCAAAGGATGGTTCTTCACCATGTTGCTGTCAACAAAAATATCACAGTAAGAAAGAAATAGTGGCAAGGGCTGCTATTTGAAGCTAATTCTTTTGGCAATGGGGAATTTGTGCTTCCATACTGTTTGTCAAATAGAGAAGCGGTACTTTCACTGTTTTTCTACATGGACTAATATCACAAAAATTCTGTGTTCAGAAGATGAAACAGAATCATTTTGCAGCTGTATTCTGTCTTGGCATAAATCGTCTGAATCAGATTTGGAATACAATCAAGTTAATGGCTAGGTGTCCAAAACAAGAACACAGTAAGCAAAATTACAGAAGAAATAAAAAAACGTTCTTGGCATTAACTTGAGGACAATGTAAGAAACTAATCATTGATTTACATAGTTTATGCAGTAAAGGAGTGCAAACATCCCACTGATATCAGAGGGATTGTCATGTTCACTGCTGAGAAGAGCGATTAGCATGTTTTCTGTTTAAAAGGTGCTCGTCAGGCAGAAGCTGTGACTTTAAATTACCATTTGAACAGGGTCTATGGGGTTCCTAATGTATTTGCAAGCTGGGGGAAAGAAAATCTCCCACCGCTTGCCACAGTTTCTTCAGAATTGGCTGGCCTTGTGAATGGGAGGCCTGTGATGGGTAATCGTCCTTCAGCTCTTTATATCTCAATAGCAAATGCCCAGATGAAAAATACTCTTTGAAAATCTCATTATGGAACTTGTGAACATACAAAATTAATAGTGACATTAAAAATAATATGGGGCTAAAGACTGTCAAAATTTCATCCTTCGTTTTTTTAAATGAAGGCTTTTTTTATTTGTGTAACTGTTCTCTTACTGAAGAGGGATGTGGAGTGGTGAAGAATAGAGAAAATCCTAAATCACCCAGAACAGGTATGCTGAAAACAAGCTATCATTTTGATTCAAATTAAACTGGATTAAAAGATCCAGTACACCTCTATATTAAACATATATGGTAGAAATTATGGAACTGGCAAATTCCTGCTAGGAACAATGGTGCTTCTCATGTGGCCTAGAAATAGCAATATTCATACATACGTCAAAAACACAGGAGAGTACAGCACAGGAACAGACCTTTTGGCCCATGATGTTGTGCTGAACTAATTAAGTTAATTAGATTCACTCAGCTCTCTCCAGAGAAGTTACTTTGCAATGCAATTCTGTATTTGAATGAAACATGACTATTGAGTATTGGTGGGGGAAGGGGATAAATAAATTGCTCAAGAAACTTTGATTAACTCTTTAAGAAGAATGTAAAATAGTAACCACAGCAATTGCCGGTACTCCCATTTACGCTGATTTATCAATCATACAATGAAAGATTTTGCTAGATACAGCATCTTTGACTTTGGAAACCAAATAAATTTCTAGACCACAAAGGACTAGAAATTAAATATAACTGAACAGATTGGACAAAACTTACTTTTGTTTGCTTTCTCTTCCAACAAACCACAAACTTAACAGCAATGGAATGGAGACAACAACAGTTGAAACTGCACGATATCATATTATTGGGGACTAGGAGTAGGGATACAAATTTGAAATGGCCATGTGTGCAACATGTTTATATTTCATTTTTCTGCAAACAATATACTCTAGGTGTTAGCCACACACTTGCAGTAGCACAACACTTTCTGTCCCAACCAAATGGATAACTCCACTCATACTCTAACAACAATGCTGCCCCTGCCTTCAATACAAGAAATAAAAACATAATCACTGACAATTGATAAATATATAAATTTTAAGAGCCATAACCACTTTCAGAGTAGATGCACGACTTAAATTGATGCTCATGGAATATTACAGAGGTATAGGTACATGGGATTCAGTAACATACCAATAAATTAAAGTTTCCCATTGTATTCACCAATCAGTCACAGGTAGTTTTTGGGTCAAGAAGGGAGAATACAACAGTTACCAAAAGGTAATTAAAAATGATGATATAAGTTATGAAATAAATCACTATCTTAAGTAAATCAGATTACTAAAGTTGTCTGTCAAAACTTCAGCTCCTGCACCATAGAATTTTCCATTTGTTTGTGCAGTTTATCCTAAGTTAAAATTGCTAAACAATTATTTATTTTAAGAATGAAATAAAATAAAGGACTATTCTAGATAAAAATATACAGATACAGCCAGCTTGGCTAAAATCTGGGATTGCCACTCCCAATGTTGTGAAGGTCAAATAACACAGGCTGTGTCGGTAAACGATACCTCAGTGTGTGCGAGATCACCAATGGGGCTATTTCACTGCTCATCAACAAGGCTGAAGAAAGCTTCAATATTGTTTGTTATCAAAACCCACAGGAAAATGAGTAATCCTTCAGGGCACCATTAAAGGCATAATGTGATCAGCAGAATTAGTCCACCACTGCAGCTTTACTCAGTTTCCCAGACAACAGTGGGTTCAGTATCACGCGCAATAGGGTCACTCCAGTGTTTGGCACTGAGGTTGACCTAAGATTGCAACGCAGGCTTCCCCATCTATTGGGATGCACAACCAAGATGGTTTACACACACAAAGTCCAACAGCCTAAAAATTCTGGTTAAATATGACGGGAATCATTTGAAACTAATTACAAAATTTGACATACACACTAATTATTAGCATTTCTTAGTTAAAAAGAAAATAAGAACAAGAAAAAATTTCAACTTCAGTTGGTCATTGTTGACGAAATACTTTAGCAGTAAATCTTGCTTATCCAAATCCTCCTTACCCCCTTTCTCATTACTCATACAGGCCCAACGCAAGGGACAGTGCAGTGACAACAATGAATAGTGGCCATTAATCATACAAAGAAAGAAAAAAATAAAGCTAAACCAGTTTACCATTCATCATGGGGATGGACAAAAGCATGGAGACGATGACTTTTATCCTCAAACACATCCCAGATTTTTCATAAAATATAAAAGAGAGAAAAGAAAAGAATTTGAAGGGGAAAAGACTGAAATTCTTTGTTGGATCAATGTTTTTTAAATCTTTCTTTTTAACTTGAAATGTCCTGAATAATATTTAACTTGATTCTCTGTTCCACTGCTTTCTCATCAATCTACCTTTCACCCCTTCCTTTTATGTATTTCATACTATTGTAATGCACTATTCAATCAGTACCCCAATCAAATATTTAGGCCTTTGTGCTTCTCACTATCTGTGCCCTTTGGTTCAAAGGATGTCATTAATCCAACTCATCGTGAACTATACAAAGGAGTTTCAGAAGAAATATTCAACGTATCCAGAACCCACTAATAACAAAAGGATAAAACCCAGTGGCCTTCCTGTCACCACTCTACTACAGGGGACTGACGGAGGCCATTGGGCAAAAGAGCTAAATGTTGCCACTGGGCTAATCTTGCATTCTGTTACCAATACATAATCATGAGGGGAAGGTATTTCCCTAGTTGCTTCATACTGATGCCCTGCCCAACTATACGTACAAAAGCAAACACAAAAGTGCAGCCTTAAAGCCTCCCTACAAATTTAACTCAAATGTGACAAAACAATGACTTTTACTAGTATGTGTATCATACCAGCAGAAATGATTTATGAAAATTTCCAAATTTCACTTCACTGACACTAGTTCACAGAAAGAATCCGAATCAGGTTTATTATCTCTGGCATAAGTTGTGAATTGTTGTTTTGTGGCAGCAAAACAGTGCAAAACATAAAAATAGCCATAAGTCACAAAAAAGGTAAGATAATACAACGTGCATTGTTTTTCATTTTGTTTTATTTAGAGGTACAGTGCAGAATAGGCCCTTCCAGCCCAAGCTGCCCAGCATCCCCTAATTTGACCTTAGCCTAATCATAGGACAAGTTAAAATGAACAATTAACCTAATAACTGGTACATCTTTGGGCTGTGGGAGGAAACCGAAGCACCCGGAGAAAACCCACGCATTCCACAGGGAGGACATAACAGACTCCATACAGAAGACTGTGGAATTGAACTCCAAATTTTGGAACACTCTGCTGTAATAGCACACGATGTTACTATGGTGCCTAATTATTTCATAATGCCTGGTTGTTCCAAATTATTTCACAGTACAGTTTGAATTGCAGTCAATATTCTGGTGTAGGCAGCCAATTTGCAAACAGCAAGTCTCACAAAAGAGAACTGAAATAAATGACCACGATCTTGTGTTTAAGGTGCTGGTTGAGGGTTAAGTGTTATCTAGGAAATCATTAAAAAGTGCCTTCTTCTCTAATGCTGTAGTGGGACCTTGTAGTGGGAAGGCAGTCTGGACCTTGGGTTAATGACTTACCCTGAAGGAGACAATTCCTCAGTACTGCATTGAAGTGCCAGACTAGCCTCTGCACTGATGCCCAGACCAATGACTGCTTTTAAAACCGATCCAAAATCGATAAGTTATGAAAACTTTCTTGATCTGTAGCACAAAAGGGTGATTCCACAATATATTCAGTCTGATGACTGCAAGAAATAAATTAAAACTATCTGTTGATATTTCACACCTTTCTAATATTAAGTGCATGAAAGCCAATAGTACAGCAGAGAAGAATCTGTATCAATAAGAATAATTCAGTTAATCCCAGTGGCCCTACTCTCTCCTAGTATGGCTGCAATCTTTTTCTCTTCAGGTATTTATCCAAATTCTTTCCAAGTCTATTTTCATCATAATAACTCAGTGCATAAGAACATTTTCCTTCAAAGTTGTTAAACCCTTCAGCCATTGGAAACAGTTTATTTATTCTAACTTGTTTAAGGCAAACATGATCAAGGGCAACATTAATACAATCCTCAGGATGCAGCTGTATATGCAACACAACTTTGGAAAACAGATTCCCTACTCCCTGTACCATAATAGCAGTCTTGGCAACATATGGGATGCCCTTTTCAAACACTATTCTAGACAACAGAATACTTAATGCACATTTTTATTAATCACTTTCTATTAACAACCCTGTCAGGTGACAGGCCATTCCTTTTTGGTCAATCACATGGACAGATAGAGTTCACATGACCAGGGTAAGTGCAGATATAATTGAATAAGTTTTAAATAGTCTCAATCACTCTTAATTATTTCACTAACTCTCCCTTCAGTCCACTAACTTGCTGTCAGCTGTATAACATCTATTTAACATCCTCAGTGGTAGCTTTCATTTACCAGAAATCCTCTGCAGTGTGACTGAAAATTGAATTATACCGCTCAGGCAAAGGCATATCTGAGCATAGTGATACTCACCAGTGTTTTATTCTTCCACATATTCATCAAAGAAGATAACAAGTCATGTCATGCACAGTAATTAGAATCTCACTTTAAGCAAGATCAGTTGTCTCACTCCTATCCTTATATAAATCATAGATGTCTCAGCATGCCATATTGATGTAAATAACCTGATACAGAGAACAGATATCTGGGAATGAGGTAACAGAGGACAACCCCAGTTGTGTAAGGGCGTCAGCATCAGATCAGTTGAAGCTCAAGGATACAAGCAAAATATAACAGAATCTGAATCTGGTTATATCTTCAAAGTGCCCTGTGAGCATAGTGCTTGACTTAGGTGGGCAGGATTCTGCACTATGTAAGTGGAGGGACAAGGATAGGACAAGATAATGGGAGGCACCACTGGAAGTTACAGCATCACCAGCCACAACAAAGATTAGGATTAGCTTTATTTGCCACATGTGCATCGAAACATGCAGTGAAATGCATCAAGGGCCAATGCGATCTGAAGATGTGGTGGGGGGGAGCCCACAAGTGCCACCACGCTTCAGATGCCAACATACAGAGTATTGAGAAAGTATTCAGCTCCCACAACTATTTTCACATTTTACCATCTCATTTTCTAAATTTTAAATATAGTGAAGTAGAACTTTTTTGAGCTAATCTACAAAACATTGTGCATCACGTCAAATCAAACGAAAATTTCCAAAACTTGTCAACAATTTACGAAAAATTAAAAACCAAAATTGTGAAGTTGAAGAAGTATTCATGCCCTTTGTAATTACTATGCTAACTTTCCTCAGGTGCAGTAGTGTATATTAACTTACCAACTCACACAATTTGTTGATGTAGAAAATTGGAGAATCACCTGTTTTCAATTAATTCATAAGAATAAACACCCCTCCCTCTGTAAAGTTCAACAGCATGGCAGATTTTCAACAGCCCAAACCAAAATGAAGACAAAAGAGCATTCAAGACAAGTCAGAGAAATGGTAATAGATCTGGGGGAGGATACAAGACCATCTCAAAGGCACAGGATAGGCTCAGTGCAGTCCACAGTGAAACTGCCTCGATCAGGCTACCTCTCTAAACTTATTCACTGGAGAAGAATGGCACATGTAAGAGAGGCTACTGTGACACCAACAGTCACTCTGAGTGAGCTACAGAAGTCAGTGGCTGCAACTGGAGATGGAGTTCACAGCTCCACAATCTCTTAAGGCCTTGCACAAAAAGGGTATTTATGGCAAAGTGGCAAGGTAGAAGCCCTAGCTTAAAAAAAACACATCTTTGCCTGTAAAGACTTTGCAAAGTGTCCTTAGAAGGTACTGCAAAGATGTCGACTGATGAGAATAAAATGGAACTTATTGGTCTCAACATTAAGTGGTGTGTGTGGCATAAATCTAATACTGAGCATCAGCAAGATAACACCATCTCTTCTGTAAGCTATGGTGGAGGTAGTATCACACTGTGGGGATGCTTTTCAGCAGCAAGGACTGGAAATCTGGTCAGGATTGATGGGAAGATGAATGCTGCTAAATACAGGGAGATCCTGGATAAAAAACCTTCTAGCCTCTGCCAGAAAGTTTTAACTAGGGAGGAAATTAAGACTTTCAGCAGGATAGTGACCCAATGCACACTGCACTGCCAGAGCAACCATGGAGCGGCTTCAAATGAAGAAAACTGATGTCCTTGAGTGGCCCAGTCAGAGTCCTGACCTTAACCCAATCGAACATCTCTGGCAAGACCTCAAGATTACTGTCCACCCAACCAACCTGGCACAGCTTAAGCAATTTTGCAAGGAGAAATGGGCAAATCTTGCTCCATCAAGTTGTGGAAAGCTAATAGAGACTTATCCAAAAAGACTACTGGCTGTAATAACTGCAAGAGGTAGTTCAACTAAGTATGAGCAAAAGGGGATGAATACTTTTGAACTGCTTACATTTCAGTATTTTAATTTGTAGTTTCTCTGGCTTTACAATTTTCTGTTTTTGGGCTCTACTGTGAAAAAAGAGAGCATGTGATTCACAAATAGAGTTTCTCAGTTAAATTGATCAATATCCCTGGTTATAATACTCATTGATGTGAACTACAGGTTGGGGGCTGAATACTTTTACAAGGCACTGTAGCATGCCCATGAATTACTGAACCCAACCTGTACATCTTCGGCATGTGGGAGGAAATCAGAGCACCCAGAGGAAACCCATGCGGTCATGGAGAGAACATCCAACCTCCTTACAGACAACGGCAGGAATTGAACCCCAATTGCTGATCGCTGGCGTTGTGAAGTGCTGTGCATGAACTATTTTGTGGACATGTTACACTTTTTTTTTCTCCTGACTCATGCTCAAGCACTAACATAAAGCCAGAAGCAGGCCTTGTGGTCTAAGCAATTGGCATCAGTGGTCCAGACTAGAATGAGCAATAAAATTGATCACTGCCCATGAATACATTTGGTCTATTCCTCATAAGTCAAATAAAACACAGCACTTAAAACCTTTCTGGCACAAGAATGAGTAAATTGCATTGGAAAGTAATACCAATATGACAAAAGTGATATAGCAAAACACAGCTACACAAATATTTAATTATAAGATTTTTCAAAATGCAGGCAGAATAAATAATGGTAAGCAGTTTCTGAAATAATATTAAACAAAATGCTTGTATCTTTCTTCTCCATATTCCAACGTCTGCAGTCTCATCCATCTCCATTTGAAAATAATGTTTCTAGTTTATTCATTCATACGTGCAGTGGAAATGAAGAACCATGTCTTCTTGAACTGAAGTTCTAGCTTAGTATTAGAACCCATGATGTCCTATTCCAGGGACTGATACCTCATTGCAGCAGTGAGGAATGGAACTGTCAGGGGTGTCTTTTGGATGTTAAATTGAGTCCCTGTATTCCCTCCCATATTAATGCAAGGTGTTCCATGACATTATTTTGAAAAAGATCAGGGGAGAACTCCCACTGTCCTAATCAACATTTTTCCATCAACCAACATCACTAAATTATCTGCTCATTTATTTAGCTATTTATGGGAGCTTACAACTAGTCTCCTTTCACATACGAAGCAACACTTTGGGAAAGTGAAGAGACTTGTTAAAATACAAGAAATTTTTCTACACACAGGAATAAACTATACTGCACATCAATGTTTTTCATACAGTCATGCCCTGGATTGGTATTGCCTTGCAATTTTACATACACCTTTAGATGATCTGCCAGTTACAATACACATATACACAGCAAATTGGGTTGACTATTATTGAGTGTTTGACCCCTGTCTTATTCACTTAACTCTGAACACTGATAGGTTTTTTCAGCTACTATAGTATGAGTATGTACCAAGCCTTCAAAGCACTCCAAGGATGAATATTGAAACTAAATGAGGAATCTAGATTTTGATTTTGTTTAAATGATACTGCAACACTGGGGAAGCAACAAATTATTGAATTCACAATCAACTAGCTCTGCTCTCATCATTTCTGTTTGGCAGCATTTAGCTAAACTAACTGGGGTTGAGGGGGAAAAAAGCTACATAGTTTATGTTACTCTGAAAGCAGCTCAAAATTCTAACCCCTTTTACATTGTTAAAATGGTAAAATATCCTCACAAAGATACAACTGTAAAAGAGCACTCTTCAGACCTAATCCATGTAATCCATGCATGACAAACCAGAGCCTGTAAATCACCTTTTGGACCTTTGGCAAAGGAGAGAAGACAAAACCAAGGAGTAATAGGAGAGGATTCACAATACAGAAGAAATCAACTTTAAAACTTTGTGATGTTTGTCTGTAACAGCTTATTTAAAGCTGACCTGCACACCACTCAGTTTGCATCATCTGTTCAGACAATGCCAACGAATTAAAAGTAAATGGTTTGAGATTCCAAACACATTCTACTCGGAGTCAGGATTACACACGTGGGTTAATTCTGTAATACTGACATGTACAGAGCATGTCTGAGTGAGAAACTATCAGTGCTGAGGGAGTAGTCAACCACCTTCCCTGAACACCTTGCCAATTCAACAATAAATCATTCTGAGCATGTGCATCAAATTGAAGTCACATACCCTTTCCCCAGTACACATTTGGATTCTGGAAAAGATCATGCCTAGTTGTTTTTAATTTATTACTTTTTCCCAGTATTTCCACTGCAATTGATTTCTTTTCCACTCTTGAAGACAGACATTAAAAGTCTTTCAATCAAGAAAAAGACATTCCCCTCTCTTCAAGAAAGAGATCCTCGCAGAAGGATCTTGTGGATATTTCAATGATCAAGAATTTCCAAGATCCACTGTTCTTAACTTGACGGATACTGATTCAAGCTAAGATGTGGACTGGTAAAGACAGTTTACAGTGCTTGTTCATCACTGCTCCTGAGAAGGAGGGGGGTGACAAATCACCTTCTTGGACTGCTTGTTATCTTTCTAGAGAAGGTGTTCACACTATTTTGATGGCGGGGGGGAATACAAGGATTTAAACCAGGAATTAATAGAAAACATTTCCAAATGAGGAAGGTTTCTGATTTAGAGAGGAATTTCAGGTGCTTTTGCTTCCTTATCCTTCTTGGCAGAAGTGGTTGCAGATTTTGGAGGTGCTGTTGGAATAATCTATGTGAGCAATAGTAGTGCATTCTGTAAACACGCAGCCACAATGTACCAGTAACAAAGAAAGCGTATATCCAAGGCGTGAATTGGATGCCAATCAAACAGGCTTTGACCTGGAAGCTATTGAGCTCTATAATGGCTTTTCTTTACATTTGAACCTCGAACAGCATGTGGGCAACCTATTTAACAGTGGTGGGCTTTACATTTAAACTTGAAGTGCTCTTATTTGAGGCTTGCCAACAGGAGTCAGCAGGTTAGAAGCTGAGAGTGGAAACTGCATTTGATATATCTCCCTCTCCAGCCTCCTACAACAGTCCTTCTCCCCAGGGGACAGGGGTCCTCTGCTCTGGGCAAATTAAATCTGGTGCCATAAAAAACAAACAGAAAATTGTTGGTGTAGAGATTAGAAGAACAAAATAGCCTTTGTACTTGAAAGTGTTGTACAAGTGTGTAAATCACCGTTACAAACAAAATATTCATTTGATTTCTTAAAAGGGTGGCGTGGCCTGTGATTTTTTTCTTTCTGATTCACATAGCTTAAGGGTTTAAAAGAAATGAAAGAGCTTAAGTATAATAAATATTTCACCAAGCTCAGTGGAATATAGAGAACCCCTGCCATAGCAGGGGGCCTCAATCTGATTCTGGGCTGTCGAAGGTCATGTATAAAATAACATATAAATATCCACAGACACACAGGCTGACCCTTCTTTTTTCCTTAAATTGATAGTAATATTAAGGTCAGTTAAACCTATCATCAACCCCTCAGCTGGCCCAACAAATTCTTTGTTCGGGGTGAACCATCCACAAGGTTCTTCAGTAAGATCGCTCATTTGCTCCTGTGAAGAATGGGGAATTTCTTATTGTGTGACGGAGCAGTGAGTGCAGACATCCAGGCTCACTAATGACTGCCTTCAATAAGCCTGACAAGTCTCATTACATCAATTACTGAATCCATCTACAGCCCGAGGCACCGAATGTTTGATTTTATTTCAACATTATCTCAGTTCCAGAAGCAGAGAAAATGACTGGAATACTGAATCAGAGAACGGAGGCACCAGGAGGAAGAAAGGATCACTTGCCACTTTGCATTAGGCATATTGGATTCATTCTTTTCCACTATGTAGCCACAGTATGAACATTCAAAATATTTCATTCAAAAGGCTTTTGGCTGGCTGCAAATTCTCTTTACCTTGTGCAACATCCACCTCTACATGTAAAAAGCCTATTTTTCTCAGTGCTTTCATCAGGTTATGTCTTTTAGTTTACTTGGACATAATTATCTCAATATACAGTGCCTTGTAAAAGCATTCAGCCCCCAACCCTTTGTTCACATAAATGAATGTTACAACCCAGGATTTTGATCAATTTAATTGAGAATTTTAGTTCAAAAGTATTCATCCCTCTTTGCTCAGTACTTAGTTGAACCACCTCTCACAACTACTACAGCCAGTAGTCTTTTTAGATGTCTCTATTACCTTTGCACAACATGATGGTGCACGATTTACCCATTCTGCCTTGTGAAATTGCTCTAACTGTGCCAGATTAGTTGGAGAACAGCTGTGGACAGCAATCTTGAGATCTTGTCAAAGATGTTTGATCAGGTTAAGGTCAGGACTCTGACTGGACCACTCAAGGACATCAATTTTCTTCATTTGAAGCCACTCCATGGTTGCTCTGGCAGTGTGCTTTGGGTCACTGACCTGCTGAAAGACAAACTTCCTCCCCAGTTTAAGCTTTCTGGTAGAGGCTAGCAAGTTTTTATCCTGGATCTCTCTGTATTTAGCAGCATTCATCTTCCCATCAATGCTGACCAGATTTCCATTTCCTGATACTGAAAAGTATCCCTATGGTATGATGCTACCTCCACCGTACTTTACAGGGGTGGTGTTACCTGGCTGGTGTGCAGTAGTAGCTTTACATTACACGTACCACTTAGTGGAGGCCAAAAAGTTCCACTTTAGTCTCATCCGACCACAAGACCTTCTTCCACATCTTTACTGAATCTTCTGATTGGCACTTTGCAAAGTCATAACGAGCAAAAATATTTTTTTTAGCTAGAGCTTCTTCTTTGCCATTCTTACATAAATACACTGTTTGTGCAAGGCCTTGGAGATTTTGGAGCTGTGAACTCCATCTCCAGTTGCAGTCACTGACTTCTGCAGCTCACTCAGAGTGACTGTTGGTGTCACAGTAGCCTCTCTTACATGCGCCATTCTTCTCCAGTGAATATGTTTAGAGGGGTGGCCTGACCTAAGCAGTGTGGTTTAATATTTTTTCCACTTTTTCATGATAGACTGCACTGAGCTCCGAAGGTATGTTCAGTGTCTTTGAGATGGTCTTGTACCCTTTCCCAGATTTGTGCTTCTCTATTATCATTTCTCTGACTTGTCTTGAATGCTCTTTTGTCTTCATTTTAGTTTAGGCTGTTGAAAATCTACCATATTGTTGGATCTTACAGAAGGAAGGGGTATTTATTCTTATGAATTAATTGAAAACAGGTGATTGTCCAATTTTCTACATCAACAAATTGGGTGAGTTGGTACGGTAATATACAGTATAGCACCTCAGGAAAGTTAGCGTACTAATTACAAACGGGATGAATACTTTTTCAGCCTCATAATTTTGGCTTTTAATTTTTAGTAAATTGTTGACAGGTTTTAGAGCTTTTCTTTTGATTTTACATGATACACAATGTTTTGTAAATTAGCTCAAAAAAGTCCTACTTCAATACATTTTAAATTTAGAAAACAAGACAGTAAAAAGTGAAAATAGTTGTGGGGACTGAATACTTCTTCAAGGCACTGTATGCATGTTAAGAATGCTGCCAATTGTTTTTCTGCTACGGCACAGCCACGCTTTCACTAAATGAGTCTTTTGCTGGGAAACAGGGTAGACAGGCAGGCAGTCATGTTTGAGCACCCATCCCAATGCCCTCAAATTGCTGATCAGCAACGGTAGGGTAGCAGTTAGCACCACGCTTTACAGCGCCAGTGATCTAGATTCAATCCTGCTGCTATCTGTAAAGAGTTTGTACGTTCTGCCATTGACCATGTGGGTTTCCCCTGGGTGCTCCAGTTTCCTTTCACATTCTAAAGACACATGGATTAGGGTTAGTGAGTTGTGGGCATGCTATGTTGTCACAGGAAGTACAGCTGCCCTCAGCACATCCTTCAGACTTTACTGGTCATTGAAGCAAATGATACATTTCTCAATATGTTTTGATGTACCTGCAACAAAGCAAAGCTAATCTTTATTTTTATGTTTTGGAAAGGGTTGTTTAAAACTGGGTGAGGAGGGGGAGAAATACTGCCCTACCTCCCCTATCATTGTGATTCCGGTGAGATAGTAGTACTGGGATCAGATACAAAGATTTCTGAAAGGCAAGAAACGTGTCAATATTTAAGGCTATTGTCACTTGGGGTAGCTCAATGGCATAGTTTGTAGAGCCATGACTTACACGTTCTCTTTGTGATTACATGTGTTTCCTCCTACATCTCAAAGATGTGTGTATGTTGTTGGTCAATTGGCCACTGAAGTCCAGTGCTAGTGTATAAATGAGTGGGAGAATGTTGGGGGAATTGATGGGAATATGGGGAGAATAAAATGAGATGAATATACAGTACAATAAAAGTAAACAACTATTTGATAGCCAGCGGAAGCTTGGTGGCATGAAGGGGATCCTGATATACAGTATACTTTTATCTGACCAAGAAACAAAATTTCACGAGGGAAATCTGGAGGGTTAAGATTTACCCCAGCAAAAGAGAAAAACTTGTAATAAATATACTTCCAATGAAATAAAATTCAATCAATGCTGAGCAAATACTGAATGCAGAGCTGTCCCTTTCTCTTCCACTCTCTTCGATAACACATTAAAAAGTTAACAAGGTATGGCTTTTACAGGGTATTCACTTCGGTAAGGACAATAGTATAGATGAGTTTAATTAGCAATGCAGCAGCTTTCCTGCTTTGTGTGACCACACAACACACTGGTATGCTTGGGAGTCAATAGACAAGTCAATCTATTCATGAAGGTTGCACAGCAAAGTATATATGTTTAATAACCCTGTCGGCATCAATAATTAATTATACCAGTACATGATCACAGGCAAATTGGAAAGATACCCCTTGCACAGTTGTTGGACTGCTCATTTTCCACTTTCTAATTCTCGCCACATTTCTTCTTTTATTAAAAATAGCTTGATTCATCTGTCAAGAAAGTGACAGAATCAAACATTTTGTCCAATTTTCCATGGGAACTTTTATTTTTATACTTGAATGGGCAGATGGAGGTACATCTTGTAGATGACTCCACCAACACTGTAAAACGTCCTCAGTACTACACAAAATTGTCAATTAAGTGCTTAAGTCTTTGGACTGGGGTTCAGGCTGAAAACCTGTTGATTCAAGTGCAAGCATGTTATCAACCAAACTTACGTTGACTTGTTTACATGGACCTACAGTATTAGTGTACAATAACTTCATAAAAGTGTATATTTATATGTGTAAAAGCTTAATGAAATGTAAAGATTTACATTTTTGAAAATGCAATAAAAAGAAGTAGCTTGACAAATATGGAGTCTTTCAACTTGCGGCTAAACTCACTAGTTTATGCTTTTGGTAGGAAATTGTAAACTTCTATTGAGTATGTTTTTTTGTGTAACTTGATCTGCATGTGCCAAGCTGTACAAATCCAGGGTTGCTCTTAATGTGTATAGTGAGGGTTGCTACAACAACAGAAAGGGTTGGTCTTACAAAGGTTCCTAACTGTGCATTTGAGGTAACTTAGCCAAAACTACAAGTCCATGCACAAGATAATTGTGATTGAAAAAGGAAAAGGAAAGTATATATCTATATGGTTTGCACTTTTGTTTTGACAATGAAAAATGTCTGTAATATAGGAAACATGGAAATCATGAGCAACAAATTCACACAAATGATGATTTTTTAAATGTCCAAATAGAGTTAAAGAGCATTACAACACTGAAACAGGCCATTTGACCCACCTAGTCTGTGCCAAACTATTATTCTGCCTAGCACCTACACCATAGCCCTCCCAACCATGTACCAATCCAAATTTCTCTTAAATTTTGAAATTAAATCTGCATCCACTACTTCTGATGGCAGCTCGTTCTCTGAGTGAAGAATCATATTCTGTTTTAGTGATGTGGTGAAATAAACCTTGGCTTTACTACTCTCCTTCAAATTTCTGTCTTTGAGAAGTTTCCATTGATTCAAAGCCTCATTTGACATGCATTGTCTGAGAGTACAACACCAAATTAATACTCCACCTGAGCAACATAACAGATTTTTGTACTGAAGTATTTGGAAATGGGGCGTGAAGCCACAGCTATCTGACTCAGAGAAAGACCTGGGCACTATCAACTGAGTCACAGCTGGACTTATATGCAAAGATGTGTGTATAGGATTAACTCACATGGCATTGGACAGGAACCTCAAAAGCTGAGTGGAAGAAAGAATAAATTAATTTATTAAATAGTCCTGAAACAAAGTCTACTCCTGTAAATCTGCCACTGCAGTGCATAAAGGCTGACAGACAGTGTCTTATCATTATTTAATAATTCAGATCCACTCAGAACTCTGGCCTTTTAATAAAAAATATGACAGCTTCAGTATTAATCCCTACTAGATTGGAGAAAATTTGATCTCCTGGCACAGAAAAAAAAGAGTAACTCAGGAATTTTAATGGGACTGTATAGTTCATATATTTATATTCCCCCAGGCAAATGATTGGTTGAGCTTTTATGTAACAGACTAATGAATGGATTTATCAACATGTTAAATTATGCCCAAGATTAGCTAACAGGGGTTTCCCTTTCCTCTTATCTCCCTGGAACAGTGTGTACTTAAGGTAGCCCATTTATAACAGGGCCTGAAAATAAAACTGACCAAATCCCCATAAACAAACACCTCCTGATATTTTTGACTTGGTTTCTAGTTGTACTGTTTGATTCCACAAATCCCTGGATTTATAGAAAGGATAACTGTAATCCTGAATCAAAGCAGGTGTCCTGCATGGGAGGTAGATGTTGTCAGTGCTTGCTTCTTTCTTGATTTCATGCCCTGGCTTTAAATTCAAATTAATGATCAAATATCTCGATTCTACTGTCAAAAAATTCTAATGGTAGCAAATTCAGAATTGGAAAAATATATTTAATCTTTAAGGAATGTAGAAAACTAAACTGAAATAGAACATATTAACCTGAAGCCTTTACGTCTGGTCAAAAATCACCCAATTCAAATTATGAGGTGTTTAGTCAAAATGCAGATTAACAAATATTTAACTCCCCTCTTTTTCCTCTCTTTCTTCTGCTCCACCAGAGTCTTCCAATTTTTGTTCTCTTTTCCGCACCGTTACCATTATCCCCAACTCCCTGCAGTTTATCTCCCATTTTTGTACCCTTCCCACCTCCCTTGTTGCATCCACCTATTATCCACACACTTCACTAATCAGACCCTGTCCCCCATTTGGTTCAGATTCCAGCATTTGTGTTCCTGCTAATCACCCTCCACCTGCATCCTTTCCCACATCCCCCCCTCCCCCCCGGTGGTCTCACCACTGAAACCCTGTCCGATCTGCCCATTACTCACCTCTCCACCTATTGGTCCTTATTGCATCCATCCCCCTCCTTCCCTCTTCACTCTCAATCCAGATGCACAGTCTCAACCCAAAGTCAACAATTCCTTCAGCTCCACAGATGCTACTGAACTCGCTAACTTCCTCTAACAGTCTGCTTGTTGCTATTGACTGATACTTCTCTGCACAGCAGCAATTAATTCATTTCAAAAAAAAGTACTTTGTGATATATGAAAATAAACACTGAAGTTGTCATCAATAGGGAGCTTGTTACTGAAGACTTATAAACATTATTCAATTAAAATTCTGAGCACTTTTGAAAATTATTTTAACACCAGTTAATGGGTGGTAAAAAAAAGGTTTATAATGTGCATGTGTTCCAGAAATTACTCATGATCTATATTTCAAAATTAGATAATTTAACGTATTTTACAATAAAAAGATCAAGATAGAAATCTCTTAAAGTTCTAATCATAAATTATTTGAACTCTCTTTAACTTCCATTTTTCTCCCAACTCTTCTGAAGCTGATAATTGATCTCAAAAATCTGCTCTGAGGAAATCAAATAGAACTTACATTTAGTAATGTTGGTCATTATATGATGGATACAAGCTGACAACCCACAAAAATTTTTTGACAAGTTTTTAGTAATGCATATGAATTCCACAAAGTACCACAAAGCCGGAGGCACAGAGGCGTAGTGGGTAGCGCAATCACTTTACAGTGCCAGCGATCACTAATCAGTGCTTGATTCCCTCAGCTATCTGCAAGGAGTTTGTATGTTCTCCCCGTGACTGCATGGGTTTCCTCTGGGTGCTCCAGTTTCCCCCCACATTCCAAAGACCTATGGTTAGGGATAGGCTCAGTAAGTTGTGGGTAGGTTATGTTGGTGGCAGAAGCAGGGCAACGCTTGCAGGCTGCCCTTGGACTATCCTTGCTGATTTGATTTGACGCAAACGATGCATTTCATTGCATGTTTCGATGTACATGTGACAAACAAAGTTAATTTCTTCAATCTTTTATCTTATTAATAGTTAGCTAAACCATATGCAGTTCAAGGCTCAGGTAGACAATAGAAAAACTGTCATATAAAAGCAAGGAACACCCCTAAATGCTCATATAAAGCTTCCTTCAAGATGGTTTGAAATTGGTGAAAGGATACAGGTTCCCCCAGGCAATCAAAAACCAGCACCATGAACAAACAATGTAATAGTTCCTAAGAACTACTCCCTCAACTCTCTCCACTTTGTTAGCAAATTATTATGCCTGGATAAGAATTTTTGAAAACTATCAAGAAAAATAGCCAATTAAACATGCTGATTAATCACACAATTCAGTCCAGTTGGAAAGTAACCACAGAAAGCAGAAATTTATTTTGTCCCAAGGGTGACCAAATTAACATTTGCTATGATTCTCTGGATAAAACTTGGCAAACAGGTTTGTAGAACATTTATTCAAAACAGTTGTAAATATTCTGTGCTCTGATTACAAATGCAAGTTTATTTTTCCTGCATTGCAAGTCATACAACAAAGGGGAACAGGAAGTGAATTGCTAAATTCAGGCCAGACGGCTAATTATTTCTTCAAAAGGAGCAGTAATATTTATAGTGAGCCCCAACTTCACTCATGCATTTAATGTTAGGTCATGCATTCACTGCAGAACTTGTAAAAGATGCCTGTTCTTTTCGCAATATATGCATGACATTTCTTTTGGAGCAGGGGTGTCAAACTCATTTTAGGTCACGGGCCGGATTGAGCAAAATGCAGCTTCATGCAGGCCGGATCAGTCGGACGCGTGCGAACGCAGCTTTCGTTGCCTCCATTTTTTCAGCCTGCTCTCATGTGTCTCAGTCTCTGCTATAACTACAAAGTGTTTCACTTTACAAATTCCGTTTCTTATGAAGAAGACTGCCGAGCAAGACTGCCGAATAAACACTAAAAACCCTGAAAACCTGGTACCTGAATAAACTCAGCATTAGCCATATCATACGCCATAGGCGCTTCGATTACTGGGGCCAGCTTTAATAGTAATTAGATATTATCTCGCGGGCCAAAGATAATTCCACCGCGGGCCTTGAGTTTGACATATATGTTTTGGAGGTAAACAGGTTATCAGACATAAGTACAATTTTGCTTGGATTCCCTCTAGTACTTGTTTGGGGGGGGGGGCATTTTGTGTAATGTGTTTACGAATGGCTGAGCCCAACATCCAAGTATACACATACCTTCTTGCCATGATTGTTGTTGTCAATGGCTTTGTGGATAGCACTCTTACCCAAGTAAGAAAGTTATGATAGCCCTGTAGATCAGAGTTTATGGTATTGGTCCATGGCGTAAAAAAGGTTGGAAACCCCTGCTCTAGATACTTAAACGCTTCATCAAGATAGTACTGTAGGAAAGCAGTGTTGTTAGAGGTGCTGTTATTTGGGTAAAAGATTCCACAGTACTATCTGGAAAAGGAAGGGAGTTCTCCACAAACTTCCTCAGAGTCAGACTTATTTATCATGTGTACATCAAAACATACAGTGAAATGTATCGTGTGGTAACAACCAAGTTGCGGGGCAGCCAGCAAGTGTCACCACACATTCCGGTTCCAACACAGGATGCTCCCAATGCTCAGCGGAACAATACGAACACAACAAGCAACAACAGTGATAAAAGCTCCATTCCTCTCTCCCAATCCACGTGCATACACAGTCCTCTAAACCCAGGACAAGCTATCTTTGGCCTCCAGTGGACTCGTTGATTCACAGACACCATTTACTCTTGAACACAAGTACAAATCACCTGACCATTACCTCGTATTGTCGATAAAGCAAACAGACTTGAGAGGAGCTGCATAGGTGCAAAGCCAATTTTATAAAACAGATATCAAGGTTGCACGTTCCAATATAATTCTATGTACAGTGCTTGGAGACATTGCAAGACTGTAAAAGGCACAATATGAAGTGCAAGTCTTTTTATTATTGGATTGTGAAGAACAGCAGGAGCCCTTGCTAATTTAGTTCTCTCGAGCCCAGGAACATTAAACTTAATTAGAAAGTCCCAATTGTTGCAATTGCTTCACGGGTGCTCAGGAATTAAACCTGAGATCCTCTGGCCTGTACAAATTGCAGACTTGTAAGCTCACTCCCTGCCATCCATCTCCTGGAAATTTTTGCACCTGCTACATCTAACAGACATCAATATTGAATCCAAGCAGTCCCTCAGCAGCAAGCTTTCTGTTTTTATCTTGATGTAATAGTTCATTTGAATTCCATCAGAGAATCAATTCATTCCATCAACTGGCAGTCAGCTTGTGCATTGACAAAAAATTGATCAGTTCATTAAGCATCTCACTGTGGAGCAACAGTAATGTTATTTTAGCAAATTACTCATAAAAGCTTATATTGAGGCCATTTTCCTTGAATACATGATTCTAAACATGAAAAGCTAGCAATTCTATTGCACAGTGGAACATTTTTATATAGTGCATAACTGAATTACCTTTGAAAACTGAATTGCCAACTCCACGTGCACATGTTGTGCATTGGAAAATACCAAAATTGTGTTTATTCACAGGGACATCAAGCCATCAGTATGATAGTCAATCAGTGTGCAAGCATGATTGATGTCATGGCTCCAATATTTTATTAAATGGTGCAGGCTTTGAAAGTAGGAGCAGGCTTTCATTAAGGTTTCAAGGCCTACTCTAGCATTGCTTAAATGCATCATCCCTTCCTGCCCACTGTTGGACAGTTTGGTTGCTTGAAATAGTGGCACACGTTCTTAGAATTTCTGCACCAGAATTTGTAATTCTGATGCCATTTTTTGTCCTAATGCACATTTAGGAATAATTTGATACAGAATGCCCAGATTAGATTTACTTATCACATGTACAGTGAATGGCCTCATTTTGTGATATCCTTGGCCATGTGCTGGGGGCAGCCTGCAAGTGTCGCCACACTTCCGGTGCCAACACACTAAGCCTAACCCATACGTTTTTTTGGAATGTGGAATGTGGACCAAGTAGAAATCCCACAGTCACAGGGAGAACAGACAAACTCGTTATGGCGGTGAGAATTGAACCCGAATCGAATTTCTAAAGCAATACACTAATAACTATGCTGCAGTGCCCTCTGTGTGCTAGTACTACGTACCTTGTCTATATCACTTATCTAGATGACACACATAAGGTACTGTACTAAAATATTTGTCTCTACTCTGGGCATGCATAACCTGAATCGGCAGTTGTTGGCATTAGGCTCCAGGAAATAGGATTGAGCATTCTGAAACTGAGAACGAGCAGCAAGTCATTCTTAGTGTTACTGCCTTACTTGTATAAAATTTCAAAGACTCTCTCATTTGATATAACTTGCAACTCTATTCGGGTACAAGGGATATGGCTACACACCGCCCTCAAATTCTACTCACCATTTCTCTTTGTGCTTACAGAAGCTGCACTTAAAGCTTGGTGGAACACATGCATTTGGTCTGCAATTGTGACCTTGACTTTCACATTGCCTATCACTTGAATTCTCCATTCCACTATGACAGATCAGAGCCTCTTGTACTGTTATAATGAGACCGAATGCAAGCTTGAGGAAGAGCACTTCATCTTCTGTCTAAGCATATTACAGCCTTCCAGTCTCAATATTAAATTCTCAAACTCAAGTAACTTAACTTTTCTCTCTCTCTTTGTACAGCCGTATTGACTCAGCTTGTTTGTTTTTGTCCACCTTTTATGCTTTATTATTGCCTCTAGGAGTGAAGAACATGCCCAAAGACCTGCCAGGCATGTCTGTTCTGCATTTTGCAACTCATAGAACTTAGAACATAGAACAGTACAGCACATTACAGGCCCTTTGGCCCACAATGTTGTGCCAACCTTCAAACCCAACATTCTTTTGTCTATGTTCTTACTCTCTTATTTGCAGGTTGAGTCTGTGGTGAGGAAGGCAAATGCAATGTTGGCATTCATTTCAAGAGGGCAAGAATATAAAAGGATGTAATGCTCAGGCATTATAGGGCATTATTCATGTGGAGTATTGTGAGCAGTTTTGGGCTCCATATCTAAGAAAGGATGTGCTGGGATTGGAGGGTCCAGAGGGGGTTGATGAGAACGATCCCAGGAATGAAAGGGTTGACTAATGAGGCACACTTGATGGGTCCAGGCATGTACTTGCTGGAGTTTAGAAGAATAAGGGAGGAACTCAGTGAAACCTATTGAATATTGAAAGGCCTACATAGATTGGACATGGAGAAGAGGTTTCTGATAGTGGCAGAGTCTAGGACCAGTCTCATTATTCAAGAACATCCCTTTAGAATAGAGATGAGGAGGAATTTCTTTAGCCAGAGGGTGGTGAATCTTGGAATTCTTTACCACAAATAGCTGTGGAGGCGGGCAACAAAGTCATTAGGTTCTTGATTAATAAGGGCATCAATTGTTACACAGAAAAGGCAAGAAAATACGGTTGAGAGGGATTGTAAATCAGCTATGATTGAATGATGGGCTAAATGGCTTAAATCTGCTCCTATGTCTTATGATTATATGGTCTTGAATTCTCCACCCCACTCTCACCTGTCAACCTGTAGCCACCTGTGGAAGGAAAATATGAGAAAGATCTTTGAGTCGGTGATAAGGTCAGCACAACATCATGGGCTTAAGGGCTTGTACTGTAAAATGCTCTTTAATGCAACAATGTTAATAAATAAAATGTACCACCAATGTGGCTGCAGTTTCCTTAGGCTATAGTTTCTTATCAGCATGACTGGGGAAGGCACTTTGGGGTGGTGGTGACATTTAATGCTACTAACACATTTTAAAGCAGCATGTGCAATTTTGGATAAGCCTGCCTGGTCCTCATGCAAACAGTACCAAGCTGAACTGCAATAGTTGCAAACCCTGTGCAAAGTGGCTTAGTGAATTTGGCACATGATAAATTCCACTGATACAGAGTAGAGATGGATTCTGCAATATAAATTGCACACACAAAAGACAGCAATCTAACTGATGCAAAGCACCTCAAATTCTCCTGCAGATGAGGGTGGTAAATGGAACCGGTCTAACAAATATTGTTTTTCTTGATAGCAGGTAGAGCGCTGACATCTGCTGAAGTCTAGTCTGCAGCTACGCATACAGATGGAGGAGTTTCTGCCATTCACATTGTTCTCAACATAAAATAAATATCAGCTTCTTGCAAGGACAGGCAGTTAAAACTGCCTCTAAACTTGCTGCAAGCACTATCATGCAATAACTATTAAGCTTTATCTCAATTTTTTTTTATCTCTTTTCCCATCAGAGATTCTACTTGATATTGGGAACCCTCCAATCACTTTGACCGAAGTAACTACTGTGTACAAAACAGTCAATGTCAAAAGCATACTCCTCCACAGAAGGTATCAATGCCGAGTCCAATCTTGGCCTCGCATGACATCCCAACATAACCACTTTCCAGCTGGATTCATTGGATGATGCTGAAGCTCAAACCTAAAGTTAGAAAGTCAGAAAGTCAAGGCCCGTTGGACGGAGCTGAGTCGGTGAATCCTCTGGAGAGGTCAAAGCCCAACGCCTGCAGGTCCAAGTCCACTGCAGACTGGAGGCCAGAGGCCAGTGCTGGAGTTAAAGGTCTGTGTATGTGCTTGTGTAGGAGGGAGGAAAGGGGGTGTTCTGCTGTTGTTGTTTTGTTGCTTGTTGTGTTCTGTGGGCACGGTGGGCATGCTGTGTTGGGAGTCAGGATGTGTGACTACACTTGCAGGCTGCACCCAGCACATCTTTGTTGGTTGTTTATGCAAACCAACACATTTCACTGTATGTTTCAATATACACATGACAAATAATATTGATTCTTGAATCCTGGTGAATGCTTCACTCTCTCGCTAACCCAGGAGTTTGAAGGGTTGTCTTACTTCTTGTGCCTGGGATAAATGTAAACACACTGTGGGATGTAACCTTAGATGCTGCTGGTCTGAACGAATCAATATGAAATCACTTGCTAAACCCATCGAGTGAAGGAACTGGAGTATATTTACACCTGAACATATTGGGAACAGATTTTGAAAATATTGACTGGAAGCCTCGCAGTTTACCCTACCTGTGACTGCCTGAGTTCTTTTCAGCCAATAAGTATTTACTTGAAACGTATTCACTGTTGCAATGAAGTATGGCAATAAATGGCACGTTGCAAACTCCCACAAACTGCTTTTTTTTTCCCCCACTAATGTTGAATGAGGGTTAAAAGTTGGATAAGACTCCCTGCTCCTCTCAGGAAAAGTGCCATTTATGTCCCTGTAATGACATCTGCAAACAGGCACTAAACCCTTGGTACTGTACTGGAGTCTCACGGTAGATTTTTATAGATCCATAACCTTCAGAGGCAGAAGCAAAAGGTGCATCCAATGAGTCGCAGCTGCAACTAAGCCTGTGGTAAATGATCACGATTTAGTTGTGCAAAAGGAGGCAACTAACTGGTTCAGGGGAACTACTCTCCAGGAATCCAAAAAAAACCCACTAGGAAGGCACTTCAGTTAGCACATTTTATTTGTGTTATTTGCATTCTGGGTTGTTTCATTCTCCACCTCCTCAATAAAGTGATTCGCCTTTTGTGTTGGGATAGCGAACCAGACAGACAGTTAACAGGCCTATATCCCCAGCCCACCATAAAGCAATTGACAGGAATGTGCAGAGATTAAGGAATTCACACAGCACTCACGTTACCCATACAATAGTAGCTCACAGAATCATTTACCAGTCCCATATAATATTTGGTCATCAGTAAAGCTGGTCAATGCAATTTACACCACAAAATGTGACTTGATATCAAAGGAAGAATAAAATAGTTCATCATATATAAAGCACATATCCAGGCTTGTAGATTCATAGTTGGCTTTATATCCGGTATTTAACTAAAAGCACTGTTAACCTATTTTCTTCCATTTATATTTACATCTACAGACTCCCACCTTTTGACCTCCTGGGGTAGTTTAGGCTGAAATGCAAGAGGTTTGGATCAGACTCCTATAAGTAAGTGCCTTGTTCGTCATCAGCAAAGATCAGAAAACCACTAAGATGGTTGTTTAAAATCACCCTCCAATTGCAAAACTCTCCTCTGTGAGTTGGCTGTCTGGGAGATTTTCAAATTTAAATTATACATCAAAGGACAATATTGAAACCTTATATGGTGCCAATATCTGTGGCATTTGTATCTGTAGATGAATTTGACTGACATTGCTTGACAATTTACAACTGCATCACTACTTCACCCGTCCTGCACAATGTGCTGAAGACAACGGAGCTGCATTTTTTAAGTGCCAAAGCCTAATGAAGGGTCTTGGTCCGAAATATCAACTGTTTATTCCTCTCCATAGATGCTGCCTGACCTGCTGAGTTCCTCCAGCATTTTGTGTGTGTTACCCCTGTAAACAGTTCTGGTTTTCCTAAGTACATTCCCTGCCTGTGAAGCCATCAATTTGTTGAGAAAGTGAGGGTTGAGCAACTGAAGTAGTGGAATCTCCATTCCAGTTTTTAAACTCATGGGCTACTTAGATACTCCAGCCGTATTATGGGGTAGATACTGCTTTTAAAAAGGAAACTCAAAAATGTAATGAATTTACTTCCCAATTTATGAACTGGCTCTAAATTGACTATTGTCTCATTAAATGGAATTAGGAAGCCTCTGTTCTATTAACACCACAACATGTGGATTTAAAAATAATCTTTTTAAAAATTTCTTCTCCCTGTGGGTCGGCAAGCTGTTGTATTGTCCAATAAATTTTCATCCTAACCAAAATTAGGCCATTCGACCCATCGAGTCTACACAATTCCATCATGGCTGGTTTATTATCCCTCTCAACCCCTTTCTCCTGCCTCCTCTAGGGTTAACCTTTGATACCCTGACTTATCAAAAGCCTATCAACCTCCACTTTAAATTTACTCAATGACTTGTCCTCCACAATGAAATTCCTCCTCATCCCCATTCTAAACGAATGCCCTGCTATTCTGAGGCTGTGCACTCTGATCCTTCTCCACGTCCACTCTAACGCCTTTCAATATTATACAAGTTTCAATGAGATCCCCTCCCCCTCATTCTTCTAAACTTAATCTTAGAATTCAATTTGTGAATTCATTCGCATCTCTGCTGCTTCACTATTGTAATTGTAATCTGGTTTCTGAATTGCAAAATACATTCAGTGGCAACTTTATTAGGTACACCTTACACCTGATCATTAATGCAAATATCTAATCAGCCAATCATATGGCAGCAACTCAATGCATAAAAGCATGCGGACATGGTCAAGACATTCAGTTATCGTTCAGACCAAACATCAGAATGGGGGAGAAATGTGATCTAAATGATTTTGACTGTGGAATGATTGTTGGTGTCAGACAGGGTGTTTTGAGTATCTCAGAAATTGCTGAGCTCCTGCGATTTTCCAGTCTCTAGAGTTTACAGAGAATGGGGTGAGAAACAAAAAAACTTCACAGTTCCGTGGGCTAGAGTGCCTTGTTAATGAGAGAGGTCAGAGGAATGGCGAGATTGGTTAAAGCTGACAGGAAGGTGACAATAACTCAAATAGCCAGAAGTTACAGCAGGTGTGTGCAGAAGAGCATCTCTGAATGCACAGCACATTGAACCTTGAAGTGGATGGGGTATAGCAGCAAAAGACCACACTGGGTTCCACTACTGTATCTAATAAAGTGGCCACTCAGTGTATATAACCTTGGGATATCTACTGCCTTCATGTATTTTCACAGTCGTGAAGTTTTATTACACCAACATAATTTGTAAAGTGCTATTGCAAATGCTATTTAGATATTGACTTCACTTGAACTCTTATAGATTTTGTGGCAGTGTATGCAAGGAAAGAAAGGAGGTGAAGCATTGTAAATTCTAAAAAGATAGAGCTAGAGCACAGAATACAGTAACAAACACAATATGCCAACAAAAGGAAGAGGAAATATATAATGTTGAGAAGATCAGAAAGCATTGATGAACAAACTAAAAGAAAATAGTATTTCAAGTATGTTTATAATTGGAAAAAATTTCTAATAAATCAGACAAACAATTTGACCTATCATGAATCCAGTTGCTGAAAGGGTGAAGGAATAAAGAAAAAAAGGTGGGGGCCTGTAGAAATCCAGGGATAAAATGACAATAAAGACAATAGCATAATGCATTTGGTAAAATATGAGCTTAGCTTTATTTGTCACATGTACGTCAAAACATACGGTGAAATGTATCATTTGTTTCAAACCAAATCGGCGAGGATTGTTCAGGGGTTAGCCTGCAAGTTTTGCCATACTTCTGATGCCAATATAGCATGCTCACAACTTACTAACCCTAACTGTATGTCTTTGGAACTTAGGAGGAAACCCACATGTACAAGCTCCTTTCCAAACAGTGGTGGGAATTGAACCCCGATCGGTAATCACTGGCGCTGTAAAGCAATTGCACTAACCGCTACACTAAAAGGGGCTGGCTATGACAGCTAAAGGGGACAGCAAGAAACTGACCCACAAGAAGTTAAAAGAGAAATCTATGTCTACATCTGAGGACCCCAAAAATGGGAGGCAAATGATCAAACTCTGTACCTAATTTGAATGGAACTGAAGTTTGATTCATCTACAAAAGATGCGTGGTGAGGGACAGTAAAGATAACAGCTTACTTATTGCAAAAATAGACTCTGTTGGCAATCAATCATTAACTGTGGAACTAGAATCTGTACAGTAAATAGATACAAACTAACAGAATGATAAGGGAATTAGATAATTATTTACACTTATGTCAACAAAACAGTGCATATTTGCTTAGAGGTGGAGATTAAGGAAGTATTCCAACACATATGATTATGACAAATTTATTTCGGAAGATTGCGCTAAGTTCAAAATTAGCAAATTGTAATTATCCCTCTAAATGAGAGAGCTCCTGTGCTGCTTGCAAATGCATTCGCTTTCCACAAACAGAACATGCTCTTTCTAGCTAGGGTCACTGCATGGTTATTATTAACTTACCCCCCCTCCCTCCATATGTGCATATTGGCCCAGAAAGTTACCCCAGTTCAGATCAACAGTTCACTTGCAAAGGGATGTTGAGTTTAAAATCAATATTCAATGGCTTAGATCAGAGTCGCTTCACAAGAAAGGAAAATCCAGTCCAATAAAGTCCTTTCATTAAAGCAACATCACAACAGAGCTGCAAACTCCTTAAAATACATAAGTACATTGAATACTGCTATTGTGTAGTGACTTTGGGATGATACCAGTTGTAATTACTATCGGGACAATGTATACCCTGTTCGTGTTCCATAGTCATTCAATTTCCTCTTTTAATTCAGCGTATTTCTGGAGTTTCTCACTTAATGATTTCTGTGTGCTTGGAATGGTTATATCTATTAAGTCAACAGCTCTTGCTTATTTGTCTTGTAATATTATATCTGGACAGTTATTATTGATTGTCCTAGCTGTAATAATGGACTGGTCATAATATAATCTAAAACTGCATCAGGCTTGTATTTAAAGTAAGTTATGGTATCTTTTATGAGTTTGTATCTTAAAGCAAGATTTTGGTGAATGATGTTTGCCAATTGATTGTGCCGGTCTAAATAATTAGATTGAGTTAAACTGCTTCAGGATCTGTCTAACGTGTTGGATTGTTTCTGGTTTCTTTTGGCATTTTCTATATTTATCTTGAATTTGTTGGTATTTTATTATGTACTTTTGATAATGTTTTTGTGTTCACCACCTGATCCTGTATTGCCACAAGGAAGCCCTGTTTCTGGGAAGAGGTCTCCAACTCTGAACCAGGCATTTGACGCTTTCTCGACATCTAGTCTGCTCCAGTCGTGGGGATGTCTTCCATTGGCTAACTTTTTCTTCTATAGTGATATGCCCAAAGTTCATTTTTCTGTGTTGTGCTTTCCTTTACGTTTAGTGGTGTACTTTTTATCAGTATTGCATACACTCACATGGAGTACTGAATCCTGTTTTTATTGATGAAAATATATCTTTAGAAGTTTTATCTGACTGTTGTATAAATTTTTTATATCTATTATTCCTCTTCCACCTTCTGTCTTAGGTAGTGTTAATCTAAGTGCATTTGAGTGTATATCTGTCATTTTAGTTCTTGCTTTTCTTTGTAAATTTTCCAGATTGGTTTCAGACTAAGATAGTATGCCAAAAGAATACATTAATATGGATATGGCAAAAGCGTTTATATTTTTTTACTATTGAGCTCTGTTCGGCAGATTTTCTGAAGCCTTGAAGTAAATTCTGCCAAAAGTTTTCACTTTATCGCACTATGATCTATTTTCTTTGCTTGTGATTATCCCAAACACACATTACATATTCATCCTTCGGTGGTATTGTATCCTGCTGCTGTTTTATATTCTACTAGCTCTATTCCACTTTTCTTTATGTTTAGTATTCTGCACTTACCTTGTCCAAAGTTAATGTTTATATCTTTAGAAAACAGTTCTACAATTTGAATTAAATGCTTTAACTTTACTAATGATGGAGCAAATAATTTCAAATTGTCCATGTATAATAGGTGCGCTAGGGTATAATTCATCTGGTTTTCTCTGATTTGATACCTTATTTTCATCCAATTCAGCAAATTAGAGAGTGGGTTTAAAGCTAGACAAAACCATAGTGGGCTCAGAGAGTCACACTGGAAAATGCCTTGTTTTGTTTTAATAACAGTGGTTGTTCTTTTTTGGTTGTTAACAGCTAGGGAGATTATAGTATACCAGTGCTTCATCAGATGTTGTAGGAATTTCTCAGGTATTGGGTGTAGGTTATGCATATTAGGAGCGTCTATTAGCCGTGAGTGTGGGACAGAATCCAATGATTTTTGTTAGTCAATATAACACATAAAAGATTTCTAATTTTCTGCCAGGCTCGATTTAGAATTACAAAATCTATCAGTTGCTCTTTACATCCTTTCATATCATTACAGCACCCTTTCTGCTCTTCTGTAAGCAGATTGTGGTTAGCTAAATGAGTGATGATCAGTTGTGAAATGCATGATGTTACAATTTTTATATATAATTTGTAGACAAGTAATAGGACGATATTTTGACAGGTCATTTGTGATTGTTCCTTTTGGTAAGAGATATGTTTTACCTTCTGTCAAAAAATTTCGGTACTTTCTCAGGACTTGTAAGAAAATTGTTGATATGTATTAATAGGTATGAATGAAAGCAAGTAAATTTTTAATACCAATGATTATGAATATTATCACTGTTGGTACTTTTCAAGTTATGGGTATTTTTTATATAACCACTTTTAGCAAATCCATCATAACTTCAGGTGTTTGCATGTCTTCAATTGTATGAGTACATTCTTTTTCGTCCCTAATCCATCTTGCTTCTTGATTGTGCGTCACCCTGATTGACCAGATATTAGACCAAAAGTTAATTATCTCAGTGCCCGTTGGTAATTCTGTGCTAGGGTTGGTGACATTTTGGTGTGTCAAATTTAGTTTCAATGTCCTGTATAAACTTTTTTCATTGTTTCAGAACTGATAATTCTGTTTTCTTTGTCTGGCGCATTTCCTGTGTCTATTTAGTCTGGCTTTGTATGCACCAAGCTTTTGTTTAAGCCTGAGGTACAGGAAAAGCCAAGCATGCTCATTTCTCAGCTGCTAGAAACTTTCAGATTATTCTAGTGGTGTTTAGTATTGTGGCTTTCTAAAGATGTACATAGATATTGTTGTGTAGGTCCTATTGAAAAATGCTATTGTGCAGTGCCTTTGGGATAATGCCAGTTGTAAATCGGGACAATATGTGCCCTGTTCATGTTCCATAGTCTTTTAATTTCCTCTTTTAATTCAGCATATTTCTGGCATTTTTCACATAGATTTTTGTAATTTATTTATTTCGTTATTGTTATTGAGTTAATGACATGTGTATTTGGAATGGCTATATCTATTTTGTAAATTGTTCTTGCTCGTTTATATCCAGATGATTATTATGGATTGTCCTATCCATAATAACGGATCGGCCGTAATATAATTTGTAGGATTCTGACTCTAAAGCTGGATCAGGCTTGTGTTTATAGTAAGGTGTGATTTCTTTTATGAATTTGTATTTTAAAGCAAGATTTTGGTGAATGATGTTTGCCACTTAATTGTACCTGTGTAAGTAATCAGATTGCGCTAAACTGCTACCATATCCTGTCATCTATTGGAGTGTTTCTGGTTTATCTTGGCATTTTCTACATTTATCATCTTGAATTTGTTGGCCTTTAATTATGTATTTTGATAATTTATCATTAATGGAGAAAATTTTAAGGGATAGGGGTCATGTACATTTGGAAAGGTAGAAATTGATATGGGGTAGGCTTTATGGAGGAGTAATTGTGCTTCACTAATTTGAATGTGTTTTTTGAGAAGGTAACACAGAGAGTGATGAAGGCAGGACAGCAGATGTGTTCAAATCACTTTCAGTAAGAAATTTGACAGTTTCAGCATGATAGGATCATCCAGAAGGTTAAATCACCCAGGACTCAAAGGTGAACTGGTAGTGGAAGGATGCTCTTTTGAGTGAAAATGTTTTTTTTACACACAGAGGCCAGTCTTGATGAAGGGTCTCCGCCCAAAATGTCAACTCTATTCCTTTCCATAGATGTTGCGTTCCTCCAGCATTTTGTGTGACACCTGTCTCTCACAACATTAGACATTGAGCATCTGTTACTTGGAGTATGCGGCATTCCAAAACAGCAATCTTTACAGAAAAACAAGCAAAACTGCAACCCGTGCTTTGAATCAGCATTATTGTCCAGCTGATATTTATTTCAGATTTCCTTTGTTACAAATTTAATACTGACTAGAGTTCATGCAACATTGCTTATGAACTGTCTGCTCTGAAAGTCTTGACAAAATGCTGTTCAAAATGCAAAAGTGCTTAATCTAGTCTAGCCCTTCAAAGTCACAGGTCTGACACTTTGTAGGGAAATATCAAGGAGGTAATTAGAAGCAAGTTGTCAGGCCAGGTTTCTCAAGATTGGCAATGCTTATAAATTTGTACAGAGTCAAGCTATTAAAGATGTGTAAAAAACAAGCAGTTCTTATTTTTTAAAGTACTCATGTAAAGATACTTTCAATGCAACTATTTTACTCCTTATATTTGTAACAAAGTGTGATCCTGTGTGACTGATGTGTAATAACTGTATAAATACAATAGTGAACATCGACTTAGAAAATATTAAATTGTGGTATGGAATTTATTTTCGGATAAAGGGAAGAGAGGAAGCCTCCATCAAAATCTTTTCAAGCATCCGCACTGCAAAAACCTCCATGTATTTGAAAGAAATAATTTTTTTTTGAATAATCCTCCTTCGGGGATATGCTTTTTAAATAAACTGGTGCACATTATCCAGACTATTAAAATTTGACTGCAGGGAGTTTCAAATATGCAGTTACACTGCTTGATAATTGCTTTCCATTTGAAAACATATTTGATAATGATACCTTTTACACACTACCAAAAATCCCTGCTGGTTTTTATGTAAAGCAGCACTGGCTCAATTAAGACCTTTCAGCACTATAAACTTAATCTGAAAGTTATCAATTACAAATTTCTACCATTTCTAATAGTGTTATCAAATTAAGCTCCAGCACAGTGTAACTGGAAGAAACAAAAATGGTTGTATCTTTGATTTAGAAATATGAAACTATCAGCTAAACTTCCAAAATTTGTTTTTTTAAATAAAACCGCTTCTGAAAGTGAGAGAATTTATGGATTTGGCAAATTAGAATTACTTGAAAATTCATTAACTGCTACCTACCCACACACCCTCTCCAAACCTGCAGTTTGCTTAACTGATGCTGGTGTTGCCTATTATAGTTTGAAAGGGATAGGAAAAGGAGTGAACGGATTTATATAAGTAACCGCGACCGAATATTTTTTCTAAAAATAATTTAGAAGTTTTTGTTCTTAATATCATACTGAGACTGAAAGTATTTGGAGTAACATGCATTCAGGCTTTGCCCTTTGTCCACGCAAATTCCCAACCTCATACACAAAGGGGGAAAATTGGTGGGATGACAATGGCTGCCAGTTAGTTTAAATGTGATTGTCAGTATGCAAATCTTAGAGCTATAATAAAACACGAGGTTCAATTGTTCTATTTGCCATTTGTCCAAAAGTCATTGTGAATGCCATTAAACTAACCATTGTTCTCATCCCTTACCACTTCCCAGTCTTTACCACGCTCAGTCAAGTTCCTTATGTCTAGCTCAGTCAGTACTCTTTCTTTCACTCACACACTCACTCATATACTTTCAAAACAAATAATACCACATTTGTTAATTTCAGGGGTAGAAATAATGATAAGTGAGAAGGCACTTATCTCTAATAACCTTGGTTTCCCTGTTCAACTGGACAACCTCAATTTTTCCCTGTGCCTACTATGAAAACAAGAGAAAATCTGCAGATGCTGGAAATCAAAGTAATACATAAAATGCTGGAGGAACTCAGTAGGCCATGGAGCATCTATGGAAAAGTACTGTAAATGTTTCGGGCTGAGATTCTTCATCAGGACTGGAAAAAAAGAGATGGAAAATCAGAGGATGGGGGTGGGAGGAGGGGAGGAAGAGGCACAAGGTAGTAGGTGATAGTTGAAACCGGGAGAGGGGGAGGGAGTGAAGTAAAGAGCTGGGAAGTTGATTGATGAAAGAGATAAAGGGCTGGAGAAGGGGGTATCTGATAGGAGAGGACCTTAGGCCATGGAAGAAAGGGAAGGTGGAGGAGCACCAGAGGGAGGTAATGGGCAGGCAGGGAGACAAGGTGAGAGGGAGAAATGGGAATGGGGAATGGTGATGGAGAGGAGGGTGGTCAATTACCGAAGTTCAAAAAATTGATGCTTGTGCCATCAGGTTGGGCACTATCCAGGTGGAAAATAAGGTGTTGCTCCTCCAACCTGAATGTGGCCTCATCACGGCAGTAGGGAAGGCCATGGACTGACATTTTGGTATGGGAATGGGAAGTAGAATTTAAATTGGTGACCTTCGGGAGATCCCCACTTTTTCTGGTGTAGGTGCTCAGTGAAGTGGTCTTCCAATCTACGTCGGGTCTCATCAATATACAGGATGTCACACCAGGAGGACCAGACACAGTATATGATGCCCCACAGACTGACATGTGAAGTGTTACCTCAACTGGAAGGACTGTTTGGGGTCCTGAATGGTAGTGAGGGTCGAGGTGTAGGGGCAGGTGTGGCACTAGCTCCACTTGCAAGGATATGTACAAGGGAGTTAAGTTGGGAGTGATCTCTGCGGAAAGCGGAAAGTGGGGGAGAAGGAAAGATGTGCTTGGTAGTGGCATCCCATTGGAGATGGGGGAAGTTATGGAGAATTACGTGCTGGATGTGGCGGAAAGAGAATCCCAGAGTTGTGGAAGTGACTAGGATAAGGTCCCCAGGTACCTCCTCATGGCATGTAGAACGCGGCAGAAGAAGCAGTTGATTGAACGTGAGTACCTAGGGTCCTCAGAGACCTCAAAGGCTGCAACTATACAGAGTATGGTTCCATGGAATCTGGATGCCCTTCAGTAATATTGGTCAATATATGCTGAAGTTATTGTATCTTCCGTGTTGAATACAAATTGTTTGATGGTGCGGATGGCAACCCTGGCTGGCTTTTCGGCAAACTGACTCTACACAGGTTAGACCATCCTGGACTTGATGGATTAAAGATGGTGAATTTCCCTCAGAACTGTCAGAGATCAGCAGTTTACCTTCAAATAAAAACCACTACTTCTTAATAAAATCATCATGGATCCCTGTAAGTACCCAAAATTGCATGTTGTAAATTATGACTGCATAAAGCCAACTTACAAGAAATTAAAAATCCATGCATTATTTTATTATAGGCACTAGTGGATGTTAAATACTGTTGATCATCCTTTACTTAGTTTTTCCATTCTAAGAAACAAATTATTGTTTCAGTGCAATAAATCACTACCTGCACCAAAATAACTTTATGTTCTCTTGTTTATGTATTCTCTCTCTTGCTCTCTCACTCGCTCACACTCACGCATGTGCACAAACAGTCTGGGTTTCAGCAAAGAGGTAAAAACAAACTGTCCCATATGTGGGTTTCAAAAACTGGAGTTGAGGCAACAGATGAATTAGATTTTAATAAAGCTAGTCATAGGTGAGAGAGTGATCTGAATGCTGAATACATTTAGATGTAGAATTGAGGCTGGTGAGCTCAATTAATTTTTAGAGACTTGAATTTGTGTACAGGTAATGAGCAAGTTCTGTTTTACAAACATTCATAAGTCCATTTTGTCAGTAAGTTGGAAAATACACAAAAATTACTCCATATAGTAACCACACCACCATCAAAAAGCTTAAAAGACTATTAAGAAAGAACAATGAGAGAGGGGGAAGAGAGAGAGAGAACGAACGAGAACTAGTTCAACCATTTGTAGGAATGAATATATGTATGCATGTCAGATTTTTGAATTTAATAATAATATGGGAGCTCATTTGTATGCAAGGGTGCCTGTAAGTTGGCTGTTCATAATCTGCAGATGACTTGCATTTAGATATTAGAAGTATCTGTATAAAATGTCATTACTTGGAGGGTTGAGATATTTTTTCGGCTAACAATGAGAAAAATATTGAGAGGAGGAAAATAAAATAAACAGTCAATTTGCCCCCTTGATGTGTAAGCCTGCATTTTATCAGAATCAGAATCGGGTTTAATATCACAGGCATATGTCGTGAAATTTTAGTGCATTTAATATAAATAGCATGATGCGGATCAAAGGCTAATCGGTGGAATATTGCAAATCCAGATGCAATACAGGCTTTTAAATCAAGGAGATAAAAGGCCAAAATGTAATAATTGAAGTTCGGGCTTTTCTGTGTATTAAAATTAATGGATGGATACTCCTGAGCGGCTGATGCCCAATCTTTCTATTATGTCATAAATTATTGCATCCTAGAACTGAGAAAACAGTTGTACAAATTTCACAAGTTTATCAGCATCCAAAACAAGAAAAAATTCCCAGACAAGGCTGTTCTTTAGTAAAAGACAATTTAGTGAAATGGTAACTTTGGAGGAGTTTCATGCTCTTGTCTATTGCCTTTCCTGTAGCTGTAAATTGATATTAATTATCAGGAGCAAATATCCTCCATCTACTCCAATAAGACAAGCATATTCAGAGTTAGTGATGCACAATAAAATAATCAAGTTTATTCCACTAAACAATTAGAATTATAATTTGACAATGACATGCTTTACGACGTATGCATAAGTGTAACTGTTTTAGTTAATAACACATGAAATCTCATTACTACTTCATTACTAGTTCTCCATCACATTAAGGGCAGGCTGCTCAATTAAATATAGAGGAACAACACACACTGAAATGCCTTTTGTGGAAAGTGCATACCTTTTAATGGTTGTATTGGCAGAGAAGGATTTAAGTGGATATATGATGCCTCTACAGACTCTCATGCTATTAAATGTCCTATAGCAACCTGTTCCATGCATTGGAAACTTGAGTATTAATCCTTCAGGAATGTTATGTATCTGATATTCAAAAGTCTCCACAAGACTTTGTTTAATGTAATTGTCATGGGTGGCATGGTAGTGTGGTGTTTAGCACATTTGCTTTACAGGATCAGTGATCACCAATCAGGACTTGATTCCTGCCGCTGTCTGTAAGGAGTTCTCTCCAAAGCTGAGTGGGTTTCCTTCAAGTGCTTTGGATTCTTCTCTCATTCAAAGATGTACATTTAAGGTGAAGGTTAGTAAACTGTAGGCATGCTATATTAGTGCCAGAAGTGTGATGACACTTGCAGGCTGCCCCCTGATGCAGGCTGATTTGACTTGACACAAACATTACATTTCACTGTATATGTTGATGTTTCAATGTACACATAACAGATAAGCTAATTTCTCTCTTCAGCATTAATCCTGCTGATGTATGATCTGTTATGATGTTCCTCTTGACCAGTATTTTTATGTTAAATATGTACATTTATTGAAGATGAGTGGAAGGAGGTTGTGCCCTCCTTCAAAGTATTGACTAATTCAATCATCACTTGAATCACAACTGGAGCCCTCCACCACTTATCTGACAGATATATTTTAGCATCCTCAAGTGTTGTCCTTCGTGCCAGAGTTATGCAGCACATACACAGGCCCTTAAGCCCACCTAGTTTTTGCCTGCTAATGAAGTTTGCCTGCATTTCACTCACATCCCTCTAAACTTTTCCTATCTACTGTATATTTGTGTCCAAGTGTCTATTATATACTGTCATTGGTTCAATGGCTCCATTTAATATCAGAGATGGGTTAAAGTTTGTACCCACCTCTACAGCTTTCTCTGGCAGCTTGTTCTGTATACCCACCACACACTATGTGACAAAAAAAAAGTTGCCTCTCAGGCAACTTTTAACTATTTCCTCTCTCACCTTAAATCTGTGTCCATTCGTTTTAGACAATGACCATCCAGCTTATCCCCTTGTGACTTTACATACCTCTGCAAGGTCACCCCTCAAGCCTCCTGCAATCCAAAGAACAAAGTCACAACCTATCCAGCTTCTCCTTATAACTCAAGCCCTCCAGTCCCAGTAACATCTCTGTGAATCTGTTCTGCACCCTTTACAGCTTAATAACATTCCTCTCATAGCTGGTGACCAGAATGATATACAATACTCCAAGTATGGTCTCACCAAAACCTACTATAATTGAAATATGACATCCCAACTCCTGTACTTAATGTCCTGACCAAAAAAGGCAAGTGTGTCACCAACCTGTCTTCCTATGTTGCCACTTGACATGAAGTAGTAATTCTACAGGGGCTTAAAGCAGGGCTTACTGCTAAAGCCCTGCCCTTGTTCAAATTAAAGTTGAACGCAGTGATGATTATATGGCCAACTATTTATTAGATAAACTCAGTCTGACATCTCTTATATTCAGTTTTCCATCCTAAAGGCTGTCTATGATAAATATCACCACTGGGCTCCATTACTACGACTGAAAGCAAACACAATTATACAATAAAGTTCAGACATTTCAAATAGCAATGACTAAAAAATGAATTTTATGGAATAGCAAACAAGAGATTCTGCAGATGTGGCGCTATGGTAGGGTAGCAGTTTGCACGACATACTATAGCTTGGGATATTGGAGCTTGGAGTTCAATTCCAGCATCCTCTGCAAGGAATATCTGTATGTCCTCCCTGTGAAATGCATGGGTTTTCTCCGGGTGCTCCGGTTTCCTCCCACAGTTCAAAGACATACTGGGTAGTTTAAATGGTCATTGTAGATTGTCCCGTGATTGAAGTAGGGTTGTCGGGGGTTACCGGGGCACCGTGGCTCAAAGGGCTGGAAGGGTCTGTACTGTATTTCTAAATAAAATGCTGGAAGTTCAGAGTAATACACACAAAATGCTGGAAGAACACAGCAGGTAAGCAGCATCTAGGGAAAGGAATAAAGAGTCAATGACTGAGACCCTTCATCAGAACTGTTTTAATGAAAGAGGTATGGAATGATATTTCATCTTATGGGACTTGAGAATCACTCAGTGACCAACCAGCCAAGCCAAGTCCAATTGACCTAGATGTCCTTAGTTCTCCGCTCTTTTGGTAATGGGAGCAGTTTTATCCTTGTTGCAACCCTTCATAATTTTATATTCACTGTTGACTTCCACTGTTCCAAAAACGATTATCATTTTTTTCCAGTTTACCGGAACAAAGAGCCTCATTCCTGGAGTCACTGTAGCGAATGAAACAAGTTATGAATGGGAACATTCTGCTTCTTTAGGTTAAAGCTGTCTCTGAAATTAATTGATTTTTCTCCCTTGATATGCAATATAAATGTTCTGTTAGTACTCATAAAAACAAGTTTCAGATCTCTCTCAATTCAGTGTACCTGATTATCTGTTATAAAATTAGCAACCACGTTAATCATAAATCATACATTTTTTAAACAACAAGTAGTTCACAAGTGAAAATTTCTGCTCATAGATCTCAGACCTCTGTTCCTACACAGCAGCCAAAATATCAATGGCACAAGGCCTAAATATCTGTAGCCTCCTCATAACATTAGCCCAGCATTCCAGCATTTTCACTTGTGCCTCCTTCATTGCAAAAGAAATAAATGTACAAAAACTAGTGGAAAAATGTAAGTTCCACTCCCTCCTTAGTGGAAGAAGCAGCAAAGATATTTTCAAAGAAAATACTTCATGTTCGCAAGTTTGCACTGCATCCATTGGGACAGTTCTGGAAACTAACTACTTTTAGTGGCATTCCAAATGTGTTCTGGAATATCTCCTCTCACCAGCAGTGATCAAAGTGTTTTTTCTGAATATTTGAGAACAAATAGAATAATACTTTTCCTTTGTATCAGTGATATTGAAATGCGGGGCTGATATCTGCCATGATTCCTACAGACAGACAGAAGTCTTCCAGCCACTCAGATTAACAGGATGACAGCAAAAATCAACATCCTATTCAATTTAGAGCCCTTTAAGAGATAATTAGTGCAGCATGACATTAAACTCATCCCACAGTAATTTCATCACACACAATGATTTCCTTTCCTCCCGACTGATATTGGGGAGGGGGAGAGGTGGTGTCAGGGGTGATGTACTGATGCTAGCTGCCTTTGCCAATTAAAGGGTACTTCAAATCTGGGACCCAATAATTATTGCAAGGAACTGCTTCAAAAAGGCAGCGTGCTCCAGAATACAAATAAACGAATCCTGAAAATACAGAAAAGCAAAAGGAACCCAATGCTAAAAATGAGAAAATAATGAAAAAATTCAAGTGAATAGTCAGTATCTGTGTAAGGTGAGTTAATGGTGACAAACTGAAATGTCACCTGTTTTCCCCTTCACAGGTGCTATCTGACTGAAAGTACTTATTTATTCTAAAACTCATATTTAACTTGTGATAATCTCACTCTCAATTTGACAAGTTCATTCTTACACATTCTATTTGGGGGACCCGACTGCATCCAAATTAACTACCTTGTATATGTGAATGTTGTGTAGGCAGAAGGGATTAATTTAGTTAGGTGTTTAATTACTACTTTAATTAATTCGACACGGCATCATGAGCTAAAGAGCGCGTTCCTGAGCTGTACTACTCTATAGGGTGGCACAGAAGTTTTGCGGTTAGCGCAACCCATCACAGTGGCAGCCGTAAGATCGGGGTTCAATTTCTACCACTGTCTGCAAGGGGTTTGCACGTTCTCCCTGTGACTGTGTGGGTTTCCTTGCACATTCCAAAGACGCATGGTTAGGGTTAGCGAATTGTGGGCATGCTATGTTGGAAGCATGGTGACACTTATGGGCTGCCCAGATTTGGTTTGACGCAAACAATGCATTTCGCTATATGTTTTGATGTACGTGTGATAAATAAAGCTAATCTTTAATCTTCAATGACAGCATCTTGCAATTCATTGCTTATATATACCGTAGATTCCGGATTTTAAGCCGCTACTTTTTTCCCACATTTTGAACAGCTTTGAACTTTGCGGCCAATAATCCGAAGCGGCTAATGCATGATTTTTTTCATGCCGCCTCGTAAACATTTTGCCTCGTAACAGTAGACCAATAAAATTGATGAGTAGTTCACAGAGGTCCAATGAAATTGTACGATAAATCAAGCGCACTTTCACAATTAAATTATTGTAAATCAGTCATTTGTACTCACCCTCATCAACATGGAAAACACTCGAAGCATTGTGCTGCCTACTTAGTTTAAACTATATTTGTTTTCTGTACTACATCGCGGGATGCTATGACGTCACACCCGGTTTCGCGGTGTCTTGTGGGAAAATGCCGGTTTGCGATGAAACGGGACGGAGGGAGGGAGCGCATTACGCGAGCGGCTTTGGATCTGAGCGAACTCTGCTTTTAAGTTAAAGGTATCAATAACTTTTCCTGGTAGGCTGCAATATATATATTTTTTTACCAGTCGTTAGGAGATATTGGAATGTTGTTCAGTAAAGAAGTATACGCAACGTATATTTAAAAGTAGCCGCGTACGGGCACGGTTCGAAAAAAAGCATTTGCAATATGTATTTGTTTTTGTTACCATATGGATTTAATTAAAAGTTAAAAAAATCCTCACGTGTAATATCTTTCTGTGTAAATATCTCATATTACAACGTGGGACACCTGCGGCCGAAAATCCGGTGCGGCCTAAAATCCGATGCGGCCTTTACAATTAAAAAAATGATTTTATTTCTAAAATTAGAGCCAGCGGCTTAAAATCAGGTGCGCTCTGTAGTCCGGAATCTACGGTATATATAGATATTAGCTCAGTTTCTCTCTCCATGGATGCTGTCTGACCTGGTGAGCATTTCCTGTATTTTCCAGTTTTTTCTCTCTCTTACAAGATACACTTTGGTCTACTAAATCTACTTCCACTAACCCCACCAAAAAACAGTTTCACTGGTCATTTGCCTTTTTGCTGCTCGTTAAATCTGTGCGTGCATTTACCAACTTTGTCTGAATCTACTGTGCAGCAAAATAACCCAATTAGTTGCATAAAGCTCAGCTGTTAATGCTATGTGAGAAGGTGCAGCAAGTCTTTTGGCTTTCCTGCTTTACCCCCTAATTTCTTAAATCCCCGAACATCAATAGTTTAAAGTGGTGCAATGTCTTTCTGGTATTCCAAAAATATAATTTGCTTTTCCTTAAACACCTGCTACAAAGTTGCGCACAATTTGCCATCTGCTACTTTTAGCATGTCATTGTACAATTCCCAATATTAAATTTTTATACGGGATTTCACTCATTGTAGTGCTGATTTTTTTTTGTGTGTCACATCTTGGTTTTCCAAATAATTCAGTGGTGTTGGCACAGTGGCATAGTAGCTAGCATAATGCTATTCGAGCACCAGCCGTAAGATTGGGGCTCAGTTCCACCGTTGTTTGTCAGGAGTTTGTGTGTTCTCTCTGTGACCACATGGGTTTCCTCTCACATTCCAAACGTGTGGGTTAGTAAGGCTAATTGGTCACATGGGTGTAATTGGGTGGCGCAGGCTCCTTGGGCCAGAAGGGCCTGTTACCATGCTGTATCTCTAAACAGAAATAGATCTGCCAAATAAGGTAGTAAAACCCCCTTGGCTTCCTCCCCTCTTCCCCCCACCCCTTACTGAAATAGTTTACAAGCCTGGCAAAGACAGTCTGCTTCCAAATAATTGCCAATATTACATATCAGTTGACTAGATAAAGTGCTCTTGGGAGTTTCTATTCAAACTTCCCTCATGGCAACTCATCCTGTACATCACAGTTCAGATTAGAAATGGTGGAAACCAGATGAATTGAATCCGCATGCATGGGCTGTGCCCACGCTATCCACAAACTTAAGCAGCTTTTAAGTAGACTCACCAATTTGTCTGTAAGTAGTATCAGTCATAAAATCACAGATGCTGGCGTGCCTACTTCTCATTTTCATCATGACTGATGGTAATATTAGACCCTAGAACATTGCACTTCAAAGAACTCCACTATACATGGATCACTTTGAAACTTCTCTGAGAAATATTAACCATACCCTGAAAATCCAAAATAGACATAATTTCTAAAATCATATTGATTATCCACTGACATTAGAACATCAAAGAAATGAAATAATTCCAACAAGAGGGCATCACTAGCTTTTCAGAAAGAGGGAGTCATTGCTCTGTTAAATATGTTTAGACAACTTCCTGTAATGGATCCAGCTGCATCAAATTATTCTCTGGCTAATTTGCTCCTGCAATATGTAAATATTCACATTTGTTCACTCCTTGCCCTGTTGCGTTTGATCACGTCTGCAGCTTCTAATGTGTACTAGATTCCCAATGCTTTGTTTGATTTATTTTTCTCTGCCGCTTTTAAGAATCTGACCTCCAGAGTTATTCTCCTTCACATTCTTCTGTTCACCTGAAATATGACCAATTGAGATCAAATCTAATTGCTTCACTATTGGTCTGAACGTGGCTCATGCCCTTTGCTCATCCCCATTTGAATACAAATTAAATGCAACTGCACACCAGTGTAGTGGTTAGTAAAACATTTTACAGTGTTAGCAGTGATTCCTGCTGCTGTCTGTAAGGAGTTTATATGTTCTCCCTGTGACCACGCTGTTTTCCTCCAGCTGCTCCAGTTTCCTACTAGGGTTAGTGAGTTGTGGACATGATACATTGGGGCCAGAAGCGTGGTAACACTTATAGGCTGCCCAGCACAATCCTTGCTGATTTGATTTGACACAAATGGCACATTTCACTGTATGTTTTGATGTACATGTGACAAGTAAAACTAATCATTCATCTTTTAATCAATGATATCCCTCAACTCCAGCTACAGAAGAGTATATTGAAGACACAAGAAAGGTTGCAGATGAAGAAAATCTGGAGCAACGCACACAAAATATAGGAGGAACTCAGCAGGTCAGGCAGCATTGACAGAGGGAAATGTGAAGTTAACTTTCAGGTCAAGGCTTTTCATCAAGACCTCTAATTTTGGGTTATACTTCTGATAACCCGTGACTCTCCGACTGGGAACAGCAATTTTGTGTTTTTGGCCATATGCTTTGCAGGTCCATGGGTTCAAACTTCTCCTAGTCTTGCTGTGGTAGTGATCTGCATTTGGCATTAGGCCTGAGGTGGGGGGCTCAATTTTGAGTATAGTGATGTGGTGAGAGGTTACACGTACAGCCATCGGACTCCAGGTCATTCTACACTTGTACTTTGCAATGCATAACAGCGGTTGACCTACAAAATGAAGTTAGCTCCTCATTCTTTATATAACCATTACTATACAAGTAACACAATCTGATCCACAGTGTCATTACAGAAGGGAACTAGTTACTCCCATGTGGGCTGGCCAATACATACACAACACCATTACATAATCACCCTTTAATGCCCTAAAAAGTGACCCGGTAAGCAGTGAAGTAGTTTAAAAATAAATTGCTACCTAAGAATTACTGTTCAGGGCAACTTACTTGCAGTGCCTTTTCTGGGGAAACAATTCAATGTCAAGTGCACGTAGCAATAAAATACTTAACATAGACCCCCGCTTGCCCATTTCCAATCCTAAGTTTGATGTTACTATAAGTCCATGTGTTATGCAGTACATCTAAAAATCATCCATGCTGCTTTATGTACTTGGGAGTACAAAAGTTCAATGCACAGCTTTTATTTTAAGCGCAGTCACTTTGTACTTCTAAAATACAATATTCCTCAATATTAATACTTCATCATAAAAGTTAATAACCTTCCCCACAGGTACATACATGTCAAATTTTTGACCTTCATAACGTGTAGTGCTGCTGTCTTGACAGTGCTGCCATTTTGAACATGGAGAGGCTGGACAAGGTGTAGATGCAAAGACTCACCAACTTATAGCCAGGAGCAATTTCCCAGACATGCTATGTGATAAAGTGTCAGGTGTGATAGGTTGTTATGGCATTTGCTACAGAGGCAGCATAAAGGGATGTGGGACCAGCTGGGATGAAGGATCAATTTCCTAACCCTCTTAAGAAATGCACCCTTGGGAGCCATGTGGGTACATTAAATAAAAATGAACGGCGGTTCTTCAAGCAAGTTATAGCAAACGCTTGAGCATAATGACAGTGGTGTACATATTATTTGTCAACGTTTTGCCTAGAAAGACTTCAAACATTGTGGCAGATTTTACATCTTGAAACTGCAAAACAGATTAATTTGACAACCTACTGCTAAAGGTCTACAAGTTCACATAACCTATCCCTGTAAGTACAAACCCAGCTGCATATGTAATGGTATACATATTCTGAAACATGTACTGCAGAAGACTTCTCTTCCATTCCAGATTTTTAAAACTACACTAAATTCAAATAAAGCAGGAATCAAACGGCCACGATCTACATAACTTAGCACATCAGGCAGCAACTTTGAAAGATTTATCTTCCCCTAGGGAAGTCCTGATGAAGAGTCTCAGCCAGAAGCATCGGCTCTTTACTCCTCTCCATAGATGCTGCCTGACATGCTGAGAACCTCCAACATCTGTGAGAGTTACTCTGGATTTCCAGCATCTGTAGCATCTCTATCTCCAGGTCCAGCAATGCAAGACACTTTCAAAGTGAATCAGACACCTTATCTCACATGCTAACTTCTTTTAGTCTGTGAGGCATTTTTATCCTGCAGATATAATGATAAGTTTCCAAGTAACAGAAAGCAAAATTTCAGTTGCAGTGTGTTCTGAGATCATGAAGAAAAATTCCAAAGGGATATGGAACTAATAATCACATAGATCTACACCAATATCGATTGAATATAAACGTAGAGTTGTTTTCTCCATTGGTAAGAACTCATGTACCCCTGCACATATAGCTTCTTTAATTGAGGAAATACTAGCAAAGGGGATTCGCATTAGAGCAATAGTTCTAGTGCTGTGCACCTTGACTTCATCCACATGGTGTAACAGTAGCATGAATCAAGCTTCACAAGGTATCAGAAAGGAGGTGTTCTAATTCAACTTTGCTCAATACCTTGCCTCCCCACTTAACACCCCCACTGGGAGAATATCAATATGACCTTTGCTAACACAAAAAGAAAAATGGTATGCTCACAAAAGTTTAAAGGTTTGATATTATGTTTATATTACAGCCACATCTAAAAAAAATAGTTACAGCGCAGTACTTGAGGCTTCTGGTGTGGTGGAAACTGTTCCATTTACCCTGGTTACACGTGCACTTGCCCAAAAGCCACAAGGAATGAGAGTTTTTAATGTACTTAATATGTACAAGAGGAGACAGCCCTGTGATCAGAAGAAATAGTAATTGTTGCCTTCAAAGTCAGCAATTACTGTGATTACATGAAGTCAGGGCTGCCAAAGCACAAGCAAAAAGTATGCAAGTGTGTGTGCATGTGTGCAAGCGTCTTAACCTTCCAGAGGTAAAAGGACATCATTTTGGCATTTTGATCGTTGCTGAAGCTCATCTAAGTTGCCTTTCTTCATATATGAGTCAAACTGCTATTTTGGCTCACATCATTGTCTGTTCAACTGACCCAGAGAATGGTGCTAAGTGGTTTGAAATCATGAGCTATTGAGACTGGTGGGCAAAATTTTGGAGCGAGGTAGTTTTTAATGAGCACCACAAAAGAAGAAGCAGTTAAAGAGGCAAAGTGGCTTGGGGAATGAGTTTGAAATTAGATATGCAAAATCAGAATCAGAATTAGGTTTATCACTGATGTATGTTGTGAAATTTGTTGTTTTGCATCAGCAGTACAGTGCAATATATAAAAATAAGTAACCAAATTTTTTTTTTAAATTAGACTAAAATTTAAAGAGGACAGATTTTGCAGGGGTATAAATTTCAACAATCCTACAAAGACAGTGTGAAGCAAGGCCACACAGAGGACTTGAAGACAAGAATGAGAATTTTAAGTTGAGGCTTTGTTAGCTGCAGAGTCAATAAGCCCTGAGGGTGAGCAGTACTTTGCACAAGTTAGGGCAAAATGGAACAACATTAGAGATAGCTAAATCCTCTGTTCCCATAAACACTGGAGAGTGCATAGGGCAAGAATCTTGGCTGATTTCATATTTTTTATTTCCTTGTTCTACAGACTCGCTTGCAAGGACTCCACAACAAGTCTACAACTCATGTTCTCAGCATTATTTTTCTTGTTTGCAGAAATTGTCTTCTATTGCACATTGGTTGTTTGTCAGTCTTAGTTACATATAGTTTTACACAAATTCCATTGTTTTTCTTTATTTTCCTGTAAATGCCTGCAAGAAAATGAATCTCAAGATAGTATATGGTGACATGTATGTACTTTGATAATAAATTTACCTTGACTTTGATTTTTCCTTTCCTTGCCCAACGGCACCAATCTCCATTTGGTGTCTTAGCTGAAATCAGTTTATGGATCTCAAATCAGTAAGCTTATTTAATTTCATGTAATAATATAAGGCATTAATCCCTCAAGAGAGGCAACTCTTCAAAATTCTAAGCATTCCCCACAGTCAATATCCATATTCCAGTTTCATCTGCCAGGAGAGAAAAGTGGTGCAGAATTACTGGCCTGCTTGACGAAGATTAATGTTGCTTGGGTTCTGATATTATTCATTTCTTCCAGACGCCGGTTTCCTTATATTGTTTATTCATAAATAAATTGTGACAAGGTGATGGATCAGTTTCATTGCCTGTTGCTAATGATGTATGAACCTAGTTTGAAAATGCTCCAAAATAAATAAAAAGAAAGTAAGTTTTTGCCATGATTATGTGAAGTCAAGAAAGTTTCTCCTGAATGGACTGAGTTGCTTAACTAAAATGTCATTAAGCATTAACATCCAGGACAAAGCGTTCAAATTGTTTGTTTATACTGTGGAGTTCTTCTGGCAATAAAAGTACTGTGGAAGCTCTGTGATTCAAAACCCCCATACACAACTCTAAAGTATGTGCACATGTGGAAATCTTCAGCTGTGGCATTTATGCTTCCATCAATTTGTTCTGGCCATGCAAAATGACTAACACTCAGATCAGTGGTGTAAATACCACCAAATTCATCACCAGAGGTCCACAACCAAAGCCCATTCAGAGAGTCATTTATTGACAACCAAAGGCTCCAAGTATAAATTCTGACATATCTCTGCTCCAATCACATTCTAAAAACATTATCAAAAAAGATCCCCCGGCCAATTCAAAATGCTCTGTCCATCACTTCAAGTGCACTGGCTTGGAGCTTGTGACTTTATAATGCACAAGGAGTACTCCATAGGAATTTTTACTGAAGCTGTGAACTAAGGCTGTACTCTTGTTAAGTGGCATCTATGTTAACTAGTTCGTTTTGCCTTTCCTGTAGACATTTTGACTGAAAAGGTGAAGTCATGGCTTTCTACAGTTGAATACTGAATACTAAACCTTCCAGTTTTTATTGTGATTCATAAACAGAGTGCAAGTCCATTTTAACATAAACCACTCTCCACCTGAACTGGATGAAATAATGCAAGGTTTCTTCCTGCTGTGAGCATATGCCAAAAATATTCAACACTATTGACTAAATTAAATAATTTACATTTTCAAGAATTTGCATTGGCCTGAGAGTGGCTATTTGGACAGGGCAGGCACAGCAAATGGAAAACTCTCCAAGGTTCTCCAGTTCCTAGATCTGACAGATCTGCTCAAGAAATCATCTTTATTCCACCTGTTAATATAAGTTAGGTTCTCTGGACTTGCTATCATAACACAGTATAATGCATTTGGATAGGGTACAATTGCTCTGTTTGCTTTGTTCACAATATTGAAACAGATAGAATTTGTCTGTGGCCCAAACAAAACTGAATCCCAACCTACCTAAGGAGATGTTAGGACAGATGACCAAGAGTCAAAGAAGTGGATATTAAGAAGTGCCTTCACGTAGAGTATTACGGAGCTAGAGATGTTTGGGCAGCAAATTCCAAAGCTGAAAGCTTTCAATGTCAAAACTATCCACATTAAAAGTTGCCTTAATGCTAGAAAGAGGGATGGGGGGGGGGGGGGGGGGGAGAGAGAGCAGGGAGCACCTGTTGGCAGAATTTCAGATGGTGACGAGGGGGCGTACAGGAGCGAGATAGATCAGCTGGTTGAGTGGTATCGCAGCAACAACCTTGCACTCAACTTCAGCAAGACCAAAGTGTTGATTATGGTAAGACGAAGGAACACACATTGAGGGATCAGAAGTGGAAAGGGTGAACAATTTCAAGTTCCTAGGTGACAATATCTGAGGATTAATCCTGAGCCCAAAATATTGATGCAATTACAGAGAAGGCATGACAGCGGCTATATTTCATTAGGAGCTTGAGGAGATTTGTTATGTCATCAAAGACACTCAGATTTCTACAAATGTAGCATGGAGAGCACTCTAACTGGCTGCCTCAACTTCTGGTATTGGGGGTGGGGAGGGCTACTGCAGAGGATCGAAATAAGCTGCACCCCAGCATCCAGGACATCTTCAAGGAGTGGTGCCTCAAAAAGGCAGTGTCCATCATTAAGGACCCCTATCACCCAGGACATACCCTCTTCTCATTTACAGCTGTTTATGTATTGCAATGTACTGCTGCCACAAAACGACAAATTTCACAACACATGCCAGTGATATTAAACCCAGTTCTGACCTGTTCTATTATGCATAACTCAGATGGTGTTGATTTAGCTGACACCAAAAGCTTGCAAGTCACCATGTACACAAGCTTGTGGGCAGCTCAGGGACATTAGAGAAACCAGCAATGTTGAGCATTCTCACATACTTCCTGCATACACACATGTAGATTTCCAACCATCCTCAGCAGCTGGGCATGCGGCTGCTGAAACTCCTCGGAGCGAAACAATACCACTCCACCATTCATGTAGATAACCACACAGATTTAACTCGGATGAGACGCCCTGACCTGAAACACAGATGCTGCAAGACCTGCTGAGTATTTCCAGCATATGCAATTTTGTTTGGATTTTAGAAAGTAGTTTTCATCATGGTTGCCTGTAATTATTTTAAAATTATTCACCCCACATTCCCAAATCACTTGTCTCTAGCAGCCTCTTCTAAATTCAGAGATTGAACACCCAGCCACTAACCACAGCCAACACTTACCCACAATGCATCATAATATGTGATCCCAGATCGGCCTCTACAGCCATCTGAGGATCCACCAATAGACAACCCTGTTAGGAGAACATCATACGCAATTCGAGTGATCACATTAGTACCAAATCAAATATAAAGTTACAGGTTTATTCAAGCAATTTTGACATGTGCAAACTGACTGTAGGAACGTCCTTCCTTTTCTTTGAATTTTAAAGAACACATTTGGAACACCAACAGTCTTATCAGTCTTGCTGTGAGTGTATCATTACAGCTTTGGCCTTTAGACTCCTTTGCAACTTAATGCTTCCAGTATTTTGCTGAGGAACTACTTTAAATGCCTGAGCAATGGAATGACATGAACCCAAAAGAACAATAGGGTTTGAAACCTTCAATCCCATTGCAAACAGAGATAAAGTATTAAATAAACAAACAGTTAAAACGTGTGCACAGATCATTTGCTCAGCATCTCCCTCCCTCCCTCCTTCTCTCTCTCTCTCTTCCCCCCCTTCCTGCCCATGAAGCTAAAAAGCTGTAAGATATTTACAAAGCACAATCAGGAACAATGTTCCCTGGAGGAAGGGTTGCCATGCCAGAAGATAAACACAATAATGGCTCCACACACCTTTCCTCTCTCTAGGGCCAAGGCAGATAAACAGGCTTGCACTGTTTTTAATCCTTGGGGGTTTACCAAAGAGATTAGACTGACAGAGCATTTCCCGGGTCTTTACTCATGCTGTTTCTACTCAACTATGTAAAAGCTTTGCAGAAACCAAAGGCACATCTTTCCTGTGCAAGGTTATGAAGATGTTAACTTTTGAATTCTAGTCACTGCTTACAGGATGTGGATATGAGAACAGACCACAGTTGGAAAACCTTCCAAACTTTTCTAAATTGTAATTCTGCGGGCAAAACTAATCCGCGCAGATCAGCTGTGTAATTTCAGAATTGCAAAGTCATTTGAGCCAAGAAGTTTTCTTCATGCTGAGGCTATGACAGCACCATTAATTTGAATTTTTAAACAATGGTGGAGCTGGTCTGGATCCCTTTCAATATTCTGAAATGGCCGTTGGTGTTTCACAGCTGGCAAGGCTCTAGAATGGCAGAACCACCAGGCAAACTGGCCACCAACCTTAAAACTGCACAGCAATATGCCAGAATGCTGTGGGGAAATGTAGTAAGAGTACAGAAACAAACACCGTATTGCCAACCAAGGCAGGACTTGTCACAGTGACGTCTCAACCCAATCTTAAATTATAATATTGGCTCACAATAGTAAAAAGGGAATTTACTGTGTATCCGCATGACTCTTCCAATCTTCTCCTCTTTATTCTCAAAAGTAAAACACAATTACCCAGTAATTACCTTCACTTCAGAGTGTTTTTGCATAATATAATCGAGTCTCCTTTTTTCCCATTTTTAAAAAATTGGACCTTTTTTCCCAGGCACGTTTTGTATTTTTTGTGATTGATGCAAAAAACGTTTGTTTCCAGCAAGGTCACCAGAGGTTTGGTTTCTGGGTAAGTACCAATGGTGCTCTGTGATCAACTGTAGGGACTTGGAGCTGCAGCACAGCACTTGATAATTACTCATACTGTATTGTCTTCCCTCTGGCCAGGGGCTGAGTTTACACTGAACCTCCAAAACAGGAATCCTGGGATCAGTAATCCGAGTCTAAATCCTTACCGCCTTGACATGTGTCAACATCCGTGATATATGCTGACATCAAACTGAGAATTTGCAAAAGTGATCTTTTGGTGAATTTGCCTCTCATCAGTTTCAAAGTATTTCTTGGTATGTGACAATCCTCCTTCATAATCTTGATCAGAGGAGTCACAGTCAAAATAAAGCCATTTCATCCTGAGCCACTTACAGTCTCTGAAAAAGATGATTATTTAAAAATTCTCACACTTATTTTCAAATCCCTCCATGACCTATCCTTTTCCTATCTCTGTAGCTTTCACACGTTGTCGCCATTCAATTTGGGCCTCGCTCGCATCTAACAATTTCTACTGTCACCAACTATGTTTTCAGTTTACTTGGCCCTTTGCACTGGGAAGTCCTTCCCTAATCCTCAGTGCCTCTCTGGTCTCCTTCCAATGTGCTCTTTAAAAGCTACCTTTATCAAACTTTCCGTCACCTGCCTGGCATCCTTCCAGTGGCTCACCGGTAAATGGTACTTACCGACCGGGCAATGCTCCTGCGAAAAACCTTAAATCACTTAGCCTACGTTAAAGGTGTTTTAAAGAGGTAAGCTGTAGTTGACCTAGTGAAATACAAGGAGCTTTAAAGAAAAGGCAGAAAACAAATAAATGTGCTTTACTAAGTAGGAATACTGTCATTACCATAAATACAGAAAACCTAGAATATTTGCAAAAAAAATCATGGACCTGCCAAGATAAAGATTCTTATTATGGAAACTTCCCCAAACTAAAGACATTATTCTGCCAAATAACGTACAGTGCCTGGATCATAGCAAAACCCATGAAGGAATATGTCTTAGGAAATAGAATCTCAGTTGGCTGTGTATGTGTTCGATGTTCTCCATGGACTGAGTGCTCTTGGCAATTTTCAGAACAGGAATGTCTCCAGTCACATACACCAGCATAGCAAACATGATTTTCTGCACATTTTATTTTCACTGAAGATTAGAGTACAATAGCAACAGCTAGTTGCCCGATAATTTGATGGGCGCCCTAAGTTATTTCCTCTATCATGCTACCTAGGAAGGCACCAAATTCAAACCTGAACTTATCCAGAGTTTGCTAATCCACAATTAGGATAGATGGCAGTGAGTCTCAAGGTGGTAACATCCATCATCAAGGATCCCCACCACCCAGGCCATGCTTTCTTCTCACAGCTGCAACTGGGCAGAAGGTACAGAAGCCTGAAGTCCCACATCAGGGATGCTACCTCCCTTCAACCATTAGGTTCTTCAACCAAACAGCACAACACTAATCACTATAGTATGGCATCACCATAACCACTTTGCAATCAAATGGACTTCTTTCTGCTTTGTGTTCTTTCTTGTAAAAATTGTGTCTAATTTACGTTTAAGTGATTACCACACAGGAAAGGCATTATGGGATGATGCAAAGGAACACACTATGCTGGCTAAACCGAGACACAAGAGATTCTGCAGATGCTGGAAAGCGGGTCTATGAAGGGAAATGTACAGTCAGCGTTTTGTGCCGAGACCCTTCATCAGAATTCTGAATTCCTCCAGCGATTTGTGTGCGATGCCGGAAAAACATTTTTCATATTGCAATTGAAGCAAATAGTCGTGGTATTTAAGGGGAAGCTAGTTAAGAGTATTAATAAGAAGAAACAAGCAATAATAATGACATGGTTTGATATAGGCTGGATCTACCTTTTGTGCATCTCTCCTGACATTTGCTAACTGGACTTTACATGAAAGTGTCCCATTGAGGAAAATCTACAGGCTCAAAACCTTAGTCATGTTACATTATAGCAATGACTACACTTCAAAAACAATTTGCCAGCTGTGAAGAGCATTGAGTGCATCACTGTGAAATCTCCAGGCCCCTTGTAAATGTGGTCAGATAATGAAATCTTTATCAACATTTATCCCTTAACCAGCATGTTTAGTTACATCTCTTATTCTCTGTGACACCACGCTGCCCAGATATTAGCTCCTGAATTTCCGCACACAAAATTACATACTTCAAACGTACTTCACTTGTCTACCCTGTCTTCACTTCATGTCCACAGACACAACACATTGACAAGAAACTACTAGAATAGCAAGTAGGAGCAGGAATCCTGCTCAGTTCTCTCCATTGTAAGCTAGGATGTTAAACACGGCTGCAATGCTTATTCATTGTTCTAGCTAATCAGCAACAAAATATAGATTGACGATATTTTTGCACCTTGAGGGTTCCCAGTCTGTATGGGTCAGTAGCATGCTCTGTAAACAGTTACATTATCAAGGGAAATCTACTTACTTACAAAATTTGTGCTCCGATTTAAAACTGAATTAATTACTGTCCAAATAACCCTTTGTAAGTATTGGCACAGAGTTGTGTTGATTACATTTTGATTTAATCATCAGATCTCATTCTCCTGCAAACAGCTGACAGAATTGTGATAACATGACAAAGAGCGAAATGTGATTTAGCTTTTCAGCTGTCACCTCAGTTTGCATAATGGTTGAAAGCAGACACTTCAAATAACAGAGGACTCACTCAAACCTGTGATAAGGAGACATTAGTGTTCAAAATTGAAATCAAGCTTTCAACCAACTAGCTTTTTTTTGTGTAGAAGTTCAGTTTTAGTTAAACCTATAATAATTTATTCAGCACATTCCCCTGGCTTCTTATTAGTCATATTTGTCATTTTGAGAGCCAAAGAAAATGGCAATATTTAGAAAACTTACATCTGGACCAATGCAGTTAATTAATCATTTTACACTATACTAGCAAACACACTTCACAAATACTTCCTTGGGTAGAAAGTGATCAGGGATGTTCAGAGGATGTAAAGGGTTCTAGATACATGTGGGTCCTCTTCTTCCAAGTTGCTCCAATTACCGGTAATACCTTTAACCCACAGTACTGCAGCCTTTATGTTTAAACAGATCGCGTGCTCAGGCAGACACCTGTGGTCTGCAAACAGGCCAATCTCAGGTAATAAAGGAGTTCCATTTTTACAGTTGACTAAGTCAATTTTGTGCATGACCTACACTGCATTCCATCTGCCACTTCTCCCTATCTGTCCAAGTTCTTCTACAGACACCCTGCTTCCTCAACATTATCTGCTCCCTATCTTTGTATCGCCTGCAAACTTGGCTACAAAGCCATCAAATTTGTCATCCACATCATTGACATGTAACATGAAAAATTACTAATAATAGAGAGGGAGAAGAAAAACTGGTTCTGCTGCTCAAAGGAATGAAGGTATGCCTGTTGGGCTTTTACATTTAATAGTATCATGGGAGTTGGTTCAAATGAAAGGGGTGACAAGGAGTCAGGCATTCTCAACCTGGTGACAGCCGATCTATTTGCTCTTACCTTTCGCCATCTCCTTGTCAGTTCCATTCCCAATCCAGCACCTAACTATAAAGGTTAAATGGCAATGGTTTACCTGGAACCAAAAGAGTCAACTGGTACTTCATTCCAAATCACTGTGTCCAGATGAAACCCAAATTCAGAAAAACTAAGATCTATTTAAAAAACATGAATTTCACATGCAATCTATTTCAGAAATCTTAATTGGAAAACTGCCATCTCACTCCCTACTGAAGAGATCAGAAATTGGAAATATATGTAGGTGGTGAGTAAAGAAAATGGGGAACAGCATTAGCAACAATCTAACTCCTTAAGTGGTCAAAGCAGTAAGCTTTGGGATACTGCCTACTTATACAGAGGGCAGCCATTACATAGGCTTGCTGCCCATTAACTGGATGGCATGTCTGTAAAGTGTAATCTTTATGATCTCATAGCTTACTATTATTAAACTGCCCACATCATTAAAAAAAATCTCTAAATATAAAGATTTGACAGAAATCTAAAATTAACAGCACTAAAAAATAATCATTGGTGCCATTCCAAAATGCCGAAATAATAAGGCTCTCAAACTCTGTCTGCAGGGAACTGTAAAGTACATGTCACCAGGAAAAGGGGATGCCTTGTCCCTTGACCTTTAAGAAATCACTGCTGCACTGAGAGACATTACTGTAATTGTGTTAGCACTGCAACCTGAGCTGACAGGCATTCTGTAGCTCTTAATGGTACCTTTAATTTTAATCAGACTGAAGAGGACAAGTGGGACCCTGGAGATGTCTCATTTTATAACGAGCTGCTTGTCATATTACAATGCGGCATAACACCAAACTGAACATTGAATTTTTGACATGCAACGTGGTCTCTTGAAGACATATTATACATTTAAAAGATATACCCAAGCATTAAGTAAGACTCAGATAGAAATCCTTCAAAGCAAGACTAACAACTTGTTTTTACATCAGATTAAATTAGGCCTTTGTTGTAGACTTTTGTAAACACAAGGGATTCTGCAAATGCTGGAAATCTTGAATAACACACAACAAAATGCTGGAGGAACTCAATATGTCAGGCAGCATTTATGGAGAGGAATAAAGAGCCAACTTTTCAGGCCGAGACCCTTCATCACGACCAGGGTTCTTTATTCCTCTCCATAGATGCTGCTTGACCTGCTGAGTCTAGATTTTTATATTGTTATATAGTACGCTTCTCCTTCCTCAACCCAATACAAAGCTCAGCTTTCACTATACATAATGCATCAGTTTTAATGAACTGTGTCTATACACATTTTCTTTAGTCATTGAATGTGAGGGCAAATATTCAGCACCAAGAGGTGGCTATATCATTTTAACAAATAAATGGAAGTTTCAACTTCCAAGGAGGTTAAAATCTATTCAGGCTTTGTAGGTAAAAATGCAGATTGGACAATCCTTGACAGGGGTTTGATTAACATATGAAAGTAGAAACAATGTGATTGGGTTGAGTTCCTCTGGACCTCTGGAGTGAGCAACAATTAACTGAAAATGATCAAAAGTAACTGTAGACTCAAGGGTGAAGTAACTGATTATCTCACTAAGACGATGAAATCACTAATATCGCTGTCTTAACCTATTTGTACTGATTGCATCAGCCACTTTCTTACCAGTATGACATCCTGGACAGCAGAAGCCTACTTTCACCTTTATTAGGTGTTCCCAACTTAGGGGTCCACAGACCCCTTGCTTAAAGGTATTGGTCCATGGCATAACAAAGGTTGGGAACCCCTGCTCTAGTTCAACATCAGCTAAAGCAACAGAATCTAATTTAGCTATAATTCACCCCATAGCTATATGTCCATATGCTTATTTTAAGGGTTATGAAGACCACTATACTAATATGCATTTTGTGGAAACAGCTATAAGTATTAAATACACTATAACTAAATACAGTTTCTAAACTCAGGAAAATAAAGTGCAATAGTGATAAAATCTGAATATTTCTGTGAATTCACATTATTTGGGGATCTGCCCCATATGGCTTTGTCTTTTGTTAATCATTTGGTTGGTAATAACACTCACTGGGATTTCAATGGTGTGTGCCCATAATGTGGGCACTCCACCAACTTTAACCAACAGATGTATTTACAGCCCATTACTGGTGTCAGAGAGAATGTATTTTGTTGACCACTAGGATTCATTCTGACTTTAGGAGCGTTAATGAAGATATGTAAAGATAGTAGTCTTGCAAAAGAACATTGATACAATATCATATCTCCCTGTGAGAATGTAAAATTAAGGAGGCACTGAAATAGCTTTTAAATTGTTCCAAAATGAACTTTAAAGGAGGAAAATTGTTTTCCCCTTTGGAGACAGCCAGGGAGAAGTGAAGGAGCACAGCTGACATACTGACAGAAAAAGAGCATAATTCTGTTTCCTTGGACTTTGAACCATGCTGAGTTAACTATAAAGCTGAAATGCTTACTGATGAATGGATTTATGCAAAGGAGAAAACTAACACAAATTGTAAGCAATGTGGTCCCTCTTCCCAATAGGTTGGCACAGCTGGCATAACTATACTCCAGCTGGCAACACTCTCACCAATGCAGTGATTGTAAGCTCATATTGTACTCTACAAACCTATTTGACAGTCCAATGCAGTACTGAGAGAGTGCTGCTCTGCTGAAGGTTGTGACTTTTGAACAATACATTAAATGGAGGTCTGTCCAGTTTCTCAGGTAGGTATGAAAGATCATAATTTGGGAATAGTCCCAGGGTTCTGGGCAATATTCATCCTGCAGTCAGTGTCACTCAAGAACAGACTACCTGATCTATATCACATTACTGTTTGTGAGAGCTTGTTCTTCCTTTGATTGCAGCTATGCCCTCACTAATAAACAGGAGCTTCAAAACATTTACTACACAGAAACAAGAATAACTTTTACAACCTTTGAGCCTGTTCCATAATTCAATTAACTTTATTTACTTGAACTAGTTTAGATTCATAGAGTACAAGAGTACAGAAACAGGCTCTTCATCTCATCTAGTCCATGCCAACCTGATTTTCTACCTTGTCCTAAATACCTGCACCAGACTATATCCCTCCAAACACCTTCTAATCATGTACCTTAAAATAACTTTAAAACAATCTATTTAAAGTTTACATTGAAACAGCTACTCTAGGAGAACGTGTCAGATTTCCACAACTCATAAAAGCAGCAAAATGTTTCAATATACTGTTAACCTTTTCAACAGAAATCACACAGTTTGAAATAGGCCACTGTCCCTCAGATCCAGAATGCCTTGCTTGCACCAGGGATTTGTGGGTTCTGGGGTGGCCGATGAGGTCAACATGGAAACCGTGGATTCTTCCACAGACGAGGCAGATGACTAATAGGGTAGCTAATTTTAGAGGTGGTGCACTCTTCTGCTGCTTAGGTAGGGCTTCTGTGTGCTCTTGAAGCATGTCCTTGAGATCCTTAATACCATTCAAATGCTTCTTTGCCATGGAGCAGTCAAGGGCCAGATAGTCATAGGTGTCAATAATTTTTTTTAAGGAAGCTTTATTTTGAATCATTTTCTCTATTTGTCTGTTAATTCCCCTACATGGGAGAAACTGCAATGAAGTGTGTGCTCCGGGAAACTGGGGTTGAGCATTCGAATGACATGGCCAGCCTAGGGTTGCTGACCAAGAATAACTAGTGTTTCAAAGCTGGGAAGGGGATGGATGTTGGCAGTGAATTTGTGATGACAACACTGGTGATATTTCTCCAATGTCTTGATATGCCTGGTGTAGATGGTCACGTTCTCAGAGGCAAGTAGGAGGGCAGTGACCACTACCACTTGGCAGGCTTATACAGTGAAGTTGCTTGAACTCATAAACTTGCATGTTAAACACATGCACTCATTTCAGAATTTCCCTCACTATTGTTGTCGGAATAAAGCTCGAGGCCACAGTACAGATGATAAAGCTTATGTTTATGTTTGCATGCTCCTTTAGTTGGAGCAATGCTAGCTTTAGCAAGTAAAATGGCTGCAGTTTAATGGCAATTGACAAACACAGCGTTCAAAACATGCCACACAAAATTCAAACGTAGCATTAATTGGGCAGGGTCTGCGTGATAAAGATTAAATAGCACTGTTAGCTGCCAAAAGAAATATCACACCAAAAATATCAAAGTCAGGGATATCTTCCTTATCCAATATCCTTCCATTTATTACACAATGCATTCCATGTTAGCTGTCTTGATTTGATGGCAGCAGGCAAGGTAAATATGACAGCATTACTGATTCCAGAAATGCAAAGAACCTCACAGACAAGATGATTTTCTCCATGACTCAGGTGGCAGCAATGTAAACACTACCTTTGAGCTTTCCAAGCATGTAAATACTCAGTTCCTACATTACTATACTGGCCACACTTCAAAAGATCTTTCAATTACTGTAAAGGACTTTGGGATATCCTGAACAGCACTAAATAAATGCTCGTCTTTCTTTCTTCATGAAGGAGCCATCCTACAGTTACCAATGGTGTTTTCTCTTATCTATCATGCCAGACTGTTTTCGGGAATCAGGAAAACATTATTCAGCAATTCAGCCAGACTGGGTCATTACACAAGAACTCTTTTTTCATAACAAGGTTCTGCTGTATAAATTCAGCTCAAAGCAGTCCTCCAGTTTCTCTGCCTCTTCTAGGTCCCCAGGGCAAACAGAGGTGCAGTTGCACTGTGCTAACAACAGGACTGATGAAATACCTTGAAAGATAAACAAACAAACAAAGTGCACACTCCATTTCCTGTTGAAATGGGCATGAAATAGGTCTGATTTCAAACTATTCATGTCTGTTTGTGATCCAGGCTACAGCTTTAACTCTGAAACTACCCAGGTCAAACAACTATATCTTTAACATTATTATTTAGAAATCTCACCCACCTCCGAAGAAATTCACCATCCATGAGGGATTCACCAACAAATGAGTTGTAATCATGCAAAATATTGGTTAAAATATTAACATTGTTAAGGAATAACAGTAATAAGTTTATGGCCCTAATTACTGAGAGATTAATGCACTAATCAACATAATGGAATTGATTTCACCTTGAGTTTGCGCCATGTTAATATGAACAATTGCCAATGAGTCGTCTTCAAAACCAGCAGAAATCCCAGAGATGTTGGGCAGTAAGGAAGCGCAGTGGTTAGCACAACGCTTTACAGTACCGGTGACTGGGGTTCAATTCATGCCGGTAAGGAGTTTGTACGTTCTCTCCACGACTGCATGGGTTTCCTCCGGGTGCTCTGGTTTCCTCCCACAGTCCCAAACTTGGTAGGTTAGTTGGCCATTGTCCCATGATTAGGCTAGGATGAAATCGAGGGAACTGCTGGGCGGCATGGCTCAAAGAGCGTATTCCATGCCGCATCCCAATATAAACAAACAAATAAATAAATGCTGGGCGATTTCGATCAATTTTAGTTATAATTAGCTGCACAAAATCCGAATGCTAGTAAAAGAACACAAGAGCAACATAACAAGTATCTTTTTTTTCATTTAGGATTAGATGGTCAACTTTCTCACGAATTTCAGAAACATAGTTTCATCGCACCTCCAATTTTCTATCTGCAAACTAATACATAGTAAAATGTTTCAAATTAAAATAAAATGAAAACCAATGCACAGGTAATTCACTAAGAATGGAAAAATAACCTTGTACATTATTACAGAGGTGATTTATCAGGTCAAATACTCTGCAGTTATAATCCAAACATTACAAACCCTGTGTACTTATTAACAACAGGTGCAAACTATTTACCCCCACCCCCAAACACAGAGAGGAAAAACATATGATGTTATGTTACTTACTTGCAGGTGAAGGAGTACTGTAGCCACTGACTGGAAGCTGGTGTTGCAATCCATTTATAGATGGTGGTGAAAGGCCCCCGAGGACCGGTGGGAAGAAGAATGGATAATGGGGCACTGGATAGCCATTTACATGTCCATTACCAGGTGGCGTGCACGAACTGCTGTTGGTTGACATGATGACGCAAGGCGCGTTGGGTCGTTCTTTATAAGTGCACAATGAACAATCAGCGCATCAAACAGGAGAAACGCCCAGAGAAACTCAAGGCAAAGCTAGCCTTTCTTGCAAAACTGTTCTCGGAAACACAGTGTTCACATCAAGAAGTGTATAAACCAGTAATTCAAATATAAAAAACTTTAAAAAGGCAGTCTGTAATCCTTATGGATAGCAAGCTTGATAGTCCGTAAAATCTATCCAAGTGCTGTCTTAGCGCGCATTGCAGCTGAACTCTGTAGGAAACCGCTCTTCAAGATTTCGGAGATTTCTTGAGCAGGCCGCCTTCTCCACTAAATCTGGGCCAGATCGAGTGTGCTGGCACTGGAAAAGAGCACAACTGTAAGTCCAGAGGAAAACAGGAAATAGCCACAGCTTTAAAGTTAAATCAAATGGTAGAAAAGGCAGGCAGAATCATCTGGGGCATCGAGTTAGGGAGGAGAGCAGCTCTTGTATGTGCATAAATGTGTGGGCCTTGTGAAGTTGCGTTACAGCATTTAGAATAATTGCGCCTTTTGTTCTGAAACATTTGAGTTCCAGACCTACCGCATGCAAATTAAAAATGTGCGTAAGTTGAATGGGGATGCTTGAAATAGTAGAAATTCATATTAACCACTCCCCTCCATGAACTTATTGTTGGTATGATATACAAGCAGCAATATTTTTCTTGCAGCATGCAGAATGCATAATTGTTTTCTAAAGCAATTTAATGTCCAGTGGCATTAAATTGTGGGACATTTTTAAATCTTACTAAACTGATTCAATATATGCTATATTTTCCCTTGTTTAAAGGAACTTTTCTTTTAAAAAAAATAGATTACAGAAATACCCAATTTGTGTAACAACTTAAATTCTAGTAATGAATATAGGAGCTTATACCCAAGCCATTAGCTATATAAACTTACTTGTGATTATTGATCAATTTCTAACAGAAGAGAAAACCAGCATTTCCATGCCAGAGTCCCTCTTCCACTAGCTGCTCACACACAGATCAAAGGTGTCCGTAACTGAAATATGAAGCTCTCTCACAGTTCACAATGACCAGTATTGCTAGTAATTGAGGGGAAGTGCAACAAAAGCTGTTCAACAGCAGGGTTGACAGGATCTGAAGTGGCCAGACCAAGGTAACCTATCCTTGTCAGGCAGTCAAATAGAATGACAAAGGCAGAGAATGCTGCCACTTGACCCATTGAGCTTACATTGACTCTTTAAAAGTGCAATCAAGTTCTTCTCTGTAACCCTACAATATTCTTCAAGTATTCTCCTACACGCTTCTCAAATTTACTAATGGATTTGCATCCACCATCCTTTAGTTAGTACATGTCAGATCAGAACTTGCTGTATGAGAAGACTTCAAAATCAATTGCTCTTTTGGCAATTATCTTAAGCCCTACACTTTTGATTACTGATCCTTCAACAGGTGGAAACACTTATCTTAAATCTCCATTTAGCCATTCCTGTTTGAGAGAAGAGCTAATTGACTGCCTTGTTCCACAGCCTGGAGACACAAGAGGCTGAAGATACTGGAATACAGAACAGAAAAAAACAACAAATTCTTGGGGAACTCAGCATCTATGGAGGGAAATGTTTGAGGTTAGAGTGCAACATGGTAGCATAGCGGTTAGTGTAACATTATTACAGTGCCAACTGTACAATCGGGGTTCAATTCCCACTGATGTCTGTAAGGAGTTTGTAACTTCTCCCTGTGGCAGTGTGGGTTTCCTCCGAGTGCTCCCGTCTCCTCCCATGAGTTAGGGTTATTAAGTTGTAGGCATGCTGTGTTGGCACCAGAAGCATGGCAACACTTGTGGGCTACCCCCAGCAGTGTGTTGGTCCTTGACGTAACCAATACATTTCTCTGTATGTTTCAATGTACATGTAACAAATAAAGATAATCTTTTTAAAAATCTTCATCTTCATCTGGACTGGCAAAGTGTCTCTACCCAAAACATCATTTTCCTCTATGGCTACTGCTTGGCCTGCTGTCTGTTTTTGCTCTACAGGCTGGTCATTTTCTCTTTACATTAATCATGAGAACACATATATGGCATAAAACAGTTCATTTCACACAAGATTTTAATGCTTTTTCTAATTAATAATGGAGTGAGCCACGGTTTTAAAAGATGAATTACATGGAATATCAGCTTAAAATCACATAAGAACAAAAGAAGAATTTGACCAGTACCCAATATAGGGTGCCTCCATATCATTCAAACATTCTTTATTCCACGTTGAAGTAGGTCACATTTGCAAATATGGCTATAAAATTTCCATTCCAATTAATTCCTGACCACTAAATTCAGAACCAATGCAAGGTGACTCCCATGACAAGAGATTTTGCAGATGCTGGAAATCTTGAGTAACACATACAAAATGCTGGAGGAACTCAGCAAGTCAGACAGCATCAATGGAGAGGAATAAACAGTCAATGTTTTGAGCCAGTCCTGACGAAAGGTCTCAACCCAAAACATTTAATGTTTATTCCCCTCCATAGATGCTGCCTGACCTGCTAAGTTCCTCCAGCATTTTGTGTGTGTTGATTTATATTCTGCACTCTACTGAATGTCCATTTTCATTGGAAGTTTATAAAGCAAATTGATTTACAAATGTAACCCATAGGAGATTAAAGGCATGCATGAATAGTTGCTGGAAATTTAGCATAAAAGAGAATGTTGTAAATAGATCAGAGAACATAGGCCACTTCTGATATGAACTGGAAAGGCTGAATATCTGAAATAGTTTTCAGCCTATTGTGTTTCGCTCTGATCATCTCATTATAGGAAGGATACGGAAGCTTTAGAGAGGGTGCAGAGGAGATTTAACAGGATGCTTCTTGGATTGAGAACATGTCTCATGAGGATAGGTTGTGTGAGCTAAGGCTTTTCTCTCTGGAGCATAGGAAGATGAGAGGTGATTTGACAGAGGTGTACAAGATGATAAGAGGTATAGAGTGGAGAGCCAGCGTCTTTTTCCCAGGGTGGCAATGGCTGATATGAGAAGGCATCATTTTAAGGCGATTGGAAAAAAGTACAGGGTGGATGCCAGAGGCAGGTTTTCAGTATAACTTTGGCAGAGCAGTGGAAGAGGCCAAAAACAAAGAGCTAAGGGAGTAAGTGGGAAGAAGAATTAGTGAGAGCAACTGTAAACTCAGGGTCGCTACTGCAGATGGAATGGAAGAATTCTGAAAATCAGTCAGCCAATTTGATGTCTCCATTGTAGAGAAGGCCACATCATGCGTACTGACAGGAGTACACTAAACGAGAAGGGAAACAAGTGACTTGCTGCTTCACCCAGGAGGAGTGACTGGGTGCTTGGATGGTGAAAAAGGTGAACAGGTGAAGCATCTCCTGTGGTTGTATGGGAAAGTTTTGTGAGAAGAGGAGTGGGCGATAGTGGTGATGAATGATCCAGGGAGTTAAGGGGTGAACAGTCCATTTGGAATGCAGAAGGGGAAAGGGAGTTGAAAATATGTCTGGTGATAGGATATGTTGTGGAGGATAACCTCCTGAATGCAGAGGCAGGGGTATAGGGATGGTGTGCTGCTGTGGAAAATAAAGGCAAGGGCAACTCTTACTTTGCTTTGGGTGGGAGGAAAGGTGGTGAGAGTCTACATGCAGAAAATGTTTTATGAGAGTCCTGACAACTATGGTGGACCAGAAAAGACAGTTAAGGAAGAATTATGACATACAGAACTGTATGGAAGTATCTTCATCAGAATAGATTCAAGGGACCCACAGAAACTGGGATAAAGGCATGCAGTTCATTTCAGAAGGATGGGAAGTAGTATGGTCACAACTGCTGTGGGAATCTATGGGCACAAAATGAATATTTGTACTTAAAACCTATGCCCTGAGGAGAAACAGCAGTCAAAGGGATGAAGAAGAATCATGTGAAAAAGAAAGCAGAGGCTAAATTGGCAGCAAAGGTGGTGAAATGCTCAAGTTTGTGTGAAGCTAGAAAGTAATCATCAGTGTATTGGAAAAAGAGGTGATGGAGAGAGCCAGAGGGCAATTGAAACAAGGACTATCAAATCGATTGCAAAAATGTGGTGAGTGCACATGTGGCCAATTGATCGCATGGTAAATTGATTGGGTCTCCTATGTGCAAAGGACTCTGTTTTGGGTGCCAGGTTTCGAGCGTGTACACGCCTTTCATCTCAGCAGGCCTGGTTTGTAGCTCCCACACTGTAAATTGCCCTGCGGGTCTGTTACTAACATGACTCAGTAGTCATTGTTCTTGCCCCACAGATACGTCACGTGTTCCAAATAGCCACAAAGAGATAGGCATACTTTTTTATTGCAGGTTATGTTTGTGTGCAGCCTGTCTAGTCATGGGCATAAAGCTATAGCAAGAACAATAGAGGGAACAATTTCCTATCACATCTTCTTGTTGTTCGTTTTTGTACCTTGTGGCGCATCGGGTGGCATTTTTTGCTGTATCCTTAGCATTTGTGTTTTTTACGAGGAGTTGCTAGCTCAATGCTCAACCCAGCACGGATGGAAAGTGTGCAAGAAGCAGACCGGACCATTTGCCTCGAAGTCCGGTGCTGATGCCACTACACCACCAGCAGGATCACATATCACATCTTGAGGATAATCAAAAATATACAATGAAAAATCAATCAGTATTATCAGCAATGAGATGGGTAATTTCTTTTTAAAAAAATTTCTATAAAGCCATGTGTAGTTCTATGCGAACCTTACAGGCATAAATGTGCTTGATTCTCTCAAATGCCACACAAAATAATAACCAGGTTGTTGAATGACATGTTCCCATTTTCAACATGATTATCATGTACTCTAAAAATGGCAGATTTGTAATTTTCAAATTGGGGGTATAAAACCTGTCAATGGCTCACTTTCAAAACATTTTACTATATTCACTTAATCTAAACTCTTTATTTTTCTACTTGAAATACAGTGGATTCTAGTTAATTGGGACATATCAGGATAAGTACATTCTGGCTCAATTAGCTGAAGTTTCATGGAAATAGTTAAAGAGTATAAGGAAGGCAAACTATTGTTTAACTAAGTGACAATTTATGTATTTAAATGAAATACAGAACAAATTAGAACACTACCAATACAATGACAGTACGACAAAACTGTATATTAGTTCCAAATAGTTATCAACATTGGAATTCATCCAGTGTACACTGCCGTGGTCTTTTGATTGATTTTAAATGAACAAAATTAGCAAAGACACCTATTGCAGATAGTGGACAGCCTTCATACAATGCTTTAGATGACTGCATCCTTCAAATCTTCATTTCCATTGTAACATTCTAGATGATTGTTGATACCTTAAAATTCTTTGTAGTTGTGAACTTGCTGAAGTAATGAAATCATTTCATTTTTAGTCCCAGACATTTCTCTCAACTCCAAGCCTGAAGGCTTGAAACCGCAATGAGCAAAACAATTCTAAATTATCTTACTGCTTATTTCTCACCAACTATCAGTGACAACAATCACTGCTTTTTGAACACAAACATCAGCAACTGATGCTATTTAAAAACTGATCGCTCTAAGCACGGTGTAGTGTCTAACGGCCACGCAAGTGCACACGACCGACACCTATTGGAAACTGTTCGGCAACAGTTTGCTGCCCTATTTAAGCGACATAGTGTCCCAAATAAACAAAAGGAATCCAGGCTATTTTGCGTTGCCCCAAATAAACAGCTGCCCTGATTAACTGATGGCCAAATTAACCATAATCCACTGTATTTTTTTCTTGATTTTTGACAAATCATGGAACACATTTAGCCACTTTTAAAGATGTTTCTTTAAAAAAAAAAATTGAATATAAGCTTCTCTTGTGTTCAATTTCAATATGAAGTGCAGTGGTTCTCACTGGGGGTTATTTTGCCATTCTATCATCCACAGTGCTGTAGAGGACCATAAGACATAAGAAGCAGAATTAGGCCATTTGGTATTATCAATTATAACTGCTGTTGATTTGTTTAGAATACTAAAGTGCTTTCATGCTGACTAAGGCTGCATTGGACTCCATCATAGGGATATGCACGCATAATTTGATAATGTCCTGCGTTGGGATGTTACATTTTGTTTCAATTCAGTGACCACTTTATCAGGTACACCTGTACACCTGCTTGTTAATGCAAATATTTAATCAGCCAATATCGTGGCAGGAACTCAATGCATAAAAGCATGCAGACATGATCAAGAGGCTTAGTTGTTGTTCAGACCAAACATCTGAATGGGGAAGATGTGTGACTTTAACTGTGGAATGATTGTTGGTGCCAGATTGTTGGTTTGAGTATCTCAGAAACTGCTGATCTCCTGGGATTTTCACACACAACAGTCTCTAGAGTTTACAGAGAATGGTGCATAAAACAAAAAAAAAATCTAGTGAGCTGCATTTCTCAGTGAGTGAAAATTTAATGAGAGAGGTCAAAGGAGAATGACCAGGCTGGTTCAAGCTAACAGGAAGGCAATAGTAACTCATATAACCACACGTTACAACAGTGGTGTGCAGAAGAGCATCTCTGAACACACAACACATTAAAACTTGAAGTGAATGGAATACAGCAGCAGAAGACCATGAAGTACCCCATAAAGTGGCCAGAGAGTAGAATAAAGTGGTGACAGATGGGATCATGCCTTAGGACCACTGAACATTAGCCAATCAACTGCTTAATTAAGCTAGCTGCTGATGTTAATAGGACAATGTTGTATCTTATATCCACTCCACTTCAATACTATCTCAATATTAAACAGCAATGATAAGAGAAGCAGCACCAATGTAAAAAAATAATTCTTAAACTGCATCTCTGACATAATCATTTAGCCTTAAACACAGTGGAACCAGTCATGAGGCTGGACAGGTTGAATCACCTGGACTGAGGACATAGAGGGAAATCAGGTGGGGATGACTGTACTATGTGGCAGAAAAATTAGGCTCGCTCCATTATGAGAATGCATTTCTCTCCATTCAGTTGCCTCTAAAACCTAGTATACAACACAGTTGTAGAAAATTCTATCCTTGTACTTGATATGTTCACATGTTGCTCAGTCATCCCTCTTTAATTCCAAAGCAACATACCATGTGCTGGAGGGACTCACTGGGTTGGATAGTATCTATACAGGGAAATGGAAGTTGATGTTTCCAGTTGAAACTGTTCCATTTGCCTCCATAGATGCTGCCTGGCCCGTTGAGGGTTGCTCCAAATTCCAGCATCAGCAGTCATTTAAATCCCTGTTTATCCAAAAATATTTATACAACTTGGCTGACTCTGTGGTTAAGAAGGGGTACAGTGTATTGGCCTGCATCAATCGTGGAAATGAATTTAGGAACCGAGAGGTAATGTTGCAGTTATACAGGACCCTGGAGTACTGTGCTCAGTTCTGGTCACCTCACTACAGGAAGGATGTGGAAACCATAGAAAGGGTGCAGAGGAGATTTGTAAGGATGTTGCCTGGATTGGGGAGCATGACTTATGAGAATAAGTTGAGTGAGCTCAGCCTTTTTTCCTTGGAGTGAAGGAGGATGAGACCTGATAGAGGTGTACAAGATGATGAGAGGCATTGATCATGTGGATAGTCAGAGGCTATTTCCCCAGGGCTGAAATGGTTGCCACAAGAGAACACAGGTTTAAGTTGCTGGGGAGTAGGTACAGAGATGTCAGGGGTAAGTTTTTTTTTACGCAGAGAGTGGTGGAGTGCGTGAAATGGGCTGCCGGCAATAGTGGTGGAGGCGGATACGATGGGGTCTTTTAAGAGACTTTTAGATAGGTACATGGAGCTTAGTAAAATAGAGGGCTATAGGTAAGCCTAGTAATTTCTAAGGTAGGGACATGATTGCCACAACTTTGTGGGCCAAAGGGCCTGTATTGTGCTGTAGGCTTTCTATGTTTCTAACTATAAAAAGGTGGATATACAGTCCTGTGCAAAGGCCTGAAGTTTAAAACTTTTGCACAGTACTGCAGTAATTTTATGTATTGCACTGTACAGCTGCCACAGAAAAAAAATTTCATGACATATATGAGTGATGATAAACCTGATTCTGATATGGGTCTCTGTTGTGGACTGAGAGTGGGAAGGGGGCAGGGAGAGGGGAATCATGGTTAGAATATTTTCGCAATGTCCTATTATTTTAGAACTAAGATTAGGCACAAAAACAAAAAGTTAACCCAATCTGCAGTTGGTTTAGAAGCAAGTGGATCATGAGATAATCCAATGTGTTCCCCAACTGGACGCAGCCAGATTCAGTTCTCAATGTTGACTAGCTGACTGATCTCATCTGGAATATTGGCTGGTATATTGCAACCAATTTCGATGTTGCAGAACAAAGGGGAGGATTTTTAAAATTTCATTTAGAGATACAGTCCAGCCCAACAAGCCTGTGCTGCCAAATTACACGCATGTGGCCAATGAACGTTTTTGGAACACGGGAAGAAACCAGACCATCTGAAGGAAAGCCATGTGGTCAAAGGGAGAATGTACAAACTCCCTACAGACAGAAACAGGAATTCAAATTGGGTCACTGGAGCTGTAAAAGCATAACACCGACCGCTACATTACCATGCTGCTCATCAACCAAGATTTCCATTCCTCTCCAGTGATTTGGACAAAACAATAGCTATATTCAGTGGGGTAAAATATCGTGCTCTTACTGTAATTTCACAAACAGTGTATGTTGATCCACTTGAAGAAAGGCTCCAGCAGGTAAACGATGCCTGTAAAATCTCATTCTAGAATAAAGTCATTGCCTTCAGGGCAGCAAGAGTGCAGGAAAAGAAATGGCAAGCAGAAAAAAAAGCGAGTAGTGTTTCATTTTTTTGTACTATATTAAATCTGATTCCCAGACCAGTCACACAGGAATTACATCAGAGAATATTGCAGACATTACAGTAATTGGCCAAAACAAAACCATAATGAGCATAGTTAAAAATATTCTTACAAACAAATGTTAATACAGTTATCATTATACGTGACCTTCCTTCCCTAAATAATTCAATTTTCTTTCCCATTTTGGCCTTCTTGATCTGTCCTAGAGCAGCATTCTTTCCCATGATTTGATTTAACAGTTTGGGAGATCGTGTGCACAAATGGTTGCTAAGTTTCCTCCATAGAAAATGAGCTGATGTTATGGAGCTACATAACTGTTGCTGGTTAAATTACTTGCCTGAAACAGCTGGATATTGCAAAGGTTAACTCACCATTCAGGTCCCACAGAATAATATTAATACAGGTTAAACACACAAGACTATTACTTTACTACACTACAGAACAATGTTGCCATATACGAAGGAAAAAGCTTCTCAGTGTACACGACTGACAGGCCAAGGTCTTCAAAGTTCAAAGTAAATTTATTATCAAAATACATATATGTCACTATATACAATCCTGACATTCATTTTCTCGCAGGTATACTCAATAAATCCAATAACCATAATAGAATCAATGAAAGGCCGCTTCAACAGGGCAGACAACCTGTGTGCAAAAGACAATAAACTGTGCAAATAAAAAAAAGGAAAAAATAAATAAGTAATAAGTATTGAGAACATGAGATGAAGTGTCCTTGAAAGCGAGTCCATTGGCTGTGGGAACAGTTCAGTGATGGGGCAAGTGAAGTTGAGTTAAGTTATCCGCTCTGGTTGATGATTGAAGGGTAATAACTGTTCCTGAACCTGGTGTGGGTTCAGAGGCTCCTGTACCTTCTTCCTGATGGCAGCAGTGTGAAAAGAGCACGGCCTAGATGGTGGGGGTCCTTAATGATGGATGCTGCTTTCTGTGACAGCGCTCCATACAGATGTGCTCAATGGTGGGGAGGGCTTTACCCATGATGGACTTTGCCATATCCACTACTTCTTGTAGGATTTTCCATTCAAGAGCATTAGTGTTTCCATACCAGGCTGTGATGCAGCCAGTCAATGTACTCTCCACCACACATCTATAGAAGTTTGTCAAAGTTTTAGATGTCATGCCGAATCTTCGCAAACTTCTATGAAAGCAGAGGCGCTGCCAGGCTTTCTGTGTAATTGCACTTACATGCTGGGCCCAAGACAGGTCCTCTGAAATGATAACACTGAGGAATTTAAATTTGTGACCCTCTCCACCTCTGATCGGTCTCTGATAACTTTTTATTGAAAAACACCAACCTGAACAGGTCGTGGTATTAAACATTTCTTATGCAAAGAAATCAAACTGAATGAGTCCCAAGCTCAGAAAGCCTTTCTCAAAGTGCAATCTGTGCATTAGGCAGTGAGGGGATCGGGTTCCAGACAGCAAGGCCAAAATAAAAAAGTTACTCTTTTTGTTCATCAGATGCCAAGCAATCCTTCTCAGTGCACGTACATACACAAGCAGCAATATATTCCTCACATCATTCCAACCCTGCAAGTAACTTGTATACAGATCAGAGAAAGACCACACAGACAGAAATGTTTCTCCAAGTATTCTGTTACTTGTCTTTCTTCTCCTCCCCTTCCTACCTCACACTGTTCTTAAGAGTTTCAGCCTCTCCTCCCTTTTGCTGCCCTCACATGATGGAGGCTTTTAATCAAAACCGTCAGAAGAATTACAGCAAAGTAAATCCTTTCAAGGTCATGTGGCTGAGCATGTCTTTAGTGTGGGAGTTAAATTGTTAGAGGATTGAAATATGCTGTATAATGTTAACATTAATAAATGTGACCTATAATCGGGCATTATATTAACATTAAAACTTCACAGGAACGTTGTAGTCTTATTTTCAACCTTGCTTCATGAAGACACTAACTTTGCGTGATCACCAATATCATATGCAAACAAGCAGACTGAACATCAGAAAGCTATTCAACTGTGAAAGAGATTAACTTACAAGCCTGGACCATCAGTTCACTGCCTTGTCTACTGCCAAGCACTTATTGAAAACTGGGAATTTGATTACCACAATTTCTATCCTTTAATTTTGGTGACCAAGGATGAGGTGCTTTGTTGGTATTCCAGACTCCAAGAATTTGGTGCACATAATTTCCTTGTTTAAAACAAAAGTTAAGAAACCGCAAGGGTAAAAAGACGCTGATGCCAAAGTATGATATATTATCAAAGTGCGTTGCTTGTTATCTTCAGATTCATTTTTTTGCAGGCGTTTACTTGAAAATTAAGTAATGCAATTGAATTTATGAAAAAAATATACATTAAGGCTGATAAACAATGTGCAAAAGACAAATAGTGCAAAGAAATAAAAAAGTACTGAGAATGAGTTGTAAAGGGTCATTGAGAGTGAGTCTGTAGGTTGTAGAAACAGTTCAGCTTGTTAAATGAGTTATATACAGACCCCCGAACAGCAGCTAGTTTGTAACAATGGGAAATAGAAAAGGCATGTAAAAGGGCAATGATACAATAGTCATGGGGGATTTCAATATGCAGGTAGACTAGGAAAATCAATTTGGTGCTAGATCCCAAAAGAAGTAGTTTATAGAATGCCTATAAAATGGCATTTTAGAGCAGCTTGTGGTCAAGCCCACTAGGGAAAAGGCAACTCTGGATTGGGTGTCATGTAATGAACCAGACTTGATTAGGGAGTGTGTGGAAAGGAACCCTTAGGTAGCAGTGATCATAATATGACAGCATTCGCCTTGTAGTTTAACAGGGAGAAACTAAATTCCGATGTATCGGTACTACGGTTAAGCAAAGGTAACAACAGAAGCAAGAGAGAGGAGCTGGCCACAGTTGATTGGAAAGGGACACTAGCAGAGATGATGGCAGAGTGGCAATGGCTGGAGTTTCTAGGTGCAATGTGGAAGGCACAGGATAGATACATCCCAAAGAAGAAGTAGTATTCTAAAGGGAAGATGAGGTAACTGCGGCTGACAAGTCAAAGACCGCATAAAAAGAAAAGAATAGCAAGATAGCAAAAATATGTGGAAGCTAGAGGATTAGGGAGCTTTTAAAAAGCAACAGAAAACAACTAAAAAAGCAATTAGGAGTATAAAGAAATTAGGTAAGCTAGCCAATAATATAAAAGAGGATACCAAAAGTTTTTTTCCAGATACATATAAAGAGTAAAAGGGAGGCAAAGAGTGGTTATCAGACCACTGAAAAGGTGGTAATGGGGAACAAAAAGGCAATTCAGCCATAATCTTGAATGGCAGGGTAGGGTCCAAGTGGCCTAACCACACTTCTTATGCCCTAAATGTGAGGTCAGAAGACCCACTAATATAGTTTGTATGCATAGTTGTTGTAAATTAGATAGTCAGGACTATAATTATTTGAAGGATACACCAGTCACCAGCAAGTTTATGCAAAATGCTGTTACTTCGTTTGAAACTGACACAACACCAGTGAAAGAGCTAACAAAATGAAGGGCAATTTTCAAGGTTTTGCTCCTGATTGTAATCCATACTCTCACAGAAAGTATATATGTATGTTTATTAAAGGAACACAATTGGTGTAGGCATAGAAATCCCATGGATGTGTAATAGCGAGTACCCAGCATCTACAGAACCATTTCTGAGCAAACATTAATGCCTTGAAGACAGAGATGAAGTAAACAGAATTTGAATAGAAAGTTCAGGATTATAGACACTAACCAACCAGATGAGATATTCCACATACCATAACCAATGACAGTAATGCAAATTGAAAAGTTTACAAATAATTTGGGAAGCATTTGTGTAACAAGATGCAAATTTTTACAGATATTTGTGTCATAAAGGATACCATTCTTGCAAAAATTGCTAAATTTTACTCCTACACAATAATGGGCTGGTCCTGGAGGCATAAACAGGGAGATGTAATGTGGCTTGTATCTTGTTTGAAGTTATTTCCCCTCCTCCTCTCCTGGGGAAGCTGGCTCCAGCTGGAGTCTATTTCCATAGGGCTGGGTGGGTTTTTTTGAACCACATCCAACTACTCATTCTTCATGAGTGAATCTGGACAACAAACATTCTTCTCCAGCATCACATCTCTGAAGGCATATTTTCCACCAGGGGTTACTGGATGTCTAGCAGGAAGCCTTCATCTCTCTGGCCAAACTGTCAGTTACATCATACACCTATTGTCACCCAGTCAAGCCAATTCTTGCTGACATATATTTCCGTAGGTTGTCAATGTATTTCTCTCAGGACCAGCATGAGATGCAATTATATTAAATTACCACATTTCTTTGTGATACAGCTAATAATTTACTCTATACAAAGCTATAATATGAAACATGATTACAGACACTCCACAAGCAATGTGCAGCTTCTTTCTAACTAATGCAAAGCATATTACTTTGTTACTATTAATAATACAATTTCTAAAGCAGACCTGCCCCAACAGCTCAGGAATTACCTTTCATTATGTTTTGGTATGTATGTTCTGCAACAAAAGGATGCAAAACCACAGCTAAAGGAATATTTCAAATCTTACTAGTGGGCAGCACGACAACAGTAGTTCAGGAATGGAGAATACAAGAGGATGCAACTGCTTGTCATTTCTCAGTTCAACAGAAGAAGGACAGATTCTCTAGTGCGTGGAGCACTGCAGAGTGGTGAAGTTTTAATTTTTTCCCCTAAATTCCTCCTGACATTGAATAGGTAAATCTCACAATCAGACACACTGGTTAAACTACTACCTGTCGCAACAGGCAGTGGCCTATTTCAAAGGAGTAAGCCAGAAATGTCCCACAGCGCACAGGAGATAATAAGAGCTCAATTTGAAATAAATATCGCTGCTAAAGTGACTGAGGCAGGAGTTTCTAATTACATCCATTACCACGATGTATGGACACCATGGGATAGCTACGAGGAACAACGCAGTAACACTGTATCAGCTCTGATGGATTTTATATCGTAGATTGAAAAATTGAACAGTGTGATTCGAAAGGATCTATAAACCCCACCAACTCCAGTCTAAGCATTTTAACTCAGCATAGAATATCCCTGGCCTTCCTCACAAGCCAGGAAATTAAAATTCCTCGTCATTGGGTTCTGGATTAAATGTACGATTTCATTAAAACATCATAGATCATTGTCATGGCTATTGCAAAGAAAAAAAGCGCACATGCCAAAATCTCTTAATGAGTGCCAATGTGATTCTGAATTCATCATCTGAAGCTGTTCCCACCGTATCTACCACCAGTTACAGATCGGCAACCAATACTTCCAGAGCCTCCAGTCACAACACAAGCAATATTCTCAAAGCTAACTGCATTGCTCAGTAGTTTCAGTTTAAGTGTGAACGTACTAAGACATCCATCATTATTTCTTAATATCTCTTTCTCAGACACACTTATGTGTGCGCGCACGTATACACACACACACGTAAAATACTACTGCTCTGCTCAACTTAACCAGTGCAGATGTACTGAAAATCAAACTGAAGGAAACAAAAGCCACACTCGAGGTGCCAAATGATACATTTTCTGAATCTTCTTTTCTAAGAGAAAAATCAATAACTTCATGTTTCTGCTGATTAAAGGGGTTAAGTCCAAACCCTTAATCAAATGTGACCTTTCTGAGTGGAGGAAGAGATTCATCAAACCCATCTGTTACAACAACAAAGGGAATGAGATGTGACAAGCAGCGCAAAGTAACAGAGAAGATAAATGGCATAGACTGAAGAGACAAGAGACAATCCTTACTACAGACTCCTTTCATTTAAAGGAAAATTCTTAACCTCCTGAAACTAAATAGGTATTAGCATGTCCTTGAGCTCCTTACCACAACTCCTAAAATGAAACCTCAATTTTTGAATGAAATGTTGACATCTGCAAATAACCTTTAACCTCCCTTAGAGGATACTTCCAGCAAAATTCAACAGACAAGGCATAACCATGGAATACTACCAGTTAAAAGCTTCATTAGTCTGGAGCCATTTGCAGGCAAGCACTTCCTGTTGACAAACGTTCAAATAAACCATTTATTTTGTTGATCACACTCTAATAAAATGCAAAATCGCTCAAGAAGCATCCCTACAGTGCTCCCATAGCAACACAAGGGCAATAATTATTACATCCAATGCAGACCACCCTGCCGCCTTCCCCTCATCACACCACCCCCCACAATGACCCTTCCTCCTGCAAGTTAATAGCACTTGAGACCTGCCAATTTCATCCATTATCTGATCTCAATGCTGGTACCAAATTGCTTTGCCTGCTAAGTCAAACATTTAACTGAACAATCACATAATGCATTTTCAGCTAAAATATCTTTCAGAGCCAATAGGAACACTGCTGAATTCTTTGTTAACGGTTCTAAAACCAATCTCTGACTCATAGTTTTCACGTATTACTTGTTTAGTTGTTTGTCGTTCTACATCTAATAATACAATGGAAGATCTTCTGTTTGAATATCCTCAATCTAAAAATAACCAAAATGCAAATGCTCGCATTTAGAATTTCAACTAAAAGGGATTCGATGTTTCTGTGGATTGCCAGAACTCTGGTATTTAGATAAATGCAATAAAATCACACATTGAACATTTTACACTGCATACAATAATTTGAATTAGCAACCAATGACAATTTAAAAGTATGTGGATATACAAAAATGTCACTGTCAAAAATCAATGTTTATAGCATGAATCAACCTATACTTTAAATGCTGCTTAGTCCCAAAGATTTCAGACATACACCCTGTAATCTTTCCCACTGCATATTCCCATATCCACATTTATAGTAGCAACTGCTTAAGTTTACGCTATGCCATAAATGTGTCTCGTATCAAGTAACAAACAGTGCTGCAATGCCTCAGTTGCAGTTTTTTCTAACATTTGCTTTTAACTTGAGTATAACTTTTTTAACTTGACCCTCACCAATTTTTATCAATACACCACAGAAAGCATCCTCTCCTGGTGCATTACACCTTGGTACGGCAACTGTGCTGCCTGAGACCACAAGAAACTGCAGAGAATTGTGGACATATCCCGACACATCAGAGAAACCAGCTTTCCCTCCATGGACTCTGTCTACACTTCTCGATGCCTTGGTAAAGCAGCCAGCTTCATCAAATACCCCATCCACCCCAGACATTCTCTCTTCTTCCCTCTCCCATAAAAGCCTGAAAGCACATAATATCAGGCTCAAGGACAGATTCTACCCCACTGTTATAATGGACTCATGAATTCGCAACCTACCTTGTTATGGCCTTGCATCTATTTGTCTGCACTGCACTTCCTCTGTAACTTTGACACATTATTTTGCATTCTGTTCTTGTTTTCCCTTGTACTATGTCAATGCACTGATGTGATGAAATAATCTGTATGAATGTCATGCAGAACAAAGTTTTTCACTGTACCTTGCTACATGTGACACAGATAAACCAATGAATAAACTAGTGATAACACCACACTTCTAGGTATTATGCCTCGTGTTTATCCAGCTTCCCGTTTAATACACTAATGTAATTTTTTTAACTGTATCCTGCGGTAGTCAGCTTCACATTCCAACAATGTTCTATTAATGCAATGATACATTCCGAGTAGGAAACAACTTGTACAATAACCACAAATATGTAAGATGCTTAGCTTTTTAAACTACATTGACATGTTTCCATTTCTGCACCAGAATAGATGGCTAAACTGTTTGGCAAACAACTTCTACCCATCTGTAACCTGTAACTAGCAACTAACAACCAGTTCCATTTCAACAGTATGAAGGTACATCACAGCAGTATTAGCAAATAAGGTTTGACACCATACACCAAAGGAAAAAAAAAGGACATGAACTAAACACTTAGTAAAAGAAAATAATTTGGCCCTGTAGGAGGAATTAGCAATTTCGAGTAAGGAGGAAATTCCAGTGAAGGAATGACAATTAAGTGAAAGGGGTGAAGTGTGGCATGGTAGAACAGTGGTCACAACATTGCTTTACAGTGCCAGCTATAAGATTGGTTTGATTCCTGCTGCTGTCTGTTAAGGATTTTGTACATTCTCCTTGTGACTGCATGGGTTTCCTCCGAGTGCTCCAGCTTTCTCCCACATTCCAAATGTATGATTAGGGTTAGTAAATTGTGGCATGCTATGTTGGTCCTGGAAGCATGACGACTTTTGCAGGCTGCCCCAGCACGAATCCTAGCAGATTTGATTTTATGCAAACAATGCATTTCACTCTATGCTTTGTACATGTGACAAATAAAGCAAATTTTTAAACCTTAACTAAAATCCACTATTTAATACTGGAGATGTACAAGGAACTACCTGGAGGTACTCAGACTTTGCTTCTTTCCTTCCCGCCACCTGTGTTCTTTAATAACTAAGGTACACTCACTTTCTTCAGAACATACCAAGGGTGATTGATAAGTATGTGGCCTAAGGTAAGAGGAGTCACTTTTAGAAAACCTAGCACGTTTATTTTTCCTACATTTACACACTTAGTCCAGCGGTCGTGGAGCATACGGATCCCTTCTTTGTAGAAGTCGGCATTTTGGACCTCCAGAAGTGGTCCACAGCAGGGGTGATTGATTAGTTCATGGCCTAAGGTAGAAGGAGATGTTATTAACTTCAAACTTTCTGCATTTTCACTCAAAGAGTTGAACTGCACGTGCATGTAACAAGCGCTGTATAACTCATCTCCCTCTACCCTAGGCCATGAACTTATCAATCACCCCTGCTGTGGACCACTTCTACAAAGAAGGGATCCGTATGCTCCAGGACCACTGGACTAAGTGTGTAAATGTAGGAGGGGCTATGTTGAAAAATAAATGTGCTAGGTTTTCTAAAATTGACTCCTTCTACCTTAGGTCACGAACTTATCAATCACCCCTCGTAAAGACTGGCATTGACCTTCTGGGTGAATGGCCTATTTCTGTGCTGTAAACAGATGACAAGGTTAGATGGTGAAAGTTAATTGTTTGTGGAATTTCGGACAGCAAGTTTACTTCTAGCACTTAAGTGCAAAAGCTTCAATATTCCAAAGTCAGAAGAAGAAAAAGATTGCATTTTGCCAAGTCAGTACTCAGCAAAGTTAAATTGAGCATCTGACACACCCTTTTTAGGCACAGAACAATACAGCAATTAGATTTCATCTGACCCTCGATGAAACTACAAGGTTCCATCCATTTCACTTCCAAATATACTTTAATCATATTTATTATGTTGTAACTACACATGAAGTACCTCAAGTAATGGTTGATAATAATGTATGTGAAGAACTTTTTAAAACTTTTCCAGTTTTGCTCCAGACTAAACACCAGTAGCACCCTCAGTACCTGAAGGCCTCTATCTAGAATAAACATTGTGAACAATGCAGCACCGTGTTGGATCATTGTTACAACAATACAAACTGATAAATCCCAATTATTCTGGATCCCAGCATCGGCAGATTTTCTCTTGTTAACTGTAGATCCCTGCTGACTTCAAAGGATTGAATTACAGTACGGTATATCAAAAATGCTTTTATTCAGAAGATTGAAATGAGTTGGAAATTATTAATAAAATAATAGACTGATCTGAATAAAAGCACAGAAAATGCAGTGTCTGCTTGGAACAATAGTCCCCCCACTTCCCTTTCTCCTATGGTCCACTCTCCTCTCCTATCAGATTCCTTCTTCCCCAACCCTTTACCTTTCCCATCCACTCAACTTCACCGATCACCTTCTAGCTAGCCTCCTTCCCCTCCCCCCACCTTTTTTTATTCTGGCATCCTCCCCATTTCTTTTCAATCCTGAGGAAGGGCTTTGGCCCAAAACGTTGACTGTTTATTAATTTCCATAGATGCTGACTGACCTGCTGAGTTCCTCCAGCATTTTGCGTGTGTTGCTTGGATTTATAGTATCTACAGACATACTCGTCCCTGGATAAGTCTGATTTTTTAATATATATTAGTTGGTTATTCTGATGATTCAGTGAGTTTCCCTAATGAACAAAGGTGATTCCAGGATAACTACCTTGCTTATCCTAATTCAGCAAAATAAATTCAGTTGAAACATTAAGGATTGACCATTGTGCAAAGCTAATGGAAGGAACAACACCATTCCTATTACTGATTAAATATTTAGAATGGTCCATACAATATTGAATGGAAATAGGTCTGGATTATGCCATAATCTCTCAGATGTGAGCTCCTTACCCTCTCCATTGCCCCTTGACTCAATGGCTTGGCAAGATGCACTAGTATGCCCATCAGATTAATACTAGCCACTTGGGTGAAGTGAAAAAGCCTGCACAGGAGCAGTGGAACAGTGGCTGGTAAGGAGTTATGAAAGCAAAGAATTGTTGTCTTCAAGAAATGAGGAGAGAACAAGGAATTTGAAATCAAATTGTCCAAGAAACTTGGATTAAATATTAATGTGCTGAATTGTAACCGGGGAAACATTCCCCCAAAATGGAGTGCAGCTGTGCACAAATAGGGAGCCTAAGACTTTTACGTAGTACTGTAGTAATTTTATGTATTGTACTGCAGGGCTGTCAAGCCAAGGAGTGCTAATGGGGACAAGCTCCCACTACCTAAAAGTGCTCCTCACGGCATGCGCCTCAAATAGCCTCTGACAACCAAGTCCAACTCTTGGCCTTCTCATGTGGCTTAGCCACTAAGCCCGGCAGAACCGTTTCTACTGACAGGAGAAGGGGCAAAGGCGGGTTCTGGCGCCTTAAAGCCAGTGCTTCGGGTAGATGGAGCTTGTCAGCCTGGGAAGGCAGTCCATCTAAGAGAGGGAAAACTCTGATTTCAAACCTCCGCTGCCTTGCGGCCATACCCACTCATGGGAAAGGCTTCAGGAGTAAACCCGGAGGACAAATCCGGAGCTGGAGTCCCTAAGGCAGTCCAACATTGCCTTCAATCTCATTCTGGCAACTCCTGCGACAACAGTGGTGTCAAGCTGTATCGGCCCTTGCCCTTCCCTTCCCTTGGACAACATTGGTGGTGTGGAGAGGGGAGACCTGCAGCTTGGGCAACTGCCAGTCTTCCATTCAACCTTGTCCAGGCCTGCGCCCTGGAGAGGATACTCCAGTGTTGCCTCACTGCGACAGCACAACATGGAAAGCAGCAGTCTACCGGTTATAAGCCTGCGCTTGATTGGCGTAGAGCAAGGTCCCTTGTGGGCCTCTACAGCCACAACAGACGCTGCTCTACCAACACAGACTGAAGCAAGACTTTCCAGGCGCAGATCCATGGTCTCACGAGACTAACGGATGCCATCATCACTGCAGTGCTGCCGCCGCAAAAAAATTACAAATTTCATGACATAGGAGAGTGCTGATAAACTTGATTCTGATATGGGTCTCTATTGTGGATTGAGAGCGGGAGAGGGGGCAGGGAGAGGGGAAATAATGGTTGGGAAAGAGAGAAGGGAGAAGGGAGGGAGCGGGAACCACCAGAAAGACTTTCTATAATGATCAATAAACCAATTGTTTGGAATCAAATGTGCCTAAGACTTTTGCACAGTACTATACATCATTAATGACAGAAGTACCTTAACCTCTGCCATTTGGTCCCCTGTGATGCATCTTGTTTTTCATAAAATACCTTTTACAAGTTTCATTGTTCATATCTGATTTGAATGTATTAGTTTTACAACCAAATTCGTTTACTGTAATCATAGATGTCAAGACATTTCTAATATATAATATGTAGAAGGGAGGCACAGTAGTGCAGCAGTTTGTGCTGTTGTGTTGCAACTCCAAATCTCCAAGTACCATCCCCACTTTGGGTACCGTCTGTTCTTCCTGTGACTACACGAGTTTCCACTTGGTCGATGGCTCCCTCTCAAGGGCATGCAATGGGATTAACTGGCTCACCTTCTGTACAAGTGAGTGGCAAAATAATTAAAAGGAATTTGATGGGCATGTCATAGAGAATAAACTGAGGGCATTAGAGAAATAAGACTGAGAATGGAATTGATGGGATTGCTCCACTGAGTGCTGGCATGGACAAGATGTGTCAAATGGCTTCCAATCATGAAATATTTCACAACCCAGTTCATATGAAAGATAAATCTTGGGAAGGCTATGGGAAAGCCAAATAAATTTAGCTGTAAAATGAAAGTTAGGAACAAGTCACTCTTCATTTAACAAAATTGTTTTTTTGATCTCATTCCAACTAGTGAAAAATTGTGAGGCAATGAAAAGGAGTGATGGTGAAAAGGCACCTTGCTTCACCCTTGTGAAATGTCTTGGAAGGTATTACTATATTGCAGAATTATGTCATAGAAATTATTTTTGTGAAATTGAAATTCATGTGAATAATTGTATTAATTATAATGTGAGCATGGTGTGAAAGAGATGAGGTGAACATTCGTGATCATTCTGGAGGAATTCCAGTTTTTCTTCTGGGGAACTGGATCTGGAATAAGCTGATACTCATTATCAAAAAACTGTACACCTGCCCAAGTCTAGCTTCAACCAAGCATACTAAACAGAAGTATCATAGCTAACTCTATTTACATTACAATATAGAGACAACATACAAGATAACAGACGGCTTGTAATATATTACATACTGGGTAATAAATAACCTGGATAAGTGAGTGGCATTATTACCTACTCAAATATCTTGGTCCATGTGAATGAAATACACAGATATACAAATGGTTCAAAATTAGAGGCTCTTGTGGTTACATAATTCAAATTGCAGTGATAAAACTGCTAACTGATTGGCATGGCATGCTTGTTTTGTGTCACATATAAATTCTGCACTTGGAAATATTAGTTCTTATTTTATCTTTGCACCTATATGACTCACAGAAGTAATTAGACCTATGAATATTCCTTTCTTTCCTCTTGCAGTACAATACTCAAGAAATCTAGAATGGTCACCTGCATTTGCCTTGTCCCTTCAGTGTTATATTGAAGTCATAATTAATGTCACTATCCACTAACAATTCAGTTTCACAACTACAATGGACACAGTGATTCTGAAGACTTGCAGTAACAAAAGCATGGATAAAAGCTTTGGTAGGGATAGAAAAGGGCAGCCTGAATGCTGGAAGAGGTTTGTAGTCCATAGCCAGAATAAGAAGGTTGGCCTCCTTCCCTCCCTCCACCTTTCTTTTTTGTCTTCTGCCTCCTTCCTTTCTAGTCCTGATGAAGGGTCTTGGCCCAAAATGTCAAGCGATTACTCCTCTCCAAAGGCTGCTGAAGTTCCTCTAGCATTTTGAGAGTGCTGACAACTCTGTTGACAGTGTTCAAATCCCTCTATGACGATGATGATGGAATACGAATTCAGTTAGTAATACAGAAATTAAAAGGCACATCATTAGTAATGACACCAAAACTATTTTCACAGAAACCCATCTGATTCTCAAAAGGATTTCAAGGGTGCCCTATCCAGTTTGGCCTATGTGCAAATCCAGACTTATCAACATGGTTGATTCAGTTCAGGGTCACTGAGAGATGTTGGCCTTGGTGACAACATCCAGAGCTTGAAAATTTAACAAATTCAGGATTCATGACTTTGATCAATGGCACAGAAGGAAAGGAAACCTGATAGGATGGATAACATATTTGTCCGCAGACGTCTGATTTTATTCAGAACTATGTCGCCTACACCCTCATTCTTGTAATCTACAATGTTAGAAATCTCAGCCAAGAGGGATTATGCTTGTTGGCCAAGAGAGATGACAGTAAAAGCTCATAGTGCAGCAGCAAGAAGATGCAGCAGAGATTTGGGAAATGAATGTTGAGGGTGGTTCCATGCTGATCATAGATGACAGGATTCCAGAGACCTGCTAATGATCATCATTGTGAGGGAAAGATGCCTGGACAACCTACAAGCTCTGGTCAGTAAGAGGACAACACTGAGTGGTGCAGCAGTGAACCCAGTTCAATCCAGACCTTGGATGCCGCTTTTGTGAAGTTTCCATGTGACTACATGGACTTCCCTGGTACCTCCAGTTACTCCCAAAGATATGCTGCTAGGTCAACTGGCCACATAAATTACCTCCAAGTGACATAAGAACTGTGGAGGAGAGTTCATGGACATATGAGCGAATAGATTATAAGGAAATAAAGAGGAAAATGGGACTGATGGGAATACTCTAAGAACTGGCATAAACTCAATGAGCTGAATGGCCACCTGTCCCACAACAAACATAACATGAGCAAGCATGACGAACGAGAGACTGAGGAGAAACACTTATGTTCCTCTCTATCCGCAAGTAATGCTGTAAAGACACTGATTTATAGATTCAGCCTCCCTGTCCCTGTTCCACAACACTCCAAAGTCCAGAGCATGCTTTTGGGGTCTGCCACCCACTTAAAATGGCTGAATCAGCTCCTGACCCCAAAGTGAGTGTTATCCCCTGAAATTGTAAGTGGTTACATTTGAGGACAGTTGGGTTTTGGATTGAACATTTTTAAGCTTTAATTTTCCCAGTGTTTATTTGAACACAGCATCCTACAAAGCTGACATAGCAATCAGTTGTATGGATAATAATCCTTTTGATTATATTGGCCAATCAATATTCACATTATTTAACACAAAACAAATGCAATGTTACTTATTTCAATGCAATTTTACTTGAAAAAGCAGCAGTACAGCGAAACGTGAATTGCTAAACTACCCAGCACACTGTCAATCCCAATGTCTGTTGAGGTAGATTATTAAATGTTGCAGGCTCAATAATAATTCAGTAACCATGAAATAATTTCATTGTCAGGAATACTTGCACAGTAATGGATGTGATTTCATCGTGCTAGCCTCCAGTGGTGATAGATTGGCACAGAACATGAAGATAGAGGCTGTGGGGGTGGGGGGGTGGGGTTCGTAGGCAGGAGGTGGAAATAATCAAGGGTGTGAAGCAAGAGAGATAAGGTTTTACAGCATATGAAACATTAGATAGGCAGAAAACAGGAAATGCTCAATATCACAGAAAAGACAGGAATATTTGATGTTAGTCACAATACGAGTTCCTAGAAACTCTATTATCTTGATTCATTCATCAAGCACAGGTTTCATATTCACTTGTCTTTTCACCATTCTGTTTTATTGAAATCAGTAAAATGAAGACTATATTGCATGCTCTCTCATGTACCGTAGTTCATTTAAATGCAATATCAACAAAATGTGCTCGAACAAGCTGATACTTCTAATTATAAACAAAAGCTGTCAGGTTGAAAGATACAAAGATTAAATACTAATCAAAGCAGTAGGACAGTGAAAAGGAGGAGAAACTACAGTAGCTCACTCAGTGGTCCGACCATATCTATCTTCTTTTTGTTAGAGTCTTAGAGTCATGCAGCACAGAAACAGGCACTTCAGCCCACCTCATCCACGCCGACCAAGTTGCCCACCTGAGCTCGACCCATTTGCCTTCGTTTGGCTCTTACCCTCTAAATCTTTCCAATTTATGAACCTGCCTAAATGTCCTTTAAAAACTGTAATTGTACCCGCCTCTATTTTCCATAGCTTCGTCATTTACAGCTTCTTCCATTTACTCATCACCTTCTGTATGGAAAAACTCATCTTTAAAACTTTCCCCTCTCACCTAAAAGCTATTTCCTCTGGTTTTAGCTATGCCCACTACGCTATGTTGGAGATTGTGACCATTTACCTTATCATGCCTCCAATGATTTTGCATACCTCTTTCAGCCTCCTATGCTCTGGAGGAAAGAACAGCCTAGTCAGTCATTCCTTATAATTTAAGTCCTCCAGCCTTAGTAACATTTTTTGGAATCTTTTCTCTATACTTTCCAGTTTAAGGATATATTTGCCGTAGTGAGGAGAGCAGGACTACATACAAACTGCAGTCTCACCAAGATCTTGTAGATTTGTAAAACGATCTAACAACTCCTGTACTCAGTGTCCTGACCGATGAAAGATACAAACACCTTGGGCAGATAGCCAATTTTGCTTTTGTACCTGCAATGATTGGACTATTATGCAAGTAGCTGGTAATAAATCTTCCATTTATTTATTTCAAAGAGATGGCAGAAATGCCATTCTAATGCAAGAATATTTATTGCTATCAAGTGTAACTTAACACAACCTGAATATGATGAGGTTTTAGCATTTTCATTATTTGAATTATGAGTCAAATTTTCTTTAAGTACAGCAGCTCATCATTTACACAATGGTTTTCGTTCATTCTGCAGAAAATACTCCACACACTCCACTAAAACTTGGCACATTTCTTTTTCACATTAATGTTAGTTGACTGGTTGAATTAATACTTCAACAAATGTCTATGCCTAGTCTCATCTATAAAACACATGGAACAGCTTCAAGCTCAAGAGCTTTGCATTAAAACAGCAGAAATCTTCTATCCAGTAACTCTGATCCTTTATATTCTTTCTTCATTTACCATGATGCAATAATATTGTAGAAATATTCTGACTTGCATCATCAGTCCAATTCTTAAAAATGAGGGAGAGTTCACTCTCTTCTCTGTCTTCATATGGTAAAATGGATGTTTGCGCATTCCAGGTAGAAACGTGTCAGCACAATGTCTCCGTCAAAGGCAGCGTTGCTGATACTGCAATAGTTCCTCAGTCAAGCATCGGAGTGTCAACCTAGATTATATGTTCAAGAGTGGAGTGAGGCTTGACTGCAATATTTAGACTAGCAGAGAAAAGAGATTCTTGTGCTTCAATACCACATTTTTTCCCAAAGGGCCATCATTAAGGACCTTCACCATCCAGGTCACGCCCTCTTCTCATAACAACCATCAGAGAGTAGGTACAGGAGTCTGAAGGTGCACACTCAAATGTTTTAGGAACAGATTCTTCCCCTCCACCATCAGAGTTCTGAACAGTTCATAAAACCTATGAATACTCTCACTATTTTGTTCTCTTTTACAATATTTATTTTAATATATTCCCTATTGTGATTTATAGTAACTTTATTGTATTGCACAGCAGCTGAGACCCAAAACATCAACCAGCAATAAATTCCATTAACATTGCACCTGTACACAGTGGCCTCTTTATCAGGTATTTCCTGCACTGAATAAAGTAGCCACTGAGTGTACGTTCGTGGTCTTCTGCTGCTGTAGCCCATCCACTTCAAGGTTGTGCATTCAGAGATGCTCTTCTTCATATCACTGTTGTAATGTGTGGTTATTTAAGTTACTGTTGCCTCCCTGTCAGCATGAACCAGTCTGAACATTCTCCTCTGATCTCTCACTTTAACAAGGCATTTTTGCCCACAGAACAGCCACTCATTGTTTTTTTTTGTTTTTGCACCATTCTCTGTAAACTCATAACTAATTCTCTGAGACTGTTGCGTGTAAAAATCCCAGGAGATTAGCAGTTTCTGAAATACTCAAACCACCCCGTCTGGCACCAACAATCATTCCACGGTCAAAGTCACTGAGATCACATTTCCTCTACATACCTGCTGCTTTGATGTATTGAGTTGCTGGCATACAATTGGCTGATTATATATTTGCTTTAATGAGCAGGTGTACAGGTGTATTTGATAAAGTGTCCACTGAATTGAGACAAAACACAACATCCCAATGCAAGATATTATCAAATTATAACCCCCATGCTAACCACATTTGGAGATGTGGAGCCACATAAACAAAAACTCAGTCAAAGAGGTTAAAGTCAAAAAGAGACAGGGTGAGATTCGAGGAAAGATTTTCAGGACTTAGAGACTTAACAATCAAAAGCAATTTGGTCATTCTGGAGCATTTAAAGTCTGGGATGATTAGTTCATGGAACCACCACAATTAATTGCAAAGACCAGCATCTGAACAGCTACAGCAGATGATTTGCTTTAAGTTTGAACTTCTTGGCTTCTGGTGGAAGGTGTTTGCAAATGAAAGCTGCCAATTGGCACTTTCTACACTGCTGGAGTGCAACGTTCAATCTGCTGGAGGAATTCAGTGGATCAAACAGCAGGTCAAAACCCTGCATTAAGACTTGAGTACATATTGAGGGACACAGTGAGGTTTGGTGCAGCCACCTCTCAGGCTCGAAATGGAAAGACAACAGTGCAGGGTCCAGTGAGGAGCTGGGCCAGGTATAACAGCCTCTTCAACATTTCCCTGATGCAACATTCAACAATGAAACATTGTTGGCATTGACTCATTGTAAATTAATCTCTTGAATTGATTGGCACAGGGAATAAAGAAAATAACATGTCCCAATATTAAATCAGTGCATATTTTAAGAATAAAGCATACTTATGGAAAATACATCAGCACAATCTTATTGAAAGGTGTGGACAAGGGAGTGAATAGACAAGTTCTTTTTTTTATTTTATGATTTTCAAATTACCTCATACATCCCTTCACATATACCTGTGATTGCAATTTGTACTTCAGTATAATGTCCCATCAAAAAAGATGATTTATTTTTAAAAAATCCTTCTGAGTAAATTGTCTTGTGTTTCAGTGTAAATGCAATAGGGATACAAGGTAGGCCATGAGAGCTATATGCAAAGTCTCAGATCTTATTACTATGCACTTGAACAAGACTGATATGATTTTTGAACAAGAGCCAATTCACTTAGACCTGAACAATGCCAATCCTAGAGATCTGTAACATCTTCCATTTACAAAGCACCCTTAACAATGAGAAAGTAGACAAATCTAAAATAGTGTGATATCTCTTATTGCAAACATCTTGCAGGATATTGCTATCCATTACATTAAATACAAATCATTCATAAAGTGTTTTAAGTCATGTACATGTAAATGTACAAATACTTCTCAACTGAAAAATTATGTCCATTGCATTACTGTTTCTGTAACTGCCTAAAGCAATGCAGTTCCAGTAATATTTTTCACAGTTGTCAACTTGCTCAAAAGTGGGGTGTAGGCAGGGAAGTGGGGAGATGTGATGTTGCTGAATCCACTATCCATTACCCTTTCAACTCAGCTAAGGAAAGCAAATTAAGCTATTGAGATGGTTTTATTGCATATTACACTTCATTTATCTGGTTTCCAAGGCCCCTTCCCCTCTTGTATTTGTGGCTTGCTCATTATTGCTTGTTATATACAGAAGTATATTGCCTATATGATTTTCCCCTCTCGAGTCAGGAGTATGTCATCCATCTGATAAGACATCTTTTGTAAGGCGTACCCTCCAGCTACTTTACTCTCTCACAGAATATTGCAAATCCAGCCTTGTTTTTTAAAGACTTCCAAATATGCTTTCTTCCCTCCATCATTGTCAGTTTTCAAATACTGCAACATAATGAAACTCCTCAGCTTGCAGCCTGGAGCCCTGTTTACATGCAAAGGTTTAATTTGGGATTGAAGCTGGATTAACCTCTTCCAGCCTTTTAGATCACCCAAGATTTTCTTTACTCAGAAAGCTCAGCTGCAGACTGTTTCACAATCTTCAATATCTACAACATTTATCAGTCCAGTTTATAGACCACATAGCAACTTCCCACCACAAACTGTGATCAAAAGATCAGGGAAAATCTGTGTATTAAATGTCATCTAAAGCAGTAATTTAATTTGAATCTCTTAATTTCAGGCATTAGTGCTATCTAACCCACACAACACAATGCTATTTTTATAGTTCTAAACTATACTGCAAGATCAAACTGTCAACAGCAGGTTCAATGATTTGTAAAACCTTGTTATATTCATCACAAGCATTCTGAAATGATATACATACACACTCAAATCAGGCTCAAGAATAGGTCACACTCAACCCCTCAAGCCCACTCCACCATGTAATAAGATCACAGACCATCTGATTATCACCTCAAATCCACATTCCTATCTCCCTACAGCAAGCCTGCACCCCTGTGCTTTATCAAGAATCTAGCAAGCTGCCTTTAAAAGTTTCTGTTGTCATCCCTCTTTGAGGAAAGGTTTCAAATAGTCATTACCCCATGAGAGAATGCATTTTACTTTATCACTGTCTTAAATGGGTGACTACTATAATTAGATTCTTCCACAAGGGGAAGCATCCTCTACACACTCACCATATCTGGACCTTTCTTGTTTTTCCACACTCTCACAGATATGGACCCGCCCAGTCCAATGCTTCCAGTAAAACAACACATCCAATACAGAAATGAGACTTGTAAAATTCCTCAAATTGTTTCAACACATTAACATCCTTCCTCAAATAATGGAACTAATACTGTACATAGTGCTTAAGATAACTGAAACATTAACGCTCAAAGTAAATTTATTATCAAAGTACATATATGTCACCATATACAATCCTGAGATTCATTTTCTTGTGGACATACACAGTGAATCCAAGAAACACAATAGAATCAATGAAAGACAGTGCCCAACAGGTCAAACAGACTGTGAAAATACAAAAGGAAAAAAATAATAAATAAAAAAGCATAAATATCGAGAGCATGAGATGAAGAGTCCTTGAAGGTGAGTCCATAGTTTGCGATGGGTTCAGATGTGGTGGAACAGTTCAGTGAAGTTATCCCCTCTGGTTCAAGAGCCTGATGGTTGAGGGGTAATAAATGTTGCTGAACATGGGGTGGTGTGGGTCTTGGAGCTCCTGTACTTTCTTCCTGATGGCAGCATCAAGAAGAGAGGATGGCCTGGAAAATGGGGGTCCTTGGTGATGGATGTTGTTTTCCTGCAACAGCGCTGTGTAGATGTGCTCAGTGGTGGGGAGGGCTCTACCCATGATGGATTGGCAGTATCCACTACTTTTTGCAGGATTTTCCATTCAAGGCATTGGTGTTTCAATTGGCTGTGACGCTACCAGCCAATATACTCATCACCACACATCTATAGAAGTTTGTCAAAGTTTTAGATGACATCCCAAATTTCACAAACTTTGAAGGAAGTAGAGATGCTGCCGTGCTTTCTTCGCAATGGCACTTGGACAGATCCTCCGAAATTATAATAAAGAGGAATTTAAAGTTGCTGACCCTCTGTACCTCTGATCCTCCAATGAGGACCTGGCTCATGGACTTCCAGTTTCCACCTCCTGAAGACAATAATCATCTTCTTGTTGACATTAAGTGAGAGACTGTTTTTGTGGCACCTACCTCCCTCTTTTGCACTCAGTACCCTCAGCAGTTAATGATAACAATCTGTTGGTTTTCTAAATGTCATGCCGTAGCTGTGAACGAGCCTCTTGCAAACTATTTAGGACAGCCAAATTCTTCTGTACCTCACCATTCAGAAAGAATGTTTCTTCACAATCTTGTGCCTAAATGGACAGTTTCACATTTTCCTCCATCAAATTCATTTTGACCTGAACATTTAAGGGGTACTTGGTCAGGTATATTGACAGGAAATACAAGGTTTAGAGGGATATGGATCAAATGTGGGCAAAAGGGACTAGCTGACACTGTGTATGTCCACAATTAGGTCAAAGAGTTTTTGCGCTCTCAGAATCTGCAATCCATTTGCCAGATCTTTGGCCTCTCAACCTAATCACCTTCTATCTCTTTTTAGCCTCCTTATATGTTCTTCAGAATTTACTTTTATGTCATCAACAAATTTAACAGCCATGTCTTTGGTGCTTTATCCAACTCATTTCTGTATCACAGCATTTGTTACATGATGCCAACTGGAAAAAGACCAACGTATGCCCACTCTCTATTTCCTGCTACCACAGCCAACATTTTATCTACACCAAAATGTTAGCTCGCATACCATGAGTTTTCTTTTCCATAATAACCTTTAATGTTGTACCTTATCAAATGTCTTCAGGAATTGTATCAGTTTTCCCTTAATCCACAGCATCGTTATGTCATAAAACTTCCTTAAATTGATCAAAAACGATCTTCCTTTCACAAAACATTATTTTCTGTTATTCCAAACACAACATTTGTGTCTTTTAGCTGGCCTGTTAGTTTACTGCCTTACGTCTCCCTCGCTCTTTGAATAAAGGAGTTTTTCAAACACAATGATTCAGATGATCAGGTGAAGAGCTTAGGGGGTGGGTGGTAAAAAGTAACTTGGTAAAATTAAAGCCGTGGATCTGAAAGATGGATTCCAGGGAAGTCAGGCCCTATGACTAATGCCAAAGCAGGTCCTAATCCCCCAGTAAGACATGGCTCACTGCTCTTGCTGGCCTTATATTTTGTGTAAGGCAACGTCAAATGAACATTGAATGTTGTTTGATGAGAGCATGTGTGCCTAACTTCACTGCGCACTAGCACATCATGCACAAAAAAAAAGAGGCCTAGCAGATTTCAGTCTCTGATTTTCTGTTCTGGTCTTAAAAATGGTCTTCCAAGCACAAAAAAAATTGAACATCATCTAAACATATACTGTTTACAGATATACTGAGACCGAAGGCATTATCTCCCATTATTTGAGTCCTGACGAAGGGCCTCGACCCGAAACGTTGACAGTGCTTCTCCCTATAGATGCTGCCTGGCCTGCTGTGTTCCACCAGCATTTTGTGTGTGTTGCCTGAATTTCCAACATCTGCAGATTTCCTCATGTTCGCATTATCTCCCATATGCCTTTGGTCTCTCGTGGCAGATGTTATCAAACCCCGTTCTGGAAATCCAAGAAAATTTGGAACTTCAGTTCTTTCACACTGGTCAGCATTTTGGCTATGATTTACCACTGACTTTGAAGAAAATTCTCCAAGGATCAATGCAGCATAGAATTCTTCCCAACTGACATTAATTTCAGGCTAACGCAGGGGATCTGTGGTAGTCTGCAATGGTGATGTGATTAGATAGGCTGGGCTGTTGTGTATTTAATAGTTCAGTAATATTGTAAATATATTGCTTGATTAAGCATTCTTGGTTTACATAATTCATTAGTTATATGCAAAAATATGTGAATTGTATATGCCATTACTCTATACCACGTGATAGAGCGCGCTTCGCTTAAAGTAAGCATGAAGTTAGACTCAGACTCTCATGTCTTCCTTTGAATTAGTTTAATGTTTTGAAGTTAAAAAAAAAACGTGCTGAGTTAGCTGACTCTGCAAACAGTTTACTGAGAATGAAATAAATAGCAGGACTTCATGGGCGAAAGATGATAAAATATATAATTATTTTGAAATCCCTGAAAATATGAAATATTTATGTTAAGGTCATTTGATTTCACAAATAAAATTGTTTTCTCACTGCCAGAATAGTACTCCACAGTAATCATATTCCAGTTAATATGCTACTGCTGCTCTCAAGAGTTTGAGAGCAGAAGTAAGATATTTAAGAAAAGTTCTTGTTAATTCATTGAGTTCAGAAGAGTTTCATCTTCAAGTTCAAATTCAATTGTCATTCAACCATACATTAATCATAAATAGCCATGAATACAGCTAAACAAAAGTGTTTCCCCAGAGCCAAGGTGCAAAACACAGTACCAACAGTCATACACAGCACAAGGCACACATAACACATATAAGACAGCAGTAAACATACAGTCACACAAAAAATATATAGTCCAAGTCCGAGTCCATGAATGTTGCAGCAATCTGCAGTCGAACACAATACAGTTTGTCTTCTGCCGAGGCTGTGGGGGGCAGCTTCAACTCCAGCATGGATGCCACACCACACTGGCTCCGGCATTCGAGTGGAGCACCCAACTTCAACGCATCCTCCTGAGCTGCAAACACTGCGGCAACTTCCCCTGCCGTCCATCAATAAACCGATGAATTGGACTTGCAGCATTCCACACCCACCAATGTCCAACAGGGTCTTACGATCACAAGAAAAACAACCAAGACGATCACTGGTGGTTAGAGTGCATACTGACGCCTCTCTGCCCCAGGCAGCATCACGGTATGCACAAGTCCAGCTCCTTCAGTTTCTCTGCTAATGAGCAACTTGCTGATGGGGTAGACCTACAGTACTTTAAGTTCTTAATGTCCAGCATGGTCTTGCAATCATAAAAAAAGTTTTAAAAAGCCAATAACACTATCGGTTGACCCTGTCGAAGCTGCCGTGTCTGAGCGCATCGGCATTCTACTGGAAACCTGCAAGTATTCTCACAGCCCATCCTGTGGAGGAGCAGAGAAATATTAACAACAACCCTGAAGTACCAATGTGCAGATTCCAGAAGCAACAGTCAGTTTCACAGTTGTGGATGCCGACAGTTTTGCCTTCATTAGAAATGCAGAATCTGAGACTATCTATACCGTAGGGTCAGCAAAGGAAGTACTTCCTGTCAATGATAACCGATCAATGCATGTTTATTCCTAATTCAGCAGTGCTGTTGGGCTGGCATTTAACAACCTGGCACATGAGCCAAATCTATTCTCAGAAGTACCTTGAAGGCACATGCTTAGAATCATAGATTTGTTGATTCCAGGCAAATGGCGCAGCATTTATTTTTGTCAAGAATATGCTCAGAGCTTTAATCTTCTTGGATAAACACCAGATTCCTTCTTCTGTTATTGACAATTGGAAAGTACCATCTATCACAGGTTCTATTATTCTCTGAACCAAATGCCTGAGGTAAAAGCAGCAGGTGGGAAGGAGCCCATTGTCCAGACAATCTTGACATTTAACTTATTAAGAAGGAAAAATTGATTTTATAAATCTGTGAAAATATCTATGAATAAATCATTGTTATATTGACTGACACACATAAAATAAAATCTCAGTGTGGTGTCATAAAGAAGCTGAACTTGCTGGATCCCTTAAATACCTTAAGAAGGCATGGATTCCCTACGTGTATGTGACTTTAATTGCGGATCTAAGCACTCTCTGACAGTTTCAGTAAGAAAAAATGATAATGCGATTGTCCATTAAATTTAAAGCTGGAAAACTGTTTCTTAATTAAAAAAAAAATCTGCTCTCCTCTTTCCAGTTTGCTCCTCTGTTCAGAGTGAGCCAAGCGACTGGGGCTGAAAGATCAGTCTAACTGAAATAAGCACTCCAGTATACACAAGGGACTGGATTGTGTTCCGAATACAGGTGATAGATTTTATTAAATTAAATTTCCACTGTTTATTTGAAAAGATGCTGGTAAATTCAGGAAAATTCCCAGCCCCCCCAACATAAACAGCTTCTGTGTGTCAAGTGAACACGGTTTAGAATAAAATTCAAGCATGCTTCACAAAACCCCTCAACAGCTCTTCCACAAATCTTGGGTCCTGTGACTAACCTCAGCAAGCCCGACTGTATTTTGGTTAAAAAGTTCTGAAACATGTAGCTGTGCGTTCTGAGCGAAGATGACAGCAGTATTAGACGCAGTCTCACTCTGTTAAATAGCAATCAATGCTTACAGAGACAAATGTGACAACAAAAATGTACATTGGTAATATGCCTTTAATGATATGTCGCAATACTACTGCGCCACTGAAACAAGAAATCTGCTGCTGTGAAATCATATTTGAATAGCAGTTTTAAAAAAAATTTTGGGGAGGTCGAAAGTGCTGAAAAGAAAAAAATTCAACTTGTTTTAAAATTTGCTCAACCCACAAGAAACACAAATGATTTGTCTTTGGATCACTCTGTGAGGCTGTTAGCTAATTTTAACTGAAGAACCAGACAAGGAATTACCATTAATTGCTTTAATAGCAAGAAAGGGTACAATCAGCCAGGAAATCTCCCCCCTCCTGATCAATATCCTTTTGGTCACAACTGTGCTGAACTGAAACTCAAAAAGTGACAAGTTGTGGGCTTTGCTGTACTTCTCTGATACAAAGAACTTATATCAACCAGCAAGAGATCCGGGAAGGCTGTTTGGATTGCCACCTAAAAAGAGCGAAAGGCTAGCTAAATTCAATTCATGAACTAGGAAAGTATTCTTCCTGTTACATTCATGAGGAAAGATTTGCTTTCCTAGCTCCAAGCCACATCCATTTTAGGCAGACTCCAAGCTCTAAAATGAATGCCCGCTGCCAATGTTTCCATCAGCTCAAGCATTGCTGACACAGCAGGTCCAAAACTGACATTTTTTTAATGTAGCAATAAGTACATAAATCTAGGCAAAAACATGGTTCGGTTTAGTTAGTGAATTTACACAGGTGTATTTGCATTTCAGACTGACTCCACCCTGCATTCATACTGAAACAATAATCACTCTGTAGATAGAGTTTAACTATTTCAGTTTTATTTATTCAAGTTCTCTTTTGAATAAGAATTAATATTTCTATTCTATGCATTTAAAGTGAATTATTTCTCATTACTCTGAACAGCATGCTCAAACTTCCTTTTGTCCATGAATTATTTCGAATAAGCTCCAATTAATGCAAAAGTTGAAATTTAAGAAATAAATGGTTTTAAGCCTCTCCTTTTTGAACTGTTAATATATTAGATGTTTATGTTTAATATTAGATGTTTAATCAAGTGTCAGGCACTACTTTGGTACTGAAATTGGTCTTATTAGTGATTGTGACAAAGTAATAGCTTATCACTCCTTATCCTCAAAACTAATCAATAAGCTTCAAGACCTAGGCCTCAACACCACCTTGTGCAACTGGATTCTCGATTTCCGCACTTGCAGATCCCAGTCAGTTCAGATTGGCAACAACATCTCCTCTACAATCTCCATCAGCACAGGTGTACCACAAGGCTGTGTGCTTAGGCCCCTGCTCTACTCGCACTATACTTATGACTGTGAGGCTAAACACAGCTCCAATGCCATATTTATGCTTGTTGATGATACTACTGCCGTTGGCTGAATCAGCATATGGGAGGGGGATTGAAAATATGGCTGAGTGGTGCGATGACAACAACCTCTCACTTAATGTCAGCAAGACCAAGGAACTGATCATTGATTTCAGCAGGAGGAAACTGGAGGTCCAAGAGCCAGCCCTCAGCAGGTGAATCAGAGGTAAAGAGGGTCAGCAACTTTAAATTCCTTGGTGTTATTATTTCAGTGGATTTGTCCTGGGCCCAGCACGTAAGTGCCATTATGAAGAAAGCACGGCAGTGCCTCGATTTTGTTAGAAGTTTGTGAAGAATTGGCATGACATTGAAAACTCTGACAAACGTTAACAGATGTGTGGTGTAGAGTATATTGACTGGCTGCATCAGAACCTGGCATGGAAGCACCAATGCCCTTGAATGGAAAATCCTAGAAAAAGTAATGGATACGTTAAGTCCATCACAGGTAAAGCCCTCCCCACCATTGAGCACATCTACACGGAGCAATGTCACAAGAAAGCAGAACCCATCATCAAGGACGCCCTATCTTCCAAGCTATGCTCTCTTCTCGCTACTGTCATCAGGAAGAAGGTCAATAAGCCTTAGGACCCACACCACCAGGTTCAGGAGCAATTATTGCCAGAACCTATGTACCCACTTTGAAGGACTCCATCTCATGCTTTCAATATTTACTGTTTTTTTTTTCTTTTGTATTTGCAGTTTGTTGTCTTTTGCACATTTGTTGTTTGTTCATCCTGTTGGGTGCGGTTTTTCATTGATTCTATTGCGCTTCTTGGACTTTCTGAGAATGCTCACAAGAAAATGAATCTAAGCGTTGTATATGGTATATACTTTGATCACAAACATACTTTGAACTGTCAGCAGCCTTTGAATAGTTGAACACTGCACTCATTGGTTTCATTCTTACCTGTTCAGTGGTTGCAGTAGACTTACTTTTAATAGCTTCTTTTCTCACTCCCACAGTTACCTATTCGTTTAGGAGTTGAGGAGATTGTAGTTCAAAGAACAAATTTCTACAGATGTACGGTGGAGAGCATTCTGACTGGTTGGATTACAGCCGTGCATGATGGATCCAATGCACTGGACCACAAGAGGATGCAGAGGGTTGTAGACACAGCCAATTCCATCATGGCACAACCCTCCCCAACATCTGGGACATCATCAACGGACAGTGACTCAAGAAGAGTGCATCGATCACTAAGAACCCTCTTCTTCTTACTCACATTTGGGAGAACGTACAGGAACCTTAAGACTCACACTCAATGATTCAGAATCAGCCTCATCCCCCCATCAAATTTCCGAACTGTTCAGGAACACTATCTTGTTATCTGTTTTTTTGCAGTGTTTATTTAATTTATAGTAATTGATTGTCTTCGCAAAACAACACATTTCACACCACCCAAGTCAAAATGTGATTCTGATGTCCCCCACGAATCAATGCTTGCATCCCATCTCAACATTACCATTCAGAAGCCAAGAATCAGTTTCTGTTCATAAAATGTAATGTCCGCCATGCCACTTCTTTTGACCCTTCCAAAGTTTCTATGTCATGACATGTAATGACAATTAAGTAGGTATTTCTTTGAGCTAAATAAACCAAAACTATTGTTAATACCATCTCCAGCAAATGATTCAGTACCTCTCTTTGGCTTCTTTTCACAACTTTTGGTTTCATACTCATCCTCAATTTTAGCAATTTTTGCTTCATGGACTAAGGGTACTCGTGTCCACCTTTGTAACATTGCCTTAGTCTACCAATTCTTCAACACATGTATTGCAGACACCTGCATTACCTCTAAGTTTGCCTGGTAACATCCCACATTCTAAACTCCGAATCCAAACCTTCGTTGCTCATTATTCTAATCTGAATCAAGATTCATCTAACCATCTTCACTTTGTTTTCATGGACTTCCAGTTCACCAATGCTGCTTTTTTTAAAAAAAAAATTACCACACTTGTTTTCAATTCTCTCTAGGGCCTTACCACTTCCCATCTTTCAGCTTGTAAATGTCACAAATACATCTACTTCCCCTAATTCTGTCTTCCTTGATTATCCTCCACTAATGACACACCTGCTACCAGCTGCCATAACCCTGTACGGAAATCCTCCCCAGAAACCTCTCTTTCCACCTTAAAACCTCTCTTTTTGATCAGACTTTAATTCTAATTAGATTAGATTAGCTTTATTTGTCACATGTACATCAAAACACAACGTGAGATGCATCGTTTATGTCAAATCAAATCAGCTAGGATTGCACTGGGCAGCCCGCACATGTCGCCATGCTCCTGGCGTCCACATAACATGCCTACAACTCACTAACCCTAACCATGTATTTGGACTGTGGAAGGAAACCGGAGCATCCGGAGGAAACCCACTTGGTCACGGGGAGAATGTAAAACTCCTTACAGGCATTGGGCAGGTTTTGAATGCCGATCAGTGGTGCTGTAATAGTATTATGCTAACCGTTATGCTACCTGCCGCCAGGCTGCAGGACATTCAGTATGCCTAAGTGAAACTATTTAGAATTCCTACAACAATTAAAATTGTTCACATCCATAAAGTTGCCCATATTTAGATATTCCATGGTAACAAGAGACAATGTTGCTCTGCGGTTTCTAAAGTCGGCCAAACATTGGACCAATAGAGAACGCCCTTATTAAGTTGAAGGTGTATTATATTGCCCAGATAAACAACGCTGCACTCTGCATATGGTCATTATACCCCACCCAGAATGCTTAATGTTGATAACCAAGCGCTGAAACTCAGAAGTATAACATTCTCCAACAATAACATTCCTCAACTTGATTAGTACAAAGGCTGTACAAAAGCTTGTTAAACACACGATTTCTACTATGGAGTATATTTTCCATTATCAGCCAAGATGCCCATTTGAAATTGGAATTGGAATACAGTGAAAAGGTTTTTGTTTGCATGCTATCCAGACAGATCAATCCATACACAAATGTAATCAAGTTAGTAACAGAGAACACAGAATGGAAGCTATAGTGTGACAGTTACAGAGAAAATATAGTTCAGGAAAGCAAAGGACAAGTGCCGCAGTGAGAGAGGTTGGGAGATCAAGAGTTCATCTTTTAGAGTTGGCTTCCAAAAGTCAGTTCAAAATAACTCTTCACCTGGTTTTCAACTGCATTAAAGTAGCCTGGATTCTTTAGCTCAGTGCTGCTTGTATCTTTGCTCGGGGATGGTGGGCCAGACTTGCAATCTTATCAACTTTGAGGACTATTCAAGGGAAAGTCCCAACTTCCTGTGAGCCTTTTTACGTTGTCACCCTGACCAAAACTCAACAGTGACTTCCTTCAATCTACTGCATTTCTGAACATTTAAACCGGGAAATTAGCACACTGAACCGGCACCAGATTAGAGCTAGTACAGGTTCAGACACTCCATTTATTTCAGTGAAGAATGGCCAGAACAAAGGGCAAGTTTCTCACAATTTACATGTATATGAAAGGAGTTTATTTTATTGCACTTCAAAAGTCAAAGTCAAGAATATTGGCATGAGCACTTAGAATTTTTTTTAGTATTTTAAATGCTTAATAACTATGTTTTTAAAAGTTATTTTAACTGTTTTTAGTAATTACTAAATTAATATTCCAAGTACTTTGACGTTTCAATGTCTTGGGACATTTACAACCAGCAACAAAACCACTACTGGAGGCAGAGCTTCAGGTTTACTACAGGAAAACACTGTGCTCCACAGAACCTCTGTGGTTAGGAGCGACTTCAGAGACCAAGATGTCAATGCAGGTAGAAACATGCAAAAAAAAGCAGCAAGCACAAGCAGCTCACCAATTATTGAGCTGTGGAAACCTCCCATGGGTCGAATCTGCCCTGCAGACCAGATGTTATGCATCATTGTTTTATACAATAAAACCAAGTCTGCAAGAGTACACCAAGTCTCCTTGCTCTATGATAGCACTTTCTTTCCTCACAGACTGAAAGAAAATACACCCGTAATGCTATTTATTGTAAGTTTATCTTCAATTAAATATTAATTTTAACAAGACAATGTATAGCTTTAAGCAGACAGTAATGGACGACATACTCTGAATTCTTCTGATGGATTATTACCTTGTAATTCATTTAGCGATAGCCATTACCCTCAATTTAATTTTCCTGAACATCTTATTAAATCTCATTCAATAAGATACCGTCTGGTTAGTGAAATTTGTCTGAACATTCAAAATAAACTTTTATTTGCAATGCGGAAAGAACATAATGTTCATTGCACCTGAACTGTAGCACTGACTTGCATTTTCTTTCATGAGACTTATTGTTGGAGGGAGTGATTACTTAAGTTGGTAAAAATAGGGTAACTAATTAAGCAGGCATCTTTGTTGTGAATATCATCATGCTTAAAGTTGTTAGCACCGCACTCAGCCAAGTGTGGAAAACATTCCTTAGCAGTACTTGCTTCTTGCAGATGGTGGAAAGGCTTTGGAGAATCAGAAGGTGAATCGCATGCTGCAGAACATTCAGTCGCTGTCAAGTTATTATGGCTGAAGTACTGAAAGCCATGTGTTTACCTAGCATCTTCTACAAACTCAGCTTTTTCCAAAATAATTTAGTGCCAATTACTTACTTTACAAAGAAACACGGGAACCAATGAATGCACAACTAAGTACCACAAATGGCAATGCAACATAACTAGATCATCTTATCTCCCCCCAGTCCTGATGAAAGGTTTCGGCCTGAAACGTCGACTGTTCACTCTTTTCCATAGATGCTGCTTAGCCTGCCGAGTTCCTCCAGCATTTTGTGTGTGTTGCTTGTGATCAAAACAACTGTTTTGATAATTTAGCAAACACTAAGTTTGAAACACTGGCCACAGCTGGACTAAATGCTCAAGTTTGCAAATGAGAGCTTGAAATATGAGTTTTCCAACCACATGACTGTACAAATGCACCCCCATCATCATCAAAGACTCATTGGCCAGAAGCCATAATTAAACATGCAGTGAGAATTTAGGATGAATCCAAAGTTCTGTGTTCAGCGCATGTACAGTACATTCATCCCAAAGTTATTTTAAAAAATAACCTTCCACTTTCTGGTTCCAGAGAAGCTTTTGTGGGTCATTGGGAATACGTTTTTTGCTTACTGCCAATTTTACAGCTGGTGAACTGATAAAATGGCTGAAAATAATTGAGGAAAAAATGAAGTAGAACAAAAAACCACACCTTCAACCACATAAAAATATAAATAATTCTAAATATTTCACAACACATCCAAATCTTCTTTAAAGAGTAAATTTGCACCAAAAACTGTCAACAGTGTGTTTAGGAATGCAATCAGAAGATTGCTTAAACACACATTCCCTCTTAGACCTGTCATTATCTTAAATATAACTCTCTCAAGATAATAGTCCTCATGCACAAACAGAGCATATTTATAAACTTTAAATTCTACCTTCCACATGCAGCAACATAATTAATTCAGGAAGGGGTGGAATAAGATGCCAAAAACACACAAGCAGGGCATCAAGATCAACGTGTATGTTGCTTGTCAGTTTCCTTTCCTTTTCTCTAGTTGCACCACATTTCATGAGGCACCAGTGTTCTCCATTACCGTACTCTCGTGAGAACTTTCTGTGTTCAAGTTTAGGATTGAATAACACAACAGTATTTACTCACTTGGCTTGTATTTATCCAGAACAATAATGCTGGAAGGTCAATCCAAATTCTGTCCACTGCGGCACTGAATTGGTTGATATCAAATGAGCTTAAATTCCAGTGACTGCAGACAAAAGAGTTCAGGCAGGACCAGAATAAGTTGCTCTTTAAAGCAAGCTCATTTATACACTCACAGGAATTCCCCACCCCTTTCAAGCAAGAAATGGAAATAGGGTGACTCACCGCACTCATTACACAGTCATCATGCTTACTGTCCATGTGATAATTGAGATGCGTTGTCAGCCTTAACGTCAACACCCACGATTTACATACAAAAAGCAGCTCCACTGCACAGTCAGTTAACACTTAGTGTACCAACTATTCAATATGGCTTTTAAAATCCACTCAACTTTTTTTAAAAAAATCAAAACTTTAGAAAGGATGTTCTGGTAAATTTTTCATGAGAACTAAATGGCAGAATTAAAACATGCTCTCCAGTAAGATGGTGGCACGTTCAGCCTCTACAGGGCCAACCAAAGGTCTTATTGTCTTTTTTTAAAACATTTTTTTATGATCGCAAGACCCTGCTGGACATTAAGAACTGAAATTACTGCAGCTCTACCCCATCAGCAAGTTGCTCGAAGGTAGAGAAACTGAAGGAGCTGGACTTGGTGCAGACCGTGATGCTGCCTGCGACGGAGAGAAGTCGGTGAGCGAAGGTGACGTGCGGTCTAACAGCGAGTGGTCGTCTCTAGATGTTTTTCTTGTCATCCTAAGACACTGTTGGATATTGGTAATGTAGAATGCTGCAAGTCTGATTCACTGCTTTACTGGCTTATGGTGTGGGTGGAAGGCGGGGGAGCTGTGTGGCCTTGGTCGTAGTGAGGACTAGGCCTCAAACCGCAGTGTCACCTGTTTTGCAGCTGCCCAGGAGAGAGGCGTCAGAAACAGCGCGCACCACCGGAGTGCCAGAGGCAGTGTGGCACAATGCCAAGCTGGAGTCGGTGCTGCCCTCCAGTGTTCACTTAGCAGAAGACAAGATGTATTGTGTTCAACTGCAGACTGCTGCAACATTTATGGACTCAGGGACTTGAACTATATTTTTTGGTGTGACTGTATGTTTACTGCTATCTTATATGTGATATATGTGCCTTGTACTGTGTATGATTATTGGCACTGTGTTTTGCAACTTGGCTGCAAAGTAACGCTACTTCATTTGGCTGTATTCATGCATGGTTGAATGACAATAAAATTTGAACTTAAACTTGAATATTTTCCAAATTCAAGGGCTACAGACTTGGTGAGGACTACCCAAATAACAGTGTGCACGTTTCCTGCCAAGGCCGAAAATTAGGGTAATCTTGCAGAGCGAAAATAGCTCACTTTCCAATCTTCACGAACCTCATTTCCATAAACTGAACTAATATACTACTTCATTATTGCTTTATTATTATCTGTCATTAAGGACCCTCAGCATCCAGGATATGCCTTCTTCTCATTACTCCCATCATTGAGGTGGTACAGTTTCCTCTCTTCCGCCATCAAATTTCTTAATGGTCAATGAACACTAACTTGCTATTTTGCCACTTATTTGGTTTATTGACAGCTGTCCTCAATCCATTCCGGTACCCAATCTCTGGAATCCCTTCTCTCAACTCCTGCTTCACCTCTCTTAACATTTTCTAGTCTTTATTAAACACTACCTTTTTTGTCCATGATAACATCTTCTTTAGTTTAAGATTCATTGTTACAAGTGTGAAACACTTTTTAAGGACTTTTTTCCATCCTACAATTGCCCCTAGACCGACATTGGTGTTGTGGTAATATAAGAAAATGAAAACTTTCTTTTGATTTATTGGTGAAAAATCCTACTTGAAGGCACAACTACCATTGGACAATATTATATGAAAATTATGGAAAGAGAGGTGAAAGGTAGGGAGGAGGGGGAGGGAAGGAGAGGGGAGGGGAGAGGGGGTAGAGGGGAGGTGGTGAGGGCGAGAGTGGAAGGGGGAAATGTCTCAACTCACTCACAGGGCTCTGAGCTTTTTAGAATATGATAAAACAATTTAGGTACAATGTATTTTCTAAAGTTGCTTATTTTGGAAAATTCATATTTTTAATGCCACAAGCTTCAACTCAATTGTTATGAAGCAACAATTTCCTTTTGAATAAACACTAAATGTAAGAATTTGCAAAATAACCTTGTAGATCACTTCCTGTTGATTGATGTAAGCGGTTTTTTTTGCAACAATGCCATCTCCTTCCCATTTTGTGGAGGATAAGTAATGAAGTAGGCTGACTGAGTCTACGTATTTGTTGTAACTTGTTTAGCAACAAATATCTATTGTGACCTGCAATGTATCTTCAGAGTGTGGGTCAGCGAGTAGCACTTTCAGTGTTGATTCAAAAGTTTTTAGGTTCATGCAAAAACCTGCAGATGCTGGAAATAAAAAGTAACAGAAAACACTGGAAATTCTTGGGTCACTGAAACCCAAACTCTGCTGCTCTTACTCAGATGTGGCCTGATTTACTGTGTCTTCTCACCTCTTTAATTTTTAATTTAGCTTTAGAGTTCAAATCCCTGTCTGGAAATTTGAGCTCAAAAGTCCAGCCTGATTCCCCTTTCAGGAGAAGCTTCAAAGGAAGGTCCAACTTGGATAATATCACATTGCTCTTTGCTTTGAGTTTCTCAGGACATTGCTGGGACTTGAGGACCCGAGGTACTGGGAAAGGTTGAATAGGTTAGGACTTTATTCCTTGAAATGTAGAAGAATGAGTAGAGATTTGATAGAGCGCTGTAAAATTATGATATAGATAGGGTAAATGCAAGCAGGTTTTTTTCACTGAGTTTGGGTGAGACCAGAACTAGAGGTCATAGGCTAAGGGTGAAAGGTGATATATTTAAGGGGTACCTCCTCACTCAGAGGGTGGCATGAGTGTGGAACGAACTGCCAGTAGAAGTGGTCAGAATCAGGATCAGAATGCAGATTTGATTTCAACACTCAAGAGAAATTTGGATAAGTACATTGATGAGTGGAGTATGGAGGGCAATGGTCCATCTGCATGTCGATGGGGCTAGGCGGGGTAACAAGGACTGGATGAGCTGAAAGGTCTGGTTATATGCTGTCATGCTCTCTAGCTGTATTAATTGTACTAGTTGCTGTTTCTACAAAGATACATTACTGACTACAAAGTGGATTGAGTTGACCTAAAAGAGTTGAGAAACATGCTATTCATCACCAAACTCTGGACCCCTGGGAATCAACATCACCCTCTGCAACTGGATGCTTGACTTCCTGACCAACAGATTGCAGTCAGCAAGGACCAGCAGCAACACCTCCACCACGATTCTAAACACTGGCAGTCCACCATATTGTATCCTCAGTCCCTTACTCTACTCCCTGTACACTCAGGGATTGTGTGGCCAAATTCTCCTCTATCTACAAATTTGCAGATGATACCATCGTAGTAGGCCATATCTCAAATAACAAATCAGAGTACAGGAGAGAGCTTAGTGATTAGGTTTCATGACAACAACTCCACCCCCCCCCCCCCCCCCCAAGTCAACAAACTAGAACAGCTGGTCACTGACTTCAGAAAGAGAGCTGACACACATTCTCCTGTCACATCAGTGGTGTTGAGGCTGAGAAGGTTAGAGAGCTTCAAGTTCCTTGGTGTGAACATCACCCACAGTCTGGACTGGTCTAACCACAATGATGTTACAGCCAAGAAAGCTCAGCAACACTTCTACTTCCTCAAGAGGCTAAAGAAATTTGATATGTCCCCATCGACTCTTACCAATTTGTAATCAATGTCTGGATACGTAACAGCTTGGACTGGCAACTGCTCTGCACATGACCATATGAAACCACAGAGAGTTGTGGACACAGCTCAGCACATCACAGGAAACAGCCTCAACGGACTCTGTCTACACTTTTATGCTGCCTCATTACAGCAGCCAGCATGATCAAAAACCTCACCCACCCCAAATATTCTCTCTTCTCCCCTCTCTCATTGGCAGGAGATACCAACAGGCTCAAGGACAGCTTATATCCCACTTATCAAGACCTCTTGTACAATAAGATGGACTCTTAGCCTCACAATCTACTTCATAATGATCTTGCACTTTATGATCTACCTCACTGTAGTTTTTCTAGCAGCTTTTACACTTTATTCTGCATCATTATTGTTTTACCTTATTCTAGCTCAATGCACGGTGTAATGGCTTGATCTGTATAAAAAGTATGCAAGATAAGCTTTTTGCTGTATCTTCGTACATAGAAACCTACAGCATAATACAGGCCCTTTGGCCCACAAAGCTGTGCTGAACATGTCCTTACCTTAGAAATTACCTAGGGTTACCCACAGCACTCTATTTTTCTAAGCTCAAGGTATCTATCCAGCAGTCTTTTAAAAGACCCTATCATATCCACCGCCTCCACCACCGTTGCCGGCAGCCCATTCCACACACTCGCCACTCTCTGTGTAAAAAACTTACCCCTGACATCTCCTCTGTACCTACTTCCAAGCACCTTAAAACTGTGCCCTCTCGTGCTAGCCATTTCAGCCCTGGGGGAAAAGCCTCTGACTATCCACACGATCAATGCCTCTCATCGTCTTGTACACCTCTATCAGGTCACCTCTCATCCTCCGTTGCTCCAAGAAGAAAAGGCCGAGTTCACTCAACCTATTCTCATAAGGCATGCTCCCCAAACCAGGCAACATCCTTATAAATATCCTCTGCACCCTTTCTATGGTTTCCACATCCTTCCCATAGTGAGGCGACCAGAACTGAGCACAGTACTCCATGTGGGGTCTGACCAGGATCCTATATAGCTGCAACATTACCTCTCAGCTCCTAAACTCAATCCAACAATCAATGAAGGCCAATGCGCCGTATGCCTTCTTAACCACAGAGTCAACCTGTGCAGCTGCTTTGAGCGTCCTAAGGACTCGGACCCCAAGATCTCTCTGATCCTCCACACTGCCAAGAGTCTTACCATTAATACGATATTCTGCCATCATATTTGACCTATCAAAATGAACCACCTCACATTTATCTGGGTTGAACTCCATCTTTGCCAGTTCTCAGTCCAGTTTTGCATCCTATCAATGTACCGCTGTAACCTCTGACAGCCCTCCACATGTGACAATGCCCTTCATACATGTGACAATAATAAACCAATACCAATATAAAGGCAGAGCTTTCTTTTAATAGTTAGAGATAGGACAGTTTAGGGGAATGGGCAAAGAAGTGGCAAATAAAATACAATGTTGCAAAGCGTATGGTCATGCACTTACCGTAAATGTAAGTAAACGGGCAGACTATTATTTAGATGGGGAGAGAATTCAAAATGCAGGGATGCAAAGGGACTTAGGAGTCCTTGTGCAGGGTACCCTAAAGGTTACCCTCCAGGTTGAGTCCGTGGTGAAGAAGGCAAATGCAATGTTGGCATTCATTTCCGGAGGTATAGGATCTCAGAGCAGGGATGTGATGTTGAGGCTCTGTAAGGAACTCGTGAGACCACACTTGGAGTATTGTGTGCAGTTTTGGGCTCCTTATTTTAGAAAGGATATCCCGACATTGGAGAGGGTTTAGAGAAGATTCACAAGAATGATTCCAGGAATGGAAGTGTTACCGTATGAGGAACGTCTGGCAGCTCTTGGGCTGTATTCCCTGGAGTTCAGGAGAATGGGGGGGGGGGGGGATCTCATAGAAACATCCCAAATGTCAAAAAGCCTCAACAGATTAGATATGGCAGAGTTATTTCCCATGGTAGAGGAGTCGAGGACAAGAGGGCACGTCTTCAGGGTTGAAGGACATCCATTTAGAACAGAGATGCAGAGAAATTACTTCAGTCAGAGGGTGGTGAATCTGTGGAATTTGTTGCCACGAGTGGCTATGGAGGCCAAGGTCACTGGGTGCATTTAAGGCAGAGATAGATTGGTTCTTGATTGGCCAAGGCATCAAAGGGTATGGCGAGAAGGCAGAGGAGTTGGGATGACGGGAAGAATTGGATCAGCCCGTGATTGAATGGCAGAGCAGACTCGATGGGCTGAATGGCCTACTTTTGCCCCTGCATCTTATGGTCTTATGGATAAGAATCCTGAATGAAATGCAGCCACAGTAAGCACAAAACATATTGGTGAGGAAAGTTGAAATCAAGTTTTGGCTAAAACAACACTTTAGGTAGTTTTTAAAAGAACATTGCGTCAGAATGAGAATTATGAAATTCACTTGGAGTGAACTTTCTCAACTATAAAAATTACACCATTCTGCTTGTTGTCCAAAACAGCAGCTGTGTGGGAATGCACTACTGCCTTCAACACAGCTTCATGGACAAGATCACTATACAAAGGAAAACAACATTACAGTTAGAGATAACCACGGCACATAAAATGTGTTACCACGTAAAGAAAATTCACATTTTATCTTAAACAAATATCCAATATTACAGATATATTAAAATTTGTTAATTTCCAGTGTACAATAAATTACAAAAGAAAAATTTCACTTAAGCCAAATATATGATCATTTGTATTTATTATCTTTAGCTCCATTCATCAACAAATTTTGGGCAAATGCCATTTTAGCCAAAACTTGATTTACTGGGCAATGATAAATTAACAAATAAGTGTTCTGGTGCTAAGTAAAAGAGATTTACATTTATAACAAACAAGAGAAAATCTGCAGATGCTGGAAATCCAAAGCAACCCACACAAAATGCTGGAGGAACTCAGCAGGCCAGGCAGCATCTATGAAAATTTATTCTCACAAATCAATGAATCTGTTGTAAAAAAAAAGATCACTCCCTACTTGTACATAGTTCTTTCCTTTTGCTTGTTTTTTCTCTCCACTCTTTTCTATAAGTGTATACCTCAGACAAATGCTTTGTGGAGGTTTGTGATATATATGTACAATGTCTGAAATACATCTTATGGAAATGTTTGTTTGATGATGAACTTCAATAAAAAAATAAATTACAAAAAAAAATACAGTCCTGCTGAAGGGTTTCAGCCTGAAACATCGACTGTACTCTTTTCCATAGATGCTGCCTGGCCTGCTGAGTTCCTCCTGCATTTTGTGCTTGGATTTATAAACCAATTTTCAGCACATCTTCAAGTGCTTTATAATCAAATTAACAATTTGTAAGAATTGTCACGGCACAAAAATAACAGTTTTTGTTTGCAAAATCCTCCATAGCTTGCAAAACAGAAATTGGGTGTGTGCATTCCTTTGATCACTGTGGACTATAGACTATCTGGACCAAGAAAGGACAGTGACCTGCTCGACTGACCTTTACTATTGCTGCTCTGACTGGCCATCAAGAGATGGCAAACAGATTTATCACCATCATACTGTTGATCTTCTGGGTTCATGAATATTTCACTAGCGCCCAGACAGTTCTGCATTTTTATTATATAAAATTTTCTCCTCATCTCCCCCGAAAGGGCTGAGAACACTGGCAAGCCTCTGGCCCCTTGCCCCAAAGTAGATTTTTCACATGTCACCCTGGCCAGTGAAGGTCAACAAGCCAATCGACTGCAGGTGATGTCACCACCAAGGCCACTAATCCCTCACATGCATATTTTTCAGCACCAAGCTCTTGGTAACAATTATGAACAGGACCGTTGGTTGACTTCACTTCACTCTCCAGCCAAGAAATGCTGAGACGCATCACAGCTCCAGCATTGTTGCCTTAATGGAGTAATGCTCGTACAAAACAGACTAAGAAACAAAGCTGGGACTTTCTGCTCTTTGGCTTAATACCAACAACAGTTCACATTTAGTATCTTTGATGTAGTGTAATGATGAATAGTACATTCATTCACCAAAGGTGCAACTTTAACTCTGCACAAAAGCAGGCAGTTAAAATATTTTTATTTATCACCCTCTTCATTCTGCTGTCTTTCCAGAGATTATAATATTAATTTGTTTCTTTGAGCAGGCATGTAGCACAACCCTTGGCAAGCAGAGATCTGCTTTGAATATGCCTGTCATGCTTCAATGATGTCATTAGGCCCCCGTTTACAATATTAACCTAATCCTCCAGGCTACACAACGAAAGCTAAAATCTGCTGTAACCTGAGTACCATCACCATTACCACCACCCCTCCCCCTGCCCCACCTTTGACCAGGAAGCTTTCACAATCATACTGCTGAACCTTCACCTGACTGCTGGTGCTTCAAGTAACCACATTATCCTCAAGCAACCCAAAATCCTGCCCTCAAAACATGGAATTCCCCACCAGGATGGGGCAGAAGATTATGTCTACAATGATCAATTTAAAGAAAGGAGATATCATGAGCCTCAGAGTTCACCCTATCCACCTCAACTTTAAAAGCAAAGCATGAATCTAATTAATTAAAATCTGGCTTAATGCTTTCCCACCTCTGTTTACATTTATGCCCACTAATAGTTAACTGTTCCATAGACGTGTTATTGATATTACAACACTGTTGAATGAAATCAGTCTAGGCTGAGGGTTCTTCTGAAGATTTGCAAAGAGACAATGAAAGTTGTTTTTTATCAATTAAATACAGTATAAGTGTGACAGTCTTTGCTTAATATCACATGACATAAATCCGGGTTAAATTTACACTGGAAGAATTAAACTCTTCACCAGATTCTTTTTTCCCCTAAATTAGTAAAAATAGACCTTTTGTTCTCTGATTTTACGCAAGATTTTGGCCTAACATTGAGACTAGCAGCCGAGCTTAATGATCCAGAGTGGAAGTGTCAGCTTTACTTTACTGATGTTACAAACAGTGGCTGCAACTCCATATGGTTTCCATGATTAATTGAGACTTGGGAAGTGTGTTACTGCCTGCCATTCCGAGCCACTTTAGCATGTGGTAACCTGTAATTGGGAGCTGGCGAGTAGGTAGCTGCTCTGTCCGACCTTCGCTCATTTGTTTCACAGGGGCGCTGTCATTTATGTCTGGGAGCATGATGAAGTACAACATGGTAATTACCCCCAAAACAATAGGGTCAGAAGTGCTTGGAGAAGCAGGGAGCTGTGACAGAGTGAAAAATGTCAGGTATCTGTTACTGTCAGCCTCCAAAAAGACGCTATTCATCACCGCTATTAGGCATCAAACAGGAACTAGTGATGTGTAAATTTAATTAGATAGACAAAAGTCACAGGAAGCCAGGGAAAGGTACTCGCAACAAAGCAAATGCCGGTAACATGGGATTGGAGGGAGCAGATACATTTCTTTACAATTCAAAAGAGGCCAACAGTTTTATAGGCTCCTCCATATTGGCTCCCTGAATTTTGCACTGAATGGAACAGCTTGCTATTGCTTCTTTAAATGTTCAGTTATCAACATTCATTGACATCTGGCTGTTTTTCAGCTGTGATTAGAAATCACCCTCCGTGAGAATGGCTCTGCAGTTTAAAATCTCACATGCCATTTGAAATGCTGTACTTTTATCCATTTTCATTAAGAAAACTAAATTACTTGAGTTTTCCTGGTTAAGTTCAATAGTCTTACAATTTTGATGGTTGACATCAACTAATGGAGATGCAGCCAGTGATATATCCCACTGCAATGAATCTAAGAATTTTAATAAAAGAAAAACGGTATTACACTGAAATTGCTGGTTTATTTTCCTCCAGATTAATTGCACATATCCCTTCAATTTATATTTATAAAGCACTCTGAACTTAAGAAAACACCTCAAGGTACTTCAGGAAAGAGCAATCAAACAAGCAGTGACACAACCAAAGGAGGTATTAGGATGAATGATGTAAAGCTTGGCCAAAGAGAGTTTAAGGAGGATCTTAAAGGAGGAGAGGGAGGTGGGCAGCTGTCGAGATTCATGTGTGGAACAGCACAGCTTGTGATCCAGACAAACTGACGAAGCAACCGTCAATGGGAAGGAAAAGTGAATGGGAACAAATAAAATCTATAGTTGAAGGAATGCAGTATTCATGGAAGACTGTTGCTTTGAGATAGATTGCAAAAGAGTAGAATAGAGGTCTGGAAGGATTTAAATACAAAAATGAGAATTTTAAATTTGAGGCACTGGTGAGATAAGTGAGTACACTGTTAATGAGTTAAAGGGTCGTTGCTTGGGCAAGAGTACCGGAGCAGAATTTCCTTACAGTTGCACAAGTGGATGATTTTGGTTTTAACATAAAGTTGAATTGTGTCTGCCCTCAGCGGTACAACTTTAACTCGAACATACTTTCATTCAAAGCAATAGGAATACTGTGTAAAGACTATGGCAGAATTTTCACTGTAATCCTCAAACCTTTACATATTCTCAACATATCCTTCAACAAAAGCAGTAGAAGAATCATAGCTTTATGTATAAACTAGTACGTTGGTGCAGCATAAGGAAAAGATATATGTAACACCCTGGTAAAGATTCTGCAGCTAATGTTGTATGGTATTTCATGTAATGGTTTTCTGTAGAAGCAGTGTGTTCTGCTGGTAGTGTTTGAGTTACCGTTAAAGATAAAGGATGCTTAGGAATGTTGTGTCATCCAATCAGGAAGGTGGAACTGGGAGAAGGTTCTAGAGAACATGGGGGAGAGGTTTTGTGACGCACTAAGATGGGTCGAGGCCTTTATTGGTGAGAGATGGAGAGAGAAGCTCGAGAGAACTGGCTGTAGGATTCAAACTGGCGGGAATGTGTGATTCAATGCAGCCCAAGAGGGGGAATTCTACCGGGGATCGGTGAATAGGAATTGGTACCATGAGTACATCGGACACAAATTCTTTTGGAAGGTTTGAGCTCCAACCTGTGTACATATAACTGTTTAATTATGATGGGCCCTTTTGGCTTTTTCTTTATTAACTGTTTGGTTAAGTTGCTTTCTTTACAATTGCCTGCAGTGTACAATCTGTCACTTCTTGCTGACAGGCGATTGCATGGGGGCAGTAAATTACACAGTATTCACACATATTGGAGTTTGGGTGAGCAAAACATCCCAACCTCATGGATTTGGCAGGACTGAAGTCATATCAACCCTAGACGTATGGAGTTTGAGAAAGGTTGTTTTCTCACCATTGAATCCGATGGCTGTTAGCAAGGGGTTAATGAGCTGCATCTCTAAAGATGCCCAGTAAAAAGGGGTTTCATATGCTTTTATAATAAACACAAGATATTCTGCAGATGTTGGAAATGCAAAGCAACATACACAATATGCTGGAGAAACTCAGCAGGTCAGGCAACATCTATGGAAATTAATGTACTTAGAGGAACAGAGCGAACCTACAATGTGATACTGACTACTAAGATACCAACATTCTACTCCTATCACATGATAAACAAGCCAACATGGTGAAACTAATTCATAGGAATATAAAACATTTGCAGCAGAGGAGGCCATTAGATCCATAGTGGTCCGAAAGAGCCACAGCTTGATCCCACGGTCCAGCATTTGGTACATAACCCTGCAGATTATTGTTCTTCAAGCACATATCCAAGTATACTAGAAAGTACATTCTTTAGAAGAACAAGGAAGGGGGGAATCTCATTGAAGCCTACTGAATATAGAAAGTTCTAGATAGAGTGGACGTGGAGAGGATGTTTCCTATAGTCCTGGATGAGAGGGCAGAGCCTCAGAAGAGAAAGGTGTCCCTTTAGAACAGAAATGAGGAGGTATTTCTTTAGCCAGAGGGTGATGATTCTGCAGAATTCATATTGGCTGTGAGAGCCAAGTCATTGGCTACATTTAAAGCGGAGTTCTTGATTAGTAAGGGCATCAAAGGTTACAGGGAGAAGGCAGGAAAATAGGGTTGAGTGAGATGATACATTTCTATGATGAAATGGTGGAGCAGATCTGATAGGCCGAATGGCCTAATTCTACTTCTATGTCTTATTGTCTTACCTTTTATATGAGATAAGGGCCACTGCCTGTATCATCATGTCCTGCAATGATTTCCGATTCCAATCAGCTTCTGGGAGAAAATACTTTTCTCTCATCTCCCCTCTACCAATCACTCAAGATTTCCAGCTCTGAAGGATCTTCTCTGACTGTTTATCTATACCCTTTCATTTTTGACTCATCTGCTGAGGGAAATAGGTCCTTCCGATTTGCTCTAAACATCTCCGGATGTTAAATCCCTCAATTAAATCTTCCCTCAATTTCTTCTATTGCAAAGAAACAACACCAGCAATATTGCAAAGAAACAATGCTACTTCACCACCATTTCCAGTTTTGGCAACATCTTCACTAATTTGTAATATTAATAATCTGTAATACTAAAACACTACATGGTGCTCAAGACATGGCCTAACATCCTATTAGAAGTTCCCCGATCTTATAGTGCATGCCTCAACTAATAAAGGAAGGCATCCCAATACACATTTAACCCCCCTTTATCAATGGGTCATATTATGATTATAGATATGCATAAATATACACCAAAATTACTCTTTTTCTTGTACATTTCTCAGTATACTCCTATATGTTTTGTATGCCATTGTTGAAATCTGACTAAATTCTCTGACACTTCTCCAGGTTAAGTCCCATTTACAACTTTTCTAGCCAATTAATATGGTCGTGATCCACAGCTCCCTTTTGTTGTCAACTGTGCCACCTATTTTTTTGTACCTTGTACTGTGTGCAAATTTTGTTAGTATACCTACCATAGTTAAATCATTAATTCATGTTAGATACACTAAGTACTAAACTCTGTTGAACCCTGCTTTTGACAGACTTTCAGTTGCAAAACCACAGTAACCATTACCCTTTCCTTAGAGCAGCTGAGCCACTTTTAAATCAAATTGCCACTTTTCCTTGGATCCCACAGCGATTTACTTTATTCAACTTGCCAAGACATTGTTGAAAGCCTTGCTGAAATCAACGTATACTCCACTGAATGGACTGCCCTTGTTATCTCTTCAAAATAAATATTCTATCAAGTTTGTCAGGCACACTCTTCTATTAACTCCATGTTGACTCTCCCCAGTTTATCCGCACCTTTCTAAAATAAGGCTCAATCTGCATCTCAGAACGATTCCATAATTTCGTCACCAGTGAAGTTCAATTAGCTGGTCTTGATCAACAACTCCCTTTTAAACTATGGCATCATGTTCGCAGTTTTTCAGTCAGCTACAGCCACAGACTGTTGAATATTGAAGGCCAGAACCTCGACAATTTCTTCCCTTGCTCTTTCTAACAACTTGGAATATACATCATCTGGTCCTAATGACTTATCTACTTTCAAAGATGCCAGACCCCTAATATCTCTTCCTTTACTATGCTTATCCTATCCAATATTTTATATTCTTGTACCTTAACTAAAAAATCAGCTCTTTTGTGAAGACAGCCAGAAATTATTCATGAAAAAGTTTACCCCCATCCTTTACCACCAGACACAAATTAGACCTCTTATGGACCCAAAAAATTAATTAACTTCTTGTTGTTTCCATACTTATAAAGCTATTCTGCATTTATTTTTCAATAATTTTCATATCCTCTCTTCACTTATCAACTTTCCCTTTTGATTTCATTCTAGGGGACAGTGCATATGCTTCTGTCTACATCAATGGTGTTGAGATTGAAAGAGTTGAGAACTTCAAGTGCCGAGATGTGAGCATCACCAACAGCCTGTCTTGGTCCAACAATGTTGATATCATGGCCAAAAAAACTCACTAATGCCTCTACTTCCTCAGGAGACTAAAGCCAGACTCTTAACGGTTTTTAATCGATACACCATAGAAAGCATTCTGCCTGCGACTGCAGAGCTGCGGACACAGTTCAACGCATCACAGGAAGCAGCCTCCCTTCCATGGAGTCTGCCTATACTTCTCGCTACCTCAGTAAAGCACCCACCTCGGACAATCTCTCTTCTCCCATCTACCATCAGACAGAAGATACAAATGCTTGAAATCACGTACCACCACAGCTTCTATCCCACTGTTATCAGACTCCTGAATGGACCTCTTGTATGTTAAAATGAACTCTTGGCCTCATAATCTACCGTGTTACAATCTAATTGTTTACCTGCACTGCACTTTTTTGGTAGCTTTTACACTTTATTCTGCATTGTTATTGTATTACCTTATCCTAGCTCAATGCACTGTCTGATCCATATGCAAGACAAACCTTTCACTGTATCTTGGTACGTGTGACGATCATAAACTAATACCGATCTATATTCTTCACACTTTTTTGAAAAATTAAACTCTATGTCTATGTTTCCTTTTTTCTCTTAAACACTCCATACACCTCGTCATCCTTGGAGCTACATACATGACAATTCCATTCTATCTTTGTGGGGAACATATTTACACCCAATAGGGCACCACAGTAGCATAGTGGTTAGCATGACGCTATTACAGGTCGAGGTATTGGAGTTCAATTCCAACACCATCTGTAAGGAGATTGTACATTTTCCCAGTGAGTGCGTGTGTTTCCTCCAGGTGCTCCAGTTTCCAACCACAGTTCAAAGACGTACCAGTTAATAGGTTAATTGGTCATTGTAAATTGTCCTGGGGCTAGGGTTAAATAGGTGGGTTGTTAGGCAGTGCAGCTTGTTGGGCCAGAAGGGCCTGTTCCATGCTGAACCTCTAAATAAATAAACAAACAAATAAATAAACTGAATTTATCTCCTTACCAAGGCACTCTCCTAGTAGCGGATCCCAGTCCAATTTTTCTAATTGGCATACCAATCTGGTAAAAAAAATTACCCTATTGCTATTTAGAACCCTTACACCTTTTGTTCAAGCTTTGTCATTTCCACCACTGTACTAAATCCAAACAAATTATGACCAACACTACAAAAATGTTTCTCCTATTGACACAAAATCCAGGCTTATGTTGCCTGTTGGTTTATCATGAAGGTTTCTAAAGGTTACCTTCAAAGGTTTCTCCAAATGCACTATGGCATTTCTAAGCCTTTTACACTGGTTGTTTCCCAAGCTAATTGAAATTACTCAGTATAAGCATGCTTTCGTTTTTCACTTGTCAGAAATTTACCTACAAATTTGATCCTCTATTTCCTTTGCACACTTTGGGGTCCACAGCACACAGCTAGCAATTTTATTGCCTTTTTTTTGTTCTTCAGTGGGATTGGTAGAATTTTTCTGCAACATACTCTTTGCCATAAAGAACCATCCAAACCATTTGCGATCTGCCAAGTGAACAAAGCAACTCCCCCCCACCCACCTCCCGAGTCATCCAAGTCATCCTATCCAATCAAAATCAATGTAACAGTAGTGGAGCTCACTTGCAATCTGCCTGTGTAATATGACCAAGGAGTATTCTTCCAGTAAATTGAGGGATCTGCATCTTCAGCAACATTTTCACACAAATTATATTTAATGCATGCGCCCTCTAGTGGATTTGCAGTGTGCCAGTTAATAATTTCAGTCAATCTCAATTTGGACTAGTGTCAACCAAAGTTATACCATTGCCCAACTCCTTTCACACCATACATACCTCATCTCCATAAGACCATAAGATACAGAAGCAGAATTAGACCATTGAGCCCATCAAGTTTACTCCACCATTCAATCAATTCTGATTTTTTTCCAAACCTATTCTCTTGCATTCGCCCAGTAACACTTAACTCTTTTATCAAGCAAGAATCTATCAATTTCTGTCTTAAATGCACCTAGTGACTTGGCCTCCACAGTCCCGCATGGCAATGAATTCCATAAATTTACCACCCTCTGGCTGAAGAAATTTCTTCTCATCTCAGTGTTAAAGGGACATCCCTCGGATCCTACACCCTCCTCCTAATGGAAACATCCTCTCCATATCCACTCTATCCAGGCCTTTATCTGGTAGGTTTCAGTGAGATCCCCCTTCAGCCTTCTGAAGTTTGTTGAGTACAGACCCAGAAACATCAAACTCTCTTAAGTGGAGCTGATCTGTAGGACAAGTGGGAAACTGTTCAGCTTACATTGCCTATACCAACCACTATCACCCCAACTTAAATCAGTACACAAACACTGCTCTATGTTACACTGTGTTTCGATGTACGTGTGATAAATAAATGTTTATTTATCACCTGTAAATGAATGTTTGCCTACATGCACCTTCAGTGGTCAAGTTCTAAGCCACTGTGACTCATTCTCTAAAGCAAATGAAAGTCCTTACACTTAACATCTGCAAAAACAAGGCCATTACCAACATGCCTCCACTGAATGTTCCACTACTCTGTGATTATAAAACTTAATAGCGAGACAACAGAAAAGTTAGTTCTGGAACTGTCTCTGTGCAAAGGCAGACATCCGCTAAACACCTTCAACGAGTCAGCACGCTATTTGGCACAATGCTCATAGTCTACCAGACAGTAATAATGTTTGTCCTTTTCTATGCTTCTGAGAAATGGACTACTTACAAGCTGGCACCTCAAAGCACTGGAGAAATACCACCAACATTGTCTGCAAAATCCTCCAAAGCCCACTGTCAGGATGTTAAGTTAACTTTAGCATCCTCTTCCAAACCAACATCTGCAGCTTTGAGGCCTAAATTACACTCAAGTTAATTCCAATGGTCCTACCAAATTGCTTGGATTTCCAAACAGACTTCCAAAAAGATTTGAGCATGCTCTGAAAGCTATCTGGGAAAACTGCAACATTTCCTAGACTCATGAGAATCTGAGCCCAGAAGCACCATGAATGAAAACAGCTTTCTGGATGGTATTAAGAAACTTGAGTTCATGCATTAGGAGCACGCAGAAACGCAGTGGTTTAAGGAGTATATGACCTCCAAATCTGTAAGCAGCTCTCCCATAGCAGCATCTACAAGTCTCACAGCCACCTCGGAACTGGAGTAGAAGTCATGTGCAATCACGTGCCTCTTAAGAAGCAGGGAACAGATTTAGTAACACTCTTGTTTGCAAGCCTCCATTCAAACAAAAATGGAAGTATGTAAGATTATGGGTATGTCAGATTAACGGGTGGTCAAAACTGCCCAACACGTCACTGGCACCAGCCTACCCACCATCAAGGTTATAAATACAGAAAGGTGCCAGAAAAGGGCCAGTAACATCATGAAGGATCCCACCCACCCTGCTCATGGACTGTCTGCCCCACTCCCACCAGGGAGGAGCCTATACAGCATCCACATCGAGACCACCAGAGTCAAAAACAATTACTTTCCCCAAGCAATAAGGCTGAGCAACACCCTCATCCATTAACCCACCACCACTACTTTATCATTTCCTGTCCTGTATATACAGACACTCCTGTACCTAGAATCACTTTATGGATATACAATCAATGTATATAAGCTATCTTATGTATTTATATTTATTGTGTTCTTTATCACAGTTCTTTTTTGTGCTGCATCAGATCTGGAGTGATAATTATTTTGTTCTTCTTTACGTGTGTGTACTGGAAATGACATTAAACAATCTTGAATCCTATATGTGTGTTGCAAGGTTATTTTCTTGACTGTCTTTCACAATTTGTGTTCAGGTGTAAAATGTGAGTTGGCTCATTTGCTAGATTGCACATCGCCTGTTAGTTCCCACAGTCTGACTAAATGTACTTGGCACAAATGTTGCGAGAATTTGTTTCACCATATGGATTTGCTTTTGAAAAGACAGAGTACATTGTCAGTGTCTCAATTATCAGTAATGCATTGCTTTAATTTAAACTAGGTTCTTCTCTTCCTTCTCAAAATCTATTACTCTACCATTCCTCATTGAACTGCTGAGTAGGACTTGCTAACTTTAATTTGATGCTGAGGCAGCAGCAGACTATGGAGAGTCGGAGGGAACGGAGATTTAATAATTTCATATATCTGCTCTACCTTTTGTGAACCATACACAGACACACAGAAGCATACATCTAACACAAAAATCTGTGACACACTCATTCCTATACTATGCTCCATCACTTTCATCTTTAAACAGCAACAGAATCTGGGTCACAATGATTAGAATTCACTCATTCATATTTCTCACATGTCCACTGTCTTATCAGATTCCTTCAGCTCTTTAACTCTTACACCTATCACCTCACAGCTTCTTAGATCATACCACCTCCCCCACCCACCCACTTCTCCCCTCACCTGATTTCACCTAGCATCTGCCAGCTTGTACTCCTTCCCCTCCCCACACCACCTTATTCTGGTTTCTGCCCTCTTCCTTTCCAGTACCGATGAAGGATCTTGGCTGACAATATCAATTGTTTATTCCTCTCCATAGATACTGCCTGAACTGCTGAGTTCCTCCAGCATTTTGGGTGAATTACAAATACATCTCTATTCTGAACATAGAGGGATGCAAAATCATTGGCAAAGTCAGCATTTTACCATCCTTGACCAATATCCCTGAAATGAGCTGGTAATTAAAAATGAATTACATTAGTGGGTCTGGAGGCACAAAAACCAGACTGGGAGATCACAGCAAATGAGGAAATCTGGACACCTTTGCTGTTATGGTGTTAAAGGTACTGTATCCGCATAAGTATTTTGTCCAGAGAGTGTCTTTCTATACCTTATCAAGCTTCATCAGCTTCAACAATCAGTAAGATTTTGACAAAGCTTGCTTTAAGCACAAATTACTATTTATCCAAAATGACAAAACGCATTTCACCAGATTAGATATTTGAATGTTTGACAAAAGACTGGCATTTATCCATTTACTGTATATTTCTATCTATTATTTAATCCAAAATTTCTAAACCAATATAAAATCAGAAAAAATTGCCTCTGAAACTGCCCCGTCACTATGGAGTGGTGAATATTACTTTTTGACTTGTTACTAATTTCAGTCTGTCAATGCCAATAAACCCCTTTCTTCCCATAGATGCTGTTGACCTGCTGAGTGTTTCCAGTATTTCGTGGTTTTATTTTAAATTTTATTGTATCTGCAGTTCTGTTTTGATTTTCTTTAGAAGCTTTAGCAAAAGGTTAAGTCTTAGAAACCATCTTCCCAAAGCTGTACTGAGAACATCTGAGAAGGTTGGGATTGGCAACTCACAAAAGCTGATAGACATAATCTTGTCATCTCCTGTCTGAAATCGATCAAGCCAGTGTGCAGAAGGGAAATAATCAATCAACAGGTAGTCACTAAAAATAATGTAAACAATTCAACTACCCGGACCCAAGTTACAACCAACACCTATTCATAATGAGCAGTTGCACATCAGATGTAATGTATTGACCAGCAAGATCACATTTCATTACTCCTCAGGTTTCAGATGTCGATGTACATGAAGCGCTATGCATTTCAACTCCAGGTTTGCTTGTGTCTTGAGTACATGCATGTGCAGTTTATGGTCAATGCTACTTAACTAAAGTACTTAATTATGTAGGATGTATTCTCCCTCCCTTATCTAAGCATTGTACTTCTACTAATTGCAGCAACTTGTGTATGGACATCCTAGCTTTGAGTTAATGTTTAAGTGTACCAGCTAAGGCTGTAGGACTGTTGGTCTTCTGCCTTGGAAAATAACAGAGGCGAGGGTGTGGTGTGTGGGGAGGGGGGGGGTGGAATGGTGATGAAGGTCAGGCTTAGGTTATTATCATCAACTTCCATTGTTTCAGCGTGGTTTGAACATGATTGAGTTTCTACTGGTGTAAAAGATGACCACATAGTTGTTTATCCTGTTTTCATCCAGTATATGGCTGCTCATTTATTGTGAAGAAGGTCTAAGTGATAGACCATTTCTGCAGAAAAATAACGATTATCGATTGGGGTTCAATTCCTGCCGGTTGCTGATTGTTGAAGCTGATGAAGCACAAGGTATAGTAGCCTAATGGTTAACACATCACTTTACAGTGCCAGCAGCTGGGATTCAAAACCTGCCACTGTCTCTGTGACGTTCGAATTTCCTCCAGGTGCTTCAGTTTCCTCCCACAATCCAAAAGTGTATGGGTTCGGGTTATAAATTGTGGGCATGCTATGTTGGTGCTGGAAACATGGCAACACTTGTGGGCTGTTTAGCACATCTTTGGACTGTGTTGGATGTTAACACATATCACTATACATGTGACAAATAAAGCTAATCTTTAAATCTTCAATCTTATTGAAGCATCCATTATCATTCATTATACATAATAATGATGATTTGCTTGATTTCAGCTGTAGCTTTGGCTTCCTTCCATCCATTGTGGATTAGCGGTGGGTTCATGGAGATGTGGATTAACAAAATGGATGATGGGGGAAACCACTAAAGGTAGCTGTCAGATAGGTTATAAGTACATTATAATACATTTATAACAATCCTGAGCTGTACTGCTTAGAGCCATCAATCCGGATGAAGGGTCTCAGCCCAAAACTTCAATTATCCATTTCCCTCCATAGACGCTGCCTGACCTGCTGAGTTCCTCAAGCATTTTGTGTGTGTTATGCAAAATTTCCAGCATCTGCAGAATCTCTTATGACACTACTGAGGAGATTCCTTCTGGTAGACTGCCAGTACAAGTAAAGGGCCTGTTGGATAGCAATAAACCTTGGTGGGATCCAAAAATATATTTGGCCCAGGACATGGGACGCAGTGGGCATGACTGCTGGTTGCCCCGAAAGCTGACTCGCTAAGTCAACAGCCCATGCATTTAATTATCACATTGCTTGAGAATCTAGAATACTGAATACACATCGGTGGCCCCTACAAGAGAAAGGTTTCCAAGTCAGGAAATAAAACCGGAATTCCAGAGATTTCCACCAGATTCTGTTTTTAATTAAAGCAGCCCTAATTGCTTCAGGAAGAGTGTCAAAGTATTAAAGAGTGTATGGAAGAGATTTACTGGAATAGCACCTGGAATGAGCCCTTTCAGTTATGTCAAACTTAAAATGTGTTCCTTTGAGCTGATGAGATTTGAGCAAGGTGCTCAAAATCACATTACACCCAAATCTTTTGAAATCACTCTCCACTTTTCTGCAGATGTTGACCAAATTATGACTTCAGGAGAAACCTAGCAGACCTAATGTGAAGAATATACTTTCACCCTGACAGTAAAACTTTTGAAGTTGCTCAAACAAAAAAAGGAATCCAACCCAGGTCCTGTTCAAACAGGTTGCCAAGAGAGAAACCATTTCTGACATCTTTGTACTGCATTATATAAAAAAAACAATGTTGAAAAAAAAGTATTACCAGGTTTTGCTGCTTTTGTTTGATCACTTGATAAAGCATACCAAGTTGATAGCTATGTTTCAACATAGATCTTGGAAATGCTCACATCAAACTGCCAAACAGGAAGCTACTTGTGGAGGACAGACAGACACATCCTTAGACACCTTCAATTTACCATTCTGTAGTCAAAAGTCAGCTGGATCAAATACATCTGTAGGATAATTAAAAGCATATTTATTCAGTATTTCTGTGAACTTCATATCACTCATCACTTTAATAAAACTTACTGAGACCATCACTCAGAAATAATACTCAACAAAATACAGAAAAGCATATTGTAATAACAGCACCTTAGTGTGACTGTGCCTCAGGATACTGAAAGATTGCAAGGAACATCTGACTGATTGAAAACAAATCCCAGGATGTGAGAGACTAGACTCGATTTCAAATGATAATGTTCTGATAAACCCAACAAAGGATGAAGGAACAAAAAATTAAACGTTTTTATCTCATTGAATATATCCCAACATTAATGCATAGTAATCTCCAATTTATATTGTTAATCCACTGCCACTAGCTTGTAATCCTAGAGGTCTGTTCTTAAAATGGACATTTGTTTTTTGCCCATGGATGAGGGTCAGCAATTTTAAGGCAATCCAGAGTCACAGAGTCAAAATTGTGGGCAATTTTAAGCCCACAGTGGGCCATAAATGGAATGGATTGAAGCCACACAAGTAATGCATTATTTTGGACAATTTGTGCAGAAATATATCAAATTTTAGAACAGCTTGTTGTTGAGCCCACTAGGGGATTGGCTGTGCTGGATTGAGTTTTGTGCAATGATCCGGAGGTGATAAGAGAGCTTAAGGTTAAAGAACCCTTAAGGAACAGTGATCACAATATGATCGAGTTCACACTGAAATTTGAAGGGGGGGGGGGGGGAAATAAAATCCACTGTGTCATTATTTCAGTGGAATAAAGGAAATTACAATGGCATGACAAGGGAACTGGCCGAAGTTGACTGGAAAGGGACATTTGTAGGAAGGACAGCAGAGCAGCAATGGCTGGAGTTTCTGCGAAAAGTGAGGGAAGTGCAGGACGGATATGTTCCAAATAAGAATAAATTTTCAAAGGGAAAAAGGACACTACCATGGCTGACAAGTGAAGTCAGTGCCAAAGTAAAAGCATAAGAGAGGGCACACAAGGAAGCCAGAGCTAATAGGAAGATAGAGGATTGGGAAGCTTTTAAAAACTTGCAGAAGGAAACTAAGAAGGTCATTCAGAAGGAAAAGATGAATTATGAGAGGAAGCTAGCGACTAATATCAAAGAAGATACTAAAAGCTTTTTTAAGTACATAAAGGGTAAAAGAGAGTCGAGGGTAGATATAGGACCAACACAAAATGACGCTAGAGATATTGTAATGAGAGATGCAGAGATGGCAGAGGAACTGAATGCATATTTTGCATCAGCCTTCACAATGGAAGACAACTGCAGTATACCGGACATTCGAGTGTCAGGGAAGTGAAGTTTGTGCAGTGAAATTTATGACTGAGAAGGTGCTCAGGAAGTTTAATGGTCTGAGGGTGGATAAATCTCCTGGACTTGATGGAATGGACTTTCTGGTTCTCAAGGAAGTAGCTGGAGAGATTGTAGAGGCATTAACAATGATCTTTCAAAAATCGATAGATTCTGGCATTGTACCAGATGACTGAAAAGTTGCAAATGTTACTCCGCAATTTAAGAAGGGTAGGAGGCACCAGAATGGAAACTATAGACCCGTTAGCCTGACATCAGTGGTTGGGAAGTTGTTGGAATCAATAGTTAGGGATGAGATTATGGAGTACCTGGAGGTACATGACAAGACAGGCCAAAGCCAGCATGGTTTCCTGAAAGGAAAATCCTGCCTGACTAACCTACTGCAATTTTTTGAGGAAATTACAAACAGGGTAGACAAAGGAGATGCAGTAGATGTGGTATACTTGGATTTTCAGAAGGCCTTTGACAAGGTGTCGCACATGAGGCTGCTTAGCAAGTTAAGAGCCCAGGGAATTACAGGGGAGTTACTAGCGTGGGTGGAGCATTGGCTGGTTGGCGGAAAACAGAGAGTGGGAATAAAGGGATTCTATTCTGGCTGGCTGCCGGTTACCAATGGAATTCCACAGGAGTTGGTGTTGGGACCACTGCATTTTACGATGTATGCCAATGATTTAGACTACAGTATTAATGGATTTATGGCTAAATTTGCCAATGATACAAAGATAGGTGGAGGAGCGGGTAGTGTTGAGGAAACAGAGAGCCTGCAGAGAGACTTAGATAGTTTAGGGGAATGGGCAAAGAAGTGGCAAATAAAATACAATGTTGGAAAGTGTATGGTCATGCACTTTGGTGGAAGAAGTAAATGGGCAGACTATTATTTAGATGGGAGGAGAATTCAAAATGCAGAGATGCAAAGGGACTTGGGAGTCCTTGTGCAAGATACCCTAAATGTTAACTTCCAGGTTGAGTCTGTTGTGAAGAAGGCAAATGCAATGTTGGCATTCATTTCTGGAGGAATAGAATATCAGAGCAGGGATGTGATGTTGAGGCTCTATAAGGCACTCGTGAGACCACACTTCAAGCACAGTGTGCAGTTTTGGGCTCATTTTAGAAAGGATATACTGACATTGGAGAGGGTTCACAGAAGATTCACGAGAATGATTCCAGGAATGAAAGAAATGAGGAACATCAGGCAGCTCTTGGGCTGTATTCCCTGGAGTTCAGGAGAATGAGAGAGGATCTCATAGAAACATTCCAAATGTTAAAGGCCTGAACAGATTAGATATGGCAAAGTTATTTCCCATGGTAGGGGAGTCTAGGACAAGAGGGCACGACTTCAGGATCAAAGGATGTCCATTTAGAACAGAGATGCAGAGAAATTACTTTAGTCAGAGGGTGGTAAATCTGTGGAATTTGTTGCCACGAGCGGCTGTGAAGGCCAAGGCAGAGATAGATAGGTTCTTGATTAGCCAGGGCATCAAAGGGTATGGGAAGAATGCAGGAGAGTGTACGGAGAGAACTGGATCAGCCCATGACTGAATGGCAGAGCAGACTTGATGGGCTGAATGGCCTACTTCTGCTCCTATATCTTATGGTCTTAAAATGGATTAAAGCAAAACAAGGTGTGGGGAGAGTTAAAGCATTCAATTAATTTGCAGATGCCATTTCTCTTAACTGTTTCAAATTAAAATTAAAAAGTTCATCTCAAGCTTTTGAAAAAGAGAGTGGCCAGAGAGCTTCCTGAGCCAATGAGTTAACAAATAGGAAACATATTGCATAAATGACTTTTGAGTTAAATAGGTTTAATAAATGCTCCAAAATTTAAAGTGCATTATAGTCATCACTCACTTGTGTATGATCAACAAACTTAACTTAGCAATGAAAGGCAATCCAGAGTCATAGAGTGCATTTTGCCAATGTTATGGGATATGTGAGGGCATTTTACAAAACTCAAAGGCAGTCTATAAACACTGAAATAAAAATAGAAAATGGGGGGGGGGGAATCAAGGGCTATTGGTGTTAGAAGAGAGAAAATGATAGTTTAACTTCTTTACTGGAAGACTGACATGATGTTACCCAACATTTGCCTGCGTATGTGAAAGAATGGGAGGATCAGAAAGGTGCTGGTTTTGTTGTTGCCTTACTTTGCTCGGTGCCAGAATTTTATTTTGGTTTACAGATTCAGCATGGAACTGGCCACACAGCAACCCACCTATTTAACCTTAGCCTAATCATAGGACACTTTACAATGACCAATACATCTACTAACCAGTACATCTTTGGATTGTGGGAGAAAACCAGAGAATCCCAAAGAAACCCACGCAGCCATTGGGAGAACGTACAAACTCTGTACAGACAGCGCTGGTATTGAACTTTGAATTCTGATGCCTCAAGCTATTATAGCGTCGTTCTAACAACAATGCTACTGTGGTGCCTCAATGTGTGGCGACACTTCTGAGCTGCCCTCAGCACATCCTTGGGTGTGTTGGTTGTTAACACAAATAACACATTTTACTGTATGTTTCAATGTACATGTGATAAATAATTCAGAATCTGAATTTTACAGATATTGACAGAATCAATTTCTCTTTTGCTAGGTTACAATTATATATATTTTTGTGTTTAATCTTCGCTACCTTGAGAATGTGAATGCTGTCAATTAGATGCTTCAATACTACCACTTGGATGTGGGGATGAAGAAAAAAATTGAGTTTGGTTATGATGCTCCTGTTAAACTAATGAGACCTTTATGGAAATGACATGTGTTTAGATAGGTACTGACCATGCCCAGTGTCCAAGAAACAGCACACCTGCAAGAAATCACTGCTTTTATAATGAAAGGTTATCGCCCAATATCACTCATATCTACTATAATGAATTGGTTTGAGAGGTTGCTCATGGCTGGAATTAACTCTTGCTTAACTAATCTCACTGAGATTTGCCTAACGCCACAACAGGTCCACAGCAAACACAATCGCTCTGGCTCTCCACTTGGCTTTGGGGCACCTAGGCAACAGCAAAACATACTTCAGACTCCTGTTTAGTGATTATACTTCAGTGTTCACTACTAATCAACAAGCTTCTAATCTTGGTCCTCTGCACCTCCCTCTGCAAATGGATGGAAGACCATGTCAGTGCAGATTGGTAATAACATCTCCTCACAGACAACATCAGCACACCTCAAGGATGCATGCTTAGCCTACTGCTCTACTCACTCTACACTCATGACTGTGTAGTTAGGCACAGCACAGACATCATCTATAAATTCACTGATAACACCATTGTTGTTGGCAGAATCTCAGATGGCAAAAAAGTGGTGGATAGGAATGAGCTGGTGAAGTGAGGCTGCAGCAAAATTCCCATACTCAACATCAGTAAAAGCAAGGAAGTGATTATGGACTTCAAGAAGGGGAAGTTGGAAGAAGAGAGAGACACACACACACACACACACACACACACACACACACACACACACACACACACACACACACACACACACACACACACACACACACACACACACACACACACACACACACACACACACACACACACACACACTGAGGGGTCAACATCTCCGAGGATCTATCCTGGGCTTAACACATTGATGCAGTCATGTAGGAGCTGCTGCAGCAACTCTACTTCATTAGGAGTTTGAGAAGATCTGGTATGACACCATGGGTGTTTCCTCTGGGTGCTCCAGTATCCTCCCAAATTACAAAGACATACAGGTTAGGATTAGTAAATTGTGGGCACGCTATGTTGGCAGTGGAAGCATGGCGATACTTGTGGGCTGCACCCAGCACATCCTCAGACTGTGTTGGTCGCTGGTGTAAAATTGCACATTTCACTGTGTATGTTTTAATGCATATGTGACAAGTAAAGCAAATCTTTAAACTCTTTATCTTTATTTGACTCTAGCAAATTTCTACAGGTGGATGTATGGTGGACAGCATTCTGACTGGATCATCACAGCCTGGTATGGAGCCTCCAATGCACAGGATTACAAGAGTCTGTGGAGGTTTACAGACTTAGCTAGTTCCATCAAAGGCACAACTCTCCCCACCATCAAAGACATCTTCAAAGGGTGGTGCCTCAAGTAGACAGCATCATTAAACACCCTCACCATCCAGGACATGCCCTCTTCATATGACTACCACTGGGACTGAGTACAGGAGCCTGAAGACCCACACTCAATATTTTAAGAACAACTTCTTTCCCTCTGCCATCAGATTTCTGAACAGTCTATGAATCAATGACCACTATATTCATCTTTTGTAATTAGTCATTTTTATGTCTTGCACTATACTGCTACCACAAAACGACAAACTTCACAACATACCGTATTATCTGTGATAATAAATCTGATTCTGATCCTGCAAAAGATCATGAAAATGTGTAGGAGAGAGCTAATAAGATTTTTAAAAAATGTATAGTATCCACAATCCTACATTAGTCTTTAAGAGTTCACAGATGGCATTATTGCTCACTCAAATTGCCTAATTCTTGGAATAAAATTGCACAAATTTTTATTTCCATAAATATTAATCAATGTTTACAATGTTTATATTAGATTTTTCAAAGCAAATTTCTTGTCAAAGTTAACTTGTGTGTTGAGTTTTGCACATAGACAAGTATACAAAGCTCTACATAGAAAATTTAAACTGACAAAAAAATTGACTCTTACCCAAATGACAAGTGATTAAATAGCAGCAAGGGCAAGCTTTAAGGAGAATCTTAAAGGATGAAAACTTTGAAATGGAGGACTTAGCCGATACTGAGAACAAATGCAAACCTTCTGACCTGAAAAATGTACTTGTTACAGAAGGAATGAATGAAAAATTCTTCGGACTAGTATTTGGGATGGCAGCTCTGTCTTGTGAGCAGAGAGCTAATCCTCTTTTCAGTAGAGTTTAAAAGAATGAGAGGTGATTCCACTAAAACATCAAACATGCTTAGAAAGATCGATAGGGTAGATGTTTCCCTCTGGTTGAGGAGCCTCGAATTAGGTGGTCACACTCTTAAAAGGTTAGGGTATATAGGCTTGAAATAATGAGAAATTTTACTCAAAGCATGACAAATCTTTGCAATTTTCTTCGATGGACAGCTGTGCCAGCTTGGGCACCGAGTTCATTCAAAGTTAAGGTTGACAGATTTCTAAATATTACAAGACTTAAGGAATGTAAAGATAGGGGTAGAAGACCAGGAAAGAACTTATTGAATGTCAGATCAAACTTGAGGGGCTGAATGGCTTACATTCACTTCTGTTTCTTATGCTCTAAATGTCAACAACACAGTTTCCATAAATTAATATGGGTCATGGTATAGGCAGCAGAGATTTGAAAAAGGCCCTTTCTGGAAGTCACCAGAAAAGAAACAGAATGGTTATACTTGAGGTAACAAAGGCATAATTGCCACTCAAATAAGAAATTACTGCTACCTACTTTATTCAGGATAACGAGAACAGATTAAATAGCAACTTCAAAGAAAAAATTGATATATATTTGAAAAGGGAAAAAAAATCAGACCCGTGGTGGAAAAATGCTGGCTCGGAGCTGTATGATTCTATGATACTGTTGAACAGCCAATTATTATCAAATTATGACCATGAAATTCTTACATTTAAAGCTTTACCCTGCTGAAAAAGAAAGCAACTAACCTCACATTTGCATACAAGTAACTATGCATCACAGAGTTTAATTTGAATAAGATGAACTGAATGATAAAAGATTAAATTGGATCTAAAATTATCTGCTGACTTTCATTTTGGTGGATAGTCAATATTCCAGTATATTATGTCCACTGGATTTCAGACACTTAGGTAGCTGCATTGTCAAACTAAATGCCATCTTCTATGGGAAGGACAAATAGAACTAATCTGCAGGGGCTGATGCAGACATCAGAGGCAGAACTTTCTATTACTCTTGGAATCATTCTAAGCTTTTGACATGAATACTCAAAAGAGTAATGATGCACAGTATAATAAATTTTCAAACTTTATCCACAAAATAGTCATTTATGTATCCACTTCAACCAAGAGCAAATTGCTGTTAGATTTTGTAGTAATTTCAATGAGCAACATGGACTCTCACAATAATTATTAGTAACACATTTAGTCACAGAAAATACATGTCACAGTACAATGCACTGTGATTCAGTTAAACACAGTACTGATAGGAGACATGACAGCACAACTCAAAGCATCTCAAGAAACACAACATAATAAAGCCTGACAGAATGCAGTTCAACAAAGTATTGCTACAGAAAACATAAAAACTAAAAGCATCTCCAGACATTGAATTACACAACCTTCCAGCATAGCACAACTGCAAACCAGAGGCTTACTTCAGATAGAACTGAAGGCAGTTCTGCAGGGGTCAGAATATTCCTGCCTTCCATGTCTGACCACCCTACGTTACCACTAGGTTCAGCATCAAGTCCAGGGCTGGGGCTCAGTATTGCCGAAAAAACAGGCTGGATACACTTTGCATCTAGCCCCTCCGATTCACACAAGCCATTGTTGGCACATGTAATGGGACCCCCCCCCCCCCATTCAAAGTTGAATCAAGGGCAGCTGGTGGATTGGTTGCAATACATTAACAGATGAGATTCTACAGATGCTCAAAATTCAGAGTAACACACACAAAATGCTGGAGAAACTCAGCACATCAGGCAGCATCAATGGAGGAGAATAAACAGTTGACGTTTCAGAACAAGACCCTGCAGAAGTGTCATGACCCAAACCGTCAACCGTTTATTTCTCTCCATTGATACTACCTGACTTGTTGGGTTCCTCCAGCATTTTGGTTGCAATATAAATGTTTTTAATTTATATTGATTAAATATGATTTTAAGTCAATTTATACTTTTAAAAATAACTTTATGCATTTTCAAGAACATCAAAACCCACTTCAACGTTTTTAAATGTTTCTAATTGTCAAAACTGTCAAAAGGTTATTTGTAGCAGACTCTCAAGATTCACCACCTGAGGCTTAGTTCCCACTCAGATTCATTCTGTATTATGGAATAACTGTGGCTGCATGGCCAAGAGCTCAGTTTATCCAGTAGAACTGCAGAATGTGTACTGGCATTGCCTTGGTATTACTGGGAGGAGACAACCAGACAATGCTTGATCCAGCCTACTCACTCACAGTGGCACAGTTTATGTCTCCAGGTAATAAACCACTGCACAATAAGCCTGCACATTTCAGTACATTAAATCATTCCAGATACCAGTTTAGAAAACTTCAGGCAGTTTGTCCTCTGTAGGAATTGCACAAAACAACAGTGTCATCAGTTGTTCAACTGGTACTGCATAAATTTAATCTTTTCTCCGGTGACACAAACTATTAAAACAAATTTGCAATTTTACCATTTCATTTTAAACATGATCATTTTTCACCACAGTTGCTTTAATTAATGCAAGCCATGCCACAACACAGGGGTGTATAACTAACAAAAAGGCTTTGTCCAAAGCACTGGAAGGATCTTAATCGACAGTGGAAATCAACCTTTTAAAAAAATGAAAATATCTACTCTTGGAAGTCAAAGACTTAAATCTGGATATCATTACAGCCACTGTACATCTAAATTAATTTTATCTTTTAAGTCCTGCTGAAAATTACATATTTAACAGAGATTGCCAGCAACATTAAGGATTTCCTGTCCCTTGCCTTATTATCCCCTTCCCAGGCGTCTTTCCTGTCGTGTGAAGGCATTCAAAGCCGTCTGCAGCCTGTCGCTCGCTGAGCATGTTCCTGTCTGGCAGCTCAATTCCTCAACTTGCTTCCTATTTTACATGTCTAACAAATATTTTGCCAGTTACCAAGTGGCTCCCTGGCCAGTGATTAATGATATTGCACAAATCCACCCAAAAAATCCCAGGTCAATTCCCCTGAGAACAGCTACACTGCTTTAACTAAGGGCCAGAAAGCAAGAGGATAAGGCGTGGTGGGATGCACCTTCTAACCTTTCTGGTTAAGCTTTTTTTTAAAAACATTTCAGATAAATTGGCTAAAACAAAAGCTCCACTTTCCTGCTTTGTTTTGGCAAAATAAATGCAGAGGGTTTTTATGTGCCATTAGATGAGTGCATGGACTTACAGTAAGCTCTCTTCTGAGAGAAAGATAAGTAATCAATTTGTCTCCAAGTGGCAGATTCAAAGCTATCCTACAACAATACAAGTGTAAAAGATGAGTTGGCTGCAACTTCACAGCAAAGCACATTCTATCTCTTGACATAAAAGACAACGCTCAACCGCCCAGCACTTCACTGGGTCCTGGAGCCCCTTCTGTACAACTCGTTTTCACATTGCAGAGGTGGAAAAAACTGCAATAGTAATTCAGGAGGGTAAGACAAGAATGGATGCTTATTGAGGGAGTACCTCTCGTTGAAATAAAGATGGTGGTGAAGAGCCGAAGGTCCGCATAAGCTTCACAATTCTGAACATGGGAAATGCTTTAAACTTATGAAGTGTGGTTTTGCTGTTTCCATTCTGTTCCAATTCTGGATGTGGTTCCATTTCTTTCCAATTCTGGACACGCTTCCATCCTGTTCCAATTCCAGACAGCAACAATGTGTGAAAAAGCGCAAGGCACTTGAGGTGTGCCAGTTTGGCAATCAGAACCATCACCAGGAAAGGCAAAATCCATTGTGGATGAGCTACTGCAGCTGACACTCAATCAAAGACAAACCATTTTTAAACCATTTTTACCAAGTCATAATGGTTTTCTTTTATTAAAGCTCAGTAAAGAGGCACTCCCAAGCACAAACCAGCCTTTCAGTAAAGTGTCAGCAATAATTCAAAGACATTCCTGACTCAAGGTCCTCTGGCTACAACACAATCCAATGCCTCTCCGAGCCACATATCCTTTTGCCTCGTATAGCTAAAAGTGTTGTGGATTGTACTTGTTGCAAATACACTCCACAAATCCAGGGCAATGCAAAATGGATAGACCAACAAGCAAAAACAAAAGTCTGCCTCCTTCATCCTAAAACACAAACATGAGAACACAGGCATTGTTCAGGTGTAAAGGACAGAAAGACAACCTTGTGTTCTCATTAGCTTCACTAGTTATGGTGATAACCAGCCATACTGAATTTGAAAGCTCCACCCCTCCCTAGTCTACACAGAGTTTGCTGACTTTTAGGTATGACCAATTGGTCTCAGGATCCCCAGGTCAGGAAAGGGAGAATCAATTTGGAATCAGACACTTGATTATCAGTAATTAATTCCATTTAAAGTACATGCAAATAAATCTTTGGGCATTACTGTAATTCTATGTGAACCATAGATCTCCACCATTTTCTCTGCACCACTGCAGTCTTAACTTCAATTTCTGCTCTTGCATTCTTAAACCCAGATTCTTAGCTCTGAAATGGAATGGGCTACATAGAAAAGATGCAGATACACAGAGGGATACAACTCAATGAAAGAACAGAGTCTGGGCAATGAGAGGAAGACAAATGATGAGAAAGACAAAGTGAGAGAAATAAGAGCAAAATCTGAAGTTTTGTCGTTTCATTATTAAGATCACAACCGACTTTAGCCCTCTCAAATTGTACTTGATAATGCTAGCCTGCCATTTTGTATCAGAGAAATGTTGCACAATTTAGTCACTTACAATTGTATTCCTAATAACTACAGTTACAAATCAAAGAGCAACAAGTGAACTATGCCTCATCTATCCTGAAAGCAATACTACAGAAAATCTCTTCCTGTCTCAATTTCTCAACTTCAGTTAGGTTATCCAAAAGTAAACAAGAAAGATTATTGCCCAGAAGACAGGTTATGGCAGAGGTCTGCACTTTGAGCGCTTTCATGCCTCCTCATGTAATGATACAAGTAAATTTAAAATAGTGAGACATGCAAACTATCAGGGAAAAGGAGTCCATGGAAATACAGAATAAGTTTTAAAACTCACTACTTCCCTATCCCATAGGAGGTGATGTTGAAACCCAATACTATCTGATGCACAAACTAGTTGACATCAAGGGTTAGTGAAAACCATATGCAGTCCTCAATCAATCAGTTGAAGCTGAACAGCATGGGCAATGAATCTTTGCAGAATAGCCACACTTTCAAACCTTTCACTGCTAGAGTTCATAGTATGGCTATGTACCTATACACTCCCTTGGACGTAAACTATTTTCTGAATCATTACCTTCTGCTAAACGAAAAATACACAACTTTTATTTTTAAAAATGTCAACCATTATATTATACAGGGCGAATGACAGGCGAAAGGGTCTCAAGCAGCTGAGTTCAATCTATGGATCCAATTAGCAATTGATTACAATTGCAAGTCCACAGACTGTATAAACAGATGATGAAAGTGGACTCCAGGGAGGGAAGGAAGCACATCAGTCATCTTTATTTATATTTACTTCAATGATAAATGTTTCAAAAACATCAGAGGAAAATATGTTTACTAATAATCTTTCATTCTTGGGTTTTGGAAGTAGTTCTGAAACATAACTGTGGTAATTTAGCAAACAGGACCATATTCTCACAGTGCAGTCTTCTGGACCCGACATAGAGTGTACAACACTAATCTAAAATGGATACTTTGCTGAAAATCTGTAACATTTTTGGAGGCTGGTGAGCAGTGAGTGGTGGGGGTGGACATACTGTTACAGAAATGCAACAGAAATCAAAGAATGAACGTGGGCAACAAAGAAGCCCTCAAGATTAGCTTTGCCTTGATCTGTACAATTGACAGTATTTCAAGAAGTCACAATCTTCTCTAAAATACAGTATCTAATAATGCCTGGGTGTTATACAACTGATAATTTACTGAAATTGATTGAACTAATGCAAAATGTTGCAGTTATCAGGAGACAAACCATTTCACAACAGCTGCCATTTAAATCTGCACTGTGCTTTCAACATCAAACGTGATCACGTTAACACCTGCCTGTAAATGATACTGGCAAGGATCCTCTTAAGAGCTCACACAAAAAGATCATCTATCAGTAAATATTCTCTTAGATTCAGATAGTATTGTTAGTAGCCTACTGACTGCAATGGTAGCAATAATTAAGGGAGAAGCTACAATGCAAGCTTAAGATCCTTCCAGCAGGGAAGAACCATGAAAATCTTGCTTTCCCTGATACTGTGTGGTCCTTGGCTAGTGTCAAGTTAATTGATTTCATTATGATAATGGTGTTATTTGTAGTGTTTAGTTCTTGAGTTTGAAACCTGGACTCTACTTCTCGACATGTAGATTAGAACATTAAATTGATCTGGAGAGAATTTCTTTTTTTATCATACATGTTGGTGCAGTTACCTATAAATCCATTCTCTATAAACAGGTTTAAGAATTATTTCATCACTCATTGTCAATGTAGTGAACGATCACAGATTTCTTAAAATTTCCTGATTGTAGCTTCATCAGCTAGCACTGACAAATCACTATTAGGCAGTGTTTTAAACCAGAGTACGAATGGAATTCCTTTTGCAAAATGTAATTTAAAATCGCCATATTTAAATAAAAAGTGCTCATAAAATATTGAAAATCTTGTCACATTTTTCTTACACCAAAGCACAGAAATCTGCATGAGTAATTTGTGTTTTATGTGCTCCAAGCATGCTGCCACATTTCCCAAATTCTGTCCTCAATTTATGTTCTGAAAATAATTGTCAAAGTGTAAATTGCACAGTAACAAGTCTTATTGCTCCAAAAACAACATTAAATTGATCTGGACAGAATTTCTTTTTCTTTCCTGAAAATGGCTCCAAGGTTTGGTATATAATCATAGAAGGCAAACCTGAAATAAATGCTAGTCTTAAGCATCAACACTGTTCAGAATTGTAAATCCACTATGACATCCTCCAGTGCATTTTCCATGTTTTAAAAAAAAGAAACCTCTCCCATGACGATAAGTTACTTTCTTAAGATTTAAAAGCTTGTGGGCTTAAAGGGAAAGTGAGTTATAGCTGTCTCTTGCACTTCAATCTCTGTCAGACCTGAGGCATCCTATTATTTTGGTAGTTCAGTTTCTGGGTAAAGCCTGGAAGGTGCCCTGCAAAATGAATTCTGAATCACTGCACAACAGCTAAAACTATAATTTTTAAGTGGGGGAAAAATCTGAATGCTTGAACATATGAAATAGCAATCAAATTAAAAGAAAATTCCCAGGGAGCTCCTGATGGTCAGTAGTTTATATTCAATGCCGAGAGAAAGAGCTCTGGACTTTACAAAAATCAAGGTATATGGAGAGCGGGAGGGAAAGTACAAATAAGGGAGCAAATCAGCTGTACTCTTATTAAATCACAGAACAAGTTAACGGAGCCACAGGGCTTCCTCCTCCTATGTTCCCATATTAATATTAAAACTCTTAATTCACAGTAGTATCCAATACGGAGTGTTTATTTATTTATTTAGAAGTAGAACGCGGAATAGATCCTTCTGGACCTTCAAACCACACTGCCCAGCAACCTCGATTTAACCCTAATCTAATCACGGGACTATTTACAATAACCAGTTAACCTACCCGATACATCTTTAAACTGTGGGAGGAAACCAGAGGACCTGGAGAAAACCCACACATTCCACTGGGAGGATATACACAGACTCCTTACAAAGAACATTGGGATTGAACTCTGAACTCCGACACCCCAAGCTGTAATAGTATCACTCTAACCGCGACACAATCTTAATAAGAACATAAGAAATCAGAGCAGGAGTAGGCCATTCAGTCCGTCGAGCCTGCTCCGCCATTCAATAAGATCATGGCTCATCTGGCCATGGACTCATCTCCACCTCCCTGCCTTTTCCCCATAACTCTTAATTACCCTACTATGCAAAAATCTATCCAAACTTGTCTTAAATATATTTACTGAGGTAGCTTCCACTGCTACATTGGGCAGAGAATTCCACAGATTTACCACTCTTTGGGAAAAGCAATTCCTCCTCATCTCTGTCCTAAATTTATTCCACCGAATTTTGAGGCTATGTCCCCAAGTTCTAGTCTCACCTACCAGTGGAAACAACTTTCCTGCCTCTATCTTACCTATCCCTTTCATAATTTTATATGTTTCTACAAGATCTCTTCTCATTCTCCTGAATTCTAGTGAGTACAGTCCCAGGTGACTCAATCCCTCCTCATAGTCTAACCCCCTCATTTCTGGAATCAACCTGGTGAACCTCCTCTGCACCGCCTCCAAAGCCAGTATATCCTTCCTCAAGTAAGGAGACCAGAACTGCACGTAGTACTCCAGGTGCAGCCTCACCAGTACCCTGTACAGTTGCAGCATAACCTTCCTGCTCTTAAATTCAATCCCTCTAGCAATGAAGGCCAACATCCCATTTGCCTTCTTGACAACCTGCTGCACCTGCAAACCAACCTTCTGCGATTCATGCACAAGCACTCCCAAGTCCTTCTGCACAGCGGCATGCTGCAACCTTTTACCATTTAAATAATAACCTCATCTTTCATATTTCCTTCAAAAGTGAATGACTTTGCATTTACCAACATTGTACTCCACCTACCAGACCTTTGTCCACTCTGCAGACTCTCTGTATCCTCTGCACAATTTCTTTTTCCACTCAATTTAGTCTCATCAGCAAACTTAGATACACTACACTCAGTCCCCTCTTCCAGATTGTTAATATGTATCGTGAACAGTTGTGGGCCCAACACCAATCTCTGTGACACAACTCTCACTACTGATTGCCAACTAGAGTAACACCCATGTATCCCAACTCTCTCCTTTATATTAGTTAACCAATCTCTATCCATGATAATACATCACCCCTAACTCTATGCATCCTTATCTTATGGATAAGCCTTTTATGTGGCACCTTATTGAACGGTTCTGGAAATCCAAGTAAGTAACGTCCATCTGCTGCCTTCTATCCACTGTACTCATTATATTCTCAAAGAACTCTACATTTGTCAAACAGGACCTGCCTCTGCTGAATCCATGCCTGATGGATCCATTTCTTTCCGGATGCCTCACTATTACTTCTTTAATGATAGCTTCAAACTTTTTCCCAAATACAACTGTTATACTAACTGGCCTATAGTTACCTACCTTTTGCCTACATCCTTTTTTGAACAGTGGCATGACATTCGCCATCTTCCAATCTGCTAGGACCTGCCCAGAGTCCAGAGAATTTTAGTAAATCATCACCAAAGCCTTTACTATAACTCCTTCCATTTCTCTCAGTACGCTGGGATGCATTCCATCAGGACCAGGGGACTTATCTATCTTCAGGCCCACAAGTTTGCTCAGTACTACCTCTTTAGTGATAGCTATTATATCAAAGTCCTCACCTCCCATCACATCCATAACATCTCTTTCTGGCATGTTAGATGTGTCATCCACCGTGAAGCCATTTCCTCAGTATCAATTTCCCATTCTCGTCCTCCAAGGGACCTACACTCACTTCAGCCACCCTTTTCCACTTTATATAATTATAAAAACTTTTACTATCCATTTTTATATTTTGTGCTAGTTTCGTTTCATGATCTATCTTCCCTTTTTTTATTGCTCACTTAGTGGTACTTGATGCTTTTTAAAGTTTTCCCAATCTTCCAGTTTCCCACTACTCTTGGTGACTTTGTTCACACGAGTTTTAAGTTTGATGCCTTCTTTTATTTCCTTAGTTATCCAAGGCTGGCTCTCCCCACCCTTATTGTCTTTGCTTTTAACTTTTGTTGAACACAGTGAAGAATCTCTTTGAACGTCTTCCACTGTTCCTCAACTGTCCCAGTCTACACTAGCCAAATCCTCCCTCATCCCATTGTAGTCTCCTTTGTTTAGGCATAATACATTGGTTTTAGATTGAACTGTTGCACCCTCCATTTGTATGAGAAACTCAGTCATACTGTGATCACCCTTTCCAAGAGGATCCCTAACTACAAGGTCACTAATTTTACCTGTCTCATTGCACAGGACCAGATCTAAGATAGCACGCTCCCTTGTAGGTTCAGTAACACGCTGTTTAAGAAAGCCATCATGGATGCATTCTATGAAGTCCTCTTCAAGACTGCCTCGACCAACTTGATTCACCCAATCTATGTGCAAGTTAAAGTCCTCCATGATAACTGCTGTTCCATTCTTGCATGCCTCAAGTATTTCTCTGTTTTTTTGGCTGTGCCACTATAATGTTATTATTTGGTGACCTATAGACAACTCCCACCAGTGATTTTTTTCCCTTTACTATTCCTAATCTCCACCCAGATGGATTCAACAATCTACTCCTTAGATCTTATATCGTCTCTCACTATCATCCTGATCTCATCCTTAATTAAGAGCGTTACCTCACCTCCCTTACCTTCCTGCCTATCCTTCCATATTGCCTGATATCCTTGGATAGTTAATTTACAATCCTCTCCACTCAGCAACCAAGTTTCTGTAATGGCCACAAAATCATACCCCTTTATATTGATTTGTGCCACAAGTTCACTGACCTTGTTTCGAACACTACAGGCATTCAGATACTCATTGTGCATTTGCACTTGACTTTTCTGCACTCCACCCTAATTTTTTTCTTTAACTTTTGCTTTTACTTTATCTTTATCCACAGTGTTCTCCTTTACTTTATCCATACTTCTCCAATCAGTTGAACCCACCACCCTACTATTTAGGTTAAAGCCATACCCATAGCCCTAGTTATGCAATTCACCAGGATCTAGATCCCATCACGATTCGGGTGGAGCCCGTCCCAATGGAACAGCTCACTCCTTCCTTAATACTGGTGCCAGTTTCCCATGAATTCAAACCCACTTCTCCCACACCAATCCTTGAGCCACACATTTAACTCTCTAATCTTCTTAACCCTGTGCCAATTCACACGTGGCTCAAGTAGTAATCCAAAGATAACCACCTTTTTGGTTCTGCTTTTTAATTTACCGGTAGTTGCTAGCTACTCAAATTCCCTCAGCAGAACCTCCTTCCTCATTCTACCTACATCGTCGATACCCACATGGACCATGACAACTGGATCTTTCCCTTCCCAATGCAAATTCCTCTGCAGGTCAGATAAGAACCCAGGCACCAAGCAGGGGACACTCCCCTGACTATACTATCCCCAATTACCTTAAAGTACTTTATTCCTTAAAGTACATACCGTAATTTAAACTGAACATAAATATTCTTCATTTATGTCATACTTTTATTATCACAAACACTTCTGAATATTAGAAGAGTTTTGTATAGTCATCCCACAATAGCAGAAAGACCTCGCAAACCTCCGAAGCAACACACACAAAATGCTGGTGGAATGCAGCAGGCCAGGCAGCATCTATAGGGAGAAATACAGTCGACATTTTGGGTCGAGACCCTTTGTCAGGACTAACTGAAAGAAAAGACGGTAAGAGATTTGAAAGTGGGAGGGGAAGGGGGAGATCCGAAATGATAGGAGAAGACAGGAGGGGGAGGGATGAAGCTAAGAGCTGGAAAGTTGATTGGCAAAAGGGATACAGAGCTGGAGAAAGGAGAGGATCATAGGATGGGAGACCTAGGGTAAAAGAAAGCGGTGGGGGGGGGGGGGGGGGAGCTCCAGAGGAAGATGGAGAGCAGGCAAGGAGTGATTCTGAGAGGGACAGAGAGAGAAAAAAGAGAAGAGAGAAAAAAAACAGAAAAATAATAAACAAATGAATAAATAAGGGATGGGGTAAGAAGGGGAGGAGGAGCATTAACAGAAGAGAGAAATCAATGTTCATGCCATCAGGTTGGAGGCTACCCAGACGGAATATAAGGTGTTGTTTCTCCAACCTGAGTGTGGTTTCATCTTGACAGTAGAGACAGCCATGACAAAGACAGTAGAGGAGGCCAATGCAAACCTCAGAAAATGGCTCCACATCAAGCACAAGTCCAATTCCCTATTTGAAGTTATTACTGAATCTGTTTCCACCAGTATTTCAGGCAAAGCATTCAATCGTAATTCATCACGTAAACATTTTTCCTTTGACAACACAGACTCTGTTCCCAATATCTTTAAATTTGTGTTCCTCAATCTGATCTGCACTGAAAATTATTCCTTTGTTACTCAAGATGACATCATTCAGGACACTACACTCAGTCGGGCCCTTTGCCAAGTGTATACTCTTTTATAGGAAACACAAGTTTTTTTTCTCACCAACTTTTCCCGGGACTGTCATACTTTTTCCTATAGTCCCTATTTTTCTGTTGACAAGTAGTTCAAAGGGACTAACAATTTAAGTAAAAATGCACCTGTCAATGATCTGAATACGTACAAGTACAGATTTCCTGTGTAAAATTATCAACTGGAGAAGTTTCTTCCTCTTTCTATTCTTCCAGCTACTTACCTTCATTGAAGGTAATGTGCCCTGTTTTGTTATCTACCTTAAAGATTAAGCATGTGTCCTGAAAAGTTATATGGTGGTACTAGATGCTGCTGTGTCAATGCACCAGACTTTGGTCTGTATTTACCAAATATTCATAGAATGGGTTCTCAAACCAACATTGGAATCAAGAGGAGGCACTGGCGTGCCTCTCCTTCACAGAGAGGAAGTGAAATTTATGGGCAAGCTCTGAGAGAATGTCTAACGAGAATAATAAAAGCTATGATGAATTTCACTTACCTGATTCACAGTACAAGGCTGAACATGAAGAAAAATGGATTCAGTTTTAATTCTTTAGTCTTCCTCTCTCGAACACATGTAGCTGTACTTGAATAATTAACTGTAATAACGTGAGCTTACAGAATGAATGACATTAGGCAAGGGAAAACCATGATCGGTCTAATACATTCACACACATTCCTTACCCCCAGGAATCTCAGTTAAACTTCCTATGATAAGCTCACCTAATACCAATGAGTACGGTAACTGAAATGAGAATTTGATAGTCAGTTTGGGCCAGTGAAGGACAAGTAGTTTATTAAGCCATGGACACTCTGAAGAGATTGAGGAATAACTTTTGCAGTAATGCATAATTTTTAGTTTTCTTTTCTCCAAATTGGCAGCTAGAGAACTGAGTCTTGAGTTTTGTGGAGTTTTAATTTGTCAATTAAATTTAGAATTTTTTTCTGGCCAAGTGCCTAACTGAACACAGTGGCTGGAATAATAGTATCTTGAGGAACAAAGAAGCTATTTTCAGTGAAGGATTAAATAGCACGAATATAAAGGCATTGGACATGGAACCAGTACTAACAAAAGAAAATGTGTTTACGTAATAATCAAATGCTCTGCCTGAGAAAGGTAAGCAGACTGAATAATAACTTTATGCTAAAGTGTAAATGTTCTAACCATCCCAGAAAATTGGAAGTAATAACAAAAAACTTCTTCTTTAGCAATCTTTCACTTCAGATCTGTCAGGAGGCTAATGTGGGGCCAGCCTGATTTTTCTCCACATCTTTCCTGTGAAGACCCCTCAGGATATTGTGCATATCAATCAAGTTCCCTTACTCTCCTGAACTCCAATACCTATAAAGCCTTGTCTCCCCAACCTTCCTCTTAAGAAAGTACACCCATTCCAGGTATTGGCCCAGCACCTTGAAGGTAGGCTGTGAATTTCATAATCACTGTCCAGATCCAGATGGAGACAGGGAAAGTGGCCAGTGTTTTACAGGGCCTAGCCAGTTCTGTTTATTGGTGCAGCACAGATTTGTACAGTAAGACAGGCAATTACAGGACCTTTGCTTTGCAGTCATATAGTGAAGGGTCCAAGCATTTGTTACTTCAGTGGACAAGATACCCATGCCTTGGTACTCAGACTCCAAACTTGTACATACACAAGTGTCATCTATGTACTCCACTTGGTGGCTGAAGCTGGAGCAACCTTGTTTCTTGAGAGGAGGTGATGTAGGTTGGACCTTTTCCCACTGATCCACTACAGCAAAAAGCTTGTTGAAGGCAAAGGGCAATACTGTGGTATGAGTGATTGCGAAGATAACGCAATGGTATATTTACTAAGTGATTCAGAGTGATACAAAACTCAGAGCAATTATGGAAGTGGGTAGGTGGCCAGAGAACCTTCCTAACTCTAGCCAAGAAATTCATCTGGAAAATGACAAGATTTCTATGTGTATGCACACTTCTCCATAGCTTTAACCACACCCAATGCTATTCATCCAAAGGTCTGCAGATTTAAACTCCAACGCATGCTCCTGCTTAGACCCAAGAGTAAATTAAGCCTTTTGATGGTCATGAAGCTGGACATTACAGAACATAATTTACTGGAAACACCCAACTGCTGCATTTGCAGAAGCATACCAGCATCACATCCAGATAGATGCTGGCTTTATTCTTCATTCCCTGCATGTTTCACATGAATTCATCTGCCACATTGTATGGCAAAATAATGAAAAACTAGTCAGTGATGAAAGAGCAATTTTAATCTTTCCTCCCAATTGTGTATTAGGACTTTACAATTTACTTAGAATTTTGTTGCATCCCACTCATTAGGGCAAAGATTTACTTTGATTAGCATAGCTGAAAGAAAAACAAAGAAAGAAAAAGAAACTTGAAGGGGAAAATACTAAGTGAGTTTAATGGAATGCTGTCAAATGAAGAGAGATTAATGGGTAAACAGTTCTCAGAACTGCTAACAGTGCTCACTGGGAAACAACCATGACCTACAACAGTGCAGGGGAGGATTCATTCTATGAATATCAATCTGTTCTGTTTGCTCCAGCAAGATTTTTAGCCCAGAGGGTGCAGGGCCAAGATATTTTAATGTTATATTTACTGGATTAAACAACTAGAGTGACATTTACAAACCCATATCATTATCCTTTCACATAACAATTAGATAGATAGATAGATAGATAGATACTTTATTCATCCCCATGGGGAAATTCAACTTTTTTTCCAATGTCCCATACACTTGTTGTAGCAAAACTAATTACATACAATACTTAACTCAGTAAAAAAAAAATATGATATGCATCTAAATCACTATCTCAAAAAGCATTAATAATAGCTTTTTAAAAGTTCTTAAGTCCTGGCGGTAGAATTGTAAAGCCTAATCACTGAAACTGCTTCTCTGTCTCTGGATGGTGCTATGTAGAGGATGTTCAGAGTTATCCATAATTGACCGTAGTTACCAAACATTACAAAATACTCGAGGTGGCTGAACCAAAAGCACTGCAAAGAATATCATCACCTGAATGAATTGGGAAATGCAAGTACCATGACTAATTGGGAAAGCAAATGAAACACTAGTCTTTATTGTAAGAGATGGAACATGTAAAAGTAGGTAAATATTTCTGCTGCCTGGACTTGAGGACCTGAGTTATAAAGGAATGGTTGAATAGGTTAGGACTTTATTCCTTAGAACATAGGAAAATGAGTGGAGATTTTTGACAGAGGTATACAAAATTATGAGTATAGATAGGTTAAATGCAAAGAGGCTTTTTCCACTGAGGTTGGGTGAGACTAAAACTAGAGGTCATGGGTTAAGGGTTAAAGGTGAAATGCTTAAGGGAACATGAGGGGGAACTTCTTCACTCAGAGGGTGATGAGAGCATGGAACATGAAGCCAGCAGAAAAGGTAGATTCAGGTTCAATTTCAATATTTGAGAGAAATTTGGATAGGTACCTGGATGGGAGAGGTGTGGAGGGTTAAGGTCTGGGTGCAGATCAATAAGACTATGCAGATTAATAGTTTGGCATGGACTAGATGGGCCGAAGGGCCTGTTACTGCGCTGTGGTCTTCTATGACTCTAAATTTACAAAAAGCACTGGTGAGATCATACTTGAAGAACTGTGTCCAGTTTTGGTCTCCTTATTTCGTAAAGGATATATTTGCTTTGGAGGCAGTGCTGAGAAGGTTCACTTGGTTTAGCTCTAAGAAGGGTTGATGCATGAAGGAAGCTTGAGTAAGTTGGAGTTTTGAAGAATGTGATGTTATTTTTCTTTTAATATACAGTATAACATTCTGAAGAGGATTGAGAGAGTGGTTGAAGAGAATATATTTCCTCTAGTAGGACAATCTAGGATTATGGTGCCTAGTTCCATTTAAGAAAGAAATTTAGAAGATTTTTCTCTCTCTGAGAGTTATGATGCCTTGGATTTTTTTTTAACCCTCGAAGAGCTGTGGAGGTGGACTCAAGGCAAGATTGATATGTATGGGATGAGTGCTCAACAGTTTAATAAGTACTGAAGTTAATAGTGCATCAGCTACGATCTAATTGAGTGGTGGAGCAGTCCAAGAGACTGAATGGCTAGACCTCCTTCTAGTCTTACAATGTGTTTCTATAATCAAATCAGTCAAATGTAACATCACAGTGTATGATACAGTCATTTTCTGACAAATAATTTATCTATCACTGTTTCAAATCTAGTTTAAACCAGGTAAAATGAAGCAACACTACCAGAAAGTACCAGCATGCAATAGATTAACAGCAGTGACTATATTAGTCCAAAGATTAAAGATTAGCTTTAATTGTCACATGTACATTGAAATATACAGTAAAATGCAATGTTTGTGTCAAATCATATCAGTAAGAATTGTGCTGGGGGCAGTTTGCAAGTGTCGGCGTCAACATCATGCCCACACTCACCAAGTCAAACCCGTATGTCTTTGGAATTTGGGAGGAAACTGCAGCACCTGGAGAACATACAAAACTTCTTACAGGCTGCAGTGGGAAGTGAACCATAATCAGTGATTGCTGGCACTGCAAAGCAATGTGCTAACTGCTATGCTACCATGCCGCCCATTGCACAATTTACAGTATCACAGTCTGCAGTTATGGAAATATTTCTGGCTATGAAGTTAAGTGTATTTTAAACCTGAACAAAGGTCCTGCACTTGTAGTGCAAGAAATAAATCTAGCACTGAACAGAACTATAAAAAGCAAGACGTCTAGTCAAAGTGATGAAATCCATGTCACAACATTAATAAGGCTCCAATCAACCCTGACTGCTACCCAAGGACCATTCCCAGAAGGTTATAGATATATTGGTAATGAGTACTGTGTAGAACTCTGGGGAGGCTCTGAGCAGCACTCAGCTTACTGCGACCCACTCTTGGGCAGATTTACGATGAAGTAGTTTCTTATATAACGTGTGCAAAAGATTAATCTGGGACATGAAGGTAGAAGAGATTTTATAATAGGAGTATGTAGGCAGATAGGAAAGGTTTAGAGGGATATGGGCCAAATGGGACCAGCTTGGGTGGGCACCTTGCTCAGCATTCACAAGTTGGGCTGAAGACCCTGGCACCCTGCTGTATTACTTGAAGACTCTGGATACCCATTCAATTGCATTTACAATTTTACTAAAATTGGTTTTAAAAAAAAACAAAATTTTGCACAACCAATCTATTTCAGCTCATTTAATCCACAAGATCTAAGAAGATTTTCACACACAAAATGCTGGAGTAATTCAGCAAGTCAGGCAGCATTTATGAAGGGGAATGGAGAGTCAACGTTTTGGGCTGAGACCCATCATGAGGACTGGAAAGGAAGGGGAAATAAACCAGAATAAGAAGGTGGAGGAGGGAAAGAGGATGAGTACAAGCTGGCAGGTGATAGGTGAAGCCAGGTGAGGGGGAAGGTAGATGGGTGGGGGAGGGAGGACGAAGTGAGAGCTGGGAGGTGACAGGTGGAAGATTTTATTTTAAACGTTCAACACTTCATACTTTCACCCCCTTCTTTGCAACTAAATCAATTGGTAAGAAGTGAACAATTCTTTAGGTTATGAAAAATCTTTAATTTGATGGTCAGCAATTGCCTTGCCTATTTATTGCTGCACACTCCCTGTATTAAATATTGGAGGACTACAAACTTGGCATTTCCCATGCTGCAACAACACTAGAAAATGGAGTACGTAGACACAATTCTGCTTCAACAGGTGACTCTGAAAATAATATTCTTTGCCCCCCCCAAGATATTGCTCTCATTTTTGTTCTAATTCTCTTACATTTAATCTAAGTATTAAAAGCAGTCAACTCATAACTACCATTTGTATCTGACCCAAATGCTAAATACTTCAATCCCAATACCTTGTAATCTACAGTATGTATTTGTAAAAGGCACTCCAATTTTTCACAATCCCTTCTCATTGAAAACCATACTCGCAGAGGGCATCTTCTTGACCTCTCCTTTAATAACAAGTTGATTAAACTTTAAACCATTGCCTTTTTCATAAAAATGTTACTAAGTCAGGGTATCCTCATGTTTGAAAGGCATAATACAGATTAGGGAAAGTAGAACTTAGTGATAAGAATGCTTTAGTGTATAAAAATATGCCATCTGAAGAGAGTGAGGGCTGAGGGGAAAGGAGAGGGCAAGGAAGTCCACAGTTTTGAAGTCCTGTAAAAGACAAAGAAAACTAGTGAGGTTTTGATTTCAGTATCATGAAGTTGCGAGGAGGAAGAAAACTGGCCCAAAGACCAAAAGAGATTACAATTGTATGAACTGACACTGCAGTTAAAAAAATTCTTCCCAAATACCATGCAATCTCAAAGTTTTGCAATGCAGCCATGTGATGTGGCCAGTTAACCTACAATACTCTAGAGCAAACTAAGTATGCTTGAACTAAAGAAAGAAGGAACACTGATTTTCTACCATTTTTACTAACAAGGGATTATAAAGCTTTGCAGCTACATCTTGATCTTAAACCAAAATTGGTATGTAAAATAGGATTGTGGTTAAAGCTACTTCTTCAAAACTTTAGACCACAGCCCTTTTGCACTTCCTCTTTTTTTAACCACTTACTGGTGTCCATCCAACTTTGAGTCTGAAATCATTTGTTCAATTATCCTGTTTAGCTGAAGGGAACCATACCCCTCACTTACACCACAAATAACCTGAAAGGAAATTGTTCACGAGGCTCAAAAGGCAACTAAACTCTTAAGTCAGGTATATGGCTTTGTACATTGGGATTCCATTTTGGATTACCCTTGGATAATTATGGACAAGAAAGGTCACTCTTTGCTCATCCAGTCCAAAAAATTAAACCAAATAGTTCTTAAAAGGATTCAGCCGTTTTTTTTTTAAACTGCCACTCCATCTGGAAATCTATTTCATATGTTGATCATGCCTTGTCAGAACTTCCTAATTACCTTTTATTAGCTCGAATCTGCATCTCATCTCATACACTTACAATTCAGCATGTCCATTTTGCGATTCATTTGATTTCCTGCTCATTAATTTAAATAGACAGAACACCCCACAGGTTGCATAACTGGAGGGTTTATTTATGCCACGCCTCATTTTCTGATTCCCACTGAAGATGTAAGAGAATCTGAACTAGGCACACAACCTCAAATGTTCCCTCTATGGCATGTCATTTATCATAATGCTCCAAGGAAACCAATGTTTTGCTGTGTCTGTGTGGTCCTTTTTTGCCTCTAGATAAGTATCTGTAGAATTGTACAGTTAGCCAAGGCCAGCTCTGGAGGGATTAACCTTTTTTTTCTTCCATAAACACATCTATCACCGTAAATGTGATTCTACTCTGACTTTGTAATAGGCCTAAAAGGAGTTTTTGTTCCTTCTCAAGCTGCACTAGAAAAGGCCTATCCTCTTCTTGTGAGTTGGAATCACTGTAACTAAACATACTATAACCAGTCATTCTCAGAGTCCGAAATGCTTCTGATAGTGGAACCATATTATAAAATTAATACTATTATTACAGGAATTTATATCATGCATGCTAAAGAGTACACTCTAAAAATTGCATTGGCAAATACAGTATGTACTACATTGAAAAAAATCCCAATAGTGCCAGAAATGCTCTCTTCAACCATACATGAAATTAAATAAATAACCTCTAGGCCAGGTTCCAGATTCAGAGAACTAGAAGATTCCCAATCATCCCTGCTCAAATAGAAATTCAACATTGAGAAAACAAGTTATTTGATGACACCATCATTTCTGTAGCTGTTTAATGATTGTCCTGAATGCTAAAAGAACACTTGTGAGTCCATCATTCAGGTTGAGCCAGATCCTCACTATATATGGGTGGCATTCCTATATATTGAATTAATAACACCTACAAGTGAGAAGTGTTCCATTTATGTCATGCCTTTTACCATCTGAGGATATCCCAAAGCAATTGACAGCCAAAGTTCAAAGCAAACTTATTACCCAAAGTATGTATCTGTCACTATATACCACCCTGATATTCATTTTTGCAGGCATTCACAGTAGAACAAAATAAAATAAAATCGATAAAATGCATACAAAGACTGACAAACGACCAACGTACAAGAGGAGATAAATTGTGCAAATACAATAATAATAAAATAAATAAATGCATGCATACATACATACATACTGAGAACATGAGTTGTAGAGTCCTTGAAAGCTGGTCCACACATTTTGGAAAAAGTTCAGTGTTGAGATGAGTGAAGTTATCCATGCTAGTTCAGGAGCCTGATGGTCAAACTGTTCCTGAACCTGGTGGTGTGAGACCTCAGGCTCCTATACCCCCTTCCCAATAGCAGCAGTGAGAAGAGAGCATGGCCTAGATGGTGGGGGTCCTTGATATACATTTTAAACCAGTCATTATTGTAAGATTGTCACAAAATTATTCTTCACTCATACCATTCAATAGTGTACTGTACCCACATACATAAGAAAAGCTTTAAATACCTCAGCTTCAAGTACTTACCAAATAAAACCTTAATTAATTTTAATACCAATGGCTGCAGTAAAACCACCTATTATGATAACACACTTGCAAAGTCCACCAACGCTCCCGCCAGAGCAACTTCAAGTGCTGAATGTCACAAAGGCCTCACTTCAGACTGAAATAAATTTGTTATTTTCTGTCAAGGTAATGTGAAACCATTGGAATAGACATGCAGAAATGTTGTTAAAATGCAATGCTCTCTAATGTGTACATTAGAATGATACATATGCTTTTAATTTTCAAAGCAATCAGCTTTCAAACACTTCACATATTTTGTTAACAGAGGCTGTCTTGTCAATCACTACTGATTCACAAAGGTCAGTAATAGGTTTCCAATGGCAAAAAGAAACAGTTGCATTGTAGGAACAACAGAACTAATAGACACTTTTATACTGACATTAAACTACGATTTCCATGGCGTGTTGGCGCATGGCCAAGTGGTTAAGGCATTGGTCTAGTGAGGCTATTTCGAGCCTCAGCTAAGGCAGCGTGTTGTACCCTTGAGCAAGGCGCTTAACCACACATTGCTCTGCAATGACACCTTGCCCTTCCCTTGGACAACATCGGTGGAGGGGAGACTTGTAACTGCCGGTCTCCCAGACAATCCTGCCCAGGCCTGTGCCCTGGAAACTTTCCAAGGTGCAAATCCATGGTCTCTCGAGACTAACGGAAGCCTATAAAATATGCTTGCATTACTAGCACCTGAAATGTCAAATTTGCAGCATAAGGAATACACCATATAAATTTCCTGGATGCCCAGTAATGGAATAGTACAGAACAAAAACAGGCCCTTTGGCTCAACTTGCTCATGCTAACTCCATTTCTCTGTGTTTGACCCATATCTCACGAAACCTGTACAATATAAGAAAACAAAAAATAGGAGCTGGAGTAGGCTATCTTGCCACCAAGTCTACTCTACTATTCAATAAGATTATGGCTGACCTGGCCGTGGACTCCACTCCACTAACCTGTCTTTTCCTCTAACCCTTAATTCCACTGCTATGCAAAAATCTATGTCATAAAATCAAAAAACCGTGCCTTAAATATATTTAAAGAGGTAGACTCGCAAGCTTTTCTGGGCAGAAAACTACACAAGTTCACCACTTTCTAGGAACTTTTTTTTCCAGTTTCTCCTCATAGCTGTCCTAAATCTGATTTAAGATCATGCTGGTGAAGCACAGTGATGACATGCTGGCAGCAAACAAACGAAAACCATAAATTACTGTATTACTCACACTTTTTCTATTGATCACTGCAATCAATAGCCTGTAACTTTGTTTTTGAAGTGGAGCTTTTGAACCACCTGCACGACTTGGCATTTTTGCAGTATGAACTGAAGTCTCGAAGGTGCAGGATGGTTATGGCATGGCGGGTATTGGTCAGATTGAGGTGGCAGGGCCCAGGCCCAAGAGTGGAGAATGAGCCAATATTTGGCTATTTCTGGAGCAGACGTGAATGCAATTCAATGCAGCAGAACCAAGACGAGGCGAGGCTAGGCTGAGTCAAGACAGCAGGGCCCAGGCCCGAGAGTGAGGAACAATCCGCTGATTGGACGATTTAAGCACCAGGCCAGAATGGAAAAAGTCAGGGTGTCAGAGTCAAAGGAGAGAGACGGGCCGGTGTTCAGCTCGTTGCTCCACAAAGTACACTCATCTCTGTGCTGAACTGAGGCTGTGGCCTACAACCAACAGGCTCCTGGATCAGCTTCAGTGATGACTGGCTTCATGGCTGTGGATTCCCTTTTGTGAACTTCGGTTCTGAATGTTACTTGTTCACTTTTATTGTTTGCACAATTTGTCTTTTTTTCCTCTGCACATTGAGTGTTTGACTCAATGGGTCTATTGGGTTTCTTTGTAAGGAGACAAACCTGAAGGATGTATATAGTATACATACTTTGATAATAAATGTACTTTGACCTTTGAAATCTATTTCCCCCTAACCCTGAGGCTATGTGCCCCTAGCTCTAGTTTCACTTACCAGTGGAAGCAACTTTCCTGTCTCTATCTTATCGATCCTTTTCAGATTTTTATGTTTCTATAAGATCCCCTTTCATTCTACTAAATTCCTGTTCGTATAGTCCCAGGTGGCTCAATTTCTCCTCATAGGCTAACCCCTTCATCCCCAGCAACAACCTGGTGAACTTCCTCTACACGGCCTCCAAAGACAGACATCTTTCCTCAAGTAAGGAGACCAGGACTGCACACAGTACTTCACGTGTGGCCTCACCAGTACCCTGTACAGTTGCACAATAACCTCACTAATCTTAAATTCAATTCCTTTAGTAATGAATACCATCATTTGCCTTCTTGTTAACCTGTTGCTCCTGCAAACCAACCTTTTGTGATTCACGCACAACCACTCCAAAGTCCCTTCACACAAAAGCATGCTATGATATTTCACTGTTTAAATACAAAATGAAATTCTGTTTTTCCTTCCAAAGTGGAAAACCTTGTATTTACTTTTCACCTAAACACCTCTGTCTGGGTGAAAAAAAGTTCCCCTCAGATCCTCACAAGATCTCCTACACTCTATCCTAAATCAATGCCTTCCGATATGAGAAAATGTTTCCTGCAATCTATGCTGTCTCTCTCCCAATGATTTTATCCACTTTAGTCATATCCCCTCATAACCTTCTCTGCTCTGGAAAAGAGACCTAATTTATCCAGTCTCCCCTCTTAACTGAAACACTTCATGACAGATGACATCCAGGTGAATCTCCTCTGCACCCACTCCAGTGTTATTACATCTTTCCTATGGTGTGGTGACCAGAACTGCATGCTGAGGTCTGACCAGTATTTTTTAAAAATATATAAAGAAGGCATATAAAACCCCTGCTGTTGTATTCAGTGCCCCAACTAATGAAGGCCAGCATCCCATTAGCCTTCTTATCTACCTGCACTGCCACTCTCAAGATCTTTGGACTTGCACACCACTTCAGGTATCATTGGTCTATACTGGTTTCCTCCCACATTGCAAAGACATACTAGCTGGTTGATTAAATGGCCACTGTAAATTGCCCCTTGTTGATGGGAATGAAGGGAAATTAAAATAGGATTAGTGTAACCGTCCGTGTGAGCTCTGTAGGCCATTATGTTGTGTGACTTTGGAATTAATGATTTTGCATATTGCATTTTAAGCACACTTTGTTTTTACAGTCCTGCACAGCATTTTACCTCCTACGTACAGTTATGCAATTTAATACGTTTAACTGGAGGAGAACACAGTTAGATACAGACAAGAATTTAAAACTGAACCTTAATTGCCTTGTCCCAAACTTTGAACTTTGTACAAATGGAATGCAAGTGGGAATGTTGTAGAATAATAGAAGAAACACTGCATCCAGCTGCCAAATCTTTATATCCATCAACAATTTTCTTTAAGAACCTTCAGTAAGATAGTTACAACCTTGTACTGTCATGGAACATTGTTATTATCCTCTGGAGAGCAAGGAACTCTAATATTTTACAATATCATCAGTCTGACTGGATTACTTCTTGCCAAAAAAAAATCACCACTGCAAATAAAATATTCTCTGTAAAGTGATAACTAAGCTACAGGCCCTTGAAACTAGTTATAGTGAGAAAGCCTAAACTAAAATGCTGTTTTGCTATGCAGTCTGACATAAATTATTTTAATCTTCCTCATCCCGCAGCAAGATGAACTGATCAGGTTGAAGGTTGGATTAGAACCCTGCACAATGAGGCATTGGACAACAAATTCAGATAATCCCCGTGTTCAACATGAGCTGGTTAGTGTATTGGGCTAAAACTGTCTCCAGACTACTATAAACACAAGAGATTCTGTAGATGCTGAAAATCTTGACAAACACACTCAAAATGCTTGAGGAACTCAGCAACATCTGTGGAGGGGATTAAACAGTCAACATTTCAGGTTGAGACCCTCCATTCCTTCCACAGTCCACTGTCTTCTCCTATTAGATTCCTTATTTTTTTAGCCCTTTACTGTTTCCACCTATCCCCTCCCAGCTTCTTACTTTATCCCCCAGCCCTTCTCCACTTACCAACCTTCCCCCTCACCTAGTTTCACCTATCCCTGCCAGCTTGTACTCCTTCCCCTCCCTCACACCTACTAAACTTGGCCTCTGTCCTATGCTTTCCAATCCTGATGAAGGATCTCGGCCTGAATGTCAACTGTTTATTTCCCTCCATAGATGCTGCCTGACCTGCCGAGTTCCTCCAATATTTTGCATATGTTGTTCAAAATTTCCAGCATCTGCAGAATCTCCTGTGTTTATCACAAATGTCAGTTCTTTTTTTAAACTTTTCCTAACCAAGAGGAATGGAAAATAATTCTCGTGCTCTACTGCCATCCCTGCTGAGACAGGCTAATTCAGCAGGGGACTGTGGTAATTACTGAAGAATACTGCAACATTTCTACACCATACATCTTTCTCATATTCATCTGAATGCCACTAGCAATGAAAATAATGGACAATAGAATCAGTTTCACTCAGACACTGAATAAAAACCTGTTTTCATGCTGCCTTGAGTCAACACTTTCGTCACCTGATTTATCTCAAAGGGTGGAATGTGTGATGCAGAGAAGAAACTTTCAATTCTGTAGGTGTAAACATTTTCTTGGTGCAGTAACCACAGAAACCTTGCTTCATTACACCCACAACAAAGAAATTTGTTAATTGCCCATGTCAAAGAATGTGCGAGACAGTCAAATTAATTGGGAAGATATTGGGTGATATGCTAAACAAAAAAGCAGGTGAATTAGAGAGGAATTAGAACAATATTCTAGGTTTTGCTATTACCACGCTCAAACAAAATGCATTTGGTTTTCTCATCACGAACAAGAGAAAATCTGCAGATGCCAGAAATCTGAGCAACACTCACAAAATGCTGGAGGAACTCAGAAGGCCAGGCAGCATCTATGGGAAAAAGTACAGTCAACGTTCCGGCCTGAATGCTGCCTAGCTTGCTGAGTTCCTCCAGCATTTTCTGTGTGTTGCTTGGTTTTCTCATTCCAGGTAGTAAAGGCTATTGCCTTAATTTATCTGAAAATCTCTACCAATAGAGAAAAATTCAAAGGCAGGATTTGAATTTGCTTCAAAATCTATTTCCAGAAATTCTGCAAACAATCCAAAATGATTATTTTTTAAAAATAGAGAAAATGTTGATACTCTTCCATACGAAATCCAGCATCAGTTTCAAGGCTGAAAATTACAAACAACAAAAATCAGAAACTATAGGACAGGAAGCACTGTCTAATAAACTAAATATTTCCCTTAATAAAATCTTAATTTGTACATTTCTAGAATGCTTTCCCAGCGAGAGCATTTTCTTCTGCGCAAGATCGAATATAGTGCTTTTCCTGACTTTAGAACATCCCATACAAGAGATGGGATGTTATCATGTTGAAGTTGTGTAAGACATTGGCGAGGCCTAATTTGGAGTACTGTTGGCAGTTTTGGTCATCTACCTACAGGAAAGATGTAAGAAAGATTGAAAGAGTAGAGAAAATTCACAAGGATGTTGCCAGGTCTGGATAACCTGAGTTACAAGGAAAAGTTGAATAGGTTAGGATTTTATTCTTTGGAACATAGAAGATTCAGAGGAGATTTGGAAGAGGTGTACAAAATTATGAGGGTTACAGATAAGGCAAGCAGGCTTTTTTCCCCACTGCGGTTGGGTGGGGCTACAACCAGAAGTCATAGGTTAAGGATGAAAGGTGGGAAGCTTAAGGGAAACATGAGGGGGAACTTCTTCACTCAGAGGGTTGCGGGAGTATGGAATGAGCTGCCAGCACAAGTGGTGCATTCGAGCTCAATTTCAATGCTTTAGAGAAGTTTGAATAGGTACATGGATAGTCAAGATATGGAGGGCTATGGTCCTGGAGCAGGTCGATGGGAGTGGGCAATTTAAAATGGTTTCAGTATGGACTAGATGGGCCAAAGAGCCTGTGTCTGTGCTGTACTTCTCTATGACTATACAGCCAATGAAGTACTTTCAAAGTGCAATACAGGAAAATATTGTCTGAGTAGCAACAACAAATGTCTACATTCAACAAGCCAAATAAGTGGGATTTACAAATGTTCCTGCTCCCTATCCAAGTCAGCATCTGTCACTCTAGTGTCGAAGTTTGCAATCGTCTTGATTTTTATTTGCTGGAACTCCTGCACTACCTTTAAAAATGCCAATTTAAATCTGTTGTGTTGAATGAGTCTAATAAATTTTCTGTAGTTTAGATATCATTCTTGTTGCAAGCTACTTAGATGCTGAACTAAATGCATTCATTAGTGGAGATGTTTGGGTAAGTTTTCTAATTGGGGCAATCAAGCTGTCAATTGGGGAGATGGCCCCAGACAAGTTGCAACATCCAAGTCACTGCCTTAGATGATGTCATTGAAATCAATGCAGACTGGAACCTTTTAATCTCAGGTTCAATACAACACTAAGGAACATGCTTAACCATTTCACTAGTGGAGCAGGTGATAAAATGCAGATTTAAAAACTGGAGATTTTTCACTACTCAATTCCATTCAAGACTGTGACTTGGTCAAAATGCCAACTTGAGAAGATGTGACAATCTCACGTTCTCAAATCTTTGACCCTCACTCATCATGAACATGCTGCAATATGGCAAGGCAGCTATTTGCATGAACAATTAACTGACTCACATGTCTGCTATTCAGGAAATTTCAGCAAAATTTGCTCTTTGATGATCACGAGGACAAGCAAATATTTAGTTTGTGGCTTTCAAACTGGTTTTTAGAAAGATGAATGATCAAAACCCATTTTGGCTGGTGGAAGCAAATACTGGACATGGACATTGCAGTTTTTCAAGAGCTGTGTTTAAGGCGAATAGATCGCTTGAACAAATCTGCAATGCTGAATGACACAACTGGGGAAATCTACACAGCTGTTTCTGAAGTAGTATAAAAAACGTACTGACACAGAGGCAAGTAACACATTACTTGTGAATTTTGATTTTTTTTAAAAAAACTATCAATTAAATTCTCTCATAAACTGTATCACCATGTACACAGGGATGTAGTTGTGCAACTGATTGACCTTCCATCTTGCAAGGTATTTCTGACAAACAAGGGCAGGACCTGAAAATTCTAAATAGCGATTTCCATTCTAGCTTTGAGGAAATAATGCAATATGTTGTGAAATAGCTCATGATACAAAAAATAATAATGCGTGTTCATCATTTCCTACCATTCCTAATCCTGAGCATGGTAGCACGACCATGTCACACCAGATTTCTTTTGTTTGCTTCCTAGAACTGAAAGCCATCAATACTCAATGGTTTAGGAACTGTTCCACACTCTACTCTCAGCCAGAAAAACAGACCAGCCTAGCTAAGCAAAAATGAGACAACGTTCACAAATCTCAGGCTAACCAAAGGCAACAGTAAATAAATAAAAATTACTGAATCAAGTCAAATAGTAATTAATGCTTGTGGAGTTTGCAGTGAGCAAAATGGCTGATGTGCTTACTACCTTAACACTGAATGCATTTCAAAAGTACTTCCACAGTTCTAGAGCATTTGGGACATCTTGAAGACATGAGAGAGGGAAGTCCTTCTCAAGCCTTCCTTTATTTCACAAAGGGCACTCACTGCACTCAAACTAGGTGTACTTCCACTTACTACTAAAAAGTATAACCTTGCAGGGAATTTCTACCAGTAGGTCAAAATAATTAGGATCACCAAACAATGATTGAAAACTGGCTATATTTTCAATTATCTTGTATTCTGCACTGAATATAAAATAGGGTACAGACAAAAGGTTGTTATAAAAAGGCCAAATGTCTTATTGACAACTATCAAGAGCACAATGAAAAGTGAGAAAACATTTCATTGTTACACGTAAGCAAACAAGAGATATTCTTTAGCGTACAACAGTGGTCAACTGTGTCTGGTAATCACAGGTGATAGTCCTCATGTCACAAGATGTTAAACTGAGCTTCCATCAGTGCCCTGACAGAAGCACACAAGGGATGTTACGACAATATTTTGAAGTGCAAGGCTATTATGTCTTATGCCCTGGCTGATACTTACAAGTCAACATCACCAAAACAGATGATGTATGCAAATTAGCTGCTAGGCTTTCCATATCGCAATATTGGCTACACTTCAAACAGAATAAATTAGCTTCAAAGAATTCAAGCACTTCCTGAGGTTGTGAATGGTCCTTCATAAATGCAAGTCTTTCCTCTCTCGAAAAGCATTCAGTGTTCTTCCCTTTTCATAGCTACCAGTTTTATATCAATAAATATTACAACTTCGAGTTTGGTACGAACATTGAATATTCAATTTGTTTTCACCTCACAAGGTAAACCATGGAGATGAACCAGAAACTTAAATGGGTGCACAAATGCATTGTATAGCCATATAAGAGCACTGTCAAAGCTCTGTACATTCAGCCAAGTTTGGTCCTGACCTCAGCAATATCTAGAGATGCACTGGATTTGCTCCAGAAACTAGCGTAAATGCAATACATAAGCTTTTTCAAAAAAAAAACAATTTCTTGGCAGCCCCTTAAGTAACTGCGATAACATGAATACAAAATTCCAATCCTAAATTGATCCCAGGGAGAAGTGGCAACAAGCCAGAGGTAGGCTTCTCACTTCATTTTTTTTTCCAACTTCGGGCTACATTTTCTTTAACACTTCCAAAATTTAGTACATTTATCATCTGAAGACATTTTTTGTGATATTTGATGTGCACTATGAAAACTTTGATGAGGAGAAAGCAAGAGCACAAGCCTCCCTAAAAATCATGTGAGAAACTACGTGTAACTTGAGATTAGGGTGTGTATATACTTAGTTGAGTTTCCAAATTTATTTCTTCTCCATCTGCTTTGTCGACAAGATAATTCACAGTGAACTCTGTCCATCTGCTCTTGAAGACCTCATCTCTGCCTTTCTCACTTCAAGACCCAACCATTCTTTACCAGGGAGGAATAACATTCAGGATGTATGGGTGCTCATAAAAGATTTAGTGGGAGGGCGAAGGGGAAGAGAGGGGGGGAGAGGGGGTGTGTGTGTGTGTGTGCGCGCGCGCGTTTTGTTTACTACAGCCATCCAAACACAATCACACAACCTCCCCCAAACCTCCTAACACATCTCCTAACTTGTAATTCTTCACTCCAATCTTTGACAATGAGTTTGGATGGTGCATTTCAGCTGAGTTTTGATCCTACTTTCTGTAAACAACTTTGCATCAGCTGCCACTGAATAGCAATCATGAATAAAAACCTTATTTTCCTTCTCTCTCTCACCCAGCAACCCGAGTGCTGTCACTTAGTCAGCATATTGGGATTCTCAATGATCAAATGCTGCATTTTTCCTAAGGTTTTGAGACCACCTTTGAATTGTTTCCTCAGTCTAGCTGGTAATGTCTTACTGAGACAGAGCTCAAAACAGAGTGCCTGTTTCAGGACTCCAGTGTCAGACATGTAGCTGACAATGGCCTGCCTGCCTAAAGGAATGTACTTATCTGGGGTTCCCAACCAGGGGTCCATGGCATAAAAAAGGCTGGGCATCCCTGACTTAGGATCTTCATCATGGTGAAGTTGGCCTGGAGAGGATGATGATGGTGGTTCTTTATGCTGCCAGTGGATTAGGTGGGTGTTGCAAAATGCAGTGTTGATAATTATTTCTCCACGTGCTTTGAAATACTAGTACAAGTCTCAGAAGCCTACGGGCAAGATCATCTGCCTGTGCCATCGACCAAACCTAAATTTCCCAAACAATCTCAATCACTTATGAAGTAGTAATTTTGCTGGTTCTGTTTGTTCCTCATACTCTCTGTAGATAAGCATTTCATCCTCAATGCAATCATTTCATTCTTTCTATGTAATATTTAATTATCTCTTCAAAGTATACAGAATCACAGAAAGGTTATGGCTCTGAAGGAGGCCATTACTTCCCAACACCAGATCCATGGCACTGCAGGTCCTGGCTCTTCAACTGCACATCCAAGAACTGTTTGAGTGTGAAGAAAGCTTTTGTCTCTATCTCCTTTTCAAAGAGCAATTTCCAGACATCCTAACAAAAGAGAAGGCTCATCTGACATCTAATCCTACAGCCAATTACTTTACATTTATGCCTTCAGGTTTGTAACGTCTTTGCTAAGGGATACAAGTCCTTCCTATATGGTCCAGCTTGTCCATCTCATTTATGTCTTTCCTTAGAAATATCTGCTGCACAGAAAACATCCCCAGGTTATCCAATCTTTCGTCTCATTGAGAAGTTTTGTAACCCTGGAACATACTCATAAATACTCCTGAATACAATCACATTTTCTGTAATGTACAGTGCTCAAGCCTAGTACTTCATACAATTTTAGCGGCAGCATGACAGCATAGCACTTTATACTGCCAGGGTCAAATTCCCACTGCTGTCTGTAAGGAGTTTGCACAGTCTCCCCATGACTATGTGAGTTCCTCTGGTTTCCTCCCACATCCAAGGTTGTGATAATAGGTAATTTTAACTTTCCACATATTGACTGGGGCTGACGTACTATAAAAGAGCTGGATGAGTTTGTCAAATGTGTTCAGGAAAGTTTCCCTAATCAGTACACAGAGGTCCCAATTAGAGAAACTGAGATACTAGATCTCCTCATAGGGTAGGGGTTCCCAATCTTTTTTTATGCCATGGACCTCTAAAATTAACCAAGAGGTCTATGGACCCCAGGTTGGGAAACCTTGTATCATGGAATTAGATAGGGCAGGTGACAGAGGTTTGTGTAAGGGAACGCTTTGCAGCTAGTGACCATAATGCCAGTAGTTTCAAGATAATTATGGAGAAGAATGGGTCTGGTTCTCAGGTTGAGATTCTAAACCAGAGTAAGGCCAAGTTTGATGGTATCAGAAAGGATCTGGCAATTGAGGATTGGGACCATTTGTTTTCCGACACAGGTGTACTTGGTAAGTGGGAGGCCTTCAAATTTTTGAGACTAGAGTTTATATGTTCCTATCAGAATAAAAGACAAAGATAACAGATTTCTGGAACCTCGGATATTGAGGTCCTGGCTAAGAAAAAAAGCAAGTGCATAGCAGTTATTGGCAGGAAGGAGCAAATGAACTATGAGTGTAAGAAATGCAAGAGAACACTTAAGGAGGAAATCAGGAGGGCTTAAGGAAGTCATGAGGTTACTCTAATAGACAAGGTATAGAAGAATCCCAAGGACTTCTACAAATATGTTAAAAGCTAAAGGATTGTAAAAGACAAAATTTATCTTTCTGGAAGATCAGAGTGGTCAACTATGCATGAAGCTGAAAAAGATGGGAGAGAACTTAAATGAAATTTTTGCATCTGTATTTACTCAGGACATGGACACAGAGCCTATAGAGTGAGGCAAAGCAACAGTAAGGTCATGGGCCAGATACAGATTAAAGTGGAGGTGGTGCTTGCTGTCTTGAGGTAAATTAGAGCTGATAAATCCCCAGGGCCTGACAAGGTATTCCTTCAGACCCTGTGGGAGACTAGTGCAGAAACTGCAGGGGCCCTAGCAGAGATGTTCATAACATCCCTAGCCACGGGTGATGTGTCAGAGGATTGGAGGATAGCGAATGTTGTTTCGTAGTTTAAAAAAGGCTCTAAGAATAAGCCAGGAAATTATAGGCCAGTGAGCCTGAAAAGTAGTGGGTAAATTATTGGAAGATATTCTAAGGGACCAGATAAACAAAGATTTGGAAAGACGGGGACTGATTAGGGATCGTCAACATAGCTTGATGTGTGATAGGTCGTGTCTAACCAATCCCATGGAGTTTTTGAGGAAGTTACCAGGAATGTTGATGAAGGCAAGGCAGTTGATGTTGCCTACATGGACTTTAACAAGGTCCCACACAAGAGGTTGGTGGACAAGGTTTGGTCACTTGGCATTCAAGATGAGGTAGTAAATTGGATAAGACATTGGCTTCATGAGAGAAGCCAGAGAGTGGTAGTTGATGGTTGCCTCTCTGACTGGGGGCTTGAGACTAGTGGTGTGCTGCAGCAATCAGTGATCGTTTTGTTGTTGTTTGTCATCTATACCAAAGATCTGGGTAATAATGTGATGAACTGGATCAGCAAATTTGCAGATGACACCAAGATTGGGGGTGTAGTGGGCAGTGAGGTTGACTATCAAAGCTTGCAGTGAGATCTGGACCAGATGGAAAAATAGGCTAAAAAATGGCAGATGGAACTTAATGCAGACAAGTGCGAGGTGTTGCACTTTAGGAGGACAAACTAGAGTAAGACTTACACAGCGAGTGGTCGGGCACTGAGGAGTGCAATAGAACAGAGTGATCTGGAAATACAGATCCATAATTCCTTGAAAGTGGCATCACAGGTAGACAGGGTCATAACTAAAGCTTTTGGCACATTGGCCTTCATAAATCAAAGTATTAAGCATAGGAGTTGGGATGTTATGTCAAAATTGTGTAAGATTCTGGTGAGGCTTAATTTGCGGTATTCTGTGCAGCTTTGGCCACATACCTACAGGAAAGATGTCAAAAAGATTGAAAGAGTGCAGAGAAAATTTACAAGGATATTGTCAGGACTTGAGGACCTGAGTCATAGGAAAAGGTTGAATAGGTTAGGACTTTAGTCCTAGTCACACCCTACCTCAGTGGAAAAAACCTACTGGCATAACTTTGTATACCCCTATCAAATTTCCTCTTATTCTTCTACGCTCTTGGGAATAGAGGCAATGAATTAAGGTAAAAAGGTGAAGTGTTTAAGGGGAACATAAGGGGGATCCTATTCAGAGGATGGTGAGAGTGTGGAATGAGCTGCCAGCAGATGTGGTGGATGCTGGTTCCATTTTAGCATTAAGGGAAATTTGGACAGGTGCATGGATGGGAGGGATATGGAGGGCTATAATCTGGGTACAGGTCGATGGGACTAGGCAGATCAATAGTTCGGCATGGACTAGATGGGCCAATGGCCCTGTTTCTGCGCTGTTATTTCCTGTGATTTCTATGACTATGACTTCTGTCCCAAAGACGTACAAGTTAGTAAGTTATTTGGTCACTTGGGTGTATTTGGGCTGCACAGGTTCATTGGATCAGAAGGTCCTGTACCCTGCTGTATTCCTAAACAAAAAAAAAATGAAAACACATGGTTCAACAAAGATCGAGCTATCCTATTAGGGCAGAATAGTAGCATAGCAATTAGCACAACACTATTACAGCACCAGCGACCCAGGTTCAATTTCAACACCGTCTGTAAGGAGTTTATATGTACATTCTCCCCGTGACAGCATGGTTTTCTCCGAGTACTCCAATTTCCTCACACATTCCAAAGACATATGGGGTTAGTAGGTTAATTCATCACGAGTGTAATTAGGCAGCACAGGATCATTGTCCGAAAGGGCCTGTTACCGTAATGTATCTCTAGATAAAAATAAATAATATCCCTGCTCTTAAATTCTATGCTGTGACTAATAAAGAAAGACATTGTATTTCTCTTTAGCTACCCACTGGCCTATCCTGTTCCCTTTAAAGATCTGAGGGACACTACCCTTGCAGTATTAAGAAAATAAGCTGGAGGAGCAGAATTAGGCCATTCAGCCCATTGAGCCACCATTCCATCATGGCTGATTTATTATCCTCTCAACCTCATTCTCCTGCCTTCTCCCCGTAACCTGATTAATCAAGAACCTATCAACCTCCACTTTAAATATACCCATGACTTGGCCTCCACAACCGTCTGTGACAATGAATTCCACAGATTCACTAGCCCCTGGCTAGAGAAATTTCTCATCGCTGTTCTGAATGGATGACTCTCTATTCTGAGGCTGTGCCCGCTGGTCCTAGACTCCCCCACTATAGTAAATATCCTCTCCACATCCACTCTATCTAGGCCTTTCAATATTCGTTAAGTTTCAATGAGATCTCCCCCCCCACCTCATTCTTCTAAGCTCCAATGAGTACAGGCCCAGAGCAATCAAGCGTTTTTCATACGTTAACCCTTTCTTCCTAGAATCATTCGTGTGAACCTCCTCTAGACCCTCTTCAATGCCTGCACATTTTTTCTTAGATAAGGGGCCTAAAACTGCTTGGAATACTTCAAAGGTGGTCTAATCAGCCGATATTAAACTCAGCTGAAATAATATACTATCCATTGAAATACATTGAAAAAAAAGTTTTCAACATCAGAATTTTAACCAGGCATGGCACCAAAACACAATTTTACTGCTTCCACATCCCAGTGAGTGTATTAAGTTGCAACTTCAATATTCGGTACCTCAACTATTGTCCATATATTAATATACCTGAACTTTATTATTTTAAATACTATATGAAACACTATTGCAAGAGGAAAAATATGTGCTGAAGCTATTAGGAAAAGAAAGGCCCTAAATTGTTCCTGAGGCTAGTTTATTTTATTTATCAAATATATTGGCCTTTCCATGGATGATCATTCTGCCCAGAGTGTCTTTTTCGTAAATAAAGATGTTGAAAGATAAGGCCTTGTGAATTCTACCAATGAAAAAACCCAAGGGCAGCATTAAAGAGCCATGGGTCAAATGTGGGCTAAAGGGATTAATGTAGACAGATATCATGGTCAGTATCAACCAGGTGGGTCAAAAGGGCCTGTTTCTCTACTGTACAATTTGAAGTTAAAAATTGGCCCGTTAACAGCAATTGTAGCAAATATTGGGTAGCAAGTGGACTCGGGATATCTTTTATTTAATGTCCTTTTTTAAAACCAATGCAGTCTGTAAAATCTACGTTAATCAGGGGAAGTCTTCTGTTTGCTATGAACATAGACAATACCAGCCACTAAACATGCACTAACAAGCAACTGACAAATCAATAACAACTACTTAAATCAAGAATTCTAATGCTTTATGATGTATTATTCCTTAATTTCAAAACATCCAAAAGTTCCAACCTTTGGTAAATAATCTGGCAGCAATTTACTGAATCCATCTTATTTAAACTTTCCAAACATCATTATAGTTCTTATTCTTTTATTTGCCTGTTTTCACTACACCATTTCTGCTCCAATGCCACACAGAAAGTAAAACTATTGCTGCAGGCAGCACATCTTGGCTCCAATCTTAAGTTTTTAAATCAATTTGTGCGATACCCCATTCTCAAATGTACTTGGCAAAACCTATACAAGTGAAAAATATCCACCTTGGAAAAATGCTAAAAACAAGCAATCCTTGCCACACCAGTCAAATCATTTTAAAAGTATTTTTAGGACTTCATTCTTTTACCAAACTTGGATGTGAAAGAAAAAATTACTTCCAAGCATACCTTTCTTTTGAAAGGGGCAAGAGGAGGAGGTGGCCAGTGAGAGTTAACTTAAAAAGTAATTGCATACCCACTCTAAAATCTTCCACAAGTCATTGGTCCCTTTCCCAAAGTCAAAAGAAATAGTCTCCAGAAGGTGCTCACAACCATGTAGAGTGTAGGACAATATGTTGATATCAGACTCACATGTGCACTTCCACCTCAACCACACTCAGTCCAAGGGTCAGCTGCAATCCTGCAACAGATTATGAACAATAGCTCTGAGGACTCTAGTGTGAAACATGCCACAGGGGACAAAACAATTTCACACCCAAACGTTCCATCATTGATTGCAACCGTATACTGATCTCAGAATGACAGAATGGCTCCAGCCCAGGAGGCTACAATTTAGCCGATCTAGTCCATTTCTATCCCATGTTAGAACAATCCAGCCTGTCCGACACCCCGTTTCAATAGCCCTACAAATTCTCTCCTTTCTAATACATGTCAAGCTTCCTTTTGAACACAGTTGAATCTGCTTCTACTCCTCTGGAAAAGCATTCTGGATTCTAATAACCCTCTGGGTGAAATAGGTTTTCCTTGTGCCATTTTTGGTTCTTTTGCCTCTCATCCTCATTCAATGATCTCTCTCAGAGAACATCAAAATAATAAAAGTTGTCGTCCATTAGAATCTTAAAAAATATTAGAATAGAAAATATACAAGAAGTAAGCATTACAAAACATCTCTGGCATGGAAGGGTTAACAGTTTCCACTGAAATCTGCCCTGTTTGAACAGTGAACATGCACTACATTGTCTGAAGCATGGATGAAGTTCTATGTGAATTATAAATGTACCAACACCAGTGATAAATTCACCTTGGCTTGGATCTCTGGGTACAGTTCAAAGCCATTAAAAACAGTAAATACTTTCCTCTCTTAACATTATTCAAACCTGTCCGTCTAAAGACCCAGTCAAATCCAATCCATCAGAGAGCATGTGGTAATCCTTTTGGAATGTAGAAAATTACTTCCAGATGTGGACCCCAGTAATATTTTAAAAAAACATTTGCCCCTTCTTCTAAAAAAATCATAAATTACCCAAACATATCAAAGTTGAGCTTTTTCTTCTTTTGTACTCAAAATCAGTCATAACCATCTGCAAAGTTGTCTGCTGAACCCAAGAGAATTGATGTTTGTGTTAGAAAAAGCTGGCACTTGGTAATCTGAGTTTAATAGAATATACTGTCAACTTTCTGGTTAGAGCATTGGATTCATGCTCCATCACTTGTTTGGGGGGTGGGGGAAGCAGTGTTGTCAGACATGAGTGAGAGAGAGCGAGGGGGAGAGGGAGGGAACGAGGGGAGGGTGAGGGCGTGAGAAGGTGGTGAGAGGCTTGAGAAGGGGAAGAGGGGTAGAGGGGAAGGAAGGACAGGGGAGGGGAAAAGGGAGGAGGTGGTGGGGAAGGGGTAGGGGAGGGGAAAGAGGGAGGGAAGCAGACACATAGATGAGAGAAAGACGAGGGAGAGAGAGAGACAGACACAGAAACAGAAAGACAAAGACAGAGTGAGACAGAGATAGAGAGAGAAGTAGAGAGAGAGACAAGGAGAGACAGACGGAGAGACAGTTAGATAGATATAAACATTAAACCTGGAATTCTGGCAGATTTAAGTTGGCTATGAAACATTGTGAACAATGACTTCACATCCCATTTTTATAGGGAGTGCACAAATTAGCCACTTGGATTTACAGGAGAAGGTGGCTGGCTGGTTTGTCATTTTATTTGGGCTCCAACATGCATCCTGGCTGAAATTATGACCCTAAAATAAGGTTGAATTGCATTTTGATATTAGAACATAACTAAAATATTATGAAATGCAATCCCAAAAATACATTAACTGATCAAGAACAGAAACTAAAGCAAATACCACAATGAGTTACTTCGGATTTCAGTTTTCGCAGATGGCCAACTGTAGCATAGCTACAAATGAGCCTGGGTTCATGGTTCTGTGCTCTAGAATGCACAATGCAAGTATGTATAATACACCAGGACTGACACTGGGGCAATCCCAAATTTGTAAATGGCTTGAATCATGTAATCCAATTCTAATGCAACAGAAGAGATTGCAAATGCTTGGTTCCTAGGCAATGTAACCAGGAGATAAATTTCAAACAAACAAGTTCAGAACAGTAAACAGTATTTCATTGGGTCATGTTGAGGACTGCATAACTGGTGTTGGAAGATTGGGATTAGTTGATCCATAACAGGAATTCTGGCAGTTATGTCACATCCAAGGCACAAATGGCAATTACAAATTAGTAAATGGTCATGAATACTACATCATTATTCCTTATTTTATGCCAAAAAACAACACATTTTACATCATATTATACACTGATGATAAACCTCATTCAGATGCTGGCTCGTTAGCAGGACTTGGAGCTGTAATTATCTGACAGTTCTTACTGAACCAGTAAATCATGGCCAGAATAGGTTGAGTGGTCCTCGGTGAACACCCACACACCTAAATTCTCCCTGACCAGGTCTCACCTATCACCTGCCAGCTTGTACTTCTTCCCTTCCCCTCCCTTCTTATTCTGGTTTCTGCCTTCTTCCTTTCCAGTCCTCATGAAGGGTCTCAGCCCAAAACATGGACTGTTTATTCCCTTCCTTAGATGCTGCCTGGCTTGCTGAGTTCCTCCAGCATTTAGTGTGTGTTGCAAGGAATTATGAAGCTTATTTCTGAAAATTATTTTCTCCAAGAACGTTGAGGCCATCCTTTTTGCCTCACCACAGAGCAGTATATTCATTATACATTTTCCCCACTGCTTTATTGCTCCGATTCCTCCTCTGTGTTCCTGAAATTGATGAATTTCACAGGTGACAATCCCCCTATAATGCCTAATTGCTGGACTATTCTTTATTTGCAAGTCCACTGAGTAAACTAATCATCAAAATGTTTGATCACAAAGAAACCATCAAGTCCAACACTTGGTCTCACCTAAAGTCCACTTATGCACATTTTTATTGGAAGTGATCTACTGTATAACAAATAATATGACAGATTTATCTCCTAGTTCTAAATTATCTCTTCCAACTGAGAACAAATAAGTGAGCAGACCAAACATCAAATGTACAACTCTTCTGGCTATAATCTTATCTTACTGTGCAAATAACAAGAGATCACTAATTCTGTAGGAGTGCACTGCTTTGAACAAGACAATATAACCAATGTGAAAGAATCACTACAGAATTTTTTTTTGATAATTGAAAAATTGGTACAATACCTCATTCTTTCAATATATTAAATAAATCTAAGATTAGTATTTTTATGGTATGCTTCAGAAGCACAAGGCATTCCAAAGTCTTCAGCCAGACTGCTTCTGAAATGCTGCCATTGTTGTCATGTAGGAAGTATTATAGCCAACTTGCGCACAGCAAGCTCCCACTGATTGCCAGTGACAATGACCCAGATAAGTGATGTTGATCAATATTGGTCTGGATACTGGGAATGATGCCCCTACTCGCCAAAGCATGCACTTTAATGTTCATCTTTAACATCTCTAAAAGTGCAGCCAGTCTGCACTGGAGAGAGTAGGTGTTTGTGCTTGAGCCTCCAACAGATTACGCACAGATCACCCCTCACTTTTCCTATATTATTCAGTGGAGTAACAGCCAAAGGACAGGCCTGAAAATCAAGCATCAAGCCTGATCACAAGAAAACTGTTCTCCACTGTCTCTTCCTGCCATTGAGTCCCAACAAATCCCAGTTTCCCAGCTTCTAATTTACACTTATTTTACATGTAATTATATCTAAATACACAGGAACAAGGGAACAAATATATGGGACAAGACCACTGTTAACCATTAGTGCAGCGACACCCCCCCCCCCAGAAAATTCAATGTGAAAGCAGCTTAAATGGATCCATTTGTAACTATCCCAGGCACAGCAGTCTGATGAATCCTTTATTATGCATACCTCATAATTCAATCAAATAATATATTCATTTATCAAACTTTTCTTCTCCCCTCCACCACGCGAATACTCAACAAATATTCCTTTTACTTTGAAAATGGAACGCACATGTTGGACATTTGGGAATTGTACAATTAGAAGAGAGTTGCAGCGCTACAACTCTCTTCTGTCTCCCTCTCTCCCTCCCAACCCCCCCCCCCCCCACCCTTCATTTGTATTTGGCACAGCAGTTGGAAAAATATCAGTAAACTCTTCGTCTTCTGACAGACTGGGGCCAAGAACCAGGCTTCAGACACAGCTCCGATTCCCACAGGCGGACAGACTGATCGAAAACAGAACAGTCTCGGCACTACCAGACTTGAAGCAGGGCCAGTGAGTAAACATGCAGCCTCGAAACACAAGTTATCCACATCTCGCTTCTCGGTAACGTCACCACCTACCCTCGTCCCCAACCCCCTCACTGCCCCCCTCACACACACACACACACACAGAGGAGTATTCACAGGAAGGAAACCATAAACCAAAGTTTGCACCAACCTTGTGCCTGGAATCCTAACAATACAGTGGTATCAAATCCATTGAGCAGAGAGCAGGGTTTTGAGGAGGGGAAGGCAGGTTACCGTGTAAACTTTAGGAACAGGAAAAACAAAACTGTAACACGAGAACTCTGTCGATGTCATCAGCCAGTAAGCCAGTTGGAACGCTCTGGCCGTAGACTCCCAGCAAACCAGTCCCTTCACCCACCTGTCGAGCGGTGCTAGGATTTGCGAGCTTCTGTGATTTCCTGTCTGTCCCGCTGGCATTACAGTCTGCGCACTAGCACAAGGATTACAGGGTGTTACGGTGCATCAGCAACGTTGTGAAACACGAGAGATACCGATCAGCACGGGTGTGGGGGGGGGGGAGAGAAACACTCGATTACTTTGGGGGACTTAACCTGTCAGTTGCTGAGCCGCATAAAACACAGAGATTGAGAGGTCCCGGCTCTAAAGCGAGACAGCGATTCTCTGAGAAGTCAGTTTGTGGAGGGAGCAGGGGTGCTCTCAACAGGAAGTGTTAGCTCGAGTGCAAGGCGAGGGGAGGGCCGTACACGCCGAGGTGTGATACAGCCCACAGTGGAATAGCTTCCCGACGCGGAGGGTGACCGCCTCTGCATTTGGAGCAACCGTATTCCCCATAGAAAGAAGATTTCTAAAGGAAGACGAAAGTTCAGAGGAACAGTTTTTCAATCGGGCTCGCTTCAGATTCCTGTAATTTCAAACACTGACTCGGAAGGTTCATAGCGGGAATGGGCATTTTAACAAACATCGGCCAAGCAGAGAGAATACCGCTTCAAGCGCCAGATTAAAAGTGATGAAAACACAGCCACCTAAACTGCTCCTTTACATGCCCTGAAGATCAGCCTTTTTATTTCAGCATCCAGAGGAAATCACACTTTGAACAAATCGCTTTTCTCAATTAGTTTCGCTCAACCTAATAGACATTCAAATTTCCCGTTTACCCAGCATTAACTTTCCATTTGAGACTAAACATTTGAACTTCAGAACATAGGAACAGATCCTTCGGCCCACGATGTCTATACCGAACACGATACCAAATTAAAATAAATCTCTTCTGCCCATACATGATCCAAATCCTTCCATTCCGTGCATATTCATGTATCTACGGAAATACAGCCACTGTAAATTACTCCTTTCTCAAGTTTACATTTAATTCCCCTTTGCAAGCTATGATTGCTTTCACTACCCCTTTTAAGAAGTGTATTCCTGGTTTTAACAACTCATTGCCATGGCATAATCAATAGTTCCCATATCTGGAATCTAGATTCTCTTTTTACAAATTCTTTTCCAGTGGAAACAGATTCTCCCTATTGACTACTAAAGGTTCTCAGAAGGATATGATCGCACTGGCGAGTATGCAGAGAAAAGTCACCTGAATGTTGCCTAGATTGGAGGATTTTAGCTATGGGGAGAGATTGGATAGGCTGGGTTTATTTTCCCTGGAGGAAGGAAGCTGAATAAACTAGGCATAGATAAGGTAGATAGTCAATATCTATATCTTATCAAAAACAAGAGTGCACAGGATTAAGATGAGAGGAAGGAGTTTTAAAGGAGATGCTAATTTTCTTTTTACTCAGAAAGTGATTGATATCTGGAATGTGCTGCTAGAGGTGGTGGTGGAATCAAATATAATTACCATGTTTGAGATGCTTATACATTGGCAAGTCAAAGGAGGATGCAGTCCTAATGTGGGCAAAAAGGGCAGCATGAACTTGAATGGCCAAAGGCACGTTTCTGTGCTGTATGACTCCATGAAATTAATATATCCAATATATAGTTATTCAGTCCAATTTTATCTTAGAATACATGCAAATGGAGACATAATTATCAGATTCTAAACCTACCAGTTCAGTTGTACAGAGTCCATCATTTAAATCCTTTCTGACACAAATGAACTGCACTACACATAAACTGGTCAAAATTTAAACCCGTAGTTCGTATGCCTTATAAAAGTGCCTTCATTTCATTACCTAACACATAAAAAATTTAACAAAGTGAAATTTTTGAAATATTTTATTGCTGATTGCAAAGATAAGGACTTCAGAGGATTTTAACGTCCCACTATTTTTAGAGTGGAATAACAAACTATAATCCTGCTTGAAGTCTTGGTGAAGGGTGCTCATGTGGTTCCAACTGATCCAAGTATGCAGTGCTTGGCAGCTGTAATATGGCATTACACTCCAGCATGACCTGTCCCGGGATCTGACTCTGAAATCTAAAAGCAGCTGCTATCACCTGTGCACCATTAATTATAACAGCACATGTTATGCTCCAAAAGATTTACCCCAACCAGTTCAACTTCCATTACATACTAATAGTATGGCACCCCCAGCACCAACAATGCAATGTGATATAAAGTTAAGCATTCTGTTTCAGTTGCCATATGAATTACAGATTTTCTTGAGCCTGACAGGACAGCAGTTGTTGCAAAACCCTTCCCAAGAGCAAGGAATGATGGCAGACTGGCTTCTCTGGAACCCAATCTCAAAGTACCTGTAGACTCCATTTCAATTTACTCTAATGCATTCTGGTGAAATGGCCCAAACATGAAATTTCAACCTATTTTTGGGTATAATACAGCAAGCACAGCTAACTCTATGCAGTCTTACAAAAGTAAATATACAGAACTGCTATTTTATTCAAGTGGTATTTATGAGAATATGAGCAAAATGTTGTCTTTTAACCATGTGGTTATTGTCTGGAATACATAATACCACACTAAAAGGTGGTGTCAAAGGTTTTTGAAAGGGAATCGAATGAGCTACAAGAAAGTGTGGACTCCTCTACATGTTGGAAACATGAATGGCCTCTTCCTTTGCCAAAATAATTGTGTGATGCACAGCTCTTTCACTATTGTTTGAGATACTTTTATAAAAAATATAAATGGATAAAAAACATCTTAGATATTTTGTAATAAGTTTGCTGATCACTATATTGTGCCCATCCACACACTTGATGGAATATATCCATGTTTGACCTGTAGATGAGATTCCTTAGTGATGCTTTCTATGGCCAACTGTGTTCATAGAGAATCGCTACTAGGCCTCCTTGGGACAACAATCCAGCAAGAATCAGAATATTAAGAGAAGAACAATAATTACACCCTCCTGAGCTCAACAACCTCAAAAGCTTGTTGCTCTGCACATCAGACACCCAGAATGAACATCTATTTTGTAATATGAACAGAAAATGGAATTCAAATCACATTTTCCTGGGATCTCTGTGGGCAGGACTAATCAGTTTAAGGGTGGGTGGTAACTTCCAGTTCAGAAGCTTTCTAGAGGTATATTCAGCAACAATTTTCATTTTTGTACCAAAGTGCTTAATGCTAACTTTGGCAAAATATCAACTGGGGCCTGGGGCCTTTAATAATTTTTAAAAAGCAAGGCACTGAGCTACAATATTTTCTTTAGATACTTGTTTCTTTGTTTGGAGAGGAAACAGTTTTACAATATAACATAACACAAACAATGATTTCCTGAAAAGATCTTTAACTTTGTTCTTATATATACATTCTGCAATATTTTAATCTTTGACTTGACACTGTTCCTTTGACAATGCCATAACATCAAATACAGACATCTTTTGCTTTTAAAATATGTAAATACAATTGCTAATCTGAACTGGTTGGAGCTGAAGATGACATGGACCCAGCAATTCATCAATCGCTACTCCAAGAGAAGTAACAGCAACCATTGAATTTTTAAGTTGAAAGAAGAAATGTTATTTAATTACAGCATCACAACTTAAAATTAGCAACATAAACTGAATCAGAAAGCTGCAGTTGATAAGGAAGAATTGCCTAGTATCATAGCATTGGAATGAATGGCATGCACTTTGTTCCATCTCTGTTATAAGATTCTCTTCTCCTAGGACCGTCACCTTGTCATAGTTGAGAGGCTTGTGAGTTCCTGAGATCCTGAGAACTAAGCTGTCTGGAGTTTAGCTAACTTGCTCTTAGTAGGGCCACCCATGGCAGTAACGAGATCTAAGAGCAACCCAACCAAGACCTCAATGGAGGAACTGGCACAAGATGATGATACATCAATCCAGCAGTGAAGGGTCCCCAGTCATTTTGCATTCCATACCACTGGACACTGACATGGATCTGTCAAATCAGCCTCCCCACATTAAACAAAGCCGTGCACAGGCGTTCTCCACCTTACACCAGACTGTGCATTCTGGATTGGCCTCTACAGCCACCTAAGGATCCACTAATAGGCAACCCCTTAGGTGAACATTTTACTTGACTCGAGTGATTGCACTACTACTAAAAGGTTCAATTCCGTTGTTGATTTTACATTTCAGCACATGAACTTGAAGAGCAGTATTTGTTTTACTGACCAACCAGTCTTCAAAGCAGCCAGTCCATTCTGTTAAAGAGTCTGCTCTTTCAAAGGTAACAGCCATCATTGTTCAAAGTTGTTTAACATTTTACTTGGTCCACTTATAAACTTTTCAAGCTGTGCTGAAACACTGCTCTTTCAATGATAACAGCCCAGAAGGAAGTTATTTGCCCCATCATACTTGTATGATGCTCTGAAAGAATTATGCACAGTGTATGTAATTCCTTTGTCCTTCAAAACTTTTAATTTTTTGTTTGTTGTCATTTATCCATAAATCTTTTGAAAGCTATTTTACTACAAAGGTTCTTGCACATCCAAACAAGCAGCTGCACAAAAAAATACTAATCCTTTCCTACTTGAGCTAATTTTAAACTATAGATTCCTATTAGTGCTGGCCACTCAAAGTTTAGTTTTAAGCAAAATTCCTCTATTTCCCATTCCCTGGCCTGATTAGGACAGAATATTCATGTTTCTAATCTTTTCTCAACAAGCTTCTCATCGTTTGTACCATTTAATAAATCTCTGCCTGTCCTTCCTAAATAGGGCATCCTGACGCAATATATGCTAATATTTATACTTTAGTATCATTCTTCTATTGTATTACCCTTTCTCATCCTGCTTCTGCAGCATTTATATTGTGTGTTAATATGATCAGCTTCGACCACTCTATGTGCGATTCTAATGTTTGGAAATAAGTTCCCTTTTATTTTTGATTCACTAAGCAGGTGAACACATTTCAGTCTTTGGTAACCTTTGCCAAACAATGCCAACTGATGCAAAATACAGCTAATGGAAAACAAAGTAACAAAAGCCCAGTCCCACACAGGTAAGTCTCTTAAGGACTGTCCCACAATTCATTCCTTAACCCACCATCCACCCATCTCAACTATTTCAGGCTTTGTTTTAATAATGCCTACAGAATCAAATCAGTCTGCTTATACTCTAACAAACTTTTATCAAGCTTGCTTCCATAACCTATCTATTTTAGTTCCCTCAGGTATAGATCAAGTCTCATTTTGAATGTGCTATCATCTCTTGCACCTACTCCACATGGCAGCAATTTCTTCATTCCCACCATTGAACTTACTGGTGTCCTGCAATGGGACACTTTTGACCTCAGTTTCCCATTTCCATCTTACTCTCAGATTTAGAAAGCTGGCAATAAAGCCAATAAAAAAGGAATCCTGGGAACTATCCATCTGACAGTCAACCTGCTTCCATCGCCTTTCTGCCCCTGGTGAATGTGAAAATTGCCCACAAACTGTTCAGACCACAACATCCTCCCACCAGAGGAAGTATCACGATGGCTCACAACAATTAAAAACTAATTGAATGAAGATGTGCACTCAGAATTCTGACTAAGGAAAGAAAATATTTTCAGTTTCCCTCATCAATAATAAAACGTCAGTTCCATCCCCACCTGAAAATTTAGTTCCATGTCTCTTGATTTGTTTTATAAGAAAATGAAGAATAGACAAACTTACCATGTAACTGAAAGATTTATTGCATTTCCAGGAGTTCCAACACTAAAGCAAACAGGAGTCCTGTAAATATAAAAATGGCAGTTAGTGACATATTATTTTCTAAGATTTCAACTACTTCTCTAACCAAAAAGCTAGTAGCTATATTGAGATATTTTAATTACCTATATATAGATAGGTATGCAACATTCCTCAGTAAACCATTATTCTACAGCGTTCCATAGAGATTGATCAGTTGTATGCATGTGAGCTAAGCAGTCCATGTAGATTTGTGAGTATATTCATTGGGAGCCTGGACTATACAAACAGAAGAACTTGGTTTTAATACTTAGCATGTGCTGATTTTGGAAAATGTAGCCGAATAAACCATAGGATTGCTATTTTTGGCTTTAACATTTTCAGTTTAGAGAGATGAAAACTAGCTGGGATTGCCATTCTGGTTGCTGTTCAACAGCATCTAGAACACATGTATTGTTTTAAACAGCGGAACCAGACATTGTTGAGTTGTGTCCCAACAATAAATGGATTCCTGATAACTGGAAGCATCTTGCATGGTTGCTTTGATAACATTGTGGTGCAATAACTGCCATCCAAATAACTCATAAAAGTTCATATTTATAAGGCATGAAAGAAGAAAACTAGTAAGATAAAAAAATCTAAGATATGCACATTAGATATGACCCCTGTAATGGTGATTCGAGAGAGGTATGATGACCCAGATCCACTGATTCTAAAAGTAACTGAGAAGTGAAATGAGAACATCCCAAATAATGTTTGACAGTTAAGGTGAGTCACCTCAAGCTGCACTTGGCGGACAACGTAACAGAATGAACCAGGAGTATAAAACATCTTGTTAACCAAGTAAAACAGAAGTATGCCTGCAATTGCTGCAATAATTTAAGAGCATGGCTGCACTGAAATTTTAACATTTCATAGTAAAACTTCCCTCAACAAAGTGAGCATACATTTTTATAGTACCTCTGTATACTTAGATGCACTGGTAATTCAAAAAGGAAAATCAAACATTTGCCCTTTTCTTTTCAAGAAGAATTTCAGGCTTAGATCAAACCTAACTGGTAAGTGGTAACCTAATTCACAGTGAACAACCTCATAACTCCCTCCCGATGCCTTGGCCTGATGCATGAAGAATACCCGGTAAAAAAAAGTTATATGAAATTCATCAAAAAGGAACATACGATATTTACTAGTCCAGGCCACAACCTCAAGCTGACTCCTCATTTCTTGTTCTCTTCCAAGTCACTAATCTAATCAACATATTTGTAAAGCCTGTATATATGGGCATTCATAGCATTGAAGAGATGGCTTCAGGATTCTATCCTCACTCTCTCCCACCCCTGAACAAAGCTATCCAGGAAACCTGAATGTACAATCTGGCATACCCAGGCACAGTGGGTAGCACAGTAGCACAGCAGTTAGCGCATTGCTTTACAGTACCACCTGTAAGATCGGGGTTCGATTCCCACCGCTGTCTGTAAGGAGTTTGTACATTCTCCTCATGACTGTGTGGTTTTCCTCCAGGTGCTCTGGTGTCCTCCCACATTCCAAAGCTGTACAGTTAGGAATAGTTGCTATGCTGTACAGTTAAGGTATGCTATGCTATGTTGGCACTGGAAGCATGGCAACACTTGTGGCCTGCTCAGCACAATCCTCAGTGATTTGCTTTGATGCAAACAATGCACTTCACTGTATATTTCAATTTACATGTGCCAAGTAAAGCTAATCACTGGAGAAATTTCTGGTCATTCCAACCAATTCCCACCAAAATTACAGTAAAAGAAAACAACACAATGCCAAGCAATTTTGGTTCAATTCTGAATGTCAATTAACTAATTATTCACACACTGATTATCCCATGAGTCCAAGTTATTTTTAGTACCCTCATAGTACCTGAAAGGCTTAATGTATGAGGAGCTTTTGATAGCTCTGGGTCTATACTCGGAGTTTACAGAATTGGGGGGAGAGGGAATTCTAACTGAAGCCTATCAAATATTGAAAGGCCTAGATAGAGTGGACGTGGACAGGATGCTTCCTCTAGTGAGGGAATCCAGGACCAAAGGGCACAGGCTTAGAATAGAAGGAAAGATGAGGAGGAATTTCTTTAGCCAGAGAGTGGTGAATCTATGGTATTCATTGCCACAGATGGCTGTGGAAGGCAAGTTATTGAGTATATTTAAAGGAGAGGTTGATTGGTTCTTGATTAGTAAGGGCATTAAAGGTTACAGGGAGAAGGTAGATTAATGCGTTTGAAAGGGATAATGAATCCACCATGATGGATTGGCAGAACAGATTCGATGGACTGAATGGTCTAATTTGCTCCTATGTCTTATGATCTCTTTTTTATTATTGTTAATTAATTAATTGACTAGTGGAGAGAGGGTGTGTGTAATAACTTAGAATTACCACATGTGCAATAAATTAAATAGTAGGTTTTTTTTGCAAAGTTCACTAAGAAAGTGTGGGCATAAAACCACATTCCTTTACTCCAAGGCATGGAATGCTGGAACTTGTAGCTGCCATCTCTTTATTTTGTTTATATTTTGGTCTTCCGGACCATTGGCTGGCAGAGAAATTGCTTCCAACTTCCAAGTCCTGCCAAGAGTGCTCTTCAGCCAGTGGTTAGGAAATTCAGACATTAGGATGACTATCCTCTTGTTAACCTTTGCTCCCTGTGACAAAGTACTTGTCTTATATTTGGTACTCAAATTGGTGCATGAACTACAAGACTGAGTTCAATTCAGTGCAACACAGTCCACTCTTTCATTTTTTCTTTAATTAAGCTTCCTGCATATACCCTTAGGTCTCTGAGAGGCATTCTCCTTCTCAAATCAGAAGCTGGTCATTTTTCCAGAACATAAACTCAAAATGTAGAACTGACACAGCAGTGCAAAACGGAAGGAGTGCTGAGTACCTGCTTGGCTATTCAGCAGAATTAAAACAAAAGCTTTCAGGGCACTTCCTTTTGAAGAGGTTCATAGAGGTTCTTCTCAGCTCCTCAACTAATACCATTAGGAATTTCAGGCCACATAAGAGGCATTTAGAATGACAGAAACTGTGATCAACAAGCATGCATTTACACTCATCCAATTTATTCTCTCCACATTCTAGCACTCACCTACACACAATGGCCAATTAACCTTCACACCACACATCTTGTCCAGATGACAGAAGACAGATGTGCAGGAGAACATACAAACTCCACAGAGACAGCACTGGGCGCCAGGATTCAACATGGGTCGCTGGAGCTGTGGCTCTGCTAATAGTGCCGCTGTTCCTGAGGTAGGTCGGTCACAAACTTCTTTCCTGAGTTTGTGATGATTAATTGTACTGCATCATACAGACCACAAGTCTCGACCCATTATTACAAAATACATTGCAGGGATCTTGGATTGGTCACATCTCAATATTCAAACACACAGATATAACTTAGATTCATTAAGAATAAGTACCTTAAGCAGAAAAAGAATTCCAAGAAAAAAGAGTAAACAATGGAAGTTATTTCCAGTATCTTGCTCAATACCCCTTTCAATTAATATTCCTAAAATTAGACTGAATGATCATTAGTACTTTTCACAGTGAAATATCCTGTACATAAATTGTTATGTTTCCAACGTTACCTTATCAAGTACGTTTCATCATTTCAAAGGGATGACGAAGGTGCAATATGAATGCAAGTCTTTTGTTTCTTAATAATCTGTGAACTGGATAACTGGTCATTTCAATCCAATACACCAAGGATTACTTCATCAAGCTATCTTCACATTCTATTTACTGCACCTAGCCCGTTAGCTCTCAACTAGTTTCTCAGGTGTGATTGAATTGGCATTTACATAAATCCTATTTGTTTAGTTTCATATTTGAACCACAGCAAAACACCATGAAATTATTTTCTGTTGCCAACACTATCCCAATATTTTTATAATAAAATTAATGCCAACTTTATTAAATAGAACCAGGAAATCCTGGAAACATTCAGTAGGTCAGGATGCATCTGAGGAAAGAAAACAGATTTAGCAGTTTAGGACAAGGCATTCTGGTAAAAGATCATTGTCCTGAAATGCTAGCTCAGTTTTTCTCTCTCCCCAGATGAAAGTACAGTGACAGAGTGACAGGATTACTGCAACACTGATCCAGAGGGCTGGGGTAATGATCCAAAGGCAAGTTCAAATCCTACCATGACAGCAGAAGAATTGGAAATCAGTTAATTAAATAAATCTGAAATGAAAGAGCAAATTTGAAACCATTAGATTGACATATAAACCATCTGGCTCACTCATGTCTTTCAGGGAAAGAAATCCACTGTCCTTACTCAGTCTGGCTTATGTGACTGAAGACAAACAGCAATGTGAATAACTCTAAATGGTCTCATGAAATGGCTTGGGAAGCCACTCAGTTCAACAAATTAGGGATGAATAATAAATACAAGCCCACATTCTCCGAATGAGTATAAAAAAAACTGGCTAAGCTGCTAAACATTTCCACTTTTTCAGATTTTAAATTCAGATTTTCAGCATCTGTGGTACTTCTATTTTTATTCATTTAACTTATCTGTGATTCTAGAAAGTGATCCTACTCGAGTCATGTGCTCTGTTTCTTGCCACTCGCCAATGTTTAAACAGAATAAAGTTTGCTTGATATTTTCTAATCAAGAGGTCATACATCTGACCAGTTCCTTCATCTCTCTGATTCCAAGCTTGAGGAATGAATGCAAATTGCTTAAAATAATTCACTTATCAATTCCCTTTCCTTCACATCAGGAAGCAATTGGCCACTGACTGATGTCAGTCATTGCCAGCCTTGCCAAGATCAGAAACAGTATGGAGAAGTGCACATCCTGAACTTGGACGAAACCCACTGATGGTATGGCTCATTTTTATCCTACATTGTTTCATCATTCAACAGTGAAAGGCATTAAATTTAGCATGTCCTTCAAGAAGAGCAAAGGAATTTCAGTCTACCCTTTTCCTTAATCCACCATTATCTTGTCAAGGGTACCAACCCAACTGGTTTATATTTGAAACTAATTCATTTAGTTTAGTATTTGGCTATCAAGAAAGTATTCTATTTTATACTACAAGCAAAAGAGCTTCTCAGTTTCACCTCTTGATAGAAAAGAAAGTGTGCAGAGAAGTAGGTATTAGATTGAAACAAATTTGATGAAAGCAGTGTAAACTGACTACAATTTCCCCCCTGGAATTAACAGATGATTACAACAATGAATAGTAGCATTAGAGATTTAATACAGAACCATTGCTCTCCCCATCCCTTTGTATTAATTTTTAAAAATAAATGATAAAAAAAATAAGTTGCCCCCTCTTTCAAGTGTGGCTGAACTCCAAGGATGTATTAACCATTGGTGTGAGTTTCCACCAATTGCACTAGCTTGCAGGCATTCAGCAAAGTTCTAAAAAGCAAGCTGCTTCTTTGGATAAGAAGGCACAAAGTGACATGTTTTAAATTCCTTTGAAAGTAACTTAAAAATGTTTATATAGCTTTTATTAATAATGTTCATAGTAATAATCTGCCATTTTAAACTGAGTTTCTAACAGGTGCTGGAATGACATCGAGATTAAAAATTCTTAAATTAATGCTATTTTAGCCACAAATTATCAAGGAGTGCTTTTAAAAGCAAATCTAAGAAATAATTAATCATGCTCGAAATGTTTACTTTGTGCTGGCTCAGGCACAGCAGATTTTGACATTAAGCTGACAGAAATGAAGTTGTACAAGAACAGAACACCTCAAGTTACGTGCAATTTTGGACACAATTTGTGCTAGGCTCACCAATTGTGCCTAAAGCAATATACTGACCATGATCATCTTTATCAGTTCTCAAAAGGCAATAGAGGACGCTAATGGAATAGAATGAAGTAGGTCTGCACGACTATAATCCTAAATGTTGCACATTACCACTTAGTATTAAGTTACGGCCTACACTGGAAGGGATCCTTTGGGGATTAATGCCTATCTACAAATTAATCAGGTAGCCAGATTTTCATTATCTTGCTTACTAATGTACACTGTTTGCATTAGAGCAGTTTGATGGGAATCAGATGACTTGTACTGAATATGTTGCTGCATTTCACAAATTTGCTCCTTTGTAGCATAACTGCACCAGTTAGAACACTACACTGAACATCAGTAACAAAAAGACATTTTCCACAGAACTAGCAGCCACCACAAAAGCCTTTCTCTTTATTTTCGGTTTGGCATGAAACTGCTGATAGGGCACGTGCAAAAAACTAGCATGTACACGTGAAAGCCACCATCAACTTCCTTCCTAACAGCATTTTCATTTCACTGTTTAATACTAATATCATGTTCAAACTCAGATCCACTTTGTGGCTTTGAAGTTAATTTCAGTTCAACAGTAATACATGCAGGTCAGTGGATGTTGAAGCTGATAAACGTTCCAGACCTGCAAATATCTGCTTTTACTTTGATAAAATACAGCTGATTTTAATAGAAGTCAGCACAGCAAAACCATGCCAAAATGTTCTTGTTTACTGTTAATTATTGCCAAATGTGAGGCTCCTTTTGTACTCTAAACTAACATCCACTAAACCTGTCTTAGAGCACTCTGATACTCCATTTATATGACAGACTTGCCTTTGAAGGTAGTTCTACATTATAAACAATGTGCCCTAAGTGCCTCTGGAGGTAAGGAGCATTATTATGCAATGTGGTTTATCTCCTTCCTCCAAAGACAACGTGGGGTGTAGCAAATTTCAGACAAGTTTAATTCAGTATGGCAGTGGGCTGAGTATCCATGCATGTATAAATATGTGAAAATGGACAAAGGCAGAACTGGATTAGATCCAGGTGTGATAGTCAGCACTTTCAAACTGTTCACTGACCCTCACTTGTGAAGAGCAGCCACTGAATATCCCGCAGACCGCTACCAGGACCGGTGAATGCAGATTTGCTGAATTTCTTCCAGCCAGTGTCAGGCTGAAGCAGAGATCAATGGAAGTCAAATGTTTCGGTAGCGCGGTAGTTGTCACCAAGACCAGCAGCCAAATTTCTGGATCAACAATCCAGGCACAACTTCCAAATTCCCTCATAAAATCGGGGGAATTTATATTCAAGCAAGTAAAGCTGGACTTGCCAATGGATCGAGGGCGGCACGCGTGCATAGCGGTTAGCGCAATGCAATTACAGCATCAGCAACACAGATTCAATTCTCGCCGCTGTCTGTAAGGAGTTTGTACCTTCTCCTTGTAATCATACGGGTCCTCCGGGTGCTCCGGTTTCCATCCACATTCCAAAGACATACGAGTTAGGGTTAGTAAGCTGTGGACATGCTATGTGACCCCAGCATATCCTTGGACAGTGTTGGTCGTTGACACAAATGATGCATTTCACTGTATGATTCGGTGTTTCAATGTACTGTACATGTGACAAATAAATCTTTAATTTTTTACCCCCATCTGGTTCACATGTCATTTAGGGGAAGGAAGTCTACTGTCCTTACTCAATTTATGCATCATTTAGGTTTGGCAAACTGTTTGATTCTTACCTGCCTCTTCAGTTCAGGAATAAATAGGGATGAGCAACAAATCCTGGCACTGCCAGTGATGCCCACATCTATGGATGAATAATATCAATAAGTAAATAAGTAAACAGAGGGAACTTTCTGGACTAATTTCAGTTGACAAGAGAAGAGGACATTTTTTGATTTATTCCTAGCTTTTTATAAATCTGGTTCACTGCCTCACCAAGTTCATGTATCTTGCCTTGCAAGTTGGGTGATTTAAAAGACGAAGCAGTTGTGAGGACAGACTAGATGGATTGTTCTTCTTTTTCAGTCCTTCTTTGTCCATTAATACTGAAAGGGCTTGAGGTGCCCTTGATATCATGGCCCAAACAGGAATCCACAGTTGCAGAAGAGAATCATGAAGAAAACCGAAGAGAAAATAGGACGTTTACTTGGCAGTCATATGATTTAAAGAACTGAGCTTCAATAGTTCTAACTGGCCACTTCAGAAGAAAGAAAATCTTGCTTTGATATAGCTCCAGTATGTCATTAGATGCTCCAAAGTACAGTGGATTCCAGTTAATTTGGACACATCAGAAGCAGTACATTTAGCTCAATTAAGCTGCTGCCCCGATTAACCAAGTTTCATGGAAGTATAAAAAGCTATAAAAATAACAAATTAATTTTAACAAAGTAAGAAATTATGTATTTAAAAGGAATATAGAACAAAGTAAAACACTACAAATACTACTACAGTACTATAAAACTTTGTATGGTTATTGATGGAGGAATTCATTCAGTCTACACAATGGACAAAATCAGCATAGACACCTTATGAAGATAATAGACTACCTTCATACAATTCTTTCGACGACTGCATCCTCCAAATCTTCATTTTCATTGTAACATTCAAGATGATTGTCAATACCTTAAAACTTACTTAATTTGCTTAACTAACTTGCTTAAGTAATGAAATTGTTTCAATTTCACTCCCAGCCGTTTTTGCATCTCCAGGTCTGAATGCTTGAAACTGCAGTGAACAAAACACTGAATTGTCTTACTGCCTATTACTTGTCAACTATCATTGACAAAACTCACTGCTTTTTTAACACAAACACAAGCAATTGACTCTTTTTAAAAACTGTTTGCTCTAAGCATAGTGTAATGTCTAACAGCCACACAAGTGCACGTGACTGAAGGCAGTTAGAAACTGTTTGCAGTCTCCTGTCCCAATTAAGTGGCATAGTATCCCAAACAAATGAAGGGAATCCTAGCTATTTTTTTGATTAGTTTTTGTTCCTTAAGAGTTGTCTCAAATAAGTGTCTGTCTGCCCCAATCAACTGATGGCCCAATTAACCAGATTCCACTGTATTGCATTAAAAATTAATATCTTTATAACAGGAGAGTTATTGGAAGGGTCTCATTTTAATGTCTCATCTGAAAGGCCAGCACTTCTTACAGTACAGCATAGTCAAATCCTGCATTCGAGTGTCAATCAAGGCTTTTGTACCACATCTTGCAAGTGGATCTTGAATCCATAATTTCTGATTTAGAGGTGAGAATCTTGCTAACATAGTAAATTAAAAGGAAATTAATCACTCCAAATCTCACAACTCCTTTGCAGTTTTGGAAATCCCATGCAATTACAACTTCAGGATAACCAATACACGTGCCAGTGCAGTATCAACGTTAATTGGTAACATGACATCTTACAACATGTCATGAAAGTAGGCACAGAAGAGATTGTCAGGGGTGAGCTTTTTTTTAATGCAGAAAGTGGTGAGTGCGTGGAATGGACTGCTGGCAACAGTAGTGGAGGCGGATACGATAGCATCTTTCAAGAGACTCCTGGATAGGTACATGGAGCTTAGAAAAGTAGAGGGCTATTGGTAACCCTAGGTAATTTCTAAGGTAAGGACATGTTTGGCACAGTTTTGTGGGCCTTTATTTCTTTCATATTGCCACCACACCCAATAGGAAAATCTATCACATCAATACTCAGTCTAACACCACTTCACAGATAAAACCAGTAGGAAAAGTTACTTTCAAGCTTTAATTCAGTTTTGTTTCTCAGTGAATTAGAAAATGCACTGTTATAAGTCAAGTTAAAAGGGTATCAGTTACTGCCTTAATGAACAATTTCTCTAGTTGCTTGGCTGAAATGAAAAGCCCACAGTCAATGATTGAACCATTGGAACAGATGCAAGTCACTTAATATCTCAAGTATTTTCCACGGTGATCTAGCTGCACCAATGCACTCTCCCACAAAGTTGTCCTAATCTGCAATTTCAAATCAACGTGTGTCTTATCAGATGCTTCCAAGAAAAATATTTTCTTTTGTTCAAATATCAAGGATTACAACTTCATCTGTATCTCGCCATCTCATTCTCACTGTGACCTCTTCAGGTTCCTTCACAAGCTCAAGGAACAGCATTGGGCACATTACAGTCTAGATTCAACACTGAGCTTACTATTCCAAATAATCTGAATTTCCAGCATCCACACTGTTGTCCTTTTATAATTTAAGAAAATAACCATGTTCTCCTATTTACTTCTCTGTTTTTTTCACTGCCATTCCTTTTGTCATTTACTTTACTTTCCTGCAAATTTTATGACATATCTGTCATTCTTTTCCTTTCCCACTTTGTGATTTATTCGGTTTTTCTTTCTCAGTCTTAATGAAATGTTATTGGTCTGAAACATTAACTGCTTGATTCACCACAATTGTCTGGCAAAAGTAAATACAATTCTATTTACAGCAACACACACAAAATGCTGGAGGAAGTCAGCAGGTCAACCAGCATCTATGGAAATGAATAAACAGTCAACGTTTTGGGCTGAGACCCTTCTTCGGGACTGGAAAGGAAGGGGGAAGACACTTGAATAAGAAGGTGGGAAGAGGGGAAGGAGGATAGCTAGAAGGTGATAGGTACAGCCAGGTGGGTAGGAAAGGTACAGGGCTGTAGAGGAAGGAATGTGATAGGAGAGGAGAATGGACCATAGGAGAAAGGGAAGGTGGAGGGGACCCAGGGAGAGATGATAGGCAGGTGAGAAGAGGTAAGAGGTCAGAGTGGGGAATAGAAGAAGAGAGAAGGGGGAGGGAATTCTTTTTACTGGAAGAAGAAATCGATATTCATCCTGTCAGGTTAGAGGCTACCCAGGCTGAATATATAGTGTTACTCCTCCAAGGATGGCCTCATCTTAGCACAAGAGGGGGCCATGGACCAACATAACGGAACTAGAATGGGAGCCGGAATTAAAATATTTGGGAAGTTCCACTTCTGGCAGATACAACGGAGGTGCTATTTTTAGTTTAGATTTCAAGCATCAAGTAGTTTCCTTCTGTTTTAAAACAGCTCTGACCTATAACTCAACTCCACCCATTTGCCCCATTTTTTAAAAAAAACACTGATAATCCTTCATGACAGTTTTTTAAAAATAAACAGTTATAATCCTTCATGTCCTAGTCAGAGCAGATGAATGGGTGGCTGAGAAACTGGTGCAGAGAGCAGGGTTTCAGGTTCTTGGATCATTGAAAACTCTTCTGGGGCAGGGGTGACTTATACAAGAGCGATAGTTTGCAGCTAAATTGGAGAGGAACCAATATCTTGTTCAGGAAATTTACTGGTGGAGTGAATTGGGAGGGTTTAAACGAGTTTGGTCAGAGGATGGGAACTAGAGCACCAGGTCAAACAGTGAGGGGATGTAAGGGCCAGTAAAAACAGGCAGGAGACCTTGTGGGAGTGTATTAAGTTGGAGCAGGGCAAATTACAAGAGCATTAGGCAAGAACTTGGGAGAGAGTTAATTGGAAACAGCTGTTTTTGAGCAAGTCCACATCTGACATGTGGAGGATATTTAAAGACTAACTGCACAGAGTACAGGACAGGCATGTTCCAGTCAGAAGGAAGGACCAGGGTGGCAAGGTAAGAGAACCTGGGATGTTGAGGGAGGTGATGAAGTTAGTCAAGAAGCAAAAGGTAAAGTATATTTATCTCAGGAAGCTAGAATCAAACAGAGCTCTTGAGGATTATAAAGAAGCCAGGAAAGAACTCAAGAAGGGAATTGGGAAAGGGCAAGGCATGTCATATATACATACATCAGGAGCAGAAGGTTAATTAGGGAGAGGGTGGGATCATCAAGGATAAAAGGGAGAACATTTGCTTGGGTGAGGTTCTTAATGAGTACGGTACATAAGTATTTACCAAGAAGGACATGGAGGATAGGGAGATCAGTTCTATGGCATTTCGAGGTAAAAGAGGAAGTAGTATTGGGTCTCTTAAAGAGCATTAAACTGGATAAGTCCCCAGGACCTAATGGGATATACCCCAGGTTATTGAGAGAGACAAGAGAAGAGATTGCTGGGGCCTTGACCAATATCTTTGTGTCCTCTCTAGCCACAGGCGAGGTCCAGGAGGACTGGACTAATGTAGCTAATGTTGTTCCATTTTTCAAGAAGAGAACTAAGGATAATCGTGGAGTCTCACATCAGTTGTAGGGAAGTTACTGGAGCGGCTTCATAGGAATGGGATTTATTAGCATTTGGAAAACCATGGCCGAATTAGGGAGTGCCAGCATAGCTATATGCAGGGCAAGTCATGTCTTACTAACTTGATTGAGTTTTTGAGGTGATAAGAGTGATTGATGAAGGTAGAGCAGTGGTTGAGGCTCAACCAGAAAATTAAGATGCATGGGATCAATGGTGAATTGGCCATTTGGATCCAGAACTGGCTTGCCATGGAAGACAGGGTAGTGGTTGAAGGGAGTTATTCTAGCAGGATGTATGTGATTAATGGTGTTCTGCAGGCATCTGTACTGGGATGTCTAAATGTTTATGATATACTTAAATGACCTGGATGAAAATGTAGATGGGTAAGTTTGCAGATGATATGAAGATTGGTGGTGTTGTGGATAGTGTAGATGACTGGTAAATAATACAGCAGGATGTAGATCAGTTATAGATATGGGTGGAAAAATGGCAGATGTAGCTTAACCCAGGCAAATGTAAAGTGCTGTACCTTGGTAGGTCAAATGTAAAGAAACAGCACGCTGTTAAGGGCAAGATCTGTAACAGTATTGATGAGCAGGGGGACTTTGGGGGCCAAGTTCATGGTTCCCTGGAAGTGACTACACAGGTTGATAGGGTAGTTAAGAAGGCTTGCCTATATTAGTTGAGGCATTGAGTTCAAAAGTCAGGAAGTTATGTTGCTGCTTTATAAAACTCGAGTTTGGCTGCATCTGGAGTATTGCATGCAGTTCTGGTCAACCCTTTATACGAAGGATGTCCATAAGATACAGGAACAGAACTAGGCCACTTGGCCCATCGAGTCTGCTCTGCCATTCCTTCATGGCTGATTTATTATCCCCTCAACCACATTCTCCTGCCTTCTCCCCGTGTCGAGGCTTGGGAGAGGGTGCAGAAGAGGTTCACCAGGATGCTGTCTGGTTTAGAAGTCATGTGCTATAACAAGAGGTTGCACAACATTGAGTTATTTTCTCTGGAGTTGCAGAAGCTGAGGAGAGATCTGATAGAGGTTTATAAGATTATGAGAAGCGCAGATAGAGTAGACAGACAGTATCCTTTTCCAGGGTTGAAGTGTCTAATACCAGAGAGCATGCATTTAAGGTGAGGGGGGTAAGTTCAAAGGAGATGAGAGGACAACAGACATCCCACCCTGCAAAAGCTCATTTCAGGGAGGTAGCACCAATACTTGAGCAGCCTTCCCTGTGCTTAGCCTCCCTAATATGTTGTGGTCCCTAAAAGAAATAAAAGCATAAGGTGTATCCTTATTATATTGTCTTATGCAGAAAATGTGACATTAAAATATGCACTTATATTATATTATCATGGAGTCATTTTTTAAAATTCTATTACAACTTTAAGCAAGTCTACAGGGAGTTTGGCCTCATCACGTAGGACATCAATAGAGTAGCTCCTTAGCAGCTAGCCAGCTAGTTTAAATAACGTTAGCTATGCCAATGAATGAACGAGACCTGTTAAACTCACCTCAACATGTCTTTTACAGTCATTTAACCCACCATGGACAATAGAAAAGTCACTGTTGCAAACAGTGTAGCGAGCAACAATTGATTTCCGGGATATTGTATATAATTTGCGGGCGTCAGGGAGCCGCTATCAATATGCGGGAGACTCCCGGAACTTCCGAGAGAGGTGGGATATCTGGGACAATTTTTTAAAACGTAGAGTGTGGTGGCTGCCTAGAATGCACTGCCTGAGGTGGTGGTAGAGGTAAATATATTAGGGACTTTTAAGAGATGTTTAGATGGGCACATGAATGTGAGGAAAATGGAGGGATATGAACATCACGTAGGCAGAAGGGATTAGTTTAGTTGGCTATTTGATTACTAATTTAATTAGTTCGGCACAATATTGTGAGCTGAAAGGCCTGTTCCTGTGCTGTATTGTTCTATATTCTATGTTCTGTGACCTAGTACAGAACAGGAAAATTCAGGAAGTTAAGAGATTGAAAGACACAGGAAAGTACATAATAAATACAGAAGCAAAATCAATATTCTGACAACCAAATCACAATATCAGTGGTCCAGCTCTTCATCAAATCAGGCAAAATTGAGGAATTATTCCCAAATATCATCTTCTTGTTTGCCACGTTCATCACAGGAAAAGCCTTCCCCACCATTGAGCACATTTACAAGGAGTGCTATCACAAGAAAACAACTTCCATCATCAAAGACCCCCACCCCCACCATCCAGGCCATGCTCTCGTCTCGCTGCTGCCATTGGGAAGGAGCACAGGAGCCCCAGGATCTGCAGCACCAGGAACACTTCAACCATCAGGCTCCTGAACCAGCTTGGGTAACTTCACACTATAACTCCACAACCTATGGACTCACTTTCAAGGTCTCTACTAAGTTTTCTATATTATTTGTTTACTACTTTTATTTATTATTATTGGTTTTTCATGTATTTGCACATTGGTTGTTTGACAGTTTTTGTGTGTGTTTTTTCTTTGATTCCTTTGTATTTCTTTGTTCCTGTGAATGCCCCCAAGAAAATGAATCTTAGTAGTAAATGGTGACGTGTATATACTTTGATAATAAATTTACATTAAGCTTTTGAACTTTGAAGTTGCAAGACTATCTCCTCACATAATAGTGTTGCAATGGTCACTGGAAATCATATGATTGGGAAAGTATGTTATTTAGATGGATTTCAGAGCATCAAGAAAATTTTGTTCAAATATAGACACATGACCTTTGGGGAAAGAGAACTTTTCAAATCTCGCATCACCAAACTGAACCCTACCCTTACTGAAGTACTTTGGGGATCAAAGCTACTACGGTGTGGTGTGTTCTGCAGTTCATAGTTCAATTCTGGCACCATCTGAAAGGACTTTGGAAGTTCTCCCTGTGAACCACATGGGTTTCCTCTGGTTGCTGCAGTATCCTCCCACAGTCCAAAGACGTACTGGTTAGTAGGTTAATTGGTCCCGTAGTCCTGTGATTAGGCTAGTGTTAAATAGGTGGGTTGTTGGGCAGTACAGCTCATTGGGCTGGAAGGGGCCTGTTCCATGCTTACTGTGTACTTGTGTACTTGGCAATGACAGACCATCAGTAATAAAAACACTCAGAAGCATTCACACCAAGGCCTTAATCTATCAATGTGAAATCCGATGAACCACCTGCTGAGTTTGGAAAGTGCAGCAACTATCAAACCCCTGCTGTTTCTGAGCAGATGAAAAGAATTCTAATGTGAACAGTAATAGGAGAAGATAGCATTCTGCATGGCTGCTGATCCAATAACATAGCTGCAAAATTTAATGAATATACAAATAACATTATTTCTCTTATACCTGTAATTTTAATTGGTTACAACTAGGAAAAAAGGATCAAATATTAATGAATTTTTTGAGGAAATCAATGAGCTTGAACATTCACGCTAGCTACACCAACTGTTATAAGAAAAATGAATTCATGACATATAATTAACATTAAATTATTCTCTGGGGTATGATAACTAATGGAGGTTTGCAAACTCCATAGTGACTAGCAAGGGTATATTTTCACACATTAGATTCTGAATCTTCAGTCGAATAAGCAGTCTTCTGCAATCAAACACTGCAAAATATGCAAAGCCAAGAATAAAATTAAAATATTAACAAGGTTAACGTCATTCTTGCATGCAAATTTTGTTTGAAGGAGATGTACAAATAAGTGATGTTTAGCCAATAACTATGGCCTTTGAAACAGCATGATGATAATTTCATGATGATCCACTAGTGCAAAATATAGAGCTGGGCAGGTTCCATACTATAGTTATCATATTCCCCCATTGTCAAAGCTTAGTAACAAGTCAGCTCATTACTAAAGGCACCTATAACTACTTGCACTATTTAAGTATGAATACAATACAAATATACTTTAGAAATTTACACAGACAAATTCACTTCATGATTCTATTACTGGGTAAGCAACTGAATTCAATAATGTCTGGTAGTCCCCATTCGGTTTAAGATGGCACTGCTGAAGATGGGCAACAGCTTACTGGTGGTTCATACAACAAGAAATACCACTAAATGCTTTATTAATAACACTTTTTACTGTGGAAAATTGTGGTAAATAATCACTGCAAACAATGAAGAAGCAAACAAAGACAAGGCTGACTCGAGGGTCAAGGCACGCAAGTGTGATACAAAGTCGGACTGAAGTCGAGGAGAAGTGATCGGAGCGAGGCCGAGGCATATTCAAGATGAAGTCGGGGGTGTGTGAAGTGGAGAAAAGTCAGAGCGGAAGAGTTTTGGAGCCCTTCCACCTAAATCAAGAGCAAGTTTGAATCGATCCAAGTGTTGTACTAATTTGGAAAGGTCGGATGTGGGCTAAAACGTGGCAGCGGGGTCCAGGCACAGAGTGTATTGAAGCGACAGGGCCCAGGTCCTAGTGTGGACAATTTAAACACCAGCCAAATGGATTGAAAAGACATGGGGTCGGGACAGTTCTGCTCGCCTTTCCACAACATTTACTCCACTCTCTGCGGCGCTGAGGCTGTGAGCCTGCTCCGGGCTCCACTGCATGATGGACTGAGGCTGAGGGCTGGCTCCAGGCCGCGTGTCTATGGACTCATTTTAGTTCTGAATGCTGTTGCTTGCTTTTATTGTTTGCATGATTTGTGGGTTTTTTCCTCTGTGCACTGGATGTTTTTACATGCACTGGTCTTTTTTTTAATGGGTTCTTTTGGATTTCTTGTTTGTGGCTGCCTGCAAGGACATGAATCTCAAGGTTCTATAATTTATACATACTTTAAGAATAAATGTACCTTGAACTCCAAATCAAAATGATTAGAACACAGAAATTTTGGTGGATTTAATCCCTATTATTTTCCTTCTTTTCTCATTTTGCCTCGGTTGACTTTTATTCCCCCCCCCCCACCAATCACCCACAAATGGTTTTCCCTTCATTCTGAAATGCATATATATATAAACTTTCAGGGAACCTCTCAACATTGCAGTCTGCTTCAAAAGGCCAGTAATCATACCAGTGCCCAAGAAGAGCAGGGTTAGCTGCCTCAACAACTACCAAACAGTAGCACTCATGTCTACCATTATGAAATGTGTTGAGAGGTTGGTTATGACTAGAATTAACTCCTGTCTGAGCAAGGACTGGTCCCTCTGCCACATCAGGTGGATCTACAGCAAATGCAATCTCACCGTCCCTCCACTCTGCTTTGCAGCATCTAGACAACAACAAAACACACCTACACATAAAGCTGTTGCCTACTAGTTAGTTACAGCTTTGTTTTTAGTACCATCATCCCCTCAGTAATAATCACCATGCTTCTAAACTGGATCTCTATACCTCCTCTCTAAATGGAACCTTGACTTTGTCATTGGAAGACCATAGTTAGTACAGATCGGTAATAACATCTCCCCTTTGCTGCAGGCATATCTCAAGGATGCATGCTTAGCCTGCTGCTCTACTCTCTCTACACTCAAATGCCATTTATAAATTTGCAGATAACACAGTTATTGGTAAAATCTTGAGGCGGTGGACAGGACTGAGCTAAATTAGCTGATTGAGTGGTATTGCAACAACAACAACCTCACACTCAATGTCAGTGAGACCAAGGAATTGATTGTGGACTTTAGAAAGGGGAAATCAAGGGAACACACACCAATCCTCATTGAGGGGTTAACAGTGGAAAGGATGAACAGCTTCAAGTTCTTGGGTGTGAAATCTCCCAGGATCCTTCCTGGGCCCAACACATTGATGCAATTACAAAGAAGCCACACCAGCAGCTATATCTTGTTCAGAGATTGAGGAAATTTGGTATGTCACCAAAGGACTCTTAGCAAATTTCTCTAGATGTAAGGTGGAGAGCATATTGACTGGTTGCATCACAGGGTGGTATGGAAGCTAAAATGCACAGGATTGAAAGAGGCTGCAGAGGGTTGTGGACTAAGCCAGCTCTATCCTGGACACAACCCTACCCACCATGAGGACATCTTAAAGACATGGTGCCTCAAGAAAGCAGTATCCATCATTAAGGACCCTCACCATCTGGGCCATGCCCTCTTCACATTACAACCACTAGGGAGGAGGTACAGGATCCTGAAGACCCACACTCAATGATTCAGGAGTAGCTTTTTCCCCTCTGTCATCATATTTCTAAACGGTCCACGAACACTACCTCATTAGACTCTTTTGCTCTAACTACAATTTTGCTCTAATTAGTAATTTACATTTTTGCACTGTACTGTTAATTCAAAACAATAAATTTAGTGACATTTAAGATAGCTAATAAACCCAATTTGGATATTGAAATGTCCAAGAATCCAAAGTGTTAAAAACCAAACAACTCAAATAACTGTAGTAAATACCTGAGCAGAAAGAGGCCACAACATGCCAACCTTTCAACTGTACCTGACACAAAAATCTCAAACTACAATTAACCTCAGTCTTTGGCTAAAGTTCCAGATTTCCACTCACCTCTACAGTTCAGGAAGCACTTTTATCTTAGAGAAAATATAACCCTTCTCTCCCCTTTCTTATACCAGGAAACAATTTCTAAATATTAAACATGGTAAAATAAAATTACTGATTAATCAATATCCTGCTTCTGCTCAGAGCGATATGTAAGCAATACAGAAATCAGAAATAAGTACAGAACTGTCAATGACAGTATGAGATTGTTGTTTTAGAGCAAGTTTATGAATTCATGCTTCCAGGTATGATGACACAGTTTCAGGATTTTGAGTGTGGAAATCAGTACATCTTGCTAAATAATCTACCAGAGAAAGTAAATCAACAGAAGATCACGCAAGAAGGATTTTTCTGTTAGTTATGTTCAAGTTGCACAAGCTTATAAAATCTCCCCGCTCATCTATACAATTACTAAAAGGTGCAATCCTTGTACTTTTAAACAGCCTGCAATGCAAATTCCTTATTATCGTTCTCATGACCCTGTTTAGCACAATCAACATGCATCTTCCTTGTCTATGAATCTAAACAGTTACTGATCAAATTTGTCTATCTCTTCAAAAAAAAAGTGAATGCTGCTGCTCTGGCACAAACCTAGTGAACAGCTTGAAAATGCGTCAAAGATCAGAAAAGGCAAAAGGAACAACTTACATGAGTACATTTTTATTGGGTATATTAGCTTCCGCCATCTGTTTTGCTGAAGCTAGATATTATCTAATTTGGGAGCATGTTGGGTATGGGCATAAATGCTGGCCTTACCAGCAAAGCCTACATCGCATAAGTTAATATTTAAAAAAGCAATGCTACTCTGGTCCACATGTTATTCAGCATGTGTGTTATCAAGTGTCATCCTACACAGAAACATGGGCATCCTCGTCACATCATTATTCAAAATTTAATAGTCATCTTCAGATGAGTTCAAAGTAAATTTATTATCAAGATATATATATGTTACCATACAATACCCTGAGATTCATTTTCTTGCAGGTATTATAGGAAAAAATACAATATAAATTTATAAAAAAAACTACGCATAAACAGACAAAAACTGACAACCAGTTTGCCAAAAAAGACAAACTGTGCAAATAAAAATGATACTGAGAATGAGTTGTAAAGAGTCACTGAAAATGAGTCTGTTGATTGTAGAATCAGTTCAGAGTAATGGTGATTGAAGTTATCCTCGCTGGTTCTGGAGCCTGATGGTTGTAGGGTAATAACTGTTCCTGAAACTGGTGGCGTGAGAGCTCAGGCTTCTGTGTCTCCTGCCTGATGGTAGTAGTGAGAAGAGAGCATAGCCTGGATGGTGGGGTCTTTGACGATGGATGCTGCTTTCTTGTGGCAGCGCTTCATGTAAATGTACTTAATAGTGGGGATGGCTTTGCCTGTGATGGAGTGGGCTGTATTCTGCAGCCTTTTCTACATGAATGAGAGAGCTAATGGTGATAATAAAACATGTGGAAGTTTCTGAAGAACTGTTTAGCAGACAAAAGCCAAAGTTTGTGTTGAAAATGCCGAATGGACTTCATATTTGGAGATAGGGACACAGAATCCCCAAGTATCTTGTTTTATCTATAAAAAGGGCCTTCAGTTGCACTTGAAAATTAGAATAATACTGATGTCGAGAACCTGAAGTCCATACATCAGGACCACACAAAAGCCCAGTGCAAGCAGTAGGAGCTCGGCCACCCTCTCGGTCAATCAAACACCACCTGCTCATCTCTGAAAGAGCCTACAGTACCCTCTGGAGACATGCTCAACTCCAAGGGATTGCTGAAGAAGAAAATACTGTAACATTACCAAAAGAGCAAATTTGCACAAAGGTCAAGTCTCCAGTATCAATTTCACCTTCAAGCAGGTATAGTCACTCAATTAAACTGGCACCTAGTGGTATTTTATACCCCACACCTGATTGCAGTCACAGTTTGTAAAAGTAATCATGACTCTGCTCAGGAGATACAAATTAAACCAGGTGCAGCCTCCATTTACTTACATTGCTAACCTGTCATTTTAATTCTAGCATATACAAGTTCTAATAAATTAAATTAGAAACCTGTTAGTGTTTGAGAGAGAACAAAAGCAGCTGCTGAAGACAGATGGCTGGCTGTTTAATTAAGACCGAGTGAAATGTTTAAAGAAAGCATGCTTCTTTGTGAACCATCATTGTGATGCAACTTATCAGAAAATATTTTCAAGTTACACTATTATCTAGAAAGCGTCACAGTAATTAAAATCCCACTTTGCTATACTATTATACCACAATCCAACATAAACAAACAGACTTTCAATCCTGTTAGTTACATGCCCAACAATTAAAATAGCAAATTCATGAAGCTTATCATGGTCTGAAACAAAAATAACTTTAAAGAAAATCTGGAAGCTCCTCCAAAACAACGCGTATTAAGCCCCATTAACCCATCAAATATAGTATTTTTTGAAAAATATTTGAACAGAAAAGAGGGGCAAGAATGGGGAAAAAGAATGGAGATAAAAAAAGCGACACTGCGGAGCCTGCGGCCAAGAGGAGTGCAGTGAGCGGCTCTCCTACCCAACCGCGTGCTAGCGAGGTGGACACTGGGCCTTGCTCAGGTGAAGCGGTGAATATGATCGAAATTCTGAAAGAGATAAGGGAGTTCCAGAAAGATATAAAGCAGCAGCTCCGTGATATTATGTCAGAGCTCGCTAACGTCAATCATAAAATAGCGGTGGCAGAGACTCGAATTGAAAAGGTGGAAGATCACGTTCAAAACGTGGAACGGATACTGAGTAAGACAATAAAAATATTAAATCACCAAGAAGGTAAACTGCTTGACCTGGAGGGAAGATCACGGCAGAAAAATATCAGAATCTACAACATTCCTGAAGGAGCGGAGGGCTTGTCTATGACGGAGTTTGTCAGAAAGTTGCTGCAGGACGCGCTGGAGCTTCCCTCGACTACGGAGCTGGAAATCAAGAGAACGCATCGCGTGTTAGTCCCGAAGTCTACCCAAGATAAGCCACGCTCAATAATAATTAAATTCCTTTGGTATAGTACCAAGGCGGAGATTCTACAAAGAGCCTGGGGTAAGAAGAGGGTGTTTTTAGGCGATAAATTAATACATTTCGACCAAGATTACCCACCCGCGGTCCTGCAGAAGCGTAAAAAATACTCTGAAGTAAAGCGAATACTAAAGCAAAACAAGATTAGATTTCAAACTCCGTACCCTGCTAAACTTCAAGTGTTCTATGACAACGGGACGCGGTTGTACCAGACAGTGGAAGAGGCGACTACAGACATGAAGGCCAGAGGGTTGCCCGTCAATGTGATCAAACCGAGGGAAAGCCTGGCAGAGGAATTATCCCGCTCCACTTGGGAAATAGTGCGAGAATCAAGAAGGCAGGAGACGGGAGGAGGCCGAGGGAAATATATCAAGAAGAGACTGGGAGTTTCCCAAAGACAGTCCTCACCCCCTTCAGAAGAGCCATAAGGTTTGGCTAACTTTAAAAATGTTGAGAAGCTTAACCGGAAGCAAAAGTAGATGGTGATATACCTATCTCGAGAAATACTTATTATAATGTGGATTTTATATTACTTAGTTGTTATTCTTTATTCGCTCACTTACACCTTTTCCCCCACCAAAATGAGAATATATATGTGTGTGTGTGTGTGTGTGTGTGTGTGTGTGTGTGTGTGTGTGTATATATATATAGGAGGAGTACACAGGGAAATCTTTTCTGTGTAATGGATTTGTTCACTGACTTTTATGAATACTGCAATGGGGGCCCTCAACTCACAAGTAGGAGGGGTTATCCCCCACAGCTAGACATTTCCTCTAGCTCAACGCAGGGTCAGTTACTAGAGACCTCAGCCTTGGAATCACACATTCGTTGCCATTTTTGTTATTATTTGCGTTTCTTGGTTCTTATTTGTTCAGGGAGTAGATCGATTAAGTTTTATTCTGCTAATTTCAATGATACATTGACTGATAAATACAGATGGCTAAGGACAAGGTAAAATTCATTTCTTTTAATGTCAATGGGCTATTAAATCCAATCAAACGTAATAGAATTTTATCCAAAATGAAAAAAAGAACAAGCCCATGTAGTATATTTACAGGAAACTCATTTAAGTGATAATGAGCATAGAAAACTAAAGAGAATGGGCTTCACTAATTTGTTTTTCTCATCATATAAATCAGGACATAGGAGAGGAGTTGCTATTCTTATCTCAAGTAAGTTAAATTTTGAAAAAGTAAAATTCTGAGACCACAAAGTTTGTATTTTCTTGTCAGAATAAAAGACAAGGATAATAGGTTGAGGGAAACTGCTTTTTGAGATATTGAGGCTCTGGTTAAGAAAAGGAGGTGCCTAGCAGGTAGGAACAAATGAGGTATTTGAAGAGTACAAGAAATGCAAGAGAGCACATAATAAAGAAATCAAGAGGGTTAAAAGAAGGCATGAAATGACTCTGAGAAACAAGGTGAAAGAGAATCCCAAGGGCTTCTACAGATAAATTAAGAGCAAAAGGAGAGCAAGGGACAAAATTAGTATTCTGGAAGATCAGAGTGGTAATCAATGCGTGGAGCCAAAAGAGATGGTGGAGATCTTGAATGGATATTTTGCACCTGCATTTACTCGGGAGATGGACACAAAAGTCTAAAAGAAGTGAGGAGGTGGTGTTAGCTGTCTTGAGGCAAATATGGGTGGATAGATCCCCAGGGCCCAACAAGGTGTCCCCTCGGACCCTCTAGGAGGCTAATGCAGAAATTGCAGAGGCCCTCGCAGAGATATTTAACATGCAAGGTTTCAGCTCATCCTATCCCAAAGGTTTCATGCCAAGAACATATACTCTGCATATGGACACATTTTCCACTGGAGTACTGCATTCAATATTCGAGGGAGGATGTGGAGGCTTTGGAGAAGATGTGGAGTTACCAGGTTGCTGCCTGAATTAGAAGGCAGCTACTATAAGGGATCTGGATCTGAGGGGGTATCTCCACCATCACCATTCCTGGGTATGTACTGTCTCAGCAGCAGGACAGACCTAGCAGGTGATGGCACAGCGGTATACAGTAGAGAGGGAGTTGCCCTGGCAACTCTCAACATTGGCTCTGGACCCCATAAAGTCTCATGGCACCAAGTTAAACATGGGCAAGGAAACCTCCTGCTGATTACCACATACCGTCCTCCCTCAGCTGATGAATCAGTACTTCTCCATGTTCAACAGCACTTGGAGGAGGCATTGAGGGAGGCAAGGGCACAGAATGTACTCTGGGTGGGGACTTCAATGTCTATCACCGGGAGTGGCTCGGTAGTACCACCACAGACCGAGCTGGTCGGGTCCTACTGGACACGGCTACTAGACTGGGACTACAGCAGGTGATGAAGGAACCAACGAGGGGAAAAACACACTTGACCACATTCTCACCAACCTGCCTGCTGTGAAAGTTTCTGTCCATGACAGCATTGGTAGAAATGACCACTGCACAGTATCTGTGGGGACTAAATCCCATCTCCACATTAAAGAAACCCTCCACATTGTTGTGTGGCACTACCACCACACTAAATGGGATAGACTTTGAACAGATCTAGCAGCCCAAGACTGGACATCTATGAGATGCTGTGGGCCATCAGCAGCAGCAGAATTGTACTCAATTACCATCTGTAAACTCATGGCACGGCATATCCCCCCACTCTAACATTACCACCAGGCCAGGGGACCAACCCTGGTTCAATGAAGAGTGCAGATGGGCATGCTGAGAACACCACCAGACATACCTCAATATGAGGCGTTATCCTGGTGAAGTCACAATACAGGACGACTTGCATGCCAAACACCATAGGCAGCAAGTAACAGACAGAGCTAAGTTGTCCCACAACCAACAGATCAGATCTGAGCTCTGTACTCCTGCCACATCCAGCCGTGAATGGTGGTGGACAATCAAACAACTTACTGGAGGAGGAGGCTCCACAAATATCCCCATCCTCAATGATAGAGGAGCCCAGCACACCTGTGCAAAAGGTAAAGCTGAGACATTAGGAACAATCTTCAGCCAGAAGTGCTGAGTAGATGATCCAGCTCCCCAGCATCCCAGATATCAGTATGCAGCCAATCCGATTCACTCCACGTGATAGCTAGAAACAGCCGAAAGCACTGGATACTGCGAAGGTTATGGGCCCAGACAAAATCCCATCAATAGTCCTGAAGACTTGTGTTCCAGAACTTGCCGTGCCACTAGCCAAGCTGTTCCAGTACAGCTACAACACCCACCAGCATTTACCCGGCAATGTGAAAACTGCCCAGGTATGTCCTGTACACAAAAAACAGGACAAGCCCAACCCAGCCAGTTACTGCCCTATCAGCCTACTCTCAATCATCAGCAAAGTAATGGAAGGGGTCACCAACACCTACTTGGCAATAACCTGGTTACAGATGCCCAGTTTGGGTTCCATCAAAGCCACTTAGCTCCTGACCTCATCACTTCCTTGATCCAAGCATGGACCAACGAGCTAAATACCAGAGGTGAGGTGACAGTGATAACCCTCGACATTAAGGCAGCATTTGACCGAGAATGGCATCAAGGTGCCCCAGCTAAAATGGAGTCAATGGGAATTAGGAGGAAAACCCTCCACTGGTTGGAATCGTACCAGACACAAAGGAAGATGGTTGTGGTAGTTGGAGATAATAATCTCATCCTCAGGACATCACTGCAGGAGTTCCTTAGGGAAATGTCCTCAGACCAAACATCTTCAACTGCTTCATCAATGACCTTCCTTCCATCATAAGGTCAGAAGTGGGGATATTTGCAAATGACTGCACAATGGTCTGCACCATTCGTGACTCCTTGGATAGTGAAGCAGTTCACACCCAAATGCAGCAGGACCTGGACAATATCCAGGCTTGGGCTGACAAGTGGCAAGTGACATTCGAGGCATCAAAGTGCCAGGCAATGACCATCTCCAACAAGAGAGGCTCTAACCATCGTCCCTTGACATTCAGTGGCATCACCCTTACTGAATCCCCTACTATCAACATCCTGGAGGTTACCACTGACAGGAAATTGAACTGGTCTAGCCATATGGACACCGTGGTTACCAGAACAGGTCAAAGGCTAGGAATCCTGCAGCATTTAACTCACCTCCCAACACCCCAAAACCTGTCCACTATCTACAAGGCTCAGGTCAGGAGTATAATGGAATACTCATCACTCACCTGAATGAATGCAGCTCCATCAACACTCGAAGGTTGACACCATCCAGTACAAGGCCACCAACTTGATTGGTACCCCTTCCACAAGCATCTAATCCCTCCACCATCGATGAACAGTTGCAGCAGTGTGTACTATTTACAAGATGCACTGCAACAACACACCGAAGTTCCTAAGGCAGCACCTTCCAGATCCACAACCACTACCATCTTGAAGGACGGAGAACAGCGAAAACCTGTGAACATCACCACTTGGAAATTCCCCTCCAAGTCACTCACTGTCCTGACTTGGAAACATATTCCTTCATCGTCGCTGGGTCAAAATCACAGAATTCCCTCCCTAACAGCACTCAGGGACTGCAGTGGTTCAAGACCTTTTCAAGGGCAACTAGGGAATGGGCAATAAATACTGGCTTAGCTGGCAATGCCCATATCTTGTAAATGAATAAATACAAAAGAATAGAAATTTGTAACATTACAAGAAGCATAGATAGATAGCTGATTTCTTTTCCTCAGGGTTGAAATGTCTTATTAGTAGAGGGCATGTATTTAAGGGGAAGGGGGAAAGTTCAAAGGAAATGTGCAGGGCAAGTTTCTTTTTTACATGAGGCGCAATAGGTGCTTGGAAATGCACTGCCAGTGGTGGTGGAGGAGGCAGATATGACAGGAATTTAAGAGGCTCTTGGGTATTCCTAAATTAAATAAATAAATAAAATGCTGTAAATACTCTGCAAGTCAGACAGCATCTGTGGAAAGAGAAACTAATAATATTTCAGCAACACACAAAATGCTGAAAGAACTTAGCAGGTCAGGCAACATCTATGGGGGAGGGGGAATAAATAAAGGGTCTTGGCCCAAATGTTGACTGTTAATTTCCCCTCTTAATGCTGCCTGATCTGCTGAGTTCCTCCAGCATTTTGCATGTGTTGCTCAAGACTTCCAGCATCTGCAAAATTTCTTGTGTTTCTGCTAACAATTTCATGTCAGGGACTCTTCGTCAGAAAATTTTAATGTTATTGTTGAGGACAACAGGAGGTTAATTTCACCAGTCTTCTTAGAAACAGTGCAATGGGACATTTTACACCCACCTGTGAAGGGTGACATCTCTATTTAACAGTTCATCTGGAAGATGGTGCCACCAATATTGCACCACTTCCTCACAAGGTTACTAGTGTGTCAGCCTGTTTTTTTTCGCTCAAGTCTGGGGAGTGAAACTTGAACCTGCAACCTCCTGACTCAAAGGTGAGATTACTGCCAAATGAAACACAGCTGACAAATGGGAAAAAATCTGCACACAGCAAGATTTCACAACTAGTCAAACAAATTTTGTATTTAATCAATTTGCTGATGTCAGCTGAAAGAACATTACACTGGAATGATTTTTTTTAATTTTCAAGAAAGAAACGAACAAACTTTTGACATCTCATCCAATAAACAGTATTTCCAGACAATGTGGAACTCTATTCAATACAAATGTAAGGCTAAGGTTTATGTTTAAGTTCTGCAGAGGGGCACCAACCCACAATCCTCTGACTCAGTAATGAATGTATTGCGACAAAACAGTTTAAAAACCGAACTGAAAAAGACATGGGAAAAATGATGAAATTGTTTTAAACACTTAACTTCAAAATAACCATGACATTGTCTGGATTGAGGGTGTACTAGCTATGTGGAAGGGTTGGACAAACGTAGATCATTTTCTCTGGAGTGGTCAAGGCTGAGGAGCAAACTGACAGAAGCACATAAAATTTGGAGAGATGGGATAGATGGTCATAGTCCTCCCCCTCCCGCTCCCCCCAGGTGGAAATGTCAGACATACATTTAAGGTGAGAGGGGTAAAGTTTAAAAGCAAAGTTTTAAAAAAAACAGAATGTTAGGTGCCTGGAACATGCTGCCAGGAAGAAGGCAAAAGCAGAAATGATATCAACATTAAAAAGACACATGAGCAGGTGGGATAAGAGCTGCACGGACCAAGTGCAGGAAGACAGGATCAGTTAGACTGGCATTATGGTTAGTGTAGGCATGATGGACTGAAGGACGTGCTACTGTGCTGTACAGTTCTAGCGCAGATTTAAATACTTGCAGCTGTAACACTAAGATTTGTGCAAAAGGGAAACTTCAGAAAAGCCAACCCAGATGTTTTGAGATTTGCATTATTCTTTGGTACCCAAAAGGTTAAGGTGATGTAAAGCTGTGGAGAGTGAAAACATTTTTCTTTGGTGACTGATTGAAGCATGTTTTGGACAAAGTGCTCACACATTAAGATACCCTGAACTAAATTCTTTCTCTCTGCCACCTTTGCTGATCCACAACCAAAGTTGAAGGCTCATTCTTGGCATGCATTTCATGAGTTGCACATTGTTTGCATTCTAATCTGTAATCTTTTTTCCCCCTTTCTCAGCCTTCTGGCAACTGACACTTGTTCAACCAAAAAATTCAGTGTTAAACCTTGCCAGCTTGGTTTACAGTCCTAACCATGAAGTCCATGTGTAGCTAGACTAAAATAGTTAAGGAATTACTGACTGTCTATATTATCTCCTGGCTTGGACCTGTGTGCTCCTGACACAGACACAGACAATCAGATAATTCACTTTGTGACAACCTCGATCAATGCTGCTCTTGAACAAAGTAAATTTAATTCTGATCTTAAGTATGATCTCACTTTGTTTCACACTGTTTTAAAAATGTTGAATCCATCAAGAGAGGCAATGTGACAGCTTAGAAAAAGCAGATGATCAGTGTCATATAATTTGAATTTTAAACCACTATGTTGGACCATCAAGCAAACACCAATAACTTTGTTTTCAGACCTGCATATTGCACAAGTCCATCAAATGGTTGAAAACTAGAGTCACACCCATGAAACAGGAAGCAAAACTGACCACAGCAAAATGTGTAGATCAATTCCTTCAGGGGTTTATATGTGACGCTGCCTAGTCTTTCTCCACATCCTGTCTACTTGCACACAATAGTAAAGAGGAACTTAACACTTGAGTGGTTATTTGAAGCTGTTAAAAAAGCGAAAGATCACATTTAATTATTTCAAACAATATGTAACTGATCATGGCTTGAATTCATTTAATAAACTGTAAGGAAAAGTAGTTCAAATTTCAACCATGAGCCTGTGATAATTTACTGTGGCCTACTGAGTTTACTTAACATCGGAGAAAGCACATACAAAGTGTTACAGTTTCTTTGCAAGGGTACAACAGCTCAAGGTAACAGCTGACTGCATCTTCTCAAGGGCATTCAGGGATGAGTAATAAACACCGGGGCAATGCCTGTAACACATTACACAAACGATACTACTACTTGTTAGCAAAAATTGTGTGAATACAAATAAAATTATTGTTGAACTATTTTCATTCATACTAATTAGCACAGTGTAAACCTCTGGCACCAAGACTAGTATTTCTGTATCATTTGTATTCATAATTTGGTGCTCAAGGTAGTGATGCTGAGAGAGGGTTGATTTTAAGCTTCCTGTCAGGGTGCAAAATTGGTATTGTAGATTGGCTGGTTATTTTCAGAAACTGCCATGTTTTTCATTTACATTAATGTACAGACATGAAAGAGAAGTTTCCCAAACAGACTGTTATTCTACAGCATCACCTTAAAAATCCTTTTCCAATGCAGAACTGAGGGAATGCTGCATTGCCAGAGAAACCACTTTTTTGATAAGACTTTAAGGTGACGTCTGTTCTGTTCTCTCAGCTGTGTATAAAAGACGCCTTTGTACTTTGAAGAAATACTTTGAAGGAAACCTATAGTTGACGTCTTGTTCACCAGTTAAATTGCACTCAACTTTGCTAACAATGGAGATGATCTGGCCATTTTCACATTACTATTCATGGAAACGCAAATTTGCAACAGAATTTTTCAAATTGACAACAAACTCTACTTCAAAAAGACCTTTATGAGACTTTAGGATGTCCTGAAAGGGGTGTAGAGGCATGGTATAAATGGAAGCCCTCTTTTAAACTAATCCTCTTTTAAACTAAACTTCATGATATTTATGAAGATACCTGTAATGGTGCAATGTAGGTTTTGTGAGTCCTGCAGAAACTTGTTTGCCAACTCAGCCCATGCTTATTCTTACAACTATAGGAGCAATGGAAGTACAATTCCAGTATTGGCCTTTGAATCAGAAAGCAGTGACATTTTTTAACCATTGCTATCTCTTGTTAAAACTGCCCAACACGAAGTAGGTCATTTCAGTTGAGAGAACAAAGCACCTGATCATGATCAACTGCAGCTTCCAGTACCAGTGCACTGATCAACCATGACTCTTCTCATTATTTATGCTACATTATTTGGAAAAAGATATCACTCCATTAATACATGCAGGCACATACACATGATCTTCATGAATTAACAAGCAGCAAGTAGCATTAGCACCAGTAAAACACAATGTCAGAGTCTTTGAGACAATTTGGTTTAATGTTCAGGAAAATGAAGTTTACAAGTCTTGCCTGGTACCCCTGACCTTTACATACACATCAAAAAGTCGTACTTCACATCAAGCAGACGGTAAACTTATATTGGCTAAAGAGAGCCGACACATCCTGTTTGTTTCTATAAAATGAATTTAATCACATTACAAACTGAGGGTCCTGTTGCCAAGCCCCCTTTGAAGCTTACAGGAAGAGTGAATTACCAGCAGCAAAAATAAAAGGGGTCTTTTTTTTAACCAAACGTGCTGTGATTCCTGAGCAACAATGTTTGCTGCCCAAGGCATCCTCAGTAGTCAGTCAGTTCAGCAATGAAACATATCTGCACGCCTGAGAGACTCCAGCCTTGAGGCATGTACAAAAATATCAAAGTAGTGGCATACCTGTATAGACATGGAAGCTGCTAAGTTTTGTCAGGCAACTGCTACTAGCATTTACTAAAAGCCAAGGGAAGGTGAAACATAAAGACTTGAAGTTCAGTTTATTGTCATATGCATAAGTACATGTGTGCACAGGTGCAATGAAAAACTTACTTGCAGTGTCACAGGCACATGACATCAGATAAGCAGCATTCACAAGAAAAAAACATAAATTAAGCAAAAACTGAACACAATTAGAATAAAAATAGCTCACTTTAGTGCAAAGTGATCTAAGTGGTCATAGTGCTGCCAAACTGTAATGATTAGGGTTGTGCCAGTTATTTCAAGAACTAGACAGTTGAATGGAAATACAGTATCTAGTTTTGAACTCTTTCTGGTGTGAGGCTTCAAGCCTCTGTATCTCCTACCCCATGGTAGCTGTAAGATAGCATGGCCTGGATGATGGATATTACTTTCTTGAGGCAGTGCCTCCTCTAAATACTACTAATGGTTTGGAAGGATATGCCCGAAATGAGTTGGTCTGAGCCCACTCCTCTTTGCATGTTCTTAAACTCTCTGTATTTGAATTGCTGATTCCAGTTAAGGTTCACTTTGGAGACAGACAGTGCTCTGAATACCCATCCTCAGCAATCATTCTTCAGGTAATAGCCTAGATAGCAATCACAGTTTCAAATCAAAGCTCTGGTTCAGTAATGACTGAGAAGATTCATCAGACTTAATCATAAAATATAGGCTGGCATCATTCTAGTACAGGCACCAGAGTCCTTCAAAGGACAATTTAATCCATGAATCCCAAGATTTTTTTTAAGGTAGATGCAAAACAAAATGCCATCGTATTATTTTTAAGAGAAAGAGAATTTGGAACTCAACCAATATTCAAAAAAGTAGTAGATTTTCTACTCAATTAATGCTTTGTTATTTCTTGTGTACAAATTTCCTGCTGTGTTTCCTACTTTACAAGGCAGAATGACGAACAATTGATAGAGAGGCATACAGTTGGGAGCTAAGTCAGCTGGTCGAATGCTGTCATAACAACAATCTTAAACTCAGCATCAACAAAACTAAAGAAGAGGAAGTCAAGTGAACTAATACCAGTTCTCACTGAAGGATCTGCTGAGGAAAGGGTAAACGGCTTCAAGTTCCTAAGTGTTAACATCTTGGAGGATCTATCCTGGGCTCAGTGTCATGAAGAAAGCAAGTGTTTCTACTTTCTTCGAAGTTCAAGGAGATTTGGAATGTCACTGAAGACTGACAAATGTCCGCAGATATACAGTGGAAAGCATTCTGACTGGTTGCATCACAGCCTTGTATGGAATCTCCGATGCACAGTATTGCAAGAGGCCACAGAGTGTGATGGTCTCAGCCAGATCCAAAATGGGTATAGCTCCCTCCATCAGAGGGCATCTATAAGAGATGATGTCTTAGGAAGACAACCCTCCTCATTAAGGACCCTTCACCCTCTACTCATTGGTGTCATCAGATCCCTGTACAGGAGTCGGAAGACTTGCTGCTCGAGATTCAACAAAGTTTCTTCTTGAACCAACCTGAAAGACTATAATTCTACCTCAGACTATTTTTGATCTCAAATGGCACTAATGTCTCTATGTTATTTTTCGATCTAATTTATGTCTGTCATATACTGTACTACTGCTGCAAAAGGCTGATTTTCATGGGTATGTATGCCATGATGATAAACCTGAATTTGAACAGTGCCTTCAAGCTTTTTAGGATAGCCTGAAATTGTGGAAGTAACTACATGATGCACTTTGCCAATTCCTTTGTATGTAACAACACATCATTGGTGAACCCACTCCTGCCCTGATCTGATATTCACTCTTTAGTTGGAAATACCAAATGAGGAACCTGGACTCTCCAACCCCAAAGATATATAGCTAATAACCATCTCCACAGAGAACAGTCAACTCTCGCATTAGAATCAGAAACCAAACATTTCATTCATCTGATCTCTACAATTGAAAGGTTAAAAACCTACAAAAGTAAAAAGTTTATCAATTGCTTTTTGTAACACAAATGTACAAATGGAGGAACACACAAGAAAACTGCAGTTTCCGTTATCAAAATGTAACATAGAAAACACAATTAACACTTCAGGTCCACAACCTTTCAACAGAACTGGGAAAAATTAAAATGGAAATAAAATTAGGTTGCAGAGAAACCAGAGTTGGAGTCAGAGTTGGAGATATGGACCAGACAGTCACAGAGAGAACAGTCTGTCCAATGATGAGAGAGAGGGAAGAAGTCTGTCTAGGGGTGCCCTCATATTCTGATCTCCACCATTACCCAATCCCATAGTACCATCCTGTGCTACACAGAATATGTGACACCTGCCCTGTCACCCCTTTCTGTCCCAGAGCCTACAGACCCAAACAAAATGCTGCAACTGCTTATTAGACCAGTATTTCTGAAGAGAGGGAAACGGAATTAACATTTGAGATCAATGAATTTTCACTAAAACAGGAGAGTGCTGGAAATTAACTGTAAAGAGAGGTGAAACAGCAATTTACTTGAACTTATTCTACAAAGTAATATAGCACAATGCATTAAAAATGATAATGTGGTTTCTTCCATTCCACCTGCAAGAGTGGCTTAAGGTTAAATCTGCCATTCGCTTTAATTCTCCATTCTACACCCGCACGGATTTCTGCCTTTGACCTCCTACACTGTTCCAATAAAACCTAGTTTAAGCTTGAGGAAAACTATTGTATCCAACTTGTTACATTACAGTCTTCAAGGCTCAACATCCAAATTAGCATTTACAAATATTCATCCTTTTGAGTTTTATATCTTAGATTTCCAATATTTGTCCCCACTCTTATGGTATTTCAGATATCACTTGTTGTTTCATATTGGCACCTAATGGACATGCTGCAACTAGTCTTTCAGCTGGCTACACCACTATAGTGTCATTCAGTACCCCTGGTTACCACACTTCCACTGAAATGTTAACTGTCTCTCTTTTCATAGATGTTTCATGGGTTACTGACTATACTCAGCATTTTCCTTTCTTTTTGTTCCAGATTTCCATCATCTGCAGTATTTCACTTTTGGATTACTTTAAGCATGGAATTGCTAAAATACGTAGAAATACTAACATTGCCAATCAGTCTGGCTACCCACATAAAAAACCGACTGTTCAGACCGTGTCTGGAATGTTCTCTGTTTATGAATATCTTCTTGGGTAAAGTACTTTAGAGTAGACCAGTTTCTTTTCTGATTAAATCTACTTCCCAGAGGTGGATTATAACAGTTCTCCTCCCTCCACCCACAGTCCAGATACTGGAGACTAAAAGCATTACCGAAAATGATTTTGTTATTGAGTGCACCCTGTGATCCCCCATTATGAGAAAGTTTTCTCAGCATTTTCCAAAAATACTCAACCTTAAAAACAATTTTTGACAGTCCCTCCATATTTTGTTGTTTTGCTATAAAAACTCTACAATTTTGAAACTTTAAAAAAAAACCTATTAAGATAGCAGAACTCTGGCAAGACAATTGTTTTGAGATTGAGTATATATTGAAGAGATGGTAAATTTAAGACATGGATATTTTTTCATCCCATTTTCACCTCTTCTTCTCAACAGAGAAACAGTCGACAGAGACCCTTCATCAGGAGTGGAAAGGGAGGGGGAAGAAGCCAGAGTAAGATGATGCAAGGTGGGGAAGGAGTTCAAGTGGCTGGTAATAGCTGAAACCAGGAGAGGTGGAAGGTGGGTGAATGGGTGAGGGTGGATGAAGCAAGTTGAGAGGGGAGAGGTGGAAAATGTTTGTGGGATATTCAAAGATCAAAGTACATTTATTATCAATGTATATTATATATAACCTTGAGATTCATCTCTTTACAGCTAGCCGTAAAATAAAGTAATTCAATAGAACCCATTAAAAAACGACTGACAAACATTCAATGTGCAAAAAAAGAACAAATCATGCAACCAATAAACGTAAGCAAATAACATTCAGAATGAAAGTTCACGAAGCCTGTCAACACTGCATGTTAGTTGCAGGCCGCAGCCTCAGTTCACTGCAGAGACGAGTAAACCTTGCCAAGCAGCAAGCTGAACACTGGCCCATCACTCACCTCCGGCTCCAACACCCTTACCGTTTCAATCTGGCACGGTGCTTAAATAGGCCAAACCTCAGTTCGTTCCTCGTTCTCAGGCCCAGGCCCTGTTGCCTCGACTCTGCTTCAACTTGGATATGCCACTTCAGATCAGCTCCAAGTCTGCTCCAGCAGTGGCCATACATTGGCTTGATCCTTGCTCTAGGGCCCATGCCCTGCCACCTCAATTCGGCCTGTACATACCACGCCACAACTGTCCTGCACCTTTGAGGCTTCAATTCACACCGCAAAAATGCCAGGTCATACAGGCAGCTCAAAAGCTCAACTCTGAAAGGGAGGTTACAGGCTGTTGATTGCAGTGATCACTTTCGAGAAAGAAGTGTTATTAATAGAGTGGTTAGTAGTCTTGTTTGCTGCCACTAAAACATCACTGTGTTTCACCAGCGCCATCTTAAACCAACAACAGATATGGTTAAACGTTCATCAATCTTTACCTGTATTTATAAAAATTATTGGACAATGTTTAAGCACCAGAAGCTATACTTAAAAACATGCTCCACCTCTCCTGGACTAAAGTACCCAAACTGAAATGAACACACAGCCAGTAAGCACTATACCATGTAAGGGCACTTACTTTCTAAGCCAATGTATGTCCATATGGTAAATCTTTATCAGGGTAAGTTTTTTATAACCGAAATACATGATAATTCAATGGTGAATAATCAATGAGCAGTTATACTAGTTCACTAATATTTAAATAGACAGATGATGGGCTCAATTTACAAAATCAACAGTCAACCTGGTGCCAAAATAAAATGAATGACAATCAACACATCATATGAAATTCAATCTACAAGAGCCAGCTGTGAATGAAGCCAAAGCTCAGGAATCAAGTGCCTCTCCCCACTAATTGGTGAAAAAACAAAGTTCAATGAGTTCGTTCTTTATTCAGTTCTCTCAAAAACAATAATGCAAAGCGTAGAATGATCTAAGACAGAGAAATAGTGTTCATACTCAGTTACCTATGCCTCAACAGTGAATATCAGGAGCAGCATACAATTTGCTGAAGGAACTCAGCGGGTCAGGCAGGTCTCCAGTGAATATCAGGAAGCTATTTTTATGTATTGGCTAAAACAAATGACTACAGAGGCATATTCCCTTGGCCTGCAATTAATTGTGAGCATCCATTGACTTTTAGTGTGCTGCTTCCAAAGGCAAATAACAGGTATAACTATCAATAGAACAATGTTCATTGAAGCCAGTAACTCTCTACCAACAGAAATATTTGGCACGCAATTTATGAAATGTCATATCCCATGAAACAAATGCACACATTGCAATGCTTCCCAATAAACTGATAGTAACCATTAACAATTTACAGAGTTTTACATCAATGTACTGCTGTAAATTCAATTAAATATGAATTCACTTGGTTTCTTAGTCTCATCATTCATTGAATTCTTCACCACAAGTTGCAATTGACACCTCTGAAATATTCCCCACCCACCTCCACACCCAGAGTCTAAACACTCTATTGTCTTTATTGCCAGATTTTTCCTTAAAGAACCTGGTGCACTAAAGCCATCCCTCCTTCCCAATAATCCCACATACACCACCCACCCCAGTGCAATTTTCCCTAATACTGTGACCAATTGTCATTTTGAAAGAGCATTGACACTGGTATCAATTTCATGCCCATGGAAAGGCATTGTCACTTTACAGTCATATGTCTTGCAGCTTTTGGAATTTTTGTATTCAAGTGAACTACTGGTCTTCTGATAACCTCATCGGCTTTGCCACTAAGAAAGCTATTCTGCCATTACTACTTCTGTGGCTTGTTTCCAGCAAGTAAGTGCCATCACGAAGAAGGCATGACAGCACCTCTACTTTCTTAGAAGTTTGCGCAGATTTCGGCATGCCATCTAAAACTTTGACAAACTTTTATAGGTGCACAGTGGTGAGTATCCTGACTGGTTGCATCACAGTCTGGTTTAGAAACACTAGTGCCCAAGAATGGAAAACTCTACAGTGGCAGATGCAGCCCAGTCCATTACAGGCAAAGCTCTCTCCAAAATTGAGCACACCTACAAGGAACAGTGCCAGAAGAAATCAGCATCCATCATTAAGGCTTTCCCCCCCAATCATCCAGGCCATGCTCACTTCTTGCTGTTGTCATTGGGAAGCAGATACAGGAGGTTTAGGTCCCACACCATCAGGTTCAGGAACAGTTATTAGCCCTCAAACATCAGAACTGGGGGGGGGGGGGGGGGAGAGAATAATTTTACACATCTCAACTCTGAAATGATTCCACAATCTATGGACTCACTTTCAAGGACTCTACAACTCATGTTCTCAGAAATATGTATTTATTTATTTTGTATTTACACAGTTTGCCTTCTTTTGCACTTTGATTCTTTGTCAGTCTTTGTGTGTACTTTATCCATTGACTATTGTATTTCTTTGTTCTATAATGAATGTCAGCAAGAAAATTAATCTCAGGGTAGCATGAGGTGACATATGTACTTCGATAATAAATTCATTTTGAACTTTGATTGTATCTTAGGATCATGCACAGTGCAAAAGTGCTTCATAGTTTTAAGCATCTTCATTCTGGAAGCAATTTGACATAATCATCAAACATTAAGTCCAGTATTTCAATTAGTTTCAGCTTAATTCTCTCAGTCACTCACCAGGCATTCTGCAATGCTCAATTTGAGGAGTAACTTTTTTTTCTGCTCATCTCAAAAAAGTTCTAAAGCAATGGAACATCTTATTTTTGTGAAAATGTTGACAAAAATAACGCAAATGTCACCATGTCTTCCTGATGTATTTGACAGTAATGTTGCAAATGTGCCATTGTAATTATTTTTAGTTACTTTGCTAGCCAATAGTAATACAAATATCCAAACATAACAGCAATTGCATGGGGCCTTTCACATATTAGGGGCACTCCAGAGTTTTAAACCAAAGTACTCATTTCTGCAATGCGCCTTTTACTGTTCTGTAGACAAACAAGGGGGAAAACACAAAGAGCTAAAGCACTTAGATATGTAATGTTCACGATCTCCAGATGTCCCAGAGTGCGCAGCTTGTTTCAATCCATTGTCGCTGTTGGAATGTAGAAAAGAGCAGCCAAATTGCAGCAAGTTCCCACAGATAGCAATAAAATAAATGACAAGCTCAGCTGTTTTGTGTTGAGTGAGGAATAAATGTTGACAAGAACACCAGGCCCCAACTTTTCTTCAAATAGACACTCAGATTGGATATGCAGTAGCTGCTAAGTGCACAACCCCAATAATATTCAGTGTGAGCTTAGGCGATATTCCCTAGATCTGGAGTGGAACATCAATCCACTACCACATAAAATAGCTGGCATTAGCTGCTCTTCCATCATCTAGTCATACAGCACAGAACAGGGACATTGAACACTATGTCCACACCAGACATCAAGCATTGGTACTATTCCCAGTTTCTTGCACTTGGCCCATAGCCTTGTACGTCATTGTATTTAAAGTGCTCATCCAAATGCTTTTATAATGTTGTGAGTGTACCTGGTGCCACCAACCAATCAAAATTCTTCCTCAAATCCTCTCCCAATTATCCCAAGCTTCTTCTAAGGGAAACACCTCTTCTAAGGGAAAATGTTGCTCACTGCCTAGGCCCTTCAAGCTTGTATACCTCACTAAAGGTCCCCACCCCCTCAGCCTTCTCCACTTCAAGGAAAACAATCTCAACATATCCAGTTTTTCCTCATAGTTGAAACACTCCATCTCAGACAATATCCTGGTGAAAATTGTTCCATACTGTGAACCATTTCCTCCTTGCTCTAATATTCTAGTAAAATACATATCCAAATGTCCTTAACCATTTTTTTCTGCTTGTGCTACAGCTCCAGGATTCCTTAGACATGTAAACCACAGTCCCCATGTTTGTCAGTATTTACCATTCACTGCATACACTTCTATTTTAGGCCTCTCAAAATGGCTCACCTCAACTTTTTTCAGGATTAAGTTCCATCTGCTGCTGCTCAATCCTCCTTACCAACTCATCAACATGTATCTGCAGTCAAACAGTGAGTTCTTTTCCTCACTTTCAACACCATCAACTTTCATGCACACAAGCAGGCCTTCAGCCCATTTAGTCCATGCTGAACTATTCATCTGCCTAATCTCATCTAACTGCACCTAGACTATAGTCCTCCATACCTCTCACATCCATGTACCAATCCAAATTTCTCAATTTTTGACATTGAACTCACATCCACCACTTCCATTGGCAGCTCGTTCCACACTCTCACCACCCTCTGAGTGAAGAAGTTCCACCTCATGTTCCACTTGAACATTTCACCTTTCACCCTTAACCTTTGACATCTAGTTTGAATCTCACCCAACTTCAGTGGGAAAAGCCTGCTTACATTTACCATACCCCTCAATGGCATGTGCGAACTTTCTAATTATACCCTCATTCACAAAGAGAAGAATATCAGTACCAATCTCTGATACAGGCTTCCAATTAAAAAAAGAATCTTCAATCATCACCCTTTTCCTGATCCAACTTGCCTGGAAGTTCTTACTTTGTGGGAGTTAATTTCCTACTTACTCACTGACTTTCTTCTCCCAGATAGGACTTGTCAAAGGCCTTACTGTAGTACATGTAGATTACATCAACTGTACTACCCTCATCGACACTCTTTGTGAGCTCCTTGAAAAAAATCATTCAAATTAATCCAATAAGATGCCTCCTTAATCAGGCAGCAGAGTGATGCAGCCAGTAGAGCTGCTGCCGCACTGTGCTGGGAACTCAAGTTTGATCCTGACCTCCCCTGCTGTCTATGTGGAGATTTCACATTCACTGTGACCACAGGGCTTTCCTACCGCTGTTCTGGGTTCCCCTGACATCCAAAAAAATGTGACTGTTGGTATTTTATTTGGCCACTGTAAATTGCCTCTGGTGTGTAGGTGAGTGGTAGAATCTGCGAGGGAGTTATTAACATAGGCTCACATAGGATTACCGTAAAATAAAAGAACAGTTGATTGTTGGATCCAGTGCTCCAAAAGGCCAGTTTTTGTGCTGCTTCTCTCTATAACTCAATGACTCTTAACAAAACCATTGCTGTCATGAGGCAATTAAAATCACAAATATGTGGCTAGAAAATTGAGATTTCTGTGTCCAACTGCATAGTTTCTGCCATGAATTGTCCCCAATTTAAATACCCTGAGCGAAGTGAATAGTGATCATTAAGCTTACAAGTAGATAAAATCAAAAATATTTCTCTCTACTCTCAGATTTACCTAGATAGGAAATCTAGGTCATCGATCTTAATTATTCAGCTGTGCTTGCATTCTGAATTTGACATTTCTACCATCCTAGCAAGATTGTAATCAGTGACATACAAACACTTGATAAACTCTAGATACATTCATGTCATTGCTAAGGATTCAGAAAGATTTCAAAAATCAAAACTTGCAAACTTTCGCCACATTTCTCCACTTCAAACTTCTCAAGTGTCCCCAGAAACCATGAAGACAACAGAAAGAGGCAATGTTTTTTTTCTTCTTTCTACCATGGCATCATAAATGATTTTGCCCAAAGCACAATGTTCAGTTTCTTTAAACAATTTAAGAGCACTGGGTGCCTACTCCAACATTTTTATCAATGCAAATATGCCCTGGCTATCTTAATTGTCCTTATAATATTCAATTACTTTGTTTTTTAAAAAGTTACTCAACACAGCTTTAAAATGCCCTTAAAAGATGTCTATTCCAAATAACTGCTTGGGGATAAAATAGAAACACAAGAGATTCTGGAGATGCTGGAAATCCAGAGTAACACACACTAAATGCTGGGGGAACTCAGCAGGTCAGGCAGCGTCTATGGGGAGGAATAAAGAGCCGACTTTTCAGCCCAAAACATCAGCTCTTTATGCCTCTCCATAGATGCTGCAGGGATATAATACATTTCTTCTAATGTTGACATACTCAAGGTTCATTAATTTTGTTCTTTTTCCCTTCACACAATCATATTTTAAATTTAACAAACTACACGTCCAACAATTTAAAACACTGGATGCTGTCCCAAATTAAATCCATTTTTAATTACAAGTGTTTATTGCAGTGTATGTAAAACCTCTTCTAATGATAAAACTTTGAAACATCCTGAAGTGCAACATAAAATTAATTACGTATGAGATAACCTGAAACACTGTTGTGCCAAATCTTTTGAACTTCGTTCCTGATTCTTTGGCTACTTTTTCAAGCTGAACCTGTTAGTGCACATTCAGCCTTGAAGCTGAGCTTGAACCCCATGTTCCAACTGTTACCCAAATTTCCATTTCAACCTTTTTTATCCATTTTCACTTATGCAGTTTATAAGTTGATTCCTGAAAAATTCATTCATGTCTGTGAAACTACAGGATTGCGTATAAACCTACCCAGTTCATTGCAAGGTACTCAGCAGGTCATGTAACATCTATGGAGAGGAATAAACAGTCAATGTTTCAGGCTGAGACCCTTCATCAGGACAATCCTCTTGGATCTACCTAGTTCACTGATGTCTTTCAAGAAAGAAACTCTCCCATTCTTACTTGGTCTGGCCTCTGTGAAACTCCAGATCCAAGCAATACAAGTCATCATTACCCATAATACCCATGGTATTACAGGAAAGATACTAGCATGACTGATTGGCAGGAGGCAAAGAGTGGGAACAAAGGGAGCCTTTTCTGGTTAGCTACCAGTGACTTGTGGTGTTCCACAGGGGTCTGTGTTGGGTCTGCTTCTGTTCATATTATATGTCAATGTTTGGATGAAGGAATTGATGGCTTTGTGGCCAGGTTTGCAGATGATACAAAAATAGGTAGAGGGGCAGGTAGCTTTGAGGAAATAGAGAGGCTATAGAAGGACTTGGACAGATAAGAAGACTGGGCAAGTAAGTGGCAGATGGAATACAGTGACAGGAAGTGTATGGTTATGCACTTTGGAAAAAATAAAAATGCAGATTATTTTCTAAATGAAGAAAAAATTCAAAAATCTGAGGTGTAAAAAGGACTTGGGAGTCCTTGTGCAGGATTCCTTAAAGGTTAATTTGCAGATTGAATCTGGGGTGAGGAAGGCAAATGCAATGTTCGCATTCGTTTCAAGAGGATTAGAATATAGAAGCAAGAATGCATTTCTGAGGCTTTATACAGCACCGGTAAGGCTTTACTTGGAGTATTGTGAGCAGTTTTGGGTCCCTTATCTAAGAAAGGACGTGCTGACATTGAAGAGGGTTCAAGGGAGGCTCACAAAAATGATTCCGGGATTGAAAGGCTTGTCATATGAAAAGAGTTTGATGGCTCTGGGCTTCCACTCACTAAAGTTCAAAAGAATGAGGGGTGACCTCATTGAAACATATTGAATGTTAAAAGGCCTCGACAGAATGGATGTGGAGAGGATGTTCTCTATGGTGGGGAGTCTAAGACCAGAGGACACAGCCTCAGAATAGAGGGCATCCATCTAGAATGGAGATAAGGAGGAATATCTTTAGCTAGAGAGTGGTGAATCTGTGGAATTTGTTGCCACAGGTGGGTGTGGAGGCCAAGTCATTGGGTATATTTAAGGCAGAGGTTGATAGATTCTTGATTTGTCAGTGTATGATGGGATACAGGGAGAAAGCAGGAGATTGGGGCTGAGAGGGAAAATGGATCAGCCACAATGAAATGTCAGAACAAACTTGATGGACCAACTGGCCCAATTCTGCTCCGATATCTTATGACCTTATCCCCTAACTGTTCTCTGAAATGGCTTATCAAGTAAGGCTCAGGGCCAGTTACAAATAGATAACAAATGTTAATGGGCAGAAACAACAACCCACGATAAACAAAGGGTAAAATATTGCTACTGATACTTCATCCTTTCAGCCAAAATACTACTCATATACTGAAACTAACTGAATCTTGGATTGTCACTCTCCTGCTGAGAATTCTGAATAGATCACATAACTGAGGCACCTGTAATTGTACAGTTATTTGAGTGGCCTTGGAAGAGTCCTGGCCAGCTGCCCTCTCTGTGACACCAATTGTTTCACCTCTACCACATGAGATCAGATTCAAGCGAATGAAACCACATCCGTCACCTCTTATACATGCATGCCCTTATCCTGGGGTTGTATGTTCCTTTGAACTGATGCTGCTGATTAATATTCTCTATTCCACTTGACATCTAGTTTGGTCTATCATTTAAGAAATGTGGCATAGATTCCATATTTCATACACACACGCTAAGCAGTTTTATTTACATTAAAACTCTTTTGAATAGAAGGCTTTTACATTCCAGTCACTATGGTAAAGTTACTGGACCAGCTCCAAGTCTGATTGCATGAGACCTGATGACTCCAAGCTAAGAACTGGAGTCAGGCCAAGCACTAAAATATACAGGACTTGTCTTCATGTAAACACAACACTACATAATACTACATTAGAGATAGGCACAAAACTTGTGTTTACATGAGAAGTCAGTAGCAAATTCAAGTGTTCTTGATCCAATATTTCTTAATGATTTCATACACTTCCTCTGCAATTTGTTTATGTTGTGAATAAAATATTTCCCAGTTCCATGTAAACTTTCTTCCAATCTCCAATTTAAATATGAAAATAAACCAGTCAGCAATAGCAACAGAGATCGGTCATTGACCTTTCATCCGTTACATCTACTTGAAAACTTGCTTTTTTGCAAGGGTCAGGCAGGAAAGTGGGTTTGAAATTTCAAAAATTCTGAGTTCATATTCTAATAGATGGTTATTGAAATAATAGCTGTCTTGAAGTAATTTAAAATACCAATACAACCAACAAAACAATCACTAATCACAGCACTAATGACTAACAAAACCACTGCTACAGACAATTCAAATACATTTCAGAAACACATTACTATGTAAACATTAAGAGGAACATTTTGCTGAGGTATATTCCAGATTTAAACACATGAAATGTTGGCTACTATCAAAAAGGATCAGATTATAAGAGAAAAACAAGTCCAAACAGATCGAAATACATTCTTGATGAGGCCACACACACTGAGTACCACAGACAGATTTGGTTTGATCTCATAACTTCAAAAATATATTTGCTTTGGATTGATGTCATTCAGAAGAACGAGGGGGCATCTCATTGAAACCTATCGGATACTAAAAAGCCTGGATAGATAGGAGGCTGCTTTTATTAGTTTCAGAGTCAGGATTCGAGGGCACAACCTCAGGATAAGGGGATGCCCTTAAACCTGAGAAGAGAGGAAATTTCATCAGCCAGAGGATGGTCAATCTGTGGAATTCATTGCAACAGAGGGCTGTAGAGGCCAAGTCACTGGGCTTATTTAAGTCAGAGATTGACAGGTTTTTGACTGGTAAAGGGGTTAAGGGTTACTGGGAGAAAGCAAGAGAATGAGATTGAAAAAAAATCTGCCATGATTGAATGGAGGAGCAGACTCAACGGACCAGATGGCCTAATTCTGCTGCCATATCTAATGGTGTTATAGTCAGGTACATTGATCCCAAAAATGTAGAGATTGTTCTTTATGATGAGATTAATAATGTTGGAACTCAACCAACTAAAATTGAGAAGAATGAAATGTGAATTCATTGAAACATGTGACATTAAAGGGCTGAACTGAATAAATGTTGGAAGGACGAATTGCTAGAGAGATGGGAACAAAGACTTGAAGCAGAGGTCAACCATTTGGGATTAAGATGAGGAGAAATTTCTGGACAAAAGATTCTGAGCACTCGGAATTTCCCACCTCTGAGGCTTATGGGGGCACCACACGAAAGATCAATCATTGTACTGAATTGAATGAATCAAAGGATATAGGAATAGGGCAGGAAAGTGAAGGTCAAAGAACAATCCAGACTCAATGCATTATGGTGCTCTGTCAAAGGGTCTGTTTATTCCTTTTTTAAAAATGTTTTCTGAAGTACAATTATTATTTAGTTGTACGACTGTATAAATGATAAAAATGTTCCAGTGCACCTCATTTATGCAATGATGTGATTTAGCAAAATATTCAAATGCACATTTTTCTTTCAACTTAAAAATTATTTCATTAAATGATTATTTTATAAATCAAATAGGTTGAAAATAAGTTAGTTAAGATGACCAAGAAAACATTAACATTAAAGTAAAAATTCAGAACTGTACCAAATAAATTACACAAGCTCTGTTGTGGTAACCAGGGTGTATTTAACAACTTAACTTCTAGTAATACACACAAGTCTGTTTTGCATTAACTGAATGACACCGAAATCCAATTCCATGTCTGTATGTAACACAATAAGCCATCTTTCGTTGCTTTAATACATTAATCCTCAAATTAACTGATTTAACAAAGGTGATTGAAATTTCAGAGAAATTTGATCTTTATTTGGATTTCTAAATGCTGTACTTTGATAAAGAAGAACCTTTACATGTGATTCACAGGAACTGTATTATTTATTTATTTGGAGATCCAACACACAGTAGGCCCTTCTGGCCCTTTGAGCTGGACTGCCCAGCAACCCCGACAGCCCCGATTTAACCCTAACCTAATCACAGGGCAATTTACAATGACCAATTAACCTACACGGCATGTCCTTAAACTTTGGGAGGAAACCAAAGCACCCGGAGAAAACCCACACATTCCACTGGGTGGACATAAAGACTCTTTACAGGAGATGCTGGGATTGAACTCTAAATTCCGACATCCAACTTGTTAACAGTCTTATAAAAACCACTGATGAGGGTAAGTTCATCAATTCCATAGTCTTGCAGGTATTCATGCTAGAACACAGGGCTACAGCAGTAAAGTCATGACCCTGTGATGCCCATGAGGAACAAAGGGTAGAAGAATCCATGGAAACTACAACATTGCTGATGCAGTATGTCTGTTTAGTACACTGCCAAACTATTAAACAGTACTAGGCAAAGTACAGCAGAAGTATTGCAGAAACATTAGAAACACAAGGGATTCTGCAGATGGTGAAGATCTTGAGCAACCAAATGTCCAATGGAGGAAAATAAACAGTCAACGTTTCAGGTTGAGATCCTGATGAAACGTTGACCTTGGGCCCAAAGCATTGACTGTTTATTCCTCTCCTTATAAGTATTAGAACATGGGCTGCATCTGCAAAATGGAACAGTGAACTAAAATCTCACAAGTGGTTCTTCACCCCAATGGATTTGATCAATACAGAAGCCTGGCTAATTTTCCTTTCCATTAAAAAAAAGAGGCAAGACTGTTGGTACTTCTGTAGCCAAACTGACTGATGCCATTCAGTAAGGCACAGAACAGGGAACAAACTATCTAACTTGTAGCTTGCATGACTCAGTCACTGACTTGATATTGATCTAATGGGACCATCCTAATGGGGGTCCTGTAATGGAAAGACCTGTCAAAATGATACTTTAAACAAAATGCAGATTTGGCAGCACCCAAAGAACTTCCAGTGAGCTGATTTGCTGGAGATATCATTGAATTCACTGAGAAACAAATTATTAAAGATAGGTCACACCAATAGACCAAAGGCATTCAGTGTTCAATCCAGTATCATCCTAACTTCATTCTTTCAAATTCTTAATGGTTGAATCACAAAGCAATCTCAAGCAGACTCTGGCAATTCAGTAAGAACTCAGTAGCTTTTCCTGTTAAGAGTGCTTTTTTTAAACACACCCTAAAATAAATGACAAAATAGCTACTGGTTAAATCATATGCCAACAGCTGCACCTTCATTAAATGTTGTAGAGTGAGAATTTGCTGCATGTAAACACCATACTAAAAAGAGCTGAGAGATTTACACAGTACTTGCACCCCTGTTGCACTCTGTCAAGTTGCAAAATGACAGTTTATTGTTGAGAATAGTTGGTTTTTGCAGTTAATAACTGTGACTTTTGTACCCAGATTGTATGAACTCATAAAAGAAAGGCGAGTAGGAATCTTGTTGCTGGAGACACATATACGACCAAGCACAATACAGTTTTTCCATAACTGTTGTCAAGTTGCCGATCAATAGCTTTTTCAGCTGTTGGGTTAGTCACCAAGACTGCCTCCAATGTCAGTATTTCCATATGAGAAACTTTGCAAAGAAAAACATATAAGGTTTCTTTACACTACACTGTATGCTACAAAGCAAACAAGTTATCTCAGGCACCACCAATGAGTTTCTGACCTGGGACATTTCTCTGTCAATCATCTTTGAAATTTTAAGAGCAACAGGCTCTCAACTTGTTTACACTAATTTTAGTTTAATGCCATGTGCAGACTGGAACAAATTAGCATTTCAACTTTTAGACCTACCTTCATAAACTTAACCAATGCCTGTCAAAATTTGCTTTCTCATGCCTTGGGAAATTTGCAGCAACAGAACTTGGGAGCTCACATGCTCCAATAATGATTCTATTGGAGCTTAATCCCTGACTGGAGAAACTCCAGTCACTGTACCCATTGAGTGAACTGAACAAGATCACTGAATGGTGAAAAAAATGGAAAGAAGTCATTCACCCCATCAAGTCTGTACCAGCTATTCGCAATAAATAATTCAGTTGGCCCCACTTCACCACCCTCTTCCCACAGCCCTGAAAATTCTTTTCTTTCAGATACATACTCAGTTCCCCTTTGAATAGAACTTTTCAATCTGATCCAACCACAACCTCTGACAGTGTATTCCTGACTGAACCACTTGCTGCGTAAAATAATTACGTCTTTGTCACTTTTAGTTCTTTCACCAATCACCCTCATTCTAAATCCCTTGAATCTTGACCTCTTCACTAATAAGAACAGTTTCTCGCTACGTACTGTGTCTTTGGCCTTCAGAAGAATGTAAAAAACAGAAACAGGAGTAGGACATCAGCTCTTCGAGTCTGCATTGCCATTCAATAAGATCCAGCTTTTCTACTCATCATACCCTTCAACTCTATTGTAGTTTAAATGTCTGTGAACCTTTGTTTTGAAAATATTCCATGATTCTGCCTCCACAGTGCCTGGGGTAGAAAGTTCCAAACAATCATGCATCTCTGAGAAGAAATTCCTTCGTCAAAGTCAAAAGCCAAATTCGTTATCAAACTACTTATTATCGTATATTACCTTGAGATTCATTTTCTTGCAGACATTTACAGGAAAATAAAGAAATACAATAGAATTTATGAAAAACTGTACATAGTAAACATAGACCGATAAACAACCAATTATAAAAGATGTATTGGACAGATAGATACTGAGAAGATGAGTTACAGAGTCCTTGAAAGTTGTGTATGTAGGGTGTGAATTAGTTAAAAGTTGTGGTGAGTGGTCATCCATGCCGGTTCAAGAGCCTGATGGTTGTAGAGTAACAACTGTTCCTGAACCTCATGTCTGTCAACTATTATTCTGGAAGTATTCCACTCTGTTCTAGAAATGACAAAAGCTGAAAATACTGTAAGTGTTCAGTGGCATAATCAGTGTCCATGGAGTGTGAAACAAAGCAATTCTTCAAGTTGAACACTCCTCAACATTTTAGAAACACTCATTTACTACCATAGCAATGTCCACTGGCTCTGTAAGTAAATATCTTTTTTAAAAATCTTTTTATCACTTCTCCATTAACAAACCTTTTTCCATTCACATGTTATTAAATACTTTTGGATTTCCCTCTATGCTCATCTTTTCTCATGCTTTATCTTTGCATCTCTTATTTCCATTCTCACGCCCTTTGAATTTTCAATGATCAGCCCAGTTTTCATGTGTATTAATAGCTTGTCCACTGTCATATCCTTTTGTTTCTGATTCAGATTTGGATTTATTTAATCCTCACAGAGGGATCAGAAGTGGAGAGAGTGAGAAATTTCAAGTTACTGGGTATCAATATCTCTGAGGATCGAACCTGATCCCAACATATCGATGCAGCTGTAAAGAAGGCAAAACCGGCTATATTTCATCAGGAGTTTTAAGAGATTTGGCTTGTCATCTAAAACACTTGAAAACTTCTACAGATGTACTGTGGAGAGCATACTGACTGGCTGCATCACCGTCTAGTATGGGGGTGGCTACTGCACAGGATCGTAGTAAGCTGCAAAGAGTTGTAAAATTAGTCAGTTCCATCATAGCTACTTGCCTCCATAGTAACTAAGACATCTTCAAGGAGCAGTACCTCAGAAAGGTGGCGTCATTATCAAGGACCCCCACCACTCAGGACATGCCCCCTGCTCATTGTTACTGTTTGTAAGGAGGTAAAGAAGCCTGAAGGCACACACTCAGCAATTCAAGAATAGCTTCTTCCCCTCTGCCATCCGATTTCTAAATGGACACTGAACCCATGAACACTACCTCACTACTTTTTTAAATTTCTGTTTTTGCACTACTCAGCTTAACTTAACTATTTAATATACACATATTATACTTAATGTAATTCAGTTTTTTTCTGTATTTTTATCATGTATTACATTGTACTGCTGCCACTAAGTTAACAAATTTCACGACAAATGGTGGTGATGTTAAATCAAATTCTGATTCTGAAATGCACATCAAAACATAGAGAAATGCGTCAATTATGTTAACAACCAACACACCTAAGGATGTACTGGGGGCATCCCATATGTCACCACACATTCTGGCACCAATATAACATATCCACAATGCTCAGCTGAACAACACAGAACACAACAAAATAAAACATCCCAAACAACAACAGTGAAGAAAGCCCTGGTCCTTCCTAAGAACAACGTTGTTCTCAGTACTATGTATGTATGTATGTATGTATTTATTTATATAATTTGTCTTCTTTTGCACGTTGGCTGGTTGTTAGTCTTTATTTATCATTTTTCATATTTTTTTGTATTTCTTTATTTTCCTGCACATGCCTGCAAGAAAATGAATCTCAAGGTAGCATATGGTCGAATTTACATACTTTGAGAATACGTTTACTTTGATTTTGGCACGATAATCTAAATCCTTGGGGTTAATACAGTGTTGATTCACTAGACTGATTCTGGTAATACACAATAAGACTGGTCTCACCAAGGCCCTGAACAACTTATTTCACTCCTTTCCAATAAAGGCTAACATACCATTTGCCTTCATAACTGTTTATGGCATATGTTTAGTTTCCATATCTCTTGAACCAGTAGAACAAGATCACTCTAGATTCCCACATTTACTTGTTTCTAACCATTGTAACTTTATTTTAAGTATTCTTATCAAATTCTACAAGCCTAACCTCACGCTAACATACATTGTTCCATTTCCCACTCAACTGTTAGAACCAGAACAGCACACAATACTACAGATTAGACCTCACCTAAATCTTATACAACTTCAACATAGCATCCCAACTCCTGTGCTCAATACTTTGATTTATGAAGGACAATGTGGCTTCGACTGTATCTACATGTGATGCCACTTTGAAGGAATTTTGCATCTGTATTACCAGATCCCTCGGTTCAACCACACATCTCAGAACCCCGCCATTCGCTGTGTAAGCCCTACCCTGGTTGGTCCTACTAAACCGCAACACCTCACACTTGTCTGCATTAAACTCCATCTGCCATTTTCCAGCCCATTTTTCTAGCTGGTCCAGATCCAACTGCAAGCTTTAGTAGCCTCACTCGCTGTCCACTACGCTCCCAATCTTGGTGTTATCTGTAAATTTACTGATTCACTTTACCACATTATCATCTAGATTATTGATATAGATGGCAAACAACAGTCAACTGTCTGTCCCTTCAGTTTCTTTGCGTTTTCTTCACACTATTTTTTTAACTCTGATCACCAGCACATTTGTATATGTTTATATTTTGTCTTCTCTTAGTTATTAATGCAAACTGTGAACAGCTAATGCACTTTTGTATTATATAGCACATTTTATGCAGATTAATAATAAACATTCTTAAGTCCTTCACAGACACAACAGGGAAATATATAACTACTGAGCCAAAGGGGGGTAAATCAACAAATTGGTCAAAGGGCTGGGCATTAAAAGGAATAAGATGGAAGCTTCGGGAAGAGATTGCAGTTTGCAAGGCCCAGTTGGCTGAAGGCACATCAGGCAAGGGTAGTTGGGATTGAAATATGTACAAAAGAAGTGGAACACTGCTCGTAGAGATGGAGGGGGAGCAGATGGTGATCAGGTCATCATGGAAAACCCAAGGAGATAAATCCTACGGGAGAAACACGCAAAGATAAGATTAAAATATTTGAGGTGTGGGGAAAAATGCAGTTCAGCTAGAATCTGACTGTAGTTCAGTTTGAAATGTCTGGAAGAACTTTGAATGAACTTACAATTAGAGAGTACAGAATGAGAGGCTGGCCAGAAGAGCAATGCAAGAGTCAAGATTGCACGTCACTAAAAGACTTTCAGCGATGGAAGACAGGCAATATTCAGAAGGTGGGGGGGGGCAGGGAATGCATAAGAATGCATATGGACTTAACTCTAGGTTAATCAAGCTGCTGAAGTTGTAAACAGTCTTGTTCAACCAGAAGCACTGTGACAGAATGGAATTGCTGCCCAGGTAGGGTGTTTGCTGTGAAACCGAAGAGGAGCAGTACAATTTTATCAATAATTCGATGCAGGAAACTGCAGCTAATGCAATGTTTTATTTCAGAAAATCAGCTTGATAACAGAAGCAGAGCAGATGTAGAAGAGGGAAGTGGAGCTGGATGCTATCAGCTTATCAATTTCAACAGAAAAGAATATCAAACAGAAATTGCTGATTAAAAATAAAGGGTCTTCCATTTAATACTACAATGGTGCAAATTTAGCTTTTACGATCACAAGTCTTTGGATCTCTTGTTCTCAATGAGTATTGGAAAGCACAGTCTTTAAACGTTTTTAGGGCACAATGGGTGGATTCTTTCAAATGGGAATGGAAGGTTACCTGGAATTAGACATGAATGCAGAGTTGAGAGTGCAATCAGATCAGCTACGTATGATCTTTATTAAATGGTGACACAGGGGTCTAATGCTCCTAATTTGTATATGCCAATGTCTAAATCACAATAATTTCATTTCAGCATTTACAACACACTAGACAAAGATCTATTTTACCCTGAGATTTCATTGATTTTAGGTTTAAGGAAGACAGGAGGTGTTAATTAATTGGTTTGTCCATACGCAGAGCTATTCTGATATTTTAGAACACATCTAAGAGCCCTAAAACTAAACCTGTGTGTTCATTGGAACAGTCCTTCAGTCTCTGCCTAACTGTTCTGTTGATCAGAACATGTATCTTTGAATTCCTATTCGTATTTCTTAATCAAAAGCAACATAATCAAAGATCTCAACCACCCCAGAGATTCTCTCTTCTACCCCCTTCCATCAAGTGGAAGATACAAAACCCTAAAAAGCAAATACCACCAGGTTCAAGGACACCTTCTATCCTGCTGTTATAAAACTATTGAATGGTCTCCTAGTAAGATAAGGTGGACTTTTGACCACACAATCACCTCGTTGTGGCCTTGCTCTTTCTTGTCTGCCTGCATTGCACTTTCTCTGTAGCTATAACACTTTATTCAACATTCTGTAATTGTCTTCTCTTATACTACCTCAATATACAGTTGCAATGAAATGATCCATATGAATGGCATGCAAAACAAAGTTTTTCACTGTACCTCAGTACAGTGACAAGAATAAACCAATTTACCAAATGCATTGGTTTCATTTTTACTAGTTTCAGTTTTGATACTTCTCTACAAATCAAACCACACCCATCAGTATTTGTTTTCTTTGCTGGTTATATATAATTGAAAACTTTTCCTGTTGTTTCTCAGAAGAGTCAGAACTATGAGGTACAAAATTGTCTTCAGTTCGCTCATGCAATCATTTCCCATAATGCACTTTTTAGATGTAGCAATAATTTGACTCATGCTGAATTATTCAGCTAATTTGGAAAGGGGAAGTGATCTATGTTAAAAACTTTAAAAACATCACTCCTATGACATCAAGCCCTCTGAATGTTCCCACAATCTACTTGCTCATCGGTTCCTTAATGTTCAGTTCACATTTTAAAAAATTCAATTTCCAGTCCAGTAGATAAAGGCAGTATGAAAGCAATATTTCAAGGCTTCAAGATATTATAAAATAAGTGAAAACCTTTGCACTGTACTTTCCTTTCACTTGTAAGACTTTCATGACTGTTGAAGATGAAATCTGAAAATACACAATTGCAGTTGCATGACTAAAATATGAACATTTTGCAACATCTGTGAACTCAGGCTGACAAGAAATGTTTTTTTTACTCCATGTTTGGATGCCTGAACTATTAATCCAAACCTTAAGATAATACAAGCGACAATTTTGCGTCTATCAATCAAATACACCAATCTAATGCGATACCCAAAACCAGTGGTATGCAATGTGTGTGGTCCCTGGAGTATAGAATGTCACAAGTCATATGGCATTGAATGTCATATGATCTCAGTCAGCAGCATTTCACTGACACAGTATTCCCATAGGTTCATCCTCAATGCTTTTCCCTCACATCTGTACTGACAGCACTCCATGCCACTGTCTCATAATTTCAATTTATTGACATTTTTTCTTGCCTGCTGAGAAAATGTCAATTCAAATTTCTGGCACATCTTAAACCAGTTTGTCAGTCACAATGCATCAAACATTATGATTAATTTGTTTATTTCTGGCAATTTTACCTTGAAATGATGGATAAGGAACAAGTGAAGACATGTAATTAATTAATTTTGTCTAGCGTATCTAATAACAAACTGCATTGATGTGTCAAGATAATCTTCCTTTTGCCTTTACCATCTATATTACAGGAATTAGGAAAGAAAAACCAGACTTACCAGTAGTTGTTTAGGTTTATAAAGAGCCTGGGTCAACTTGCATGACAATCAGACTGATGCCTTTGCCATCTCCATATCATCTGTCCACACAGTCGACTTCTCCCTTCCTCAAAATCAACCTCTGCACCTGCCCATTTTGTTGCCAACTCGGTGGGTCTCTTACAAGCACATTTTAGCTCTGTTGTGAACTTCTGACAAATGGACCTGGGTGGATCTTAAAGGGAACTACAGAGCAACTTGGTGAAGCTTCTACCATAAAAATTAGTCGCAAATGCACTAAACAGCATTGATAACCAAGTGTGATTGCAGGCCATTAAACAGGAGTTGACAGATGTCAAGATACAATTATGGTGAAGCACACTCATCCTGCATGTTATCTCAGTAGAAGTTCTGAAATGCTGTCTGTTTCTTCCGTGGAAGACGACAATACTGCCAATGAAGAGTTACATCCTCAGCAAGAGATGCTCATTAAGGGTCCCCATCCCCCCCGACCCTTACCAGTGGGAACGTTACTCCCCTAGCCATTGTGGGTGGCATGGTAGCATAATGCTTAGCGTAGCGCTTTACAGCGCCAACGATCAATTGGCAGTTTGGTAAAGTATATTCAGTAAATTAATTATCAAAGTACATATATGTCACCATATACAATCCTGAGATTCAATGGTGGTTGGATTCCTGCCATTGTCTGTCATGAGTTTGTACATTCTCCCCATTACTGCACAGATTTCCTCCAGGGGCTCCAGTTTACTCCCATATTCCAAAGACATATGGGTTATGGTTAGTAAGTTGTGGGAATGCTATGTTGGTGACAGAAGTGTGACGACACTTGCGGGCTGCCCCCAATATGTCCTCAGATGTGTTGGTCATGAAACAAGATGACACATTTCACTGTATGTTTCAATGTACATGTGACAAATAAAGCTAATCTAATCAATTGTCTTTCAGTCCTTCATGTGCTGCACTTCCTCTTCAATGCAGTGGAGTAGCAGTTAGTGCCTCTGCCTCCCAGCTCCAGGGTCCCTGGTTCAGACCTGACCTCCGTGTGGAGTCATAGAACTACAGCGCAGAAACTTCTCAAATACTGAAATTGAACTCACATCCACCACTTCCGCTGGCAGCTTGTTCTACACTCGAAGCATCTTCTGAGTGAAGTTCCCTCTCATATTCCCCTTAAACATTTCACCTTTTTCCCTTAACCCATGACCTCTTGTTTCAATCTCACCCAGCCTCAGTGGAAAAATCCTGCTTGCATTTCATATATATATACACACACATATAGTGTGTGTGTGTGTGTGTGTGTGTGTGTGTGTGTGTGTGTGTGTGTGTGTGTGTGTGTGTGTGTGTGTGTGTGTGTGTGTGTGTGTGTGTGTGTGTGTGTGTGTGTGTAAATAAATGTGGCATGCAAAAGTTTGGGCACCCTGCATGGTCAGTACTTAGTAACACCCCCTTTGGCAAGTATCACAGTTTGTAAATGCTTTCTGTAGCCAGCTAAGAGTCTTTCAATTCTTGTTTGGGAGATTTTCGCCCATTCTTTCTTGCAAAAGGCTTCTAGTTCTGTGAGATTCTTGGGCCGTCTTGCATGCACTGCTCTATTGAGGTCTATCCACAGATTTTCGAGGATGTTTAAGTCGGGGGACTGTGAGGGCCATGGCAAAACCTTCAGCTTCCGCCTCGAGGTAGTCCATTGTGGATTTTGAGGTGTGTTTAGGATCATTATCCTGTTGTAGAAGCCATACTCCTTTCATCTTCAGCTTTTTTACAGACGGTGTGATGTTTGCTTCCAGAATTTGCTGGTATTTAATTTAATTCATTCTTCCCTCTACCAGAGAAATGTTCCCCGTGCCACTGGCTGCAACACAAGCCCAAAGCATGATCGGTCCACCCCCATGCTTAACATTTGGAGAGGTGTTCTTTTCATGAAATTCTGCACCCTTTTTTCTCCAAACATACCTTTGCTCATTGCGGCCAAAAAGTTTTATTTTAACTTCATCAGTCCACAGGACTTGTTTCCAAAATGCATCAGGCTTGTTTAGATGTTCCTTTGCAAACTTCTGACGCTGAATTTTGTGGTGAGGACACAGGAAAGGTTTTCTTCTGATGACTCTTCCATGAAGGTCATATTTGTGCAGGTGTCGCTGCACAGTAGAACAGTGCACCACCACTCCAGAGTCTGCTAAATCTTCCTGAAGGACTTTTGCAGTCAAACGGGGGTTTTGATTTGCTTTTCTAGCAATCCTACGAGCAGTTCTCTTGGAAAGTTTTCTTGGTCTTCTAGACCACAACTTGACCTCCACCGTTTTTGTTAGCTGCCATTTCTTAATTACATTACGAACTGAGGAAACAGCTACCTGAAAATGTTTTGCTATCTTCCTATAGCTTTCTCCTGCTTTGTGGGCATCATTTATTTTAATTTTCAGAGTGCTGGGCAGCTGCTTAGAGGAGCCCATGGCAGCTGATTGCTGGGACAAGGTTTGAGGAGTTAGGGTATTTATAAAGCTTTGAAATTTGCATCACCTGGCCTTTCCTAATGATGACTGTGAACAAGACATAGCCCTAACAAGCTAATTCAGGTCTGAGTCCTTGGTAAAAGTTATCAGAGAGCTCAAATCTCTTGGGGTGCCCAAACTTTTGCATGGTGCTCCTTTCCTTTTTTTCACTCTGAAATTGTACCAAACAAAAATAATACACTCATCTTGCTTAAAATGTTGAAAAGAATGTTTCATCTTTAACTTTATGACTTTTGGAGATCAGTTCATCTTCTACTTACTTAACTATTCACAGTAATAGAAATTTTGACCAGGGGTGCCCAAACTTTTGCATGCCACTGTGTGTGTATATACATTCATAATTGTTTATCTCTATCAATTCTCCTACACTCCAGGGACTTAAGCCCCAACTTATTCAACCTTTCCCGATCACTCATATCTTCAAGTCTGGGCAACATCCTTGAAAATTGTCTCTGTACTCTTTCAATCTTATTGATTACTTTCCTGTGGGTAGATGACGAGAACTGTACACAATACTCCAAATTTAGCCTCACCAATGTCTTATACAACTTCAACATAATATCCCAACTCCTGGAGTTTGTATTTTCTACTGGTGACTACATGGGTTTCTGCCGCAAGCTTCCGTTTCCTCACACATCCCAATGGTGGGTTTAATTACTTCCTAATGCTGAGAAATCCTAAAGTAATCAAAGGAGGAGCTGAAGGACATTTAATAAGTTGAAGGGCTACAGTAAAAGTAAGCTGAAATGACAATACTATTTGCTCTACTGAGTGGCCTCCTTCTGTGCTTAATCAGAAACTCATGATAATAGTGCACTGGTCCTACTTCAATATTAATACTTAATGATTGAACGTTCCTAACTAACCTTCTTTGTGGTGCCTTATCAAAGGCCTTACTGAAGTCCATATAAACATCCACTGTTTTACCCTCATCAACTTTCCTAGTAACCTCTTCAAAAAATTCAATAAGATTTGTCAAACGTGACCTTCCACGCACAAATCCATGTTGACTGTTCCTAATCAGACCCTGTCTATCCAGATAATTATATACACCATCTCTAAGAATACTTTCCATTAATTTACCCACCACTGACGGGAAATTGACAGGCCTATAATTGCTAGGTTTACTCTTAGAACCCTTTTTAAACAATGGAACAACATGAGCATACGCCAATCCTCCAGCACCATCCCCGCTTCTAATGACATTTGAAATATTTCTGTCAGAGCCCCTGCTATTTCTACACTAACTTCCCTCAAGGTCCTAGGGAACATCCTGTCAGGACCCAGAGATTTATCCACTTTTATATTCCTTAAAAGTGCCAGTACTTCCTCCTCTTTAATCATCATAGTTTCCATAACTTCCCTACTTGTATCCCTTACCTTACACAATTCAATATCCTTCTCCTTAGTGAATACCGAAAAAAAGAAATTGTTCAAAATCTCCCCCATCTCTTTTGGCTCCACACATAGCTGTCCACTCTGATTCTCTAAGGAACCAATTTTATCCCTCACTATCCTTTTGCTATTAATATAACTGCAGAAACCCTTTGGATTTATTTTCACCTTACTTGCCAAAGCAACCTCGTATTTTCTTTTAGCTTTTCTGATTTCTTTCTTAAGATTCTTTTTACATTCTTTATATTCCTCGAGCACCTCATTTACTCCATGCTGCCTATATTTATTGTAGATATCTCTCTTTTTCTGAACCAAGTTTCCAATATCCCTTGAAAACCATGGCTCTCTCAAACTTTTAACCTTTCCTTTCAACCTAACAGGAACATAAAGATTCTGTACCCTCAAAATTTCACCTTTAAATGACCTCCATTTCTCTATTACATCCTTCCCATGAAACAAAATGTCCCAATCCACTCCTTCTAAATCCTTTTGCATCTCCTCAAAGTTAGCCTTTCTCCAATCAAAAATCTCAACCCTGGGTCCAGTCCTATCCTTCACAATTATATTGAAACTAATGGCATTGTAATCACTAGACCCGAAGTGCTGCCCAACACATACCTCCATCACCTGACCTATCTCATTCCCTAACAGGAGATCCAACACTGCCCCTTCTCTAGTTGGTAATTCTATGTATTGCTGCAAAAAACTATCCTGCACACATTTTACAAACTCCAAACCATCCAGCCCTTTTACAGAGTGGGCTTCCCAGTCAATGTGTGGAAAATTAAAATCTCCCACAATCACAACCCTGTGCTTACTACAAATATCTGCTATCTCCTTACAAATTTGCTCCTCCAATTCTCGCTCCCCATTAGGTGGTCTATAATACACCCCTATAAGTGTTACTACACCTTGCCCATTCCTCAATTCCATCCAAATAGCCTCCCTAGACGAGCCCTCTAATCTATCCTTCCAGAGCATCGCTGTAGTATTTTCTCTGACAAGCAATGCAACACCTCCCCCTCTTGTCCCTCTAATTCTATCACACCTGAAGCAACAAAATCCAGGAATATTTAGTTGCCAGTCACACCCCTCCTGCAACCATGTTTCACTAATAGCTACAACATCATATTTCCAGGTATCAATCCATGCTCTAAGCTCATCCCACTTTCTTATAATGCTCCTAGCATTAAAATAAATGCATTTAAGAAATTCTCCACCTCTTCCCCTCTATTTATCTCTAACAGTACAAAGAACTTTACTGTCTTCTTTTTCTTCCTTCTCCCAAACATCTGTTCCTACACTCTGGTTCCCCTCCCCCTGTGTATCTAGTTTAAATCCACTGGAGCCTCTCTAGCAAACCTACCTGCAAGAATATTTGCCCCCCTCCAGTTCAGATGTAAACCGTCCTGCTGGAACAGGTCCCACCTTCCCTGGAAAACTCCCAATTATCTATAAATCTGAAGCCCTCCCTCCTGCATCATGTGTTCAACCACGTGTTGATCTGCGCTATCTTACTATTTCTAAGAACAAACACGAGGAAATCTGCAGATGCTGGAAATTCAAACAACACACACAAAATGCTGGTGGAACACACCAGGCCAGGCAGCATCTATAAGGAGAAGCACTGTCGACGTTTCGGGCCGAGACATCGACATTGCTTCTCCTTATAGATGCTGCCTGGCCTGCTGTGTTCCACCAGCATTTTGTGTGTGTTGTTACTATTTCTAAACCTGCCTGCACGTGGCACTGGTAGCAATCCTGAGATCGCTATCCTGGACGTCCTGTCCTTTAACTTGGCACCTAACTCCCTAAACTCACCTTTCAGGACCTCCTCACTCTTCCTACCCATGTCATTGGTCCCTACATGGATCACGACATCTGGCTGCTCACCCTCCCTCTTGAGAATACTGAGAACTCGATCCGAGATATCGCAGACCCTGGCATCAGGGAGGCAACAGACCATCCAGGATTCTCGATCTCTTCCACAGAACCTCTTATCTGTCCCCCTAACTATCGAATCCCCTATCACTACTGCTCTTCTCTTTTCCCTCCTTCCCTTCTGAGCTGAGGGTTCAGTCTCGGTGCCAGAGACGCGACCACTGCAACTTGTCCCTGGTAGGTCGTCCCCACCAACAGTATCCAAAATGGTATACTTATTATTGGTGGGAACGGCCACAGGGGTGCTCTGCTCATTCTGTCTATTCCCCTTCCCACTCCTGACAGACACCCAGATGCCTGTCTCCAGACCCTTAGGGGTGACTATCTCCCTGTAACTCCTGTTTATTTCTGCCTCTGCCTCCTGAATGATCCGAAGTTCTTCCAGCTCCAGCTCCAGTTCCCTAACACGGTTTGTCAGGAGCTGCAGCTGGATGCACCTTTTACAGGTCTAAACATCAGGGACAATTGTGCTCACCCTGACTTCCCACATACTGCAAACGGAGCACTCAACTGCCCTAACTGCTGCCTCCATTTCCTATTCCTAAGATAATTAAATTAATTAAAGGAGCTTACCCGGCCTTACCTCACTTGGAGTGAAGCTCGTCCTCAGCCTCTGCTCGCCGAAGCCTTCCTACTCTGTCTCCCTCTACTACGTCGCCCGCTCTGTTAATCTGCTCGCTTTTAAAGTTCTCCCGCTGATCTCAGAGGCTGACTTTCACACACTTGCGCAGTTGTGCCCCGTTCAAATCTCACCTCTGCTTGTTCTCGCTGAAGCCTGTTGAGCCAAAGCCGTCCCACTCTGCCTCAGTCCACTCTGACAATGGCCGCTATGACAATGACTGCTGTATATGGTGGTTTTTTTTTAAACCTTTGGCGCGCTACGTCATGAGCCTGCACAGTCTAGCCTCTTTTCCCCGATCAGTTAAAAAAAAACTGCTTCTCTCCGAGATGCCTTTACTTCTTCACTTTCCGCCCCTTGCTTCGATTTAAAAGACTGTTGAAAAATTCCTCTCCTTTTTAAACCTTTGGCACGCTATGTCACGCGCCTGCGCAGTCTAGCCTCTTTTCCCCGATCAGTTAAAAAAAAAGGCTTCTCTCCGAGATGCCTTTACTTCTTCCCTCTCTGCCTCTTGCTTCGATTACCACTTTCCTTGGAAAACAGAAACTTTGCAGTAGCAATATCGAACGTTGCAAGTTCATACAATTTCCTTCACTGGCCACTCAAAGTAGAATTGAAAGATGATGATCTGGTTGTATATATTGATCGTTTGAAACAACTGCACACTGATAGGAAATTTCTGTTCAGAAACCTGTTGAAGATGGATATTCATGCAGATTGGGTGGTGGATCCATTTCGGGTGAATGTGAATGATGTTGACACCACATTGCAAGAATGTTTTCTTGAGCTGCAGAGTGATAAACAGCTCAAGCAAAATTCAAACGCAGCAAGCAAAATTTCTGAATAACTAGTGATATTCAAAATAAGTTTCCACAACTCTGGGAGAAAGCAAAGTTGTTTTTTAGTTTGATTTCCCACCTCTTATCTAGTTGAATGTGGTTTTAGTCAAGCTCTTCACCTACTTTCTAAAGCTGACAACCATCACGATGTTGTGAAAACAGGTGAGCTTTGATTATCTTTAACCAAATTGCAACCAGATATTCAAAAACCTGCTAGTTTGCATCAGTTGTAAAGATCTCACTAAATACCCAACATAACAATATTAAGCACTTCTTCATTGTTAGTTGGAAGGTTATCACATATATTTTAAATAACATATCCTTTTCAGAGCTTTGAAATGGGTTTATTTTTCATATACACCTGCAGCATATTTAACATATAATACCTATAACTTCTTAAAAGATAAATATTGATGTATATTAGAATAATTAGTACAGTTGACCAAAAAATACTTACAGAAACTCTGTAGGGACCACAGAGGTAAAATAAGTCACCATTTGGCCACAAGCAAAAAAAGGTTGAGAACCATTGCTCTAATGCATAGGATCATCCCCACCATCGATGATATCGTGCCTCAAGAAGGTGGCATCAATCATGAAGGACTCTCACCCTCCGGGACATGCCCTCTTCTCATTACTACCACCAGGGAGATTATTAACTGTAATTTTGCATATTTTCACTGTACTGCTGACACAAAAGCAAAAAATTTCACAATGTCAACACGAGTGAATCTGCAGATGCTGGAAATAAATAAAAACACAAAATGCTGGCAGAACTCAGCAGGTAAGACAGCATCTATGGGAGGAGGTAGTGACAATGTTTCGGGCCGAAACCCTTCACAATGTTTCACAATGTTTTCACTGTGCTACCTCAATGCATTGTTGCAATTAATGGATCTGCATGAATGATGTGCAGGACAAGTTTTCCAGTGTAGTTCAGTAGCTGTGACAATAATAAAACAATTTACCAAATTGGTGATAATAAATTTGATTTTGATTCTTCTAAAACATCACAGTCGTTGAATCAGACAGCACAGAAGCAGGCTCTTTGGCCCACCATATCTATGCTTACACTAATCTCATTTACTAATGTTAGATCTGTAGTCTTCTATACCAGGGGTTCTTAGTCAGGAGTCCAGGGACCACTTGGGGCAAAAACTTGGATGGGAAAAATCTTACATCTTTATTTTTGCCTCCAAATGAAATTTAGCATTTCCTTCCATTATGAATGAAGGTAACAAACCACAGTAGTATTAGTAGTACCTGTGATTGTCACCAATAGAAAACACAGATATTTTCATATAACATTACAGTTGTTACAAGTATCTGAAAATAGCATTCACATCATGCTGATCATGACTTCAAAATTACAATAGCAATTAGTCCTGCCGCTAGATCGAACGTGATCACAGTCTTCTTGTCTGCAGACGCTCATGCGACATAGATGGCCAACAATCAGGCAGCCGTGTGCCCAGTAGTAGTTCAGCCACCAAACGGTAAAGTCGCATATTCTCATATTTATGACCCAGACATCTACGATTGCTTGTTGATCAATGCATAGAAAGAGGTAAGTAATTTTTATTGTCCATTAAAGGTTTTGCAAAATTGGACAGTTCCAATGAGAATTCTTAACTCTCCGTAAGGCCACTGGTCTTTTGTTACACCACGCGACTCCATGTGCAACAAAAGCTGAATTCCAGGAAAGTTACGATGCCTGAGCTACTGCTGTAATCCTTGTGTATCTAAAAGCCATTAAAAGTGTTAGAGCTTTGGATAAGTTGTAAAAACTGTCTTATTTTACTTACTTAGCATACAAAATTCTTGAATATCTTACACTTCACTTAATTAACACACAGATTACTTATTTCTTTGCAGATTTAAACAGATTATTTAAAAGCTATTACAAAAATATTGAGTTTCAGAAAATGTCAATTGAATCAAAAATTTTAAGTTCAAAGTATATTTATTATCAAAATACGTATACATAACACAACCTTGTGATTCGTCCCCTTATAGGCAGCTGCAAAACAAAGAAACCACAAAAGAGCCTGCAAAAAAAAAGACTACCAAACACTCGATGCACAGAGAGAAAGAAACATGCAATTAAAAGCAAACAAATAACATTCAGAACTGAAGTTTTATGAAAGCCAGGTATCAGTGCAGGTGGAGCAGGACACAGCCTCAGTTCAGCGCAGAGCTGAGTAAATATCATGAAGCAGCGAGGAGAACTGGCCCATCCCTTGCCTCCGATCCTGACACCCTGACCTTTTCAATCTGGCCTGATGCTTTGATCATCCAAACATCAGGTCATTTCTCGGTCTCTGACAGCTCTGGAGCCAGGACCCCACCATCACAATTTGACCCATACCTGACCTTCCATAAGACTATAAGACATAGGAGCAGTTATAGGCCATTTGGCCCATCAAGTCTGCTCTACCATTCAATCATGGCTCATTGTTTTCCCCCTCCTTAACATCCGGCCTTCTCCCCGTAACCTTTGATGCTATGTCCAATCAAGAACTTATCGATCTCTGCCTTAAATACACCCAACGACCTGGCCTCCACATTTGCCAGTGGTAACACATTCCACAAATTCACCACCCTTTAGCTAAAGAAATTTCTTCACATCTCTGTTTTAAATGGATGCTCCTCTATCCTGAGGCTGTGTCCTCTTGTCCCAGACTCCCTGCCATGGGAAACATCCTTTCCACATCTACTCTGAAAGGTAGATGTGAAAGGTTTCAATGAGATCCCCCCTCATCCTTCTAAATTCCAGCAAGTACAGACCCAGAGCCATAAAACTTTCCTCGTATGATAACCTTTTAATTCCTGGAATCATCCTTGTGAACCTCCTCTGGACTCACTCCATTGCTAGCACATCTTTTCTTAGATAAAGAGCCCAAAGTTGTTTGTAACACACAAGGTGAAGCCTCATCAGTGCCTTATAAAGCCTCAGCATCACATCCCTGCTGGGCAGCCCAGCACTTAAATTAATCAAGACATTGGTACTGTCTTTGCTCCCGTCTCCATTTGCCTTTGCCATGCCTTGTTTTCGCATCCTCCCGCCTCCACTCACCTAGCCTCACCTCTGCCTTGTTGTTATTACTAAAATGTTATTAATAAGGTGTTTAGTAGTTTTTTAAATAATAAGTAGTTGCCGGGCATCACCAGTGCCATCTTAAACCAACTTAAGTTGAAATTTCAAAGCAAAAGAAGTGTGATGAAAACTCTGTATTATGTGGTTTCACTTGCATTAATGGACGTAATGGGACACAAAGGTCAGTGTTTTCAGTGAAAGAGCACCTCACGACTGTCCATCCTGAAAATGCATCTAAAGATATAGGGTTTTTCCGTGCGAAGAAAGCTCAATTCGAAAAAACTGGGACACTTCCAAAATTTGGATTTGCTAGTTCACAAAATCCTTTTCTTGAAGCATCCTATAAAGTTGCTTACTGGATTGCCAAAGAAAAGCCGCCCCACACTATTGGAGAGACTTTAGTAAAGCCATGTGCACTGAAAATGGTTGAGCTGGTTTGTGATCTGGAACAGAGGAAAAACTAAAAGTGGCTCCCTTATCAAATAATGTGATATGTTCTAGAATAGTTGATATTTCTTTTCAACATTTTGAAGGAGGTCATTGAGGAATTAGCAATCTCGCAATTCCCATTCAGTATGCAACTGGATGAAACTACAGATATCTCTCAATGTAGTCACCTCCTTGTTTTTGTTCGTCATGTGCATGCTGACGTCACCAAAAGAAAAAGAAAACCCACTCTTGGAACAGTTTAAAAAAAAGAATGGTATCCTTGGGTTGACTTACCTGGCAGATATTTTTAATGATATAAATGAAATAAATCTTTCAATTCAAAGTCCTGAAGTCACCATTATGAACACTACTGAAAAATTACAAGCTTTCTTGGCTAAGCTGCTAATATGGAAGAAGAGTGTCAAGGCCGACAAATTTGCAAACTTTCAAATGCTGGAGGAAGTGCTATATCAAGATGGAGTTGAGATACAAAATTCTGTCAATTTCTTTGAAGGGAAACATCTGTGAACACCTGAAAACACTTCAGAACTCTTTCAAAAGTTATTTCCATCTTGATGGCGTTAAAGTTGAACGCAATCCTTTTCTTTCTGATATAAACTGTATCAAAGAAGTTGATCTAGCCAAAGATGAACTCATCGATCTTGGGTCAAAAAACTTACTACAAATGGAGTTGAACTCGAAAAGCCTTGGAGAATTCTGGTGTTCCTTACGAGAAGCCTACCCTCGCCTTGTAAAGTGAGCTACAGAAGCTTTAATTCCACTTGCAAAAACATATCTTTGCGAATCAGGATTTTCAACACTTGTAACCATTAAAAACAAAGAAATTGAAAACCATTGGATATTCAATATTACATGCATGTTGCTATGTCAAAGACCACCTCACAGTTTAATGTTACTATTCAAGCTAAGCTGCAACAGCATTCACACTGATATGGCGTTAAAAAATAAAATTTAATTTTGCCTATATTATTTATATACAAGTTATAAAATTTATAACTTGCCTATATTTTAAATTTATAGTCTTGTTATTTATTGCATTAAAGAAGCACATATATTATTGTATCACAAATTTGATTTGTTAATGTTTTGATAACTATTTCAATATAATTGGTTTTTGTATCCTATTTTATTTTATATATTTAAATACATTATTCTGTGAAGGGGGGTCCATAGGCTTCACTGGACTGCCAAAGAGCTCCATGGCATAATAAAAGTTAAGAAGCCCTGCTCTATTCCCTGACAAGTACTTACATTGCCTTGCTGTTGTCTATTGCAGCCAAACCACAAGTCTCAGTGGTCACCCCATACATTTCAAGTACAAATAAAGCTACGTGAAATATTTCATAGCCAATGTCAAAAAAAGCACAAGCGAATTCAAAGCGATGAGCACTTCTGTCCAATTTCCCTGAAACAAACTGTACTTTATCCAACTTGCACTAAAATGATAAAAATGAAAATAAAATTCATACCTATCACCTTTAACCTGGTCTAACCCAAGCATGTTTTCATCTTTAATGAGTAACAAACATGAGCCGCTTGCTTCTCAGATGCCATAGAGGACCCTCAAAACATTTGATTGACAAAAGGAATGAGGATGCCATCAATGCCACCATTCACTCAGCTGCCGAGAAAAATTGCACACAATAAAAACCATTCGGCTCCAGGCTCACATTTCTGTTACATGAGAAAGTTTTCTGTTCTGCTGTCAGAACCTATCACAGTCGGTTTTGCATTACATGAAAGATTAGCAAGAGGCTTGTGATGTGAGAATGAGAAATAAAAAGGAGTGCATTGTTTATTAATTTAAAAATGTAAGACTGAGCCTGATATAGTTACTTTCCTCATTTCCTCTGTTACCTTTAACACACATTTTACCCATTATGGATCGATGGGGAAGACGGAACACATGACACAATGTCAGGTTTTAAACAAACAGTTGAACATTAGAATGTTTTATTATGTGCCATTATTATATGTCATAATTATAATTAGGTATTATTATATACTATAATACCTTAATTAATATTTTTAATTCTTTCATCCATTTTAGGCTACTTTATCCTTCCACTGCATTGACAGACAGTGACCAGTATCTGTGTGCTAACTACTTCTCACATTAACCACTGAAAAATCAGCAAATTTAATCAAAGATGAATACATCAGATTTTGCTGATGCTGGAAATCTTGAGCAATCAAAGGTGATGTCCCTCCTGGTTGAGAAATATCTATCTGCTCACTGTCTTCCAAACGACGCAACTGAAATCAGAACTGTGCCTTCAGAAACCAAAGCCCTGAGCTCCAGAATTCCCTCCTTAAACGTCTTAATTTTGAAACCTCTTTGAGGATGCTTCTAAAAACTTACCAAGCTGATCAAAAAGGATCTTGTGTCTTACTGACATCTTACAGTTTCAAGTTTATTTGCGAATGCAATGGTGGCATTCATTTCTCGAGATATAGAATATAAGAGCAGGGATGTGATGTTGAGGCTCTATAAGGCACTCGTGAGGCCACATTTGGGAGTATTGTGTGCAGTTTTGGGCTCCTTATTTTAGAAAGGATATACTGACATTGGAGAGGGTTTAGAGAAGATTCACGAGAATGGTTCCGGGAATGACAAGGTTACCATATGAGGAACATCTGGCAGCTCTTGGGCTGTATTCCCTGGAGTTCAGGAGAATGAGGGGGGATCTCATAGAAACATTCAGAATGTTAAAAGGCCTGAACAAATTAGATATGGCAAAGTTATTTCCCATGGTAGGGGATTCTAGGACAAGAGGGCACGACTTCAGGATTGAAGGACGTCCTTTTAGAACTGAGATGCAGAGAAATTACTTTAGTCAGAGGGTGGTAAATCTGTGGAATTTGTCGCCACGAGCGGCTGTGGAGGCCAAGTCATTGGGTGCATTTAAGGCAGAAGTAGATAGGTTCTTGATTAGCCAGGGCATCAAAGGGTATGGGGAGAAGGCCGGGTAGCAGGGATGACTGGAAGAATTGGATCAGTCCATGATTGAATGGCAGAGCAGACTTGATGGGCTGAATGGCCTACCTCTGCTCCTATATCTTATGGTCTTATGGATTTATAATAATTCTGAAGCACCTTGTGACATCGGGCTACATTAAAGCTTCTAAATAATTACAATTTGTTGCTCTAAATCAGGGGTTCCCAACCTGGGGGTCCACAAACCCCTTGGTTAATGGTAGGGGTCCATGGCATAAAAAAGGTTGGGAACCTCTGCCCTATGGGGAATGTAGAATGCCTTCTGGTTCTTTACTCCATTAAATAAAATTTTCAGCTGCTAATGCAGAATGATGTGTGCAGAAGCATTTCTGACACAAATCCTGCTGAAGTTGAATCTAACATTAATAGTCAAACACTTTGCACTGAAATTTCAGGGTAGTAACAGGATGAGAACATTGTTAGTGTCTGGAAGTGAGGACGAGCATGCTCCCACTTCATCAAACCAGAACAAATTAAATCTTGTTTTGTGTAACGCCATAAAATTCATATACACAGAGCCAGTAAGGCAGTGGGATGAACATGAGTGACATCCAACAAAAACATCTCCCAGGAGCATACATGCTAATAGCAGTAATTCAAACTGTTGAACCATTGCTTTAATGGTAACATTTGCCTCTTGCTGCAACATTTAACACTGGATTATTTATGTTGCAGTTCAACCATCAACACATCGGCATTGTGCAGAAAGTGGTCTACATTCAGTAGCAGTAACAATTTTGTAGTCTGCACCTTTTCTTCACCCTTCCAGGTAAAATTGTTAAGAGGACAACCAACAAGATGCTCTTGTAAGATATACACAGCTCTACCAGCTGGAACCTACCAACTTGCCCAGAGGACAATAAAAACATTGATCTGATAATGCTAGGCAAGCAGTTTCTTATTATGTTTTGCAACTCCAAAACAAAACTAACTGAAAGAAAAGCACAATGCCAGTGATAACTCATGTACATCTCATTTTTACTTTTAGTAAGGCGGTCCTTATGATGTAAAGGTGTAATGACGTCATTCACGTACATACTTTTACATATAACCCATAATGAATTAGCTAAACAAAGAATCCTTAATCAAATATACAATATTACTGAAATATCATTTAATATATACACACCACTCCTCTCTGTTTAGCTATAAGTTCCAACAAAATATAGAATGCAACTCAACTCAAATACATATTGCTCTCTAGTGATTGTGTGTGTGTGTGTATATATAAAATGACTTTTCAAACACAAATTTGATTATTTTATAAGTATATGGCCCAGTGCATGAATAAGCAAAGATATCAAACAGGATGCTAATGATCAATGACATAATGAGTTGGATGAACTAAACTGATTAACTGAAACAGAAAAGGGTACAGAAGGAAGGAAACTGAGTGAAGAACAAAGATGAGGGTGTGGCAGATGTGACAATTTAATCTTCAAATAATTAATTCTTACACTACGGCAAGAGTGAGTATATATTTTGCTTTGAAAAAGTATTCAGCCCCCAACCCTTTGTTCACATAAATTAGATTTACAACCAGGGATTTTGATTTAACTGAGAGTTATTATTTGTAAACCACGTGATCCTTTTTTCACAGTAAAGCTAAAAAATAGGGAAAAACTGTAAAGCATGAAAAACTAAAAACTCAAAAACTGAAATGTCAGCAGTTCAAAAGTATTCATCCCTCCCTTGCTCAGTACTACCTCTCACAGCTATTACAGCCAGTAGTCATTTTGAATAAGTCTCTATTAGCTTTCCACAATGTGATGGAGCAAGATTTGCCCATTCTTCCTTGCAAAATTGCTCTAGCTGTGCCAGGTTAGCTGGGGAGAAGCGGTAGACAGCAATCTTGAGGTCTTGCCAGAGATGTTCGATTGTGTTAAGGTCAGGACTCTGACTGGGCTACTCAAGGATGTCAATTTTCCTATAAAAGACAACAGACAATAGGTGCAGGAGTAGGCCATTTGGCCCTTCGAGCCAACACTGCCATTCACTGTGATCATGGCTGATCATTCACAATCAGTACCCCGTTCCTGCCTTCTCCCCATATCCCTTGACTCCACTATCTTTAAGAGCTCTATCTAACTCTTTCTTGAAAGCATCCAGAGAATTGGCCTCCACTGCCTTCTGAGGCAGAGCATTCCACAGATCCACAACTCTCTGGGTGAAAAAGTTTTTCCTGAACTCCGTTCTAAATGGCCTACCCCTTATTCTTAAACTGTGGCCTCTGGTTCTGGACTCCCCCAACATCGGGAACATGTTTCCTGCCTCCAGAGTGTCCAATCCCTTAATAATCTTATATGTTTCAATCAGATCCCCTCTCACCCTTCTAAATTCCAGCGTATACAAGCCCAGTCGCTCCAACCTTTCAACATATGACAGTCCCACCATCCCGGGAATTAAGCTTGTGAACCTACGCTGCACTCCCTCAATAGCAAGAATGTCCTTCCTCAAATTTGGAGACCAAAACTGAACACAATACTCCAGGTGTGGTCTCACCAGGGCCCTGTACAGCTGCAGAAGGACCTCTTTGCACCAAAAGCGTTGGTTCAACTAAGCACTGAGCAAGGTGGGAACTGCTGACATTACAGTTTTTGAGTTTTTAGTTTTTCATGTTTACAATTTTCCCTTTCTTTGGGTGTACTGTGAAAATAGGAGCATGGGATTCACAAATAAAAATTCTCAGTTAAATTGATCAAAATCCCCAGTTATAAAACACACACACATATAATGTTTTATTACAAACATACATACACAGTATACTGTATGATGCAACTGCTATAGAGCCATCCACAGCAAAGTAAATTTTAAATTGTCCCATTCAGGTCTAAAGATTTAATCATCGTGGAGGCTTTCTTACTCTTGTGGGATAATGCCTTTCCTGACAAGAGGTGTCACTCTGCTTGGCAGGTGAGATTTGTGGCTGTAAAACAATCTCACATTCTGAGGCCTCCTCCTTGTGGATGTAGGAGTTGACCATGGGACTGCAGGAAGTAGTTCTGACAGCTCTGGACACCTTTTCTCTACTTAGATGCTACAGTTTTGTTCACACTCTCTTTCATTCCTGACTGCAACTCAAATTGCAGTTTTGCCTGCTGTTTCCTTTGATACAGTGATTTCAACAGCACTTTTAAATATGAGTAGTGCTTCAGTTAGGAGCTATTTTTGAATGCTTTCTTATAAGATTCCACAAACTAAATAATCTCTCAGGGCATCATTAAGCCCATCATGGAACTGACAATGCTCAGACAATTTCTTCAATTCAGCCACGTAAGCTGAAATAGATTCTCCTTCCTTTTGATTCCGCTTATGAAACCTAACACATTCTTCAATCAACAATGGTTTTGGTTCTAAATGTTCCTGCAATACGTTCACTATATCAGCAAAGTTCATTTCAGCTAGTTTGGCTAGAGCAGTTAAACTTCTAAGCAAACTGTGTCTCTTCCACCAATTGCACTCAGTAACACTGGAACTCGTTTCTCATCAGCTATTACATTTGCTTTAAAATAATGCTCAATTCGTTCAGTATACCTAACCCAGTTATCCTTTGTGCAATCGAAGGTGTCTATCTTTTCGTTGTAGCCAGCCATTTCTGCTTTTTTTAATTGATTATCATCATCACCCAGTACTCACTGTTTATGAACCCGCAAATTTTGACCGTTTTCTGATTTCTTTATAAATGAACCTCTCTTTCTCTCACCTCTTCTGAAGAAAAAATGTACTGTGCTTCAACAGGTAGGTCGTCTTCTCTGGTTCGTTTTAAAGCTTCCTCGTCGTAACTGTTATGTTTTGTAACTCCAAAATATAAAACTAATTGAAAGAAAAGTGAAAGAGCCGGGTATAAATCACGTACGTTTTATTTTTACTTTTAGAAAGGCACACACTTATGACACGGTAGCGTAATAGCATATGTCATTCACGCAATTTTACATATATCCCGTAATTAATTAAACAAAGAATGCATTATCGAACAATATATTTACAATATTATTGAAATATTAAATACACATTTCCCACCTTAGTAATGCACTAAGCACATTACATTCACAATATTTACAATTTGTCAAAAATTCAGCTTTTTTTAGACACAAATATTCTGCTAATGTATTTGAAATTTTTATTCTGCAAGACCTAACAAAATATCCATACATTTCCTCAATAAAACTACAAGCAACAATTTTTTTAAGGTTAAGCATCAAATATCTTATTACTTTGAAACTCCATTTCAGATCCAGTTGATTATCATTAAATTACAGCAGGTGTGAGCTTTGGTTAAAATTATGTTTCAGCTTAATAACTGATCAACTTTTAACAAATTTTATGTGAAATATTTTTGTCTCACTTTATCCTGTCTCCCTCTGCTCAATATATCAATAAATGATGGATACAGTGCGACCCCTACAAGGAACCAACATTACTCCATGAAAGGCCACAAGAGAATACAAGTAGTGTAGCAGTGACCTTCATAACGCTGTGGTCAAAATTAAAAACTTGTGAGAATTTACAGGGATTGACCTAAATAATATAGTAACCAGCATTACCAAAGCAACACATACAAATTGCTGGAGGAACTCAGCAGGTCAGGCAGCATTTTTTGAATAAACAGTAGCTGTTTTGGGCCGAGACTCTTCTTCAGAACTGTTTAATCATTTCCATAGATGCTGCCTGACCTGCTGAGTTCATCCAGCATTTTGCATGTGTTTCTCTGGATTTCCAGCATCTGCAGAATCTTGGGTTCATAACAGGTGTTACCACGATGGTTAAACAAGATTTTCATAATCTTTAAAAATCTGGATTTGTATTAAGAACAATGCAGACTGAAACTAAATATTCGAGAGGTTTTATGCAATTGTATCTGTTTCACGGTTGCTTGCTAATTGAACAGTAAAAGATATAAAAATTTGATTGATTGCACTTAAAAATTAACTCAACATCAAGCCTCAATACAAGCTAATGTTGCCCTTGAGACATTCTGAAGAAACCTTTTAACAGGGTAATACCAGCAGGTGGACTTCTTAGTGTGAATATTACATCTGCTGTTTACCCAAGTGCCTACTATAAAGCAAGCATGATACTTTATTCAAAAGCCTGTCACTCTCCCCACCAGAGATGATTTTATATTAATTCATGATAGACTAAGAAGAACAGGTGTCCATGCGATAGGATTTTACACCCACTCTGTCTAGTACTGGTAACCTGGGGACAGAATCATGCACACACAAGAAAGCTTAATTCTCCCTGAATAAGAAAACTGAATTTTACATTATGCTACATTTTTGATAGCACCATCAACTAATTGGTCAAACAATTAAAACCATGAGCAATCCCAAAGTAGACTCCCTTGATTTGTCCATCAGTGACTAGATCAGATGTGGTAAGCATGGATGGTATCAGGGGATGTGGAAAATAACAATACACCCAAGCAGAGTGAAGAAGATTTTATTAAAGGGGAATCACGCTTGACAATTCTATTGGAATTTTTTTCAAAGATTGTAACCAGCAGAATAGATAAGATCAAACGAATTGACTGGTGTATTTGAACTTTCAGAAGACCTTTGATAAGGTGCTACTCAAGAGATAATGAAAAAAGATTAGTGCACACAATACTGGGGGGTAAATTACTGGCAAGGATTGAGGGTTGCTCAGTGAATGAGAATAAACGGTCGTTTTCAGGTCGGCAGGCTATGAGCAGTGGCATGTTCTTGAGCCTCAGCTGTTTACATTCTATATTGATGATTTGAATGAGATGATCCTAATGCTAAAAATCAGAAGGCAGTCAGGAGGCTGTACACAGATTTTCAGGGAATAGAAACATGTTAAGTGAGTGGGCAAGGAAATAGTAACTGAAATACAAAGTATAATATATTATTTCGTCACCCACTTTGGTCAAAAAAGGTGAAAGTGGTTTCAAGGAGTTAGTGTTCAAAGTAACATGGGTGTTTTTTTGGCAATTAGAAAAGTAAATGATATGTATGAGATATCTTGCTCCAATTATACAGACTCGCGGAATACCATGTACTAGTCTGGTCTCCTTACTTATGGAAGGATATCCAAGATTCACCAGATTGATTTGATGGTGTGTTTGTTCATGAAGAGAGCTTAAACAGACTGGGCCTATACTCTCTGGAGTTCAGAAGAATTTGATCCCATTGAAATACACTAAATGCCTAAGGGCTGGGATGGGTAGATCAGGATTGATGTTTTAAGATGTTGGGGTGACTAAAACCAGGGATCACAATCTCAGAAAGGAGCAACGATTCAGGACAAGGATGAAAAGAGATGTCTTCAACCAGAGGGCGGTGAAAGTTTTGGAATTCAATACAGAAGGGGGCCAAGGAAGCTTGGTCACTGAGTTTATTTATTTGTATTTAGCAAGACAGTGCGGAACAGGAGGAAACACGTGCATTCACGGGGAAAGAAGTACAAACTGTTTACAGCCGGCGCCCAAATTGAAATCTGAACTCTCAACATGTCGAGCTGTAATCGCATTGCTCTGACTGCTACACTATGTGGCAATATTCAAGACAAGTAAATAGATTTTTTTAAGTATTCAGGAAATCGAGGACTGTGGGGTTTGTTAGGATGGCCCCAAGTTAGATCAGCCATAATCCAAGAATGGTGGAGTACACACTAGTGTCTGAGTGACTCACTTGTTGCTTCTACTTCTTATTTCTGAAAAGTTATGAAATTAATAAAATGCCTCTTAAAATCCATCATTTAAAATCTTGACTTTTTCAATTTAATTCTTACTGAAAAAGATATGGAACAAAAATGCTCTACTAAAAACAGAGTACAAGTAGATATTAACCATTCACATCTCTGAGATCCACTCAAATATATAAATGAAGGTTATTTAGAGCAATCTGAACAATATAATTTTATTAAGTGACTTGCTTTTTATTATAAATGTTCTTTCGATGGAGGGGTTGGGGATTTCCTATCATGGCTGTGCTATGGGAACAGGAAAAATACAATCATTTCCATTCAGAATGACATCAGACAGTGATCAGGGAACAGATTGTGGTGTAAAAGGTTTTGGTACACCCACTTGACTGCATGCCAATTGCAACTTACATTCTACTACCATGTGAAAATAATATGGCACCTCTACAAACCGGTTCATTTTCTAATTAATGTGGATTTGTGCTAGAAGATGATGATCCATTCTGATACAAAGTTATAACAAAATTCACTATGCTTTTGAGAAGTTGCAGATGCTGGTAAGGACAATGAATGCATCTTTTCACACTGACCAGTTGTATAACTGAAAGCTTCTTGGAGCTTCTGCTTTTCTTTACAGGATGTAAGCTTTGATCGCTGCTGGCTACCACATTGTTTTAATTTAAGTTCTCCAGGGTGCAGAGTTACTGCTAGCAAATCCAGCCGGCAATGTACTTGCACAAAGAATTTAAGCTTGAAATAAAGAGTATGATCCTTAGCAAACCAAGACAAGCAATGAGATGGCTCTTAGACCTGAGTGGTATTCTGTGAGCCCTGCTGAAAGTTCTCAATTCCATTCACCTAAGGTAAGTACAATGGATTCGGAGTGTTATGCCCAACATGGTCAAGTGGAAATGCTCCTCACTTTAACAAGAATAACATGAAACAAGAGAATGGGGTTGAGTGAGAGGAACAATACATCAGCCACAATGGAATGGTGGAGCAGATTCAATGGGCCAATTGGCCTAATTCTGCTCCTATCTCTTATGGTTTTATGACAGAAGAGCAGGTAGACGATCAGAGATTGAGGCCAATCCAGGAGTCACATTCATCAGGGGTTCCTTTCAGGAAATGAAGTTTAACATAGAGAAGAACATTTACTCCTTCAAGCCTGTCCCACTACTTAAATAGTTGATATTTTAAAGATATTTGTCATGTCCATTCTGATCTACAATTCTCATTTCCATTACATAATAAAGATCAAGATTCATCAAATACTTCAAATAACCTTGCATTCAATCATTCGAAGAATTGATAGAGATAGACTGTGGTGCAGAGGAAAATTAAATACATGACAACAAAGATTTCATACCAGCTATATTGATGGCTTGGTTAAGCAAAGTAGTGGGTGTCATATACATTGAGATATTCCCATTTATGGTCTGTGCACAATTAAGTGATCTCAATCAGGATGATAGCATTGAGATCTCAGGTTGATGGCCAGTTAGAAAAGGAATAACCAGCTAAGGTTCCTGCCCCCAATTACTATCCTGTGAACTTTTTTTTAGAAAGAATACATATTAAAGTCCTTCATGTATGGAATAAACAGTTGGCCCAATTAAAGGGAGATTATGTATATGGTACTAAAGCACTTCAAGGAACAAAATCATCCAAAAATGTATAAAAGGAAGAAAATTGTAAATGGAAATAGTCAAGCATTTATTTCAGATTTCTGCCATCTTTCTTGCTTGAAAGTTCAAAATAAAATACACATACTTATAACACTTAAAACCTGAATCACATTTTATTCGACACCAGGAATACATTCATGAAACTACACTGTGCATTTGCCTGGATTCAATCATACTTGGTAGCAATTGAAAGACAGCTAGTGCATCATAAAAATGAGGGATGTTTTTTTAAATAATTAAATTCAGACAAACCATTTACTTGTTTGAATTTATGATCTAAAGACTCCATGAACTAAGGAATGAAAAACAAAATCGGTTCTGCAGTACTAAAAGCAGCATTTTTGGTTAAAAGGAAAATATAATACACAACTATTTAAAATCATTCAAGTAAATCACTCTTTAGAAAATGTACCACTGACCCTTTGGAACCAGCCTACCATGCTCATGTCCCTGGGGCCCGAATGTAAATTAGATGAGCCATCTCACTGAGCAAGCCTAGTTAAACATTTTCAAAATGAAAATAAATCATTGCAGCTGCCATGGTTGGCAACCATCCTCATAAGAAAGCTTTTGACTAATTCAAAACTATCTAAACTGACTTTAGTGCAGAGTCATAGTGCGAATAGCCTAGAGGTTAATTTTGTTCACAGGACATCACTAAACTTATACAAAAACAAAGCTTGAAATAATTTGAAAAGAAAATGCATTCTTGTCAAAAAGTTGTACATTTCAACATCAGTATAGCACTGATATGTATGGGATCAGAAAGTGCAATTTTAATTCTGCCAGCTCAGTTTAAATTTTCATTATATTAAAACTTCCATATATCTAGAAGACACAAGGAGGGTTTGAAGATGCACAAGATTATATTTGCTTGAAATATTTCAAAAAAAGGCTGAATTCAGTTGGGGTATATAATTTGTTCCAACAGAAATAGGTCATTCAACTCTGAGTCCATTCTATTTGATTAAGTGATGGTTTATCTGTACCCAAGGCTGCCTTTTGATCTATCTCCTCTGGTATATTTGCATAATCCAGTTTTACATTCTGAATTAACCAAGCATCCACAGCCTTTTGTATGAGCGTGTTCTACTCTCTTCTAAGTGCTATAATGCCCTGATTGCCATTCTTGTTCTAGACTTCACAGATAAAAGGCTTTTCTTTGGCCACCTTAACCTTACGTATCTCTATCATATCACTCCCAGGCTTCATTCTGAAATGGAAGGAATACAAGTAAACTTTATATGATTATCTAAAAAACTGCTCACCAACTTCTTAAGGTTAACCTTACCTTGCTTGTTAGACCTAAGATGTTAGCATAACTAAGACATTGTAAAATCACTTCTAAGATGTAGGAAAGTCAATTCAGTGAGTTATTTTCCCTTTCAGAATGGAGATTTTGCTCTTTTCAAGGAAGAAATGGGCAAAAAGAATGGCAATACAAAATTGCTGAAAAGAAATGGGAAAGCTACCAATTCTCCACTGGAACTTCAACTAAAATTATGTGCTGACAGAGGGTAAATCTTCTCCTTTTCCATTTGTTCTAGTGTGTCTGAAGTTAATTATTTTTTAAAAATTCCCTCAGCACTCATCACAATCTCTGTCCTCAATCACCCTCTTCCCATGTCTCTGCGAAATGTGTCTGAAATGATTTCTTGGTTATTATTTTCCACAACTGTGACGTCACACATGATCCCAAGACGAACTCAGGCACATGTCCAGGAAACTTCCAGCACCTTCCATTTTCACTTGTACAATGTCAATTGAATTCTGTTCCTATATTTCAAACCCAAGTGAGATCAAGCAACTCAGCAAGCTTAGGAGACTGATTTTTAAAAATGTTTTACTGTCGAAAGTTAGTTTGAAAAGAAAATGAAACTATACTGTGATTGTTTCAATACAAACTGGTAAGAAGGAAGCCTACTGAAAAGCTGCGTGCTTTGACTACAGTAAGGGAAGAAATGGTTGTAAAGAACAAAGTGGCTAAACTCTCATACCCATTCCCTTTTGCGCTAAACCAAAATCTGGTGAGTATGAAATTTAGTCACAACCACTTTAACTGGCTATTGATCGCACTTCTATTTATGGAGCCTTGCTGTATTCATAATGGTCGCATGATTTGTCCACAAAATTACACCAATCAGTAATTAATTGATTTATGAAAACCTTTGGCCATCATAGTGTGCAGGGATATAAGCTAACAGGCAAGACTTTGGTTTTTGTTCATTCTGATTCTGAAATTAAGCAAAATTTAAATTCTCAGTTTACTGTAAATGTTTTAGTCTTGACCATCCTTTAATATAAAAAGAAATTGGAGCTGCTATAAATGTGTGAAATCTGGACTGGTAGTGAATAATAGTCTCACCGTAGCAATACAAGATGACAGTGTAAGTTGAAACTGATCCATTCCTATCCCTTTCTTCAATTTAGAAATGATTCCCCCTTTAGGCTCCCCTAATATCATGCAACATTCCTCATCAAAGAGGTCATTCAAGTGACCTATTCCTTGACCTCTGCCAATCCCACGCTGGACATGACTACTTGAAGCATTAAAAAAAATGACTTAAGGGATTATACACATTTTTGTATTCCCAAATGACTTTGCACAACAAATTCTCTTGAGTGAAATTAAGCAGCTAAAAACATTTATCATAATGGTCTATCACACATATATCAGTGCAGTATAATCACAGAATTTAACACCTAATCCCATTTACAACTGTGAATCTGAAGAAAGATTAAATACTTCCTATAAGGCATTATCATTTTTGCTTGGGTGGATTTTCTACTTGTTAAATATTTCAAAGGAAGTGAAACAAGTTTTCTAATCCTAGTGGTCTCAAAGAATAGTATAACTGTTAATGTTGCCTATTCTAGGAGCAAATAGCTGATAATACAAGGTTGCACTTGAGATAGTCAGACCGCCTCTCCCATGGGTACTGTGAAAGCAAACAAGTGAAAGTCCTTCATAACACCTCCACTTTGGAAGGAGTAAACTGAAGTAACAGAGCCACGGTGAGTGCTAAAGACAAGATAACTAAAGACAAGAGAACTCTACTGTGTATTTCCACTCCACATGATAGTTATGCCAGATTAACAGAAGAAGCAATAAAACCACCATGTTACAGTTTTGCACCTGGGGAGAAGAAAAGGGGCATGGTTTGGCCAATCAATTACAGTGGTAATTGGTTAATCTTCCAGTAGGTTCAGTGTCTTGAGCAGAAGTGCATTCACATTAAAGGAAATGGGCCAAATTGTTTCAAATTACAGCCTTTCAGCCAATACACAAGTAAATTAGGTAGTTAACAAGCAAAGGACAAAGTAGGAAAATAAACTGATGTTTCCAAAGTTCCATCACAAGTCCCATCCAAAAATAGAAGTGCACCATTAGTTCTGCACAAGATCAGTATCTCTAAACAGCTGCCCTAATGGCAATTTGACAAATTGATTATTGCCATTGGTTTGTCACAGCAGATTTATAATGAATTGGAATCATTTAATCAACACCTCTCCACAAAGGTGACGACATCTGCAGACAAAATTGCAGCTGGGTGCTCTATTGCTGTCAACAGTATATTCCAAAAGGCAATTTTTACAGACAAAGAATATGCTCATTGTAATTGTGTCTGTATGCGACTGAAGAACTGGCTGGAGTGATTTGGGGAAAGGATCCATTTCATTAGAAAATAACAGATACAACTTCTTTACTCAAATGTAGGGGTACATGCTTACATGTAGGGGTAATTCACAAAAAGCTGCAGTATAATTTAGTAGCCAAATAAAATGTTAAAGAGGCAAGAACTGAATCTACAGAAAATTTATAGAGCTTTTTTGACAGATAACAACTCTTCTTAAAATACTAGGGTACAGTTTTTAATGTGCCTTGATGGCATCAGGGAACATTCTTCCTGAAAAGTAAAATTGAGCAACAGTCCACACTATTATCTCAAGCAAAATTGGTATTAATATACGCTTTGGATTAAATGTAAGCAACATGGCTGATTTTGCTGCTTCTTCCCTACAGGATACGTTTTTATTGAATTTCCAGCAAAGTTCATGGCAGGCGAGATTGCATTTTTGCGGTCCCAGGTTTAACTCATCAGGTTTCCAACAGTGCTTCAGAATCATCATTGGTAAATTCACCAGCACAATTAGGGCCAAATGGTGATATTTCAGGGTTTGTAAGATTCACAGTTTAGAAAATAACTCTTCCATATTAATACTCAAAGAGTTGTAACAATAAGCAGTGTCACACATTCTAATCAGAAATGGTAATAGTATAACTTCAATTGAAAATATTTCATTCACAAGACCCTCCCCAGAAGAAGATTCTAAACTACAGATTGCTACTGAATAAAACAGAACATGACATTTCTTTACGAAATGAGACACAATTACTTCCATTTAAATTATCCCTTTCCTTCACATTGTAAAATGCAGAAAATACAAACCATGATCTCGAACAACTGTGGCAATGCAAAATATACCATGAAAAGGAACCTCAAACAAAACAGTGCATGTGCTATCTAAAATGATGGTGTGTGAATTATAGGATGCAAAAGTGATAAAAGTCACTGTATTCCATTCTATTCATTTCTATTCTTTTAATCAGAATCACTTTGTTGTGTCAAACCATTTGCAATTTGTTCCTACCTTTCATTCTACAGCCATTTAGTTTTAAACTGTCCTCAAAACAGGAATCCTCCACTAACACACACCATTTCAAATTAAATCCTCAAAATAGCATGGTGCCCTTAACAGTTAAAGAATGTTAAAAGTGAATCAATATTTAATTATCAGTTAGCACAATGACAGATAAATTAGATTGCTTCTGACTTTCAAATTGCACTTTTTTGTGCCTTAGAAATATAGTAAAGAAACTGGCCATTACATCCACCAGTTGATGATACCATTTCTTCTTTTAAGGGTTTCTGATTTTTCTGTTCATCAAAAGCTCTGAGCAACTCTTCAGTAAATAACCTACACTGACAGCTCAGTGCAGTACTGTGGGAGACGCAGCTCATTCTCATGAAAAATTAAACTCAGCTGCCATCTATCATTAGAACTCCAATGATACTGGTCACAGCAGCAACGGATGCTCCCAGTGGTCAATATTCCTCTCTCAACACCATTATAAAAACAACACATGAACTGGTAAAACAAACCATTACTGATAATAGGATCTTTATGTGTTGAAATGGCACATTAACTTAACTACCTAACTGCATGCCAAAGCAATTCATTTTATGCAGACTACTTTAAGATAATATTAAGATGGTTTACTTCCTTTTTTTTAAAACCAGAGGGTAGTTCATTCCTATTAAACTATGCTTACATAATTTAAAGTGGACTAGGGATCAGAGAGAGAATAAAAACTACAAGTAGAATAAAATAAATTGAATGACCCTGAAGATAAAAAATAAACCCAATGACATCTTAAGACTATTCTTTCTAAGTTTATTTGTTGGCAGTTTCATGATCTCCTTGTTAATTGTTTGTTGCATAAAAGCTTCAGGTATAACACAAAGGTGTCTTGTGAGCAATCAATAAATGCTGATTAAAGTGTCAGTGTTTCAGCACAGTGGAGCACTGGAATGTTTTAGAGTGCTGATGGGATACCTGCCCATTCATTCACACATGATGTCTGCACCATCATATTTTTGAGAGGAAATTAATTATAAATTCCTTTAAGCACCGGCTAGATGTAATAACTGACTTATAATGACTTAATCAGAAGTATAATCCCACTGCCAGTAGACGACCCTCCCTCATGGCATGTCTTCCCCCACCACTGTGCCTCATCTGCAACAAACCCAGACCACAATGTTTAAAAGCAAAATAGAAACAACAATTGTTGTAAATAAAGATCAGAAAAAGCAAGAGATACGCCCAGCAGCTCAGGTAGCATCTGTGGAGAAAGAAACAAAGGAAAAGTATAAAAACTGCAGAGGCAAAAACTTTGAATGTTAATTGTATTTTTCTCCTTATTTGCTGAGTATCTACTGCATTTTCTGTTTCTATATCATATTGCTTAATACTATCAGAAAAATATTTTGCTCTTTTTTTACATTTGGAACCCTGTACAGATGACCAAAAACTCTCTTGGCAAAAAAAGTACTGCTGGAGCACTTACATTCTAATTCTTATCCATATGATGATGATTAGAGTTGCAAAAAAACTTTTTCATCTGTTCCATGAAAATGGATTTGTGCACATCTGAATACTTGACCTATTTTAATAACATTTGCCTTTGCCTACCTGAATGCAGATGCTGGAAAAACTGATCACACAGAAAATATCATGAAAAGCCTCTGCCTTTATATAACACCTCTTTGACCGAGATGATGCACTACACAGTAAGTTTAAAGTAAATGTATTATTAAAGTACATATACTGTATGTCACCATATACAACCCTGAGATTCATTTTCTTACGAGCATGCTCAATAAATCCAAGAAAAACAATAGAATCAATGAAAGACTGCACCCAACATGGGGGACAACCAATGTGCAAAAAACAACTGTGCAAATACTAAATAAATAAATAAGAAATAAACATCAAGAACATGAGATTAAGACTCCTTGAAAATGAGTCCAAAGGTTGTGGGAACCGTTCAGTGATGGGGCAAGTGATGTTGAGTGAAGTTATCCTCCTGGTTCAGGAGCCTGATGGTTGAGGGATAGTAACTGTTCCTGAACCTGGTGGTGTGGGTCCTGTGGCTCCTGTACCTTCTACCTGATGGCAGCAGCGAGAAGAGAGCAATGTCTGGGTGGTGGATTCTTGATAATACATGCTACTTTCCTGCAATAACACTCTGTGTAGATGTACTCAATGGTAGGGAGGGCTTTGCCTGTGATGGACTGGGCCGCATCCACTATTTTCTGTATGATTTTCCATTCAAGTGTATTGGTGTTTCCAGACTGTGATGCAACCAGTCAATATACTCTCCACCACACATCTGCAGAAGTTTATCAAAGTATTAGATATCATGCCGAATTTTCGCAAACTTCTAAGGAAGTAGAGGCACTGCCGTGCTTTCTTCATAATGACACTTAAGTGCTGGGCTCAGGACAGATCCTCTGAAATGATAAGACTGAGGAAGTTAAAGCTGCTGACACTCTGCATCTCTGATCCCCCAATGAGGACTGGCCCGTGGACCTCTGGTTTCCTCCTGATACAAAGTATTCACTCCTCACAAACTATTCTAAAAATTATGCCATGGTGACCGTAGCCCTTCAACATCTTTCTCAAGTGGTTCTCCCTCATAGCTAAGCTGAAACAAAGGCCAGTAACTATAACAACGTGAAACATCACAACCAAGTCCCAACTTATTTTCGCTACACATCCATAAGTGTACAATCCAGTAAGGGACTGGGGGAAAGTGGATGTAGTGAACACATTGGGGGGGGGGGGGGGGGGAATGGAAGGGAAAAGTTAAACTTCTCCCAATGCAATCAAATACAAAATTATAATAGAAACACTCCACAGTTACTATCAAACAGTGCATCTAAATTCCTAATCCCATTCTAGATGCTTACACATGAGAACCATAACTTGTAAGACAAATAAAAAAATTCAATGCTAGAACATGATATCAGACATGATATGAAAAAAAAATCACAAGAGGTATTAATCCAAGCTGGTGTAGTTTCAAAAGTCTGGTCAATTAATTGGTATCCATTTATCCTTGAAGAAAGTAGTAAGGAACAAAAATTCATAATGTCTTATTTAACAATTTTGAGATGGTGGATGAAATCCAAAATTAAAATGTACTATTTTAAAAAAACTTATGTTCTCAATCCTAATGAAACAGAAGTTGGAATAATTAAGATTAATAAAAAGGAGCAGTACAGTGGCAGAGTGATTAGTGTTGCTCTGGAAAATCTCAGGCTGGGTGTTATATTGAATCTGGACATTCTCTCTGTGACCATGTGGATTAACCCTGCATGTTGGTTTCTTCCAATGTGCCAACAAAATAGCTAGTTGGTAACTTACTGATGTAGGAGGGTGGCAGGAGAATGGGGGGGGGGTAATTGACTGGGAAGTGGGTGGTCAGTGGTTGCTGTAGACATGGTAGACCAAAGAGCCTGGTTCCATCTGGTATATCTATTTTTAAATACATGGGATTCTGCAAATGATGAAAATCCAGGGCAACACACACAAAGTGCTGGAGGAATTCAGCAGGTCAAACAGCATATATGGAGACATTTTGGGCCAAGGAACTTCGTCAAGACTGGAAAGGAAGAGGGGAGAAGCCAAAGGTGGGGTGGGGGAGGGGAAGAGGAAAGGAGTACAAGGTGGTAGGTGTTAGGGGTGGTAATTATTTTTAGCTCACTTTTAAATTTTTGGTATTAAGTGGATAGTTAATTATACAAATAGTCTTTTGCCCCTTGTTAAGTTTGAGATACAAATTCCCTCAACGGTTCAATAAGTAATCCCAGTGACTAGCTGAATCCTGTATACCAGGGCCAAGGACAACAAAAGAAAAGTTATATAAATAGAACGGAAGCAAGAGAAAGGATTAAAGAGGACAGCTGTGAAGAATAGGAAAGGAAATACATAGAAGAGGGAGAAGAGAAAGGAAAAGAAATCAATAGTTTTGAAAAAAGCCCTACCTTAACTTTAGTAAAAGCTGAATAATCAGATAGGAGAGCTCATAAGTAAGAAAGACTAGCAAAAACACAATGAAATAGGATGCAGGAGTTGACAGGAAATGATAAATTAGTGGTGGTGGGGGTGTGAAGGGTGGAGGTGTTGATCAGCCTTATTTCTTGGGGAAAGTGACTGTTTTTGAGTCTGGTGGTCCTGGTTTAGATGCTACATAGCCTTCTCCCTGATGGGAGTGGAACAAACAGTCCATGAGCAGGATGGGTGAGGTCCTTCATGATATTGCTGGCCTTTTACTGGCACCTTTCTGTATATATGTCCTTGGTGGTAGGCTGGTGCCGGTGATGTGGTGGGCAGTTTTGTTTTGACTGCCCGTTGTAGGGCCTTCCTGTCCACCACAGTGCAGTTTCTGTATCGTGTGTAACTACACAGGTATTCGAAAGAATAATAAGCCAACATCAATCCTCAAATTATGACTAGTTGTACATTTGTGCTGGAAGTGGAATAAGTATCATGAAAGTGGATACAGGAAACAACTGAGTACAGCAAAGATCTTTTAGATTAGTGACAGTGTACAGTGACAGTATGAAGCAGTAGCATAGAAAATCATGGTATCAGGATGACAAATAGAAAAAGTGATTTTTGTTCTCCCCAGGAAGCATTTGTGTAAGTCACATATCGGCACTGTTAAATTGTATCAGTTAATCAGCAAGTAATAAAATTCTAAACGCAAGTTTCAGCAAAGACAGCCAAGACCTCTGAGCTTCATATTCCAACAGTAGCTGATGGCTTCCAAAGAAAGTTTCTGTATGACCAAACCAATACATCATTTGCCTTACATAAATATACAACAGACAATTAAAGGAACTAGGCCATGTTTTGGCTAATTTTGCAATACACAAGACCGGTTACAATAATCAGACAAAACTTTCTTTCTCTAAATTCTGTTTTCTATCATGTCCCTCTCCTTGGTGTGATGGAATCAATTTGTCGCTGAGTTACAAAGTCCTACATGCCACAAGATGCAGACATATTAAGAGACAGTGAGAATTAAATCAGGGCAACATTTTTGGGAAAAACCTCATTGTGAGCAACGGTAAAACAACTAAGAATATTGACTTCTATTCAAAAATCTTCAGAAAATGGATTTTAAAGGTTGATTTTCTTTTTCAAAAAGGCAATATCAAACATCATTTAAAAATTTTGTAAATATAGCCCAGCTGAACAGGAGATAATAACAATAAAAATTGGGTAAACTTTTTCAGGCTTGACAGGCCACAAGTCAATTTCCTTTGGAGTACATTTTTCTATAATCATAACAACAAGGAAAATGTGTGTTGGCCCCTTTTGTTCAGGGTAGATGGAATGCATTGGCACAGCACAGAAAAATACAGGTCCACAATTGTCAGTTTTGCTGTGTGGATGCAATAAGAACATGCACACATACAGCCAATATAAAATGTGAAAACAGATTGTCCTGCACAGAAATTCTCCATCCAGTACCCCAGTTTTCTCTACCTCCACCCTTTTTTCTATAAACAGAAACACAAATTCTACAGACAAGTGCCCTGTAGCATCTTTACTAACAAGCTAACAAATGACGTAACATTAACGACCACGGCAATGCTAGAAATAGTTCCCATTAAAAGTCCAAGCTAACATTTCAATGAGAGTCGATGAATATCATCCAAAATTGTAATCACAACAGATTTCAAATCTAGGAATGCAAACACTAACAATAGAAGCCCCTGTGCCTTTGCTCACTCTAAGTATCAGTACACTTAACATGGGTCAATAACTGAACTTTGCACTTACCAACTTTGGATGGTTCAGTTCATCGCCTTATAAAGGGAAAAAAATATTTTATTCACTGCTTTCATCTGGTAGCAATGTGTGGTATAAATATTAGAGAGTAGATAAGGCTCTCAACAGCTTCACTGGACCAGTTGATAGATAAGGCAACTGGGAGTGGAAGCCAGTTTGGCTCATGTGGCGTCCTTTCAATTTTAGGGTTATTTATATTATTGATTTTTTTAAAAATTAGGAAAGCAGAAAATCGCGTGACCGACCACTGCATTCAATTGCCTGATGTGACCTTCTGTTGAGTGAGCATCAAGACTGTAATTTAACCCAATATACTGTAACATGGAAAGTTATTGTTTCGGTAAAGTCCAATCCAACTTTATTTCACTTCTGTCTGAAATACTACACTACAGGCAAAACCCAAGACATAATTCAATATTTTCTATTTTGAAAACAATTTTAAAGATTTACTATTTTAGAAAACTGATGCTGATGTGCTGAAACAGTTAACTGAATAGATGAGTAAAACATTAAGTAGGTTTTGATCTTTTATTTTGGTTGCCAGCCTCCAACTCCTGTGACAGTCAAATGTTGCTGGCAACAAAGCTATGAACAACTTGCCAGGTTCTTAAGATGTACAGCCAAGAAAATCAGGTTTTTAGTGGCCTCCTGATTATAGTGGGATTTGCCATTCCAGTAGCAACACATTTTGGTTGTTACATTTATACAACAGCGAAATATCACACATTAAAAAAGATTTTCTCTGTAGTGACTTTAGCATACTGCATGCAAATTGCTAAAATATTACAAAACTTGCAGAATGAGTGTACTACAATCTACTGATTTTCAATGAAAACTTGCTGCATTATTGCAAGCGCAGGAAGAATGCACAAGTAGCTCCCAATATTCCAGCTGAAGTATTATAACAATCAAATTGTAGAAAATTCTCAATGTGGAAGGCCACTTGGCTCATCAGGGCTATGGACAAAGAGCTACTTGAGGGAAAGGAAAGGGTTAATGTATGAGGAGTATCTGATGGCTCTAGGCTTGTATTTGCTGGAGTTCAGAAGAATAGGGGGAGGGAAGAGATCTCATTGAAACCTATTGAATATTGAAAGACCTAGATAGAATGGATGTGGAGTGGATGTTTCCAATAGAGGGGAAGTCTAGGACCAGATGGCACAGTCTCAGAATAGAAGGGCACCCCTTTAGATCAGATATAAGGAGTAATTTCAGAGGGTAGTGAATCTGTGGAATTCTTTGCCACAGATGCTGTGGAGGCCAAGTCACTGGGTATACTTAAAGCAGAGGTTGATTGGTACTTGATTAGTAAGGGTGTCAAAGATTACAGGGAGAAGGCAAGAGAATGAGAGTTGAGAAGTATAATAAATCAGCCATGATGGAATGGTAGAACAGACTTGATGGGCCAAATGGCCTAATTCTGCTCCTATGCCTTACAGTCTTCAGAACTATCTAACCCTCCATAATTCATATTATTTAAATCAGTAGTTCCCAACCACCGGGCATGTGATTTGGTGGTATGAAGCGATATGAGTCAGCTGCATATCGTTTCCTCGTGGCCCGGCAGCACATGCTTTGCGGCCCGGTGGTTGGGGACCACTGATTTAAGTGACATCAGTTGCAGAGGAAAGTCTAGCTTATCCAATCATTCCTCCGCTGTACCTTTACACTCATGGTAACATCTTCATTGATCTCCCCTGCATCCTAGCCCATGCAATTGCATCTTTCCTGTAATGAGGTGATTGGAACCGTGCACCCAAAAATAGTTGACTAATGAAGTGTCATCTATACAGTAATTCACCCAAATCCTACTCTGCAAGCCTCACCTAATAAAACAGAACACTGCATATATGTTTTAACCACCTTTCTGACCCATGTGACCATCTCTACATCTCTGTGGATATGTACTCCACAATTCCTTTGTACCTCTATCTAACCTAATAAAGCTCCAGTAATAAAACAGTCTTTGATTTTGACAATTACTACACATTGCTTCCTTTGAAGGAGGCCATGGATCCAATTTGCTACTTTCCCATAAATCCTTTGGGGTTTAAAATTTTGGACTGGCCTACCATATGGGACCTTCTCAAAAGCCTTTCTGAAATCAAGGAGATGTCAGAAAATTCTGACCACTTCTTGTATTCTTAGATAAATTAAAATTTTTGCATTATAGGATGTTAACAAATCCATGCCCAACTTATGTGAATTTCTAAACAAATGTCAAACAGCCTTTTAAGAACCAATGCCAATAATTTTGCCATCTGACAGGTATGGCCTATGGATAGCGAGAGGCTGCTCCCAATAGCAGAGGGCTATAGGACAGGATGTTAAAGAAGAAAATAGAATCATAGAACACTACAGCACACAAACAGGCCCTTTGGCCCATCTAATCTGTGCTGGACCATTTATCTGCCTACTCCCATCGACCTACAGCCAGATCATAGCCTTCCATAACCTCCCAACCATGTACCTATCCATATTTCTCTTAAATGTTGAAATCGAACCCACATCCACCACTTGCCTTGGTAGCTCGTTCCACACTCTCACCACCCTCTCAGTGACTTAACACAGCAAGAGATTGATAATCAGCAAAAACACAAGAGACTGCAAATGCTGGAATCCATCGCAACAAACAAACTGTGAGAGGAACTTAGCCGGTCCAGCAGCATCTGAGACCGGGCCGGGGGGTGGGGGGGAATATTGTTGATGTCTGAGGTAAACACCCTGCATCAAACAGTTCAGTCCAAGTTACATTACTAAAAGTTAATATACTATTTTAAAAACTTAATAACAATAGAAATCACTACAGGATAAATTCACCAATTTTATTGGACAGTCTTGCAGGTTTGATAAACATTCCCTTACCTCATTTCCAACTAGCACCTGAGTATCCTTCCCAGTGGGAATATAGTGGATTTACTGTAATGAACAACACTTTGAGAACTGCCTACAGTAGACCCCAAGTTACCATTTTCAATGAGGCATATCACCAAATGCTCCCAATGAAATAAAATGATGAATCTGAATTAAGTATCCTTTCAACCTCTAAAAACTCATTCACATGCCCAGAAATACAGCAATACGGCAAAGTATCAAGCTTACACATTTTCTTCAACAACACTGTTCAAATTCTAATCTATGACTAAAAGTACTACACATCTATTAATGGAGTTCACAGACTTTGACAAAGTATTTCTGAAGAAAGTTGCTGAAGCTTCAATGCTAATACACAAAAATTAAATGCAACCAACAAGTAAAATGTGACAGTCCTATAGCTGATAATCTAATAAATATAACACTCATTCATTTCACAGGACAAAAATTTATTTTCATTAGCCAACTCCAGCAAACTTAAGAAAAAGAACTGGAAGATAGTGAGACCTAAATCATTGGAGCTGAGTAATGCACTTCGATACAAATTTGCAACCTCCAACCCCCAACCTCCCCACAAAAATGCCACTTCCCAGAGAGCTACATACCTTCACAGGCCTTAGAGACTTACTGAATAAAGATATGTGATCAAGCTGAAACATTCACACCTAAATCACTATATTTTAAAAAAGCCAAAGAAAAGTACAGCTGTCAGACCAACACAGGCCGGAGAAGGAAATCTGCTTCACCAACTCTTCAGAATCTGCCATTAATCTGCACATCCTGTATTATGCTCCACCTCTGCTTCCTAAGGACAGCAGAAGTCATGAGACCCAAACCTGCAGTGCGCATGGGTGCCAGTAGCAGCAGAGTCTTGTCTGTGTGCCAGTGGTTCTAGTGTGGCGTGCATTCAGCCGTAAATCACAATGTCAGCTTGAGTCACAGTCACACTGTTTAAGCGGGTTTGACATTTACAGAATAGAGGAGGGTTCTGGAGGAGAGAAGCAGGGAGGGGAGTGGTGAGGGAGGGGAGTGGTGAGGGGGGAGAGTGGCGAGGGGGGAGTGGAGAGAGGGGGGAGTGGAGAGGGGGGAGTGGAGAGGGGAGTGGAGAGGGGGGGAGTAGCGAGGGGGAGAGTGGCAAAGGGGGGAGAGTGGAGAGGGAGAGTGGCGAGGGGGGAGTGGAAGGGGCAGTGGAGAGGGGGAGTGGAGAGAGGGGGGAGTAGAGAGAGGGGGCGGCGAGGGAGAGGGGGCGGCGAGAGATAGAGATATCTGAACACAACTGTAAATACAAGTGAAGGGTACTATGCTTTCATTGACATAAATCGGTCACTGTTTGACTTCTGTTCCTGGTATTTATATTGACTTGCTCTACTCTATTTCTGACTGAGCAATAGCAATATTGTAACATGTTTAGTGCTGCAGGAAGGGAACAACCCTACTGATTAAACCACAAGGTACAACTGAATCATTTCTCAAGTAGCCTACTCCAGCAGCACAGCCACGACAGGACGTTTATTATAATCATTAGTGGATGCGTGGGAGGAGTAGGGTGCACGGAGCAAGGAGAGGGGGTTGTGAGCAAACACGAATCAAAAGAAATCATTTAACAATTCGCACAGCCTCACCTCTGACCTCTAAACTTGTTCCAGGTGTGATATCTGTCGTAAACGACTGCATCTTTATATTGATCAGATTTTCTTTTCTGCTTCTGAAGACTAGCCTGCGCGTGCTGTCATTTCCCTTTCCTTTTAAATATCTGGAGTCGAAACTCATTATACTGGGTAGGGCTTCTGAAAGGCCGAACATATGGGACTAGTTTCTAAAGTTTATTTTAATAAAATTCACAGCTTTAACCCAGCAGCATATTGATATCACACATTTTTAAAATCTACTCTGAATATTAAGTTTCTAACACAAAAGAATGCAGCCAAATCAGACAGAGCACGTGTTGCATGCTTGTTCTGTAAAAATCGTAAGACCATCAATTCTTCCTGCTTCTGCTGATATCAAGAGTAATCAGAGAAACTCTTTTGAACAGCTATTTCCTTTTGGGTGCATGAGGTGGGGTACGGGGCAGCTCTCATCTTCATGGTTAACACATTTTTGCACTTATTTTCTTAAGAGATTAGCACTGTATGTGGCATTGAAATATCAAAATATGAAATTGATATATCCAATCATAGTGAGGCAGCAATGACAATGACAAAACAAACAGAATGCTGAATATCTGAACAGTACTGTTGATATTAGTGAATGTCTTTAAGCACTTGCAAATCTCTAGAAGGAACAGTATAATGGGGAAAGGATATTACGTGTCCTCTGCACCTTTTGCTAAATGTGATCTCTGCTTTACTTTGAAGTTGCATATTAGTGCTCCTTGGTACTACAGCTAAAGCAGAGTTCCAAATGTTCTCCATGCGTAATCACACTGCATCATTCCGAACATCTCCCTGATCTCTTCTGCAGCTAGGAGCAGCTGCATCAGTATTGAGATGCAGCCAATGGGCATGACACCGCCATTAATTGCACCAAAATTCTCAAAATGGTTGCAAAGAAAAAGCATTTCAGGATGTATATTGTATACATTTCTCTGACATTAAATGTACCTTTGAAAAACGTTCTCTGTTCTGGATACTAGCTAGAGTGATCCATGCTACCATTATTATACATTTCAGAAACCTTGTTTGATCAGAAGCTTAGAGACTGTGGAAAAGGTAAGATGCAGATTATGTTTGAGGAGGAGAGTGAACTTGTTCTCTACAGCACACCCCCATACCAATATACTTGCAAGTAGGCTGCTTTTAAAAATACAGTATGCAAAGTGGAATTTGCCTGGTGCCCAGGTCACATTAGTCTGGGCAAGCAATTTAATTATCCTTTTATCCTGGATCATATCAGTCAACCCAACCTAATTAAGAAAGCCACCAATATTTTTAGTAGTGTCCTATGAGGAATGTAAAGGAAGCAACAATCCTTCCTAATGGCAACATCTTTGTACAGGTTAGAAAGGTCTGTCTCAACCTGACCAATCCAGATCTCCAAAGCCCAAAGCAGAAATACTCCAGTTACAGTAGGTGTGTGCAAGAAAAAATGCAAATATTTGGGAGCTTGGGATCTGTCAAAAAAAACTCTTTGCATTTTAGCCAAATGGATGCTGTTTTTATTCAATCTCATTAAAAGCTCTTTACATTGATGATAGGTTAAGGGTATACAGTGCATGCAGTGTGAGGCATCTAAAGAACATGCTGTGCCAAGTAATACACTTTGATTTATTGTTATTGCTCGTCTTACTGTTTGGTTAAGAGTTTTCTGCCTTCAATAAGGATTTCACTCAATAGCTCTACCTCTGTCATTTGCCTTAACAAGTATCAGCAGAAAGTATCTATAGACACAACAGTGCATAAAAATGAATTAAAGTGCTCAGTGAAGGGAAAGAGAATGCAGCTATTATTATTAAATGAGCTAGAGCACAATAGTCACTCTTTTATTTCTTCATTCTACGTTATAATAAAGAGGATCTGTGGACTTAATAGCTTTCCAAAGACTTATGGATGAAGCAACATGATCAGAATAGATAACAACCAATCTGAGGTGCTTCAGGCACAGTATTGTATGGTTACTGACAATGGAACTGCACTGCTACCAAATAGCTGTCATCCGGAGGAGCGAATCTGAACTGCATAATGAACATCAGTAGAGACACAAGAAGCTGCAGATGGTGGAGCAGCTTAGTGGGACAGGCAGCACCTGTGGAAGGAAATGGACAGTCAAAGTTTGATAGAACATAGAAATTTACAGCACATTACAGGTCCTTGGGTCCACAATGTTGAGCCGACCATGTAACCTACTCTAGAGACTACCTATAATTACCCTAGCACATAGCCCTCTATTTTTCTAAGCTCCATGTACCTATCTAAGCTTGTAAAATACCATATTTTATCCTCTTTCACTGCTGCCACCAGCAGTGCATTCCACGCACTCACCACTCTCAGTGTGAAAAACTTACTCTGACATCCCCTCGGTACGTACAAAAAAGCTGGATGAACTCAGCAGGTCGGGCAGCACCCTCAGTAGCTATTTCCAAGCAACTTAAAACTATGCCCACTCGTTAGCCATTTCAGCCCTGGGAAACAGCCTCTGGCTATCCACACGATCAATGCCTCTCATCATCTTATACACCTCTATCAGGTCACCTCTCATCCTCTGTTGCTCCAAGGAGAAAAGGCCAAGTACACTCAACCTATTCTCATAAGGCATGCTCCCCAATCCAGGCAACATCCATTGTAAATCTCCTCTGCACTCTCTCTGTAGTATCCTTCCTGTAGTGAGGTGACCAGAACTGAACACAGTACTCCAAGTGGGTTCTGACCAAAGTCTTATATAGCTGTAACATTATCTCACAGGTTTTGAACTCAGTCCCAAGGTTGATGAATGCCAACACACCATATGCCTTCTTAACAACACTATCAACATGCGCAGCTGCTTTTAGTCTCCTCTCGACATGGACCCCAAGATCTTTCAGATCCTCCACTCTGCCAAGAGTATTACCATTTATATTATATTCTGTCTTCAAACTGGACCTACCAAAATGAACCACTTCACACTTACCTGGGCTGAAGTCCATCTACCACTTCCTAGCCCAGTTCTGCATCCTATTGATATCCTGCTGTAACCTCTGACAACCCTCCAGACTATCCAAAACACCCCCAACCTTTGTGTCATCAGCAAACTTACTAACCCACCCTTCTACTTCTTCATCCAGGTCATTTATAAAAATCACAAAGAGGAGGGGTCACAGAACAGATCCCTGCGGAACACCACTGGTCACTGGCCTCCATGCAGAATATGAACCATCTACAACCACCCTTTGCCTTCTGTGGGAAAGCCAATTCTGGATCCACAAAGCAAGGTCTCCTTGGATCCCATGCCTCTTTACTTTCTGAAGGAGCCTTGCATGGGGTACCTTATCAAATGCCTTACTGAAATCCATATACTACTTCCATTGCTCTACCTTCATCAATGTGTTTTGTTACATCCTCAAAGAACTCAATCAGGCTCGTAAGACACAACCTGCCCTTGACAAAGCCATACTGACTATCCCTAATCAGATTATGTCTTTCCAAACGCTCATAAATCCTGCCTCTCAGGATCTTCTCCAACAACTTGCCCACCACTGAAGTCAGACTCACTGGTCTATAATTTCTTGGGTTATCTCTACTCTCTTTATTGAACAAGGAAACATTTGCAACCCTCCAATCCTCTAGTACTTCTCCCATCCCTATTGACGTAAAGATCATTGCAAGAGCTTAGCAATCTCCTCCCTCACTTCCCACAGTCACCTGGGGTATATCTCATCCAGTCACAGTGACTTATCCAACTTTATGCTTTTCAAAAGCTCCAGTATATCCTCTTTCTTAATGTCTATATGCTCAAGTGTTTCAGCCCACTGCAATTAATCCCCACAATTGCCAAGGTCTTTTTCCCTGGTGAATACTGAAGCAAAGTATTCATTAAGTACCTCCGCTACCTTCTCTGACTCCATGCACACGTTTCCACTATCACACCTGATTGGTCCTATTCTCACATGGTTCATTCTCTTGCTCTTCACATACTTGTAGAATGCCTTGGGGTTTTCCTTAATCCTGCTCACCAAGGCCTTCTCATTGCCCCTTCTGGCTCTCCTAATTCCATTATTAAGCTCCTTCCTAGCAGCCTTGTAATTTTCTAGAGCTCTAACAGTACCTAGTTTCTTGAACCCTTCGTAACCTTTTCTTTTCTTAACTAGATTTTCTACATACTTTGTACACCATAGTTCTTTAACTCTACCATCCTTTCCCTGTGACAATGGAATATACCTATGCAGAACTCCATGCAAATATTTCCTGAACATCTGCCACATTTCTGCTGTGCATTTCCTTGAGAACATCTGCTTCCAACTTATGCTCCCAAGTTCTTGCCTAATAGCATATTTCCCCCTACCCCAATTAAATGTTTTCCCAAATTATCTGCTCCTATCGCTATGGTGAAGGAGATAGAGTTGTGGTCACTACCTCTAAAATGCTCTCCCACTGACAGATCTGACACCTGACCAGGTTCATTTTCCAATACCAGATCAAGTACAGACTCTCCTCTAGTTGGCTTATCTACATATTGCATCAGGAAACCTTCCTGAACACACCTAACAAACTCCACCCCATCTAAACCCCTTGCGCTAAGGAGATGCCAATCAATATTAGTAAAGTTAAAATCTCCTATCACAACAACCCTATTATTATTGCACTGTTCCAGAATCTGCCTCCCTATCTGCTCGATATCCCTGTTACTATTGGGGGGGGGGGGGTCTAAAAAACACTCAGGAGAGTTATTGTCCCTTTCTTGTTTCTGACTTCCATCCACACTGATTCAGTAGACCATCCCACCATGACTTCCTCCTTTTCTGCAGCCAAGACACTATCCCTAATTAGGAATACCACGCCCCCACCTCTTTTGCCTCTCTCTCTGTTCTTCAAAAGCCTGGCACACTCAGCAGCCATTCCTGCTCCTGAGACATCCAAGTCTCTGCAATGGCCACAACGTCACAGTTCCACAAATTGATCCACGCTCTAAGTTCATCCGCCTTGTTTATGATGCTTCTTGCATTAAAATAGACAAATCTCAAACCATCAGGCTGAGTGCATCTTTGCTCTAACATCTGCCTATCCTTCCTCACAAACTCCCTACAAGCCATCTCTACTTGTGCTCCAACCTCCGCATCCTCTCCCTCTTCACTTCGGTTCCCACCCCCCTGCGAATCTTGTTTAAATCCTCCCCAACAGCATTAACAAACTTCCCCGCCAGGATATTGGTCTCCCTCAGACTTAAGTGCAACCCGTCCTTTTTGTACAGGTCACACCTGCCCCAGAAGAGGTCCTAATGATCCAAAAATCTGAATCCCTGCCCCCTGCTCCAATCCCTCAGCCACGCATTTATCCTCCACCTCATTCTATTCCTATTCTCACTGTCGCGTGGCACAGGCAGTAATCCTCAGATTACTACCTTTGAGGTCCTGCTTCTCAGCTTACTTCCTAACTCCCTGTATTCTGCTTTCAGGACCTCCACCCTTTTTCTACCTATGTCATTGGTAGCAATATGTATCACGACCTCTGGCTCCTCACCCTCCCATTTCAGGATATTGTGGACACATTCAGAAACATCATGAACCCTGGGACCTGGGAGACTACCATCCTTGTTTCTTTTTCGCGTCCATATAATCGCGTATCTGTCCCCCTAAATATAGAGTCCCCTATTACCGCTGCCCTCTGAGCCACAGGGCCAGACTCAGTGTCAGAGGCACGGCCACTGTAGCTTCCCCCAGACAGGTCATCTACCCTCCCACCCCCCACTGTTGGACGAGTGTTTTGAACAAGTTCAGAGAGCAGAGACAAGATTAACCAAGGAAGCACAGGTCATGAATAAATAGAAAAAAATAAGGTTTGAAAAACAAAAATGGAGGCAACTGACTATCATCTGGAACACGGAATGATAAAGCAAGACACAGTTAAATAGCTTATCATTCTGGAAAACCCAACTCTACAATAGTCAAAGATTAAATAAAGTGCTACTGAAATTACAAAAATCTGATAAAAACCTAAAAAAAAATCTGTGTCTCTAAGTTTAGAAACCATCTTGAGTCAAAGGAAATGACTGGACATACACAGCATCTGTACAGATTTTTATAAATAATAATGGTTATTTAGTTAGCAGCTACTGTGGAGCACCTCTCAAATTAGGCCACCCACAGAAATTCATCTTGAGACATACAAAATAATGGCATCCAAACTGAGATCTTAATTGGCTCACAACAGACCTAATCACTGTGTAAACTGTTGTGAAGTATCACTGAACCATCTCCCCAATACTTGTTTTCCAGACGTTCTCATCTCCTACAAGCTTCCCCATGGAGTGAAGCTAATTTGCAAAAAAATGAGAAAACATTCAATCTATGTCACCTCCGTGCCAGAACCAAGGTCACTCAACTTTAAAGGTCATCCTACAGCACACAGACACTAGTAAAATACACAGAAAAAGGAACAAGAATTCATACTTTCTGGCTGATCCACCACCTCAAAACCACATTCCTGCTCTGTTTCCAAGATTCTTGATGCCTTTAGTGTCTCTTAATCCACCTCCATCTTAAGTATATTCAATGACTTAGATGCTACAACCTTCTGAAGCCACCAACTCAACAGAGGAACCACAGAGAGTGAAGAACTTTCTCTCTCTGGTCCTATCATGGTTCAGATGTAGTCAGACCTCAAAAGATTGTGGCAGCCAAGTTATTGAATATACTATACTCACAAAAGAGATAGACAGATTTTGTGATACAAAAGACATTAAGCTCTTTCTTTCCCCAATACTGACCTCACTGCCCTACAAGTGAAAACCTGCTTCACCTGCATTTTTCATTTGTCACACATTCATCTTGTTACTCACAGTTCATTTATGCCTCAAGGTAGGGATCTAAAGGATACAAGCTTTGGGGTTCTAGATTTCACCTTAGACCCTAGATTTCAACTCTCAGTCCTACCTATAGCACTGTTACCTACATAGATCATAATACATGAATCCTCTCAACTCGCACTTCAGGTTCCTTCCTAGCGTGAAGATGTTCCTTACCCTGGCACGAGGTAGACATCATAGCTTTTGTGTTTTAGGATGCAGAGAACCACACGGACTCCTGCTACAACCACTTTTTGTTTTACTCTCTTCATTTGATCAGCTTTCTGCACTATATAGTGGCAGTCAGTAAGCCTGTCTTCCCCATAGCACCACATATGCCTTCAAGAGCAGGATAAACAGCTACAAGCATAGAGGCCCTTGTCTCCTGAATCCCTGTCCTTCTCTTGTTTGCAGTCAAATCCTCCTGTCCCCAACTACATTCAACAGTAAAATATTTAATCCAAGGAGTGTGATGCCTCTTTAAGCAAAACATCCAGGTAAGCCTCTTCCTCCCAGACTTTTCATACATACATCTGTAGGCCAAGTTTCAATTCATTGTCAATTCATTCACTGAAGCATTCAAGAGAATAGGCCTTACATTTATAATCCTCAAGCAACCTGCTCCCGTTATACAACTCAATAAAGGTCCACAGGAGAGCAATCGAAAGTGCCAGCCTACTTCCTATATCAGGCGAGAACTCTTAGGGATAGGAATTATGAGCATTTAGAAAACCATGGTCTAATTAGGGAAAGCCAGCATGATTTTGAGTGGAGTAAGTCATGTCTTACTAACAAGATTGAGTTTTTTTGACAAGGTGATGAGGGTGATTGATGAAGGTAGAGCTGTGGATGTTATCGACATGGATTTTATTCAGGCCTTTGACAAGGATCCTCATGGGAGGCTCATCTAGCAGATTATGATGTATGGGATCAATGGTGAATTAGCCATTTGGATTCAGAACTGACTTGCCATGGAAGACAGGGGGTAGTGGTTGAAGGGACTTATTCTAACTGGATGTCTGTGATTAGTGGTGTTCTGAAATGATCTGTACTGGGACCTCTGCTACTTGTGATGTACATAAATTACCCAGATGAAAATGTAGATGGGTAGGTTGGCAAGTTTGAAGATGATACAAAGATCGTTGGTGTTGAGGATAGTGTCGATGACTGGAAAAGAATACAGCGGGATATAGATCAGTTACAGACATGGGCAGAGAAATGGCAGATTGATGACACAGACAAATGTGAAGCGTTGCACCTTGGTAGGTCAAATGTACAGAGACAGTTCACTTTTAAGGGCAAGACCCTGAACAGTGTTGATGAGCAGAGGGACCTTGGGATCCAGAAGTTCATAGCTCCCTAAAAGTGGCTACACACATTGATAGGGTGGCTGAGAAGGCATATGGCATACTTGGCTTTGTTCTTTGAGGCATTGAGTTCAAAAGCCAGGAAGTTACGTTGCAGCTTTATAAAACTCTAGTTAGGCCAAGTTGTTTCTCTCTTTATTAGACTTCTATAACTGTCTGTTCAATGTTCCTTTATTCTATCAACTCTTCATAAAATGATTGTGAAGCAACAAACTTTGTGCCTCTTTCCTGACTTATGAAAGAACTTCGAACCAAGAACATCAGAATCCAACAGCAGCGTCTGGAGTATTACACACAGTTCTGGTCTTCCATTATAGGAAGGATGTTAAGGCTTTGGAAAAGGTACATAAAAGGTTTAGTAGGATGCTGCCTGGAGCAGATGGCATATGCTATAATGAGAGGTTGGACAAACTTGGGTTGTTTTCACTGGAGCGAAAGAGACTGAGGGGAGATCTGATAAGGTTTATGAGAGGCATAGATAGAGTAGACAGACAGTATCTTCTTTCCAGGGTTGAAATATCTAATATCAGCAGGCATGTATTTAAGGTAAATTCAAAGGAGATGTAAGGGGCATATTTGTTTGTTTGTGGGTTCCCCCGCCCCCCTCCACAGAGTGTGATAGGTGCCTGGAACGTGTTGTCTGAGTGCTGATAGAGGCAGAAACAGTATGGACTTTTAAGAGACATTCAGATAGGCCCAGAAAATTAGTTTAGTTGACCATTTGATTATTAATTTAATTGATTCAGCACAATATTGTGGGCCAAAGGGCCTGTTCCTGTGCTATGTTCTCTGTTCCATCTCAGCAGTCGACCTTCAAGAAAGCAGACATCAATGATGAAATTCACCATCACCTTCAGTGCACTAGACCCGTCTTTGGCCATCTCTGAAAAAGAGTAAAGATCAGTTCCTTCAGCCTGGCACTAAGTTCATTAACTACTACTCAGCAGTGATCACTACCCTCCTCTACATTTCTGAAACGTTGCCTTCCATTACAGCAGTGAACTGAATACACAGGATAGACAACACTGATGCAAGTCAAACAGTATCTATGGAGAGAAGTAAACAATTGACAATTTAGGCTCAGACCTTTCAACCAGTACTTGATTAAAGGTCTAGGCCCAGAATATTGACGGTTTACTCACCATCATGGATACTTCCTCACTTCCTCCAGCATTTTCTGTATGTTCTTCAAGATTTCCAGCATCTGCAGAATCTCGTGTTTGTCTCTATTAATGTTATCTTTGCAAAATTCTACAAACCACTGGAGGAAAGCAAACCCATGTCAATGTTCTAACCCAAGCCGACATGCCTAGTAACACACCAGAATTGCACTCAGTTAGCTCTGGTGGGTAGGCAATGTCATTTGAATGGTCAGTCTCCAAAAACAAATGTGCTACATGGCAACACACATAAAATGCTGGAGGAACTCAGCAGGCCAGGCAGTATCTATGCAAAAGAGTAAACGGCCAATATGTTGCGCCGTGACTCTTCATCAGGACTGGAGGAAAAAGATGAGAAGTCAGAGCAAGAGGGTAGGGGAGGAGATGAAGTAGTGCAAGGTGGTAGGTGATTGGTGAAACTGGGAGGGGAGGGAGGGGTGAAGTAAAGAGCTGGGAAGTTGACTGGTGAGAAAGGTAAGGGGCTGAAGAAGTGGGAATCTGATAGGAGAGGGTGGAAGAACATGGAGGAAAAGGAAGGGGGAGGAGCACCGGAGGGAGGTGATAGGCAGGTAAGGAGATAAGGTGAGAGAGGGAAACATGGCCTCCTCTACAGCTGCGATAAGACTACACTCAGCTGGAAGGAGCAACACCTTACATTCCATCTGGGTAACCTCCAACCTAATGGCATGAACATCGATTTCTTGAATGTCCGGTAATTCCACCCCTCCCTGCCACCCCGCCTTCACTATTCCCTCTTTCCTGTTTCCCTCTCTCACCTTATTTCCTTACTTGCCCATCATCTCCCTCTTCCCTTTCTTCCATGGTCTTCTGTCCTCTCCTATCAGATTCCCCTTTCTCCAGCCCTTTATCTCTTTCACCAATCAAATTCCAAGCTCTTTACTTCACCCCTCTCAGTTCCACCCATCACCTACCACCTTGTATTTCTTCCTCCCCTCCCCCCATCTTCTTGTTCTGCACTCATCTTTTTTCCCCAGTCCTGATGAAGGGTCTCTGCCCAAAACATTAATGCCTCCTGGTCTGATGAGTTCCTCCAGCATTTTGTGTGTTGCTTGGAGTTCCAGCATCTGCAGATTTCCTCGTGTTTATGCTACACAGCAATTGATTCAAGGATTTTACTCTTTACGAAGTGTAACTTTACTACTGATCCATGGCCTGTGACCTCTCAGAACTGAGAAGTAACATTGGGAAAGCATTGAGAACCTAGATTCCATTCATTGGGAGCAGACAAAAATCCAGGTTTAACAGCTCATCAAGAACCATGTGCATCAGCTGTGGCAAAGATCCCAAGTTCCATACCATCCACTACAGAACCAGAGTGGAAGCAAGTGATCCTCACCTCCAAGGAACCATCTAAAGAAGAAATGATCATCAGCTAAAGATTAATTTATTTAAAAAAAATGAAAATAAACAAAAAAAACTCTCAATATTGGGATACAAGCCTTCAACTATTACGCAAAGCCATTCTGTGTCTTATGACAAGAAAATCTGCAGATACTGGAAATCCAAACAGCACACACAAAATGCTGGAGGAACACAGCAGGCCAGGCAGCATCTGGGAAAAGAGTAAACAGTCAATGTTTCAGGCCGAGACTCTTCATGTGTCTTATTCCTACCAAAGCTTTACATTTGAGTACATTTAGAAAATGCAAGGCCTTTGCACCCAAGTTAGAGCTTCTGATGTCAGCTTCAGTTACATATGCAAAATTATATATTTTCCCCCTTTCTCTTGGGTTTATCCTCTCATCTTCTTGGCGCCATATTCTCTGAACTTACACATGCTGTGTCTTGATCTGTTTTAATTTTGTGCAATTGTTTATACTCTGCATTCAGATCACTATCTCACTCTCTCACTCTAGTTTTTCTTCCTGCCCAGATGTGCTTTCTCTCTTACAATGACTAGACTGAAAAATTTAGTATAAAAGATATGGTTACAATTCCATTGTGCACGTAATATTTTCTGCATCCTTTAAATCTAACTCTACTACTGTTATGAATTATTCTGAAATATGCTTCAGGCATATTGTACTTACTAATCCAAAACCAGGTTGTCAGCAGCCAACAACTTGCTCCCTTGCAACCAATAGGAACTCCAATTTTACAGAACATTAAAAATGTTCCCATATTATTTTAAGTTCTCAAAAGTTCCTTAAAACGGAGACAAACAAACACGATGTTTGGATATCTCTGCATCAGACTGAAGTCAAGCTGTTAATGAAGTGTACCAAAGTAATCGAGGCAGTCTTTGAAATGGAGACATTTCGCCTTACTTTCTTTGGATTTAAAATCAAAACCGGACACCTCAAGTAATACAGCTGTTTTTCATGTCAATGTACTTCTGCAATCACAGAATGAAGAATGTGTGATGATCTCCATCAAGAATAGTTCATTGGAAAAATCAGTAACCACGTTGGTAGATATCTAAAGGGCACAGCTGTCAATCTTGGTCTCTAACAGGTATTGAGAGAAATAACACAGGGGGGAAAATCTCCATTACATCAATCAACACCTATCATTGTCACAAATGCACTGCCACAAGCTGTGACCCGTTTTAAGCACCATATTGTAATGGCAAAAGCAGTTCTGTGAAAAAAGAGCCAATTGACATAATTCCCAGTTATTAGATCAGAGAAAGCCTTCACCTCCTGATGCATCCAATGATGATGGACAATTAATAAAAAGTGGGATAAAATTTCTTAATATCCCTTTCCCCAACGAAGACCAATCCCAGCCCAACTGCAAACGATGAGGCTAAAGCATTAGCAACTTTCAGCAAGAAACGCTAACGGAATACATCTCAGCCCACTTGCAAGGTCACTGTTAGCAAAGTAGACGGGCTTCAAGCAATTTGAGTCACTCCATGTGACATCAGCAGATGAATGGAATGATTAGAATAAAGATTATCGGATACAGCAATGTTCTGGCTTCAATGACAAAGATTCATGCATGAGAACTGGTTATGCCTCTTGCCAGAATATGCAAGGACAAGTATTGCGTTGTAATCAGCCAAGTATGTGGAAAATCACCTAACCTAGCCCAGTCCACAAGACTCAAAATGTATCCAACTTGGCCTATTACTGCACCTTTAGCTTACTCTTAATCATCATAATTATAATTATAGGTCTCATTGATAATGTTAGTTAACTGTATTGCTGATTTTCTCACTGATAGTCATTATAAATTCCATCCAGATTATGTGGTTCACACTTCATGGCATACTAGACCCAAACATAATCATGTAGAACATTGGCTAATCTGACAGAAAGTAGTCACAAATAAAATGTAAATAATGGAATTGAGGGGAAAAAATTGGCTGGAATCACTACTAGTGCAGAGGATGATGTTTGCAATATAATGAGGTAAATTACCTCAGTTCAAAATTATTATTATAAGAGTTTCTTAGGAAACCTTCCCATGCTCAATCACTTCAGCTGCTTCATCAAGGTTCTTCCCTTCATTATAAAGTGGGAAGGAAGATTATATCATGTACATTCGTATCTCCTTAAGTCCACAAAGTCACACCCATATGTAGAAAGTCAATATTCAGTCTTGGACTGATCATTAGCAAATGACATTCAACCCGTAAAAGTCCCAACAAATGAACACGTGCAAGAAGAGATTCCAACTACCTCTCTTCATACCCAGCAGGACTACCAAATCACCCAATGTTATTACATTAAAAAAGTACAAAAATATAGGAGGAACCTAATTACACATGGGATTAAGCAAAGTAATCTGAAGCATGTAAAGCAGTCGGCCTCAAGACAAGTCTGTCTTGTTTAAACTCCTGAGAGATTTAGCGATAATGGATAACTAGGCATAAGCAAGACTGGCACAAGCTTAGATGCTCTCATTCAACAAAGCCCAAACAAAGCCCAAGCAAAGCAGCAATATAAAAAAATTCAATTGTTGGCCTACCTAAACAGTCTAAAAGCTGTCTATGGCATACACTATAAAATGACAGGCTTAATATTGTCGCCACAGCTGATCACTGCTTATGTTTATCCCTATTAGCATACAAAGGTTGCAGTTACTTGTCAAAACCTTCACCTCATGGTGCATCCTGCTGCCTCTAGTGGCACTGTCATCATTATTTTCATTTCATATTGTTGCTTTTGATAGCAGCTTCATAAAGAAAGATCAAGCTTGAATAGTCAATGTGACATTCTAAAAGGAATGAGTGCTTGATGAGCAATTTAAATTTAATTACATATTTTAGCATCACAGTAACATATTTGTGCTGTCATAACATTGAAGAAAATATAAAAATAGAATATTCAAACAAATACTTCAAGTTTCCTTTAGGAACTTAAGAGAAATTGTTCATGTTTCCATAAAATAGTTACAGCACAGAGGGTGGCTTTTGGCCAGTTGAGACTGTATCAACTTTACACAAGAGCCACCCAGCTGAGTTCACTTTACCGCCCTTTAAATTGTTCTCAGAAAACTGAACCATCCTTTATTAGCACACACTGCTAAACAATTTTAATGTATTTTCTGGAAGTAAAAATATGATAAATCACACTGGTCTGCTAATGACTTTGGGAAAAAAATAGAACATAGGAAGAAAGCATAAGCCAATTAGCTCCTGAAGTTTACACCAGATTATAACCAACCTGTACCCGAGCTCAATCACCATCCTACTTGGCTCCATATCCCTGAATTTTTTTATTGTATATTTTACAAGGATCTTTTCATATTTCTTTATAGTATAGGAATTGACCATTTAACCCACTGTCTACGCTCTCATTAATCTCATTTTCCACATTTCCTACTACTTATATCCACACATGCCCATTAACCATTGCACTCCTCAATTCTCCCACAACTCACCTACACCAGGATAATTTACAACTGACCTAACAAGCAGGCCAAATGAACAGGCTGAAAGCAGCCTTTGGCCAACACATCACAGGATGCAGAGGAAACCCGAGACCCAGGTTAAACCCACAATGGAGAACGTGTAAAGTCTACACAGGTATCACCCAAAATTAGAAGCAAAACTAAGTTGTTGGAGTTGCAATACAGCTTCATTACCTGTAGAACCAGTGTGCTATTAATGCCCCTTGGCCTCGAAAAATCTTTTCCCCGATTTAAAAATTGTTCATCTGTTTACAACTATCCCAAAAGGCAGGTCCTCCTGCCATGTCAGGGCAGCTGGGAGTGCCCAATAATTCAAGTCTTTCCAGTAATAACCACCACCGCAGAATTAACAGAACTAACATTAAAATTAGTTTATCTGCATTCACCTGGCAGCTATAGTGGAAATCAACAGTCCACATGTGAAAGTGAGACTAGATTTCTATTCATCTGATTTACTTTTTTATTACAGACACACAGAGTGTTGTCTTGTAACAGCAAGCAGTCTAATCTGTCTTGCCATCTGATAGAAATCCTTCAAAGCAAGAAATCTATAAAGGCAAGAAAAGCTATTCCATGCAATAGCATGCCTGTAGACATTAACTTTGCAACCTGGCAAACTGAGAATAGCACAGGCAGGCTCACATTATCACAGATAAAGGAAATTCAAGATGATTGATGAATTAAGAGATAATGTCCTCTGACACTCAGACCTCTGCACTCTCCCGTCCAGCAGCTAACCGTATACTGATCAAGTCCTCAGCCTAGGAAAAGATCCATTTATTGCTGCTTTGCTTCAAGTCACAGTTTTTAGGAATGCAAATACAACATTAAGCAAGAACCTGCTGTAATGGCTTTCCAAAAATCTTGTTCTTGCCCTCTTCTTTGGTTTGATTCTGGATATTGCTAAATAAGCCAAATTAACAAACAACAGGACTCTACCATACTGCTATCTCTTTTTAGGCTAAGAGCCTGTGGAAGAGATGGCAGAAAAATAACTGAAATAATTTATTATCCAGGCTCTTGTTGTCTTTGAAAATTTAAAGCAACGAAAAAAAAGTGTTAGGAAACTGAGGCAGACGGAACAAATCAGCTACCCCAATTGAGAAGGTGTTCAGTATAGTATTGAGAATCTCTGAGATATACAATGAGAGCACGCAGTCACCCTCCATACGCAGCAGAAGGAACGCAAAGACCACCTCACTACCCACCTGGCTGTCCTGTCAGACACTTCCTGTGCCTGAGTGGAAGAAAGTCAGTCTTAATCCCAAGGAACATCAGTAGTAGCAGTAGTAGTGCTAGTAGTAAACACACACCACAATAAGAAGACCTATGATAAACCTTCACCCAACCTTGGATAATGAGCTAGCAGAATTAATACCATTACAAATGCAAACTCTACATAGAGTGCCTTGTAAAAGTATTCAGCCCCCAACCCTTTGTTCACATAAATATTACAACCAAGGGATTTTGATCAATCTAACAGAGGATTTTTATTTGTGAAGCTATTACAGCCAGTAGTCTTTTTGGATAAGTCTCTATTAGCTTTGCACAATGTGATGAAGCAAGATTTGCCCATTCCTCCTTGATAAACTGCTCAAGCTGTGTCATGTTAGTTTGGGAACGGCAGTGCAGTAACCTTGAAGTCTTGCCGAGATGTTCAGTCGGGTTAAGGTCAGGACTCTGACTGGGCCAATCAAGGACATCAGTTTTCTTCATTTGAAGCCAGTCACAGTTACTCTGGCAGTGTGCTTTGGGTTGCTGTCCTGCTGAAAGACAAACTTCCTCCCCAACTTAAGCTTTCTGGTAGAGGCTAGCAGGTTTTTATCCAGGATCTCTCTGTATTTAGCAGCATTCATCTTCCCATCAATTCTGACCAGATTTCCATTCCCTCTGCAGAAAAGCATCCCCACAGCGTGAAACTACCTCCACCATACTTTACAGTATGGATGGTATTACCTAGCTGATGCGCTACAGGCGCCACTTTGTGTTGAGGCCAAAAAGTTCCACTTTAGTCTCATCCGACCAGAAGACTTTCTTCCACATCCATACAGTATCTTTAATATGATGCTTTGCAAAGTCTTTATGTGCAAGGATATGTTTTTTTTAAGCCAGAACTTTCTTCCTTGCCACTTTTCCATAAATATCCTTTTTGTGCAAGGCCTTAAGAGATTGTGGAGCTGTGAACTCCATCTCCAGTTGCAGCCACTGACTTCTGTAGCTCACTCGGAATGTCTGGTGGTGTCACAGTAGCCTCTCTTACATGTGCCATTCTTCTCCAGTGAATAAGTTTAAAGGGGTGGCCTGACCTAGGTAGTGTGGTTGTAGTTTCATATTTTTTTCCACTTTTACATAACAAATTGCACTGCACTCCATGTGCTCTTGAGATGGTCTTGTACCCTCCCACAGATCTGTGCTTCTCAATTAACATTTCCTTGACTTGTCTTGAATGCTCTTTTGTTTTCACTTTGGCCTGGTCTGTTGAAAATCTACCATACTGAGAGGGGGTATTTATTCAGGTGATTCTCCAATTTTCTGCACTCACAAATTGGGTGAGTTGGTAAGGTAATATACAGTATTGGACCCAAGGAAAGTTAAGATAGTAATTACAAAGGGGATGATAATACTTCTTTAGCCTCACAATTTTGGTTTATAATTTTTAGTACATTGTTGACAGTTGTTGAAATTTTTCTTTCAATCTGACATGATACACAATGTTTTGTAGATAAGCTCAAAATACTATTTCAATATATTTTAAATTTAGAAAATAGAACAGTAAAATGCAAAAATAATTGTGGGAGCTGAATAGTTTTTTAAAGGCACTGCATCTGTGCATACAGAAGACTTAGAAGTGACTGAATAAATTTCATGCTACCAAATATACCCATCAGTGCAAAAACAAATTTAACAGCAAGGGAATATAAGGAACACTGAAAAAACCTACCTCGCCTAGATGCCTACACTATCCATAGAGAATCCCTGAATTCAGTACTGTGGGAGTACTTAACAGTTCATCCAATGTTTTTAGAACACAAAATAGTGTAATTGAAATTAAATATTTTCTAAGAGAGTATGTTTGTTTTAAAAGCCTCTCCTTCCACCCATGTGCTTAGCACATAAGCAATTTCTACTGCTCTATGTAATACCCAAGAATTAATTTGCCTCTAATTACTTTGCAATTCACAACACAATTGGTCATCACAAAATTCCTCAACAGTCACAATATAGGTACAGACACAGATGGATGATTTCCCCCCCATTTATCCCATTAAAAAGACTCAATATGTACAGTTTATTAGATAACATTGTTCCTTCAAAGAGGGCTTTTAAATTTGAGCTTTTGCGGTGAAGTAGGACTGTTAAACTGAATGCATATTCTGAGAACAATGGAAACTGAACTGAAAAATGGCTCAGGCAAAAGGTTTATTAAAAATTGATATCACAGCATTACCAATATCCTGATTTATAGCAGTACTGTGTTAAACCTATAATATCCCTATCATTTTTTCTTCTCTGCAGCGATAATCATAAACCAAAGGAATTAAGTTCCTGTCCCTGGGGCTACCACTGTAATATGGAATTGCTTTCAACTGACATGGACCATTACAATGATGATGAAGCTGCTATGCCACAACAAAGACAGCTGTACCCCAGTTATAGGGCCATTGGTATATTACTGGGTCAATTGATCAATGATATATGGGTTAAAATGTTGGCCTATTGAATGACTGTTCCATAGAAAAACACCACGAAAAGACTCTTATCAAAAGTAGATCCAGATTTACTTCATGGCAGATGATTTTAGTAGGGCATTTCGGTTAGTTTGAGTTTCCTGGATGAGAGAGTTGAGAGCAGGATTAGTTTGTTGACATCTAGTTATCCCTGCACTTCTCTACTTACGGTAATTTCATAAGAGGCGCTCAAGCCTTTTAAATGTGGAATGCACAGCTGAGTAGCCAGCCTACATACACAGCCACATTCAAGCAGGAAAAGTACCAAATGGAATAAACTAGAGGAATCCAAGCATCTTTGGACCTGTATTCAAGAACAAAATAGCAGTAATGGATTTTAAATTTTGTGGATTGGGGGTGGGGGTGGTCATTGGAGGAAAAATGAGTGGTAGAAACCGAAGAGTGAAAACTCATTAAAATGCAAACAAACGTGATACAGCAGCTCATATCTGAAACTAATGTCCCAGACACAGTGTAACCTTCATTCTTATAAAGGTCACTGTTATAGGAAACTGATAAGGCAGCATCTATTTTCATTCCCAGTCAGGCATGTTTTTTCCTGGATCAACCTGGAACACCATAGAAATGCATGCAGTGCAAGAACTAACATGAAGACAAACTGGAAAAAAATGTTACAAATAATTTTTCTTCAGTCCTTAAAGCAATAATTTTGAACCTCTACCACCAATCATAACATGAAAGCCAATATTTCACCTGCTGAAAATTTCATTTTGCACCTACAGACCCACAACAGGCAGAACTACACATCAAACTAAACAAAGCTCATTTCAGCCCTATATTTTCTCCTTCATAATCTACACCTCAGTGTAAAATTAGCTTGCCTCACCTCATTCAGCATTGAAATTAGCATCAATTATTAAATAGGTACATTAATGCAAACCATAAAAATTGATTACCTCTTAAAGATGTCAAGAGGCCTGCATTTAATTAACAAATGGCATAGGGAAGGTTGTGCTTAATGGAGGTCACGCGTACTTAGATCATAAACAGCAAACGGCCTGCTTAAATGAAGTGGAATTCCAAACCACAATCGGGGCTTTACATTAAACATTAATATGTGACACAGATAGAGCATTTAGCTCATTTAGAACATTTTCCAACATATTCAAAGGTGCCTTTTCCCAATATGCTTTATTGGTAGTGGTACGACAATAATTAGTAGTGCAAATTTTGCGGCACAATCTCAGTGGTTACCCAGCAAACTGCCAATATTTCTCCGAGTAAATGATAGCAACTTTGGGATTTTCTCACAAATGCAGTAGTTCCTAAGTTAATATCAGCTGTTTGTAGTCTTTTATAACAATACAGCCTGACTTGGGCTTTTTGTGGAATTCAGCAGGTAGTGTGAAATTGCAGCAATTTCCTACTATTTATGCAGGAATTAGCCTGACTGTCTGATAGATTGGGCCCTAAAGTAGTAAAACACTTCCATTGATAATGGCAACTGTGATTAACATATTCTGTAATTCCTTCAGACTATTTTAAAACTTTTATTCTGTTTTAGGTATATTTGACATTTTAAAATTATCTTTTAAAACTTATTTTTTCCAGAAAGTTTACAATTTTAACATTTGTTTATAATGTTTATGAATCTCTCTGAACATCAAGACAGAGAAACTTCCAAAGTTTATGGCAGATTTGACAGTTGACTAAGCTGGGGCATGGCTTAGCCTGTCAACTTTTTCATGCGCATCACTGCTCCTGGAATCCTTACCTCTATGACATGACAGTATTCATCAAGACAGTGTTGTGAGCTCCTGTGCTGAAGATCACACTGTCTTGGAAGCAGAAGATGATGCTGAAACATCCACCAAAGAGAAGTGCAGACTCCAGTGGATTAGAGGCAAGTGTGGGCGTCCGACTGCTGGATATTATTTCAGGGCCAATATCTGCCAGATGGTTCCCAATCACACAAATTCACTTTGTATTCTCGACATTTATCACTAGATACAGCTCGCTGTAGTCTTTCTACTGAATTACCTCAAGCACTGAACTTTATTTTGAAACTAGATTTCTCTTCTATTTGTAAATAAAGCTCTATAAGAAATTTTGTACATATTCATTTATCTTAAGAACTTTCACTCTTCAAAGAGCCAAATCAAAGTAACTGTTAACCTTTATATCCAGACAGAAAATAAAACTGTCCATAAAACAAATGATTTTTTGATGAAAATAAAGTCTTTCAATATGGCCAATAGATTAAATTAGGGACTTTCCTCACTTACTGTAAAACCAACACTGAAAATATTTCATGGAAATTAATATATCCTAGGCAGATGATTTGGCTGAATGATGCAATAAAATGTCACTTTGGATTGGCCAGGAGTGATATTGCTATTGCACTTTTATAGAGTATCCATTTTCAACATTCAGAGGATAGGATTTATACCACACAAATGGGCTGAACTGGTAATTCATTTGTAAGTTATGGTCTACACCGCGAGTAGAATAGAAATGGCCTATAACAGGCCTTCTGAATGTTTTCTGTTTGCAGAATGCATAAAACATGAATCTGCTGCACCCAGTGCAGTAAGTTTATAAGGGAATTATGGAATAATAAAAACCAAATAGTTTCAATCTTAAATTCCAATTCAATGCTGACCGAGTGCGTCCACTGGTAGGGGCATTTCCATTCATTTCAGTTCTCCCAGCTTGTGCCTCCTGACATAGGTTAAAAGTGCTTGTGGAGAGTGGGCAAGGACAAGGCTTAGTTCCATATGCTAAAACATTCATTTCCTAACTGAATTAAGAATGGTCATAAGGCATTAGAAGGGCATTGGACTTCATATTGATGTCCACATTGATGAAAGCACCTAATGGTCAACAGAGAATAAAGGGAGAATTAGTGCAGTGGTTAGCATAATGTTTTACAGCATCAGCAACCCATGTTCAATTCCAGACATCAGAGTGGGATGGGAAATCTGGATGGAGTTTGTATATTCTTCCCATCCGTGGCTGTACAGGTTTCTTCCAGCAGCTCACATTTCGACCCACATTCCGAAGATGTACAGGTTAGTAAGTCAATTGGTCACATGGGTGTAATTGGGCAGTGCGGCTTTATTTGGCCAGAAGGGCCTGTTACAGTGCTGTATATACACATACATACATAACTAAGCATCTCGTACTCCCTTACTATTTGCCTGCCTAGGTGGCTGATTCTCTGTCCCACTCCAATGTGTGGAACCCCATTTTCCCAATTATTTGTCCAACCCTATTTATCTGAAGATCTCATATTCTCACATTTCATTACAACATAGTAAATGACCAATCTGACCATTGCATCAATGCTGGCTATCAGAATAACAACATTAATACCATTCCCCTGCTTATCTCCAAGTTATCTATCCGCTCTTCCCAATTCTTCTGCCACCCACCTACATTAGGAGTATTTTACAGTAGTCCAATACCTACCTCCATATCTTCTCTGGGTATCCCTGTCACCTGATGACTAGCCTTATCCTATCCTTCATTCTGTCTGACAATCACTCCCAGCTTCCTGCAATGATCAACGTTTTGCAATTCGCTGGGGATTTTCTCACCAACAAACTGACAAGTACTGGGTGTATTTAAGGCAGAGATTGATAGGTATCTGAGTAGTCAGGACATCAAAGGTTATGGTGAGAAGGCGGGGGAATGGGACTAAAGGGGAGATTGGATCAGCTCATGATGAAATGGCGGAGCAGACTCGATGGGCTGAATGGCTGACTTCTGCTCCTTTATCTTATGGTCCAAGTCCATCAAAATGATCAATGTCCAAGCACAAAACAAGAATTCAGTAAAATTATAAGGCTTTGGTACAAGATGTGGAGGTAGGTAATGGGCTACCATAAAATACTCCTAATGTACTCCAAACTCCCAAGTTCCCTGGAATTCCAGGTCCTACAGCTACCAGTCCTCAACCTCATCCCTCTTCCCCGGAATCACACCATACCTTACAGCTAGAATCAGTCATTTTACATTCCAGTAAAATGTTAACATAATTTTCTGGATTCTAAATAAATTATTTCATCAAATTAGAAAAGAGCCCTGTCAATTAAATATAAATGCATTTGTTAGAGCATTGGTTAAGCTTGAATTATTTATCATACTGGCTATTGACGTGAAACTTGCAGTAGTGTACTTGGACAGATATTTCATGTAAACTTATACCCCTTATGTTTATATCAGTTTATTTGCCTTATATGGCGCAAAATTTAAGAAAAGAACATTAAAATTTTAAAAAAAGACAAAAGTACTTTGGGCGCCACAGTAGCGTAGTGGTTACCATGACACTACTACAACTCAAAGTTCTGGAATTCAATTCCGGTGCCGTCTTATAAGGAGTTTCTGAACATCCTCCCCGTAGAATGTGTGGGTTTTCTCTGGATTCTCTGGTTTCCTCCCAGAGTCCAAAGGCGTACAAAGTAGGTGCATTGGTCATTGTAAATTGCCCTGTGATTAGTTTAGGGTTAATTGGGATTGTTGGGTATCGCTGGGGTGGAGTGGCTTGAAAGGAAAGAAGGGCCTAATCCACGCTGTATCACTAAGTAAGTTAAAAAATAGATTCATCTAAATACCTCAGATTTGTTGTCGATCGTACAGTTCACAATGGCCTTTAGGCAATATACAAATTATGCAGTTTTAGGTGAAATATAAATATTACACAATATAATAGAATGCAATTAGAAAGAAATAATTTAAAAGAAAAATGACAAATTTTAGTGCATCACTTGATTGGGCAATAAAACAAATGATTGATACAAATGATTGGCTTTATATTGTTACCTGGATTTCAAAGTAAATCATGCAATTTCTTTGAATCACCAAAAGAATTGCTCTAAACCAATTCTCCAATTATTCAAAACCAGATATATGTATATTTCAATGAATTATGTTAAACTTAACTCTCATGATTTAATCTGACCTAATATTGTGAGTATGATCAATTTTTCACCTCATCCATTTTTTGAAAAGCCCAAATAATAAGAACACATTGTTGGTGTACTTAGGCCAATGAAACTGAGAAACAGTCCTTTTAGAAACAAACCACTGAAGCAAACACAAAGTACACTGTTTACCATAATAAACATAGGAATATGTTATTTGGAGGTTACTGCCTTGCGATTACTAAATCTGTACTTGTAACTGAATAGAACATCAGAAACATTAACTAGAACTTTGCACTAATATCATAATTTCATAATACAAAATTTAAATGTACAACCCTGACACAGCATACCCAGTAAGGAATAAATACCCTTATTTTTAGGGTCAATGAGAACATTTTAAAACAAGCCTAATAGCAGTGACATCAGTGCCGGACTCCAGAGCGAAGGTTCTGGAGTTCGAATCCAGTTGGGCTGCTCCCAGACACGCTTTCCATCCGTGCCGGGTTGAGTGTCGAGTTCGCAACTCAGCCTCATAAAAAAAAACAACTGCGCTGTGAGAAGGACGTTGGGGACCACTCACAGAATCTTTCCTCCAAGACAGCAACTTGAAAAAAAAGTGGTCGCCGAGGCTCTGGCAGAGTACGGCACACAAAAAAGAATATAAAGGATGTGAAACTGGAGTTTGTTGGATCTCCATCCATAATAGGAATCTGGGGCAATTTTGGTGGGTGGACAGGCATATCTAGAGAGGCAAGTAAGAGTATAAACTCTCCAAACGAGTAAACATTGACTCACATGAGATTATGTATTTTTCATGCATTCATCAGGAGGTGGTCACATTTAAACTCTTGTGCAAAACCCCGTTAAAGAGTCAAATTTCCACTCAAATGGATGCACAATTAACAATGTCTGCAGTTTAACAACTGGGTCTTTCGAATGAAGCACACACTCGTAAAACATGCCTCTTTAAGAGGAAAAGAGGGAGAAAATGGGATTCTTGGAAGCTGTTTCAGCGACAGATTATGTGGGTGTTCTACTCAAGACTAGAGAGGAAAATAGTGCCATACATGCAAACACATGAAAGATGAGAGGGAAACAAAGTGCTGATAAAGTTTTTATGAAGCAGAAAACTGAAACTGGGGGGTGGGGGGGAGAGAGACTAAAAGAAATAAAGAAGATTTAAGCCAGGTAATCACTTTAGATCTATGTATTTGAAAGAGAAATGTACTTCCTTAGAAGGTTGGCGTCATTCAATGTTTGTAGTGAGATGCTGAAGATGTTCTATAGGTCAGTTGTGGAGAGTGCCCTCTTCTTTGTGGTGGCGTGTTGGGGAGGCAGCATTAAGAAGAGGGACGCCTCACGTCTTAATAAGCTGGTAAGGAAGGCGGGCTCTGTCGTGGGCAAAGTACTGGAGAGTATAACATCGGTAGCAGAGCGAAGGGCGCTGAGTAGGCTACGGTCAATTATGGAAAACCCTGAACATCCTCTACATAGCACCATCCAGAGACAGAGAAGCAGTTTCAGTGACAGGTTGCTATCGATGCAATGCTCCTCAGACAGGATGAAGAGATCAATACTCCCCAATGCCATTCGGCTTTACAATTCAACCGCCAGGAGTAAGATATGTTAAAGTGCCGGGTTTAGGACTCAATGTATTTAAGTAAACTACTTAAGAACTTTTTAAAAGCTATTATTAATGCTTTTTGAGAGGGTGATTTTAGATGCATATCATATTTTTACTGAGTTAAGTATTGTATGTAATTAGTTTTGCTACAATAAGTGTATGGGACATTAGAAAAAATGTTGAATTTCCCCATGGGGATGAATAAAGTATCTATCTATCTATCTATCTATCTATCATAAAGGAAATAAAGTTAAAATGCAAGTACAGCAAGTACAAGCTTTTATATAAAGGAGATGGCTTATAAGAGATGATTTACAACTGTAACCATAACTGTATTGGGTGTTGGTGAACTACACCTGGGGTACTGCATATAGTTTTGGTCTTCACTTGAGAAAGGATACACTTGAACTGGTACCAATTCAGAGATGCCTGAAAACAAATGCTGCCAGCTGGCACTTTCCAGGATGCAGGAGTACATGCTGAGAAATGCACTAAGGCTTGGTACAGCCACACCAAAGGTTCTGTGGGTGTATCCAGAGATACCGGCCACGTGACAGACGCACTGCCGCCTGGCTGGTCGGAGGACACACCACACGCCAATCAACATTTGGTCCCTCCCAACTAATCAATGCACACCTAAATTATTGGTCACCTTAATTGGATTATCTCTCCCAGCCCCATGCTATAGAAGGTGAGATGTGCCTGGCTCGCTCTCTCTTACAGACCACCTCATTGAAGGTAAGTGCATTGATTTATGTTTGGGAAGGTCTATCGTTTGTCCTGGTAAGGGAGCTGCAGCTATCCAAGGTCAAGGGGGATAGCTGTCGTAGTGCTTTTCCCTTGGGTTGCCATTCCGGGTAAATCTGATTTGTCCTGTATACATACCCGGCATTTAACCAGACAGGAATGAGTTTCCTCCTACACCTACCCCCACCCACCCCCTGTCCCCGTATCCCTCTACAGGACAATGGTGCGACTCCAGTCCTCCCTCCTGGTCGCTGCGATGCTCGGCTCCGTGACAGCTGCCAACACCTTCCTCAGGGTCGCTTACGAGTTTGCCAGCAACGCCAACAGATCGGACTGCTGGATCTGCTTGCGGGCCCCAGCACACGCTGATGATGCGCTGCCACTCACGCTGATCCTGCTGGATGACATCGAGATGAACTGTTTACACAGACTGTTTGCTCCTGCTGGTTTTGGCATATCTGTTTGGGGGGGGACCCTGCTGGCAGTCCCCCACCACTCTCCTCCCCACTCCACAACATCTCGTCCCTTGACCCCCGATGGGGTGGGTGCTTCAGGAACTGGTATTTCCCTCCCTACAATTTGACCTCCACCCGAGTCCCCACCCTCAGAGTTATTCCACAGCCACTGAGTAGGCCTAACGAATGCTGGTGCAGACTCCGCAATGAGCACACTTCTAACTTTTCTGTTGGTCACAGCAACTGTCAGCAAAACTGGCACCCGGGTGTCCCAGTGACCACTGCCAATGATGCCGCTAAGCTGGGAGCTCCCTGGACCCTGAACGGGACCCACTGGATCTGCGGCCACCGCGCCTACCCGTGGCTCCCCACAAGCTGGTACGGCTGCTGCTTTCCAGAATATGTGGTGCCCTTCATCCACCCCCTGAATGACCTTGGGGAGCATCCGGCGTACAGCGGCCACCGAGACAAGAGGGCCATACAGAGGCAGAGGGGTTCTGGATGATAGCCTTTCCCAGTTAGGGTATGGCCCAGCTGTCCCGGGAGGTGATCCAGATGACCAGTGTGCTCGAGACTCTGGCCAACGAGACGGCAGTGGCACTGCAACACACGGAGGATGCCCTCACCCGTACGGCGGCAGAACTGACCCCTGTCAGGATGGTCGCCCTGCAGAAGCGAATGGCACTGGACTACCTACTCGCTGCTGATGCTGGAACGTGTGCAGTGGTTGGTAAGGAATGCTGTACCTTTATCCCTGATGAGTCCAGCAATATCACTCACTTGGCCGCTCACGTTCGGGACTCGGTGGCTAAAATTCAAAAATCAAGGGACCAGCTCCTCCAGCACAACACCTCATGGGGCAATTGGTGGCCATTTGGGTCCCTAGAGGGGTGGTGGGCAACTGTTTCTTGTAATCATAGCCATTTTTATACTATGTTGTGCATGCCAGATGATTAAGAGTGTCTCTGCATTTAACTTAACTGCTTAAAAATAATTATTTCTGGTATGTGATATTGTTTCACCCATTTATGTGTGTTGGCTATGTGGTGCGTCTTCCGAGGGGTGGAGTGTATCCAGAGATACCGGCCACGTGACAGACGCACTGCCACCTGGCTGGTCGGAGGACACACCACACGCCAATCAACATTTGGTCCCTCCCAACTAATCAATGCACACCTAAATTATTGGTCACCTTAATTGGATTATCTCTCCCAGCCCCATGCTATAGAAGGTGAGACGTGCCTGGCTCTCTCTCTCTTACAGACCACCTCATTGAAGGTAAGTGCATTGATTTATGTTTGGGAAGGTCTATCGTTTGTCCTGGTAAGGGAGCCGCAGCTATCCAAGGTCAAGGGGGATAGCTGTCGTAGTGCTTTTCCCTTGTTCTTTGTTTGTGTAACCGTACCCTGTCCCCACACCGCTTTATGTGTATTGTAGTTGCTTGTGTTGACCCGACTTCCCCTTGTAAATAAATTCCTTATTATTAAAACTGTGTGTGTCCAGGCCTCTACTGTTGAGACTCAAAGAACCAGTTATTTTCCATCACAACAGTGGGAAAGGACTACAGTCTGCGGGCCTGCCACTAGAAGAAACTGAAGGATTGGGTCCAAATATGCATTCAGGATGTGCTTAAGTACATCAGTGACACAGATGCTTTGTATTGATTTGATGGTGCAATGAAAGTGAAGAAAGGCACATACCAATTATATTTCCTCCATTTAATATTGATAAAGCATATTTTTGAAATATATATAAAAAAAATTAGAAACACCATTATACTGATAGAGCTTTGTCTTTGTTCTTCTGAATTCCAGAGAGTGACATTAAATTCTAAGCAGGGGGTGTGACAAGGTAGGTATTGAAAAATGCTTCCTCTCATGGGGGGAAATCAAGAACTAGGTGGCTTTGCTTTGTTATAAGGAGTCACTCCTTTAAAATGGAGATGAGGAGGAGTTTCTACGATCTGAGGGTTGCAATTCTCAATTCCAGATAGGGGTGATGGAGGAATTATTGAAAACATTCAAAGCAGATTTAGAAAGAATTTTGGTTTATTCAGGGTCAAGGTGATATGGTATGGTCATCAAGATTAGATCAATCACAATCTTATTGAATATTCTACTCCTCTTCCTTAAAATAAAACTTTTTTTTGCTGGAATGATTTTTAAACATTAAATGTTTTGCCAAATAATAAAATGAAAACATATGGCACTCTGCGTAGAAAATAATCCTCCAGGGCATGAAAGTTGAGTTATTACTCACAAGATACTGGGATGAATTAACAAGTTCAGAGTTCATAACAACTTTCAGAAGACAAATGATATAATTTTATAAGGCTTAATCAGTACTCTAATATTTTTTCCATCTAAGAAGGATGATTCTGTTCCATAAACCAGTTACACAAGCACGAAGCCTACATGCTACCAGGCCAAATAGAAAGGCTGAATGGCCTATGCTGTGCTGTAATGTTTTATGTTCTATGTTCAAGCATAGGATAGTTCCTGGCCTACAACCATCTAATAATTGAGGAAATGGAGGGGCAGAGCAAAGCTAGTATATTTACCAGAATACAACTTCCATTCCTTGGACTAAAATGGATTAGTTTGTAGTACAGTCCAAATTTTTCAATTCTTAACAATTCTGAGCTATGCAGAGGCTGAACAATGGATAATCCAGAAGGTGTACACTGGCCGTGATAGAAGAGGACAGTCCTCTGAAGAAATTGCTACGGGTTCGTGCACATTGGCGGAAAACAAAGCAATACCACCTTTAACCACAATGATATCATTGAAGCAGACTTCAATAACAGAACACATTGCTGGATCTAGAGACAATACTGACCAGAAGGCTATTTATTTACTTATTGGGGTACTACACAGAATAGGCCCTTCCGACCCTTCGAGCCACACTGCCCAAGCAACTGCCGACAACCCTGATTTAACCCTAATCTAATCGCAGGACAATTAACAATGACTAATTAACCTACCTGGTACATCTTTAGACTGTGACAAGAAACTGGAGGATCCAGAGAAAACCCACTCATTCCATGGAGAGAATGTACAGAGACTCCTTACAGAGGATGCCGGGATTGAATTCCAAACTCCAGAACATCCCGAGCTGTAATCGTGTCGCGCTAACTACGGTACTATGCTACCATGGCACCCCTTCAGAAGTCAGGAATCAGGCCCAAATCTTGTGATTACTGTAACCAACTCACTCTACTGTAAGTAAGGAAGAAAGAAAAAAAAAGAGAACAAATGAACTTGCCTTGCGGTCAGGCTTTATACAGTCGGCCCTCCTTATCCGTGAGGGATTGGTTCCGGGACCCCTCGCGGATACCAAAATTTGCGGATGCTCAAATCCCTTATTTAACCTGTCTCAGCGCTGTGGACATTAGGACCCAGCGGCAGAGATCTGAATCCGCAGTGTTTCCGTTCACGAAAATAATCACGATAACGATTGAAAATAAAGTGGAAATAATAGTGATCGAAAAGAGGTGAAATGCCATCGGTCATTAGAAAAGCGTTAGGCTACGTCGGTCAACGATCGGAACAATTTTAAAGGATAAAGTGAGAAAGACTGTGCCCCGATGAAAGCTACAATTATTACTAAGCAACACAGTGGTTTAATTATTGGGTTTTGGGGTTTTGATCCTTCACATCAACCCGGCATGGTGGAGAGCACACGCCATAGCGATCTGTCACTAGATCGAACTCGCGAACTTCCCGACCCGGTGCTGAAACATATGTTCTTAAGTGTTTAATATGCATAGAAAGGTAAAATATATACTATATACGAATGCAAACGTTTGACTAACTGACGCTAAATAATACCGGATGTACCCATTCCGACTTACTTAGTAAGAGAACTTCCGATTTTTTTCGATCCCGATCCACAATAACCCACACACATCCTCCCGTATACTTTAAATCATCTCTAGATTACTTATAATACCTAATACAATGTAAATGCTATGTAAAATAGTTGTTATACTGCATTGTTTAGGGAATAATGACAAGGAAAAAAGTCTGTACATGCTCGAACAAGTGCTGGAAGAGCACTTCTGGGTTTTCGCGATTCGTGGTTGGTTGAATTCATGGATAAGGAGGGCCGACTCTACTGAAAACTAGTTCAAGCTGGATAGATGGATAGGATGTTCTGATAAGAACACCCGATGAGACTATAAGCACAGTCTCTGATTAACTTGCATTGTCATGACAGAGGCTTACAGATTTTAAAAAATGACAAAAATACCTACAAATTACTTAAAATCCTCTGAATATTTATAAACAGGTGATTATACAAACATATAAGCAAGCATAAAGAAAGTTAAATTACAAGAAAAATTATAATTTGGATCCAAATCCAACACTATTTTATAAAGCAATCCTACTTAGAAGTACCAGGCCATCATCTCCCACACCATCACCAACCTTATTAACTCTGGGGATCTCCCATCCACTGCCAACAACCTCATAGTTCCTTTACCCCCCCCCCCCCCCACCTCCCGCTTTTTCCTTCTACTGAAGATCCATAAAACTGCCTGACCAGGTAGACCCATTGTTTCTGCTTGTTCCTGCCCATTGAACTCATACCTGCATACCTCAACACTGTTTTATCCTCCCCCCCCCCCCCCGCAGTTCAGCCCCTTCCTACCTACATCCATGACACTTCACACGTTCTTGATCTCTTGATGTTTTCAATGATTTCAAGTTCCCTGGCCCCAAGCATCTTAGTTTCACCAGGAAAGCCTCGAAGCTCTCCACTTCTTTCTGGACATCAGACCCAACCAATTCCCCTCAAGCACCACTCTCCTCCGTCTGGCAGAACTTGTCCTCACTCTCAATTTTTCCTTTGACTCCTCCCACTTCATTCAAACAGAAGGTGTAGCCACGGGTTCTCACATGGGTCCCAGCTATGCCTGCCTTTTTGTCAGCAACATGGAACAGTCTATATTCCAAGCCTACACTGATGTCCGTCCCCAACCTCTTCTACATTACATCAATGACTGCATTGGTGCTGCTTCCTGCACCCATCCCGAGCTCGTTGACTTCATCAATTTTGCCTCCAGCTTCCACCTGGCCCTCAAATTTGCACCATGCCTCAATCAAAGCAACCTTCAGAGGACCTTGGAAGAATTGTAGAGGTGCATGAAGCTGGAAAGGGCTACAAAAACATTCCTAAAGACCTGAGTATTCATCAGTCCACAGTAAAAGAATCTGTCTACAAATTGAGGAGTAGTGTTGCTACTCTCCCTTGCAGTGGGCATCCTGCAAAGATCACACCAAGAGCACAACATGCAATGCTGAAGAAGATGAAAAAGAACCCAAAGGTAACAGCAAAAGACCTGTAAAAGTCTCTAGAACTTGCTAAATCTGTTCATGTGTCCACTGTAAGAAAAACACTGAACAAGAATGGTGTTCATGGAAGAACACCACGGAGGAAACTACTACTGTCTGAAAAAAAACATTGCTGCATGTCACAAGTTTGTAAAAAATCACCTGGATGTTCTACAATGCTTCTGGGACAATGCTCTGTGGACAGATGAGACAAAAGTTGAACTTATTGGCAAAAATATGTTTGGAGGAAAAAGGGCACTGCACACCAACACCAAAATTTCATCCCAACGGTGAAGCATGGTGGAAGGAGCAACATGGTTTGGGCCTGCTTTGCTGCCTCGGGGCCCGGACAGCTGGCAATTGTTGAGGGAATTTTACAGGAGAATGCCAGGGGTCGCAGTCCATCACCTGACGCTTAATAGAAGTTGAATATTACAACAAAACAATGATCCAAAAGACAAAAGTAAATCAACAGCAGAATGGTTTAAAAAGAACAAAGTTTGTGTTTTGGAATGGCTGAGTCAAAGTCATATTTGATCATATTTATGCAGAAATAGAGAAAATTCTACAGGGTTCACGAATTTTCTAGTGTCAGTGTATACATCTTACTCCCAACCTGTGGTGCTCCATGTCATATCAGTAGCCCCAGATTTAGAGCCAGTCATGCTATGTCGAAGCAGGCACTTCAGTCTACCATGTCCACACCAGCCATCAAGCAACTACTTACACTAATCCTGAACTAATCCTATTTTATTTTCACATTCACATCATTCAGTTCTACTGCTCACCTGCATACAAGGAGCAACTTACAGTGGTTAATTAACCAACTAAAACACAAACCTTTGGGATACAAGAGGAAACCAGAGCATTCAGGTTAATCCACATAGTTACAAGGAGAAAATGTAAACTCCACACAGTCAGCGCCAAAGTTCAAAGTTAACTTTATTATCAAAGTTCATATTCGCCACCACATACATCCCTGAGATTCATTTTCTTGTGGGCATATTCAATAACTCTATAGAATAATAACCATAACAGAATCAATGAAAGACCACCCAACTAGGATGTTCAACCAGAGTGCAGAAGACAACAAATTGTACAAAAACAAAAATAAATAATAATAATAATAAATAAGTGTAAAGGGGGTTTCTTCTTTTTTCTTTGTTACTGTGTATGTAATCAAAATGGTTTCTTTGTTTTGTTAAAAGCAGGAATGCTTCTTTGTTGCGAGAGAGTGCTGGAAACTTGTTTGGGTTAAAATTTACTGATAACGAGAATTGTATTCCTTTGTAAACCAATTGGGATTAATGTTGTTCTTTCTTCTGAGTCTGTAAGCTATTGTTGGCGGGCTTTTGGGGAGATCGGCGCGAGGGGTTGAGAGAGAGAGGACGCGATGCTGTAAGCTGGGCGAGGAACGGACCCCAAGCGGGGGTCCAAGGCCAGGAGGTACTCCGAGGAGAGGAGATAAAGCTAGATGTGCTTGGTTGACCACTTCGGGTGGTCCTAAGCTGCGAGTCGAGGAGTTCGAAGGGGATCGAATGGTGGCCAGAAGACTTCAGTAATTGAGCTCCAACGGTTGTGCACGAAGTGGTTTGGACTTTGATAAGTTTGGCGCCTTTTCTTTATTGTTTTTCCTTCATATACTGTATCGTTATTAATCACTTAGTTATAGTAACCTTTATAAATTGTACTCATTTAATCGCATATGGTGTACTGTCTGTTTTTGGGCGAGGCGGGGACATCACACAGCATCCACACCAGCTGATTACCCAGTTTGGCGGGGCCGAAGGCTGCTCCCCCTAGACGAGAACGAGCTGAGCGAGCCTGAGGCGACCCAGGTGGTTACATAAGCAATAAATATCAAGAAAATGAGAAGAAGAGTTCTTGAAAATTAGTCCATTGGTTGTGGGAACATTTCAATGATGGAGCAAGTGAAGCTGAATTAAGTTATTCCCTTTGGTTCAAGAGCCTGCTGGATGAGGGGTAATAACTGCTGCTGAAGCTGATGGTGTGAGTCCTGAGGCTCTTGTACCTTCTTTCTGATGGCAGCAGCGAGAAGAGAACGTGCCCTTGAATGGTGGTGCTCTCTGAGGATGGATGCTGCTTTCCTCCAACAGTGTTTCACGTTGGGAGGGCTTTACCTGTGATGGATTGGGCTGTATCCACTACTTTTCATAGGATTTTCCGTTCAAGGGTATTTGGTGTTTCCATGTCAGGCTGTGATGCAGCCAGCCAATATACTCTCCAGTACACATCTATAGAAGTTTTACAAAGTTTAGATGTCATGCCAAATCTCTGTCAACTCCTAAAGAAGAAGAGGCACTGCCGTGCCGTCTTCATAATTTCACTTATATGCTGGGCACAGGACAGATCCTCCAAACTAATAGCAGAGGAATTTAAAGTTGCTCACCCTCTCCACCTCTGATCTTTCGATGAGGACTGGCTCATAGACCTCGGTTTCCTTCTCCTGAAGTCTTGCTGACGTTAAGTGAGAGGTTGTTGTCATGACATCACTCAGCCAGATATTCAATCTCCCTCCCATATGCTGATTCATCACTAATTTTGAATCAGCCCACACTAGCAGTATCAGCAAACTTGAATGGAACTATGCTTAACCATACAATTACAAGTGCAAAGTGAGCACAGCAGGGGACTAAGCATACAGCTTTGTGGTGCACCTGTCTTGATGGAGATCATGGAGGAGATGTTGTTGCCAATCTGAACTGACTAGGGTCTGCAAGAGAGGAAATTGAGGATCTAATTGCTAAAGGAGGTATTGAAGCTAAGGTCTTGGAGCATATTGATTAGTGTTGAGGTGATGAGCTGTAGCTGATAAAGAGCATCCTGATGTATGCATCTTTGCTGTCCAGCTGTTCCAGGGTTGAGTGAAGAATCGGAATCAGAATTCGTTTTAACATCTCTGAAATATGTCCCGAAATTTGTTAACTTTGCGGCAGCAGTACAATAGAAAAAAACTGAATTACTTTAAGTACATTTATGTATATTAGTTATATTAAGATAAACCGTGCAAAAACAAAAATTGAAAAAGTGAGGTAGTGTTCATGGGTTCAATGTCTATTCAGAAATCTGATAGTGGAGGGGAAGAAGCTGTTACTGAATCACTGAGTGTGTGCCTTCAGGCTTCTGTATCTCTGTCCTGATGGTAACAATGAGAAGAGGATATGTCCTGGGTGGTGGGGGTCCTTGATGATGGACGCCGAATTTCTGAGGCAACGCTCCTTGAAGATGTCTTGGATACTTTGGAGGCCAGTACCAATGAAGGAGCTGACTAATGTGACAACTTTCTGCAGCTTACTTTGATTCTGTGCAGTAGCTTCTCCTCCTCCCCCCCCCCCCCCCCCCCACCCCATACCAAACGGTGCTGCAGCCAGTCGGAATGCTCTCCATTGTACATTTGTAGAAGAGTGTTTTCGGTGACAAACCAAATCTCCTCAAACTCCTGTGAATGCCACCTCCTCAAATGCCACAGTCTTGCCTATTTTATAGCTGGATCAATACGTTGGGACCAGGTTAGATCCTCAGAGATATTGACACCCAGGAACTTGAAATTGCTCACTCTCTCCACTTCTGATCCCTCTTTCAGGATTGGTTTGTGTTCCCTCATCTTACACTATCTGAACAGCCAAAGAGATGGCATCTGCTATGGACCTGTTGTTCCGGTAGGCAAATTGGAGTGGATCTAAATCACTTCTCAGCCAGGAATTGATATGTTTTATCACCAACCTCTCAAAACACTTCATCACTGTGGATGTAAATGGTACTAGATGATAGTCATTGAGATCAGGATTGACTCCAGGCTGCTGGAGTTGTGAGGAAGTAGTGCTACTAGCTGTGCCCATGACCCCTCCCCCTAACTGTCAGATATCCATTTAAATCCATGGACAAGCTTTTTGGCCAAAATATTTTTTTTTAATCTATTCGCATCATGAAGCAGAAGTGTAAATTTCTCTTGCTCTTTTTTTTTGCCTTAAATACAGTTTTGAGATGATAACTTTAATTGGGATTTACAATGTCGATATATTTGTCAGTCTGCATCCAGATACAAGTTAGGAATGAAAAAGCTGAATGTTTCATCTGGGAAAAGAGCCAGTTAAAATCTCATCCAACAAAAGTATGGAAAATTAGTAATGATTTGAAAATAATTAACTCACTTAGCTGTAGCACTGAAAATAACTGGCACAGGCTTTGACAAGGGGAAGATGATCTTTCCGAACAGATAATAGAACAATAATCTTCAACACTTTCAAAAATCAATCAGAAATCTCAATGGAAGACACACCTTAGAATTTCAGCTTATACTTAACAACTGTCTCGTTCATTGCAACTATAATCAGTTCAAGTTTATAAAATCTAAGTGTTAAAACTTCTTGATCACATTGAAAGGTCCAATCTGAAACAGAGACTGCTGGACTTACTGAGTGCTTCCAGCATCATCTGTTTTATTTTAGATTTCAATATCCGTGGTATTGAAGATTCGTACGGCCAGACTTGGGAACAGCTTCTTTCCAACTGTGATAAGACTGCTGAACAGATCCTGACCCGGATCTGGGCCGTACCTTCCAAATATCCAGACCTGACTTGCACTACCTTACTTTCCCTTTTCTGTTTTCTAATTATGATTTATAATTTAATTTTTAAATTATATTTTGATTTGTACTTCAGGGAGCGCGAAGTGCAGAATCAAATATCGCTGTGATGATTATACGCTCTAGTATCAATTGCTTGGTGACAATAAAGTACAGTATTTTTTGCTTTTCTCACTTAATTTATTGAAATGGGCATATCTTCAAATAGAGGTGCACTCCTTCCTCTCACTTTAGACCTATGCCCTCTTGTTTTTGATAGCTCTATCAGGGAAAAAAAGATTTTGACTATCTATCTTTCTATGACTCTCATGATCTCACACACTTCCACTAGGTTACCTCTCAGCTTCCTTCACTCCAGCAAAAGCAAGACCAGTGTATCCAATCTCTCGCTGTAACTAAAGTCCTCCAGTCTGAGCAACATCATGGTACTCTGTACTCTTTCCAGAGTAATCAGATTCTTCTTGTACTGTGGTGACCAGAACTGCACACAATTGCTCATGTGTGGCCTAACCAGCTTTTTGTGAAGTTGTAACATAATATCTCAACTCTTATATTCTATGTCCTAAGCTTTGAAGCAAGCATGTCCTATGCCTTCTTCAATACCTTATCAACCAGTGTTGCCATTTTCAGGGAACTATGGACCTGGACTTCTATGTCTTTTAGTTCATCAACATTCCTCAGTGACCTTCCCTGCATGACTTCCCAAAATGCATCACCTTGCAGTCACTGGGATTAAATTCCATCTTCCCAACTTTGTATCTAATCTATATCCATCTCTAGCCTAAGACAAGGTACCTCACTATCCACAACACCAATGTCCACAAATTTACTAATCATACCTCCCACATTTACATTCCAAGTTGTTGCATATACTCAGTGGCCATTTTATTAAGTACCTAATAGAGTAGCCAGAGTGTTTGTTCATGGTCTTCTGCTGCTATAGCCCATCCTCTTCAAGGTTCAACATGTTGTACGTTCAGAGATGCAACTGTTGCAATGCATCATTATTTATGTCACTGTTGGTTTCCTGTCAGCTTGAATCACACTGGCCATTCTCCTCTCACCTCTCTCATTAACTAAGCATTTTTGCCCACAGACTGCCGCTCAATGGATGTTTATATTGTTTCTCGCACCATTCTCTGTAAACTCTAGAGACTGATGTTCACCAAAATCCCAGCATATCTGCAGTTTCTAAGATTCTCAAATCACCTAAAATCACTCTGTGGCCAAATTTATTTAGATCACATTTCTTCCCCATGCGGATGTTTGGTCTGAACAATAACTGAATGCTGCCTGTATGCTTTTATGCATTGAGTTACTGCCACATGATTGGCTGATTAGATATTTGCATTAACGAGTGGGTGTACAGGTGTACCTAATGAAGTGTTCACTGAGTGAAAATCACAAACAACTACTGATCCCTGCAACACACTACTTTTCAGACTTCCTATCAAAAAAATCATCCTTCCATCATGACCCACTGCCTTCTTTCACCAAGCCAATTTTGGATCTAATTTGCTGGCTCATTTTGGATCCAATGTGCCTTAACCTTCTGGACCAGTTTACCACGCAAAAGCTTTTCCAAACGATCAGTCTTCGTAGAGTTAGAATCAGCTCAAGTGTGGCATGTACTTCAACAAGGAAAAGCCTCATCGATCGAACTGTGTCTTCCAAATGGAAGTACTAATCGGGACTGGAAACCCTAGTTTAAATCTTCCCTTCCTAATCCTAAATCTTAATCCCAATTCTCCAGTTATCATTATGTCTGAGGTCAACTCAGTACAGGTCCAAAATAAAACATGGGAACCTCTAGTCCATACAGTTTAGTACTACATTGGGTAGTGGGGTGAGCCCGTACTTTTACTATATACTAACCGCTAGCTCCATTATCTCTCTTTTCCCTTTACAAAGCTTGTACTTTGATTTCAGAGCCACATGCTTGCTTTATTTCACGGTATAAAAATGTTAAATTTTAAACATTTCAATACCCAGAGCCTTAGAGACTCCACCAATACTTACTTGTTAATACCAAGAGCACACTGTAATTTGAAAGTTGGGAGAGCTCCACAGCATGACAAAAATTAGTCCCTGATGTGTATTACAAGACCTGCAGCTTCATTCCATGTTAGCCAGAACAAACAAGACCAATACAGTGAGCTTTTTGTCAAACATCTGGCTGTGGGCACAATTACAAGCCTGTTCCAATACAGGATTCTGCACCCCAAAATGCATCACACAATGACACAATTGGCATCATTCTGCTATACGATGCTTTATGTTCTGAAACACTTTCCCTGAAGCCAATACAACTGGATTCAATTAAGTAAACCTGATTTTGGTATAACCAAGACTAAAAAGTAATTGTTCTTTTTTTCTGTCATTCAGAAGGGAATATTAACAAGCTGCAGGGAGATTAGTATGAATCAGAACCAGCAATTTGAAAGTCACTGTATTTTCATACTAGCAAAGAACATAACCTAAAAATTATTCATCAGAACAACGGATCCACCAAAAGCAATTGGTTATTATACACCATTTGATCAAACATTTAATTAGTAATGGCACTTGAGGAAATGGGTTGAAAAAAATCCTATTCTCATTAATTACCAAACATGCTCCTTACAAGGTAACAAAATTAATGTTAATCAAATGAAGACAATCGCCATTAATATTTGATTTCACCAATGTAGGATAACTGTATGAATGTAGATTTTATAATAAGTAGATACAGGACTGACTCCAACTTACAAAACACCCGATTTATGGACATCCCTGCATATGAATGAGCCAAAACTAGTTAATTAGTTCTCTATCTATCTATCTATCTGGAAATTGTTCTTTCTCATCAGTCTTGTCAGTTTTTGATGTCATTTATTATAATACTATGGAAGTTTGGTTAACATATTGAGAGATTTGAGTGTATTTTTCAACTTGTGGAGAAAATGGACTTAAGGACACCTGTAAGAACAGAACCAATTCATTGCCTAGGGACAACCTGTATTCCAAGCAAAAAGCAACTCTGAAATTGAGGCTTCTAAATTGATCAATGTTTCTTAATTATTTATTGTATAAATATTATTGTTCAGGTAATATGCACATCTTTTGTCATGTTAAAGATGTTATATAAATGGAAATGTCTTTGCATTAATTTACAGTTTCCTTAGTTCTTTTATTAAGATGTTTTACAATCTAAATTCTTCACATCAGTTTGTACATATTACATGTACATAGCCTTGTAAGGCATGCAAAATGCACGTGACTGTCCTCAGCATAGTCTCCAATTTATCAATTGTTCCATCTATGTAAGGCTGATTGGACATGTTCTGATGCACCATCAATAACTCTCGGAGACATGAGGCGAGATATAGGCTTTTATTGGCTGGAAGAAAGAACAAGCAGCAAATGACCACCACACTACATCCTGGAGACTGAGGCCAGGGCTATGTCTCCAATCGCCTTTATACCGGGGTCTGTGGGAGGAGCCACAGGAGCAGTCAGCAGGGGCGGCGTGTCCAGACAGGTATATGTAGTTCACCACATGTTCCAAGGTTAGTATTTATCTGTTGTGCAATCAAATTACCTTAGGTTGAAACCTTGTGAAATATCTTGCATTTGGAATCCCCATAGTCATTGGATAGGAATCATTTCAGTTGATGTACAAACTATTTTAGTCCACAGAAAACAAGGTTTTTCCATTTTCCAGTCCTTGCCCTATAATCTTTGACACCCTATCAATCTCTGCTTTAAATATACCCAGAAGAAATATACTCATTGTTCTCTCAGAACAGAATCAGAATCAGGTTTATTATCACCAGCATGAGTTGTGAAATTTGTTAACTTAGCAGCAGCAGTTCAATGCAATATAGTCAGCCCTCCTTATCCGCGAGGGATGGGTTCTGGGACCCCTCGCGAATGCTCAAGTCCCTTATTCAACCTGTCTCAATGTGGTGGACTTTAGGACCCAGCGGAACCCCAGACCTTATTTAACCTGTCTCAGTGCAGTGGACATTAGGACCCGGCGGTAAAGATCTGAATCCGCAGTGTTCCTGTTCACGAAAACAATCATGATTGAAAATAAAGTGGAAATAATAAAGTGATCGGAAAGAGGTGAAACGCCATCAGTGATTGGAAAAGCGTTAGGCTACGTTGGTCAACGATCGGAACAATTTTAAAGGATAAAGTGAGAAAGGCTCTGCCCTGATGAAAGCTACAATTATTACTAAGCAACACGGTGGTTTAATTATTGGGTTTTGGGGTTTTTGATCCTCCACATCAACCCGGCACGGTGGAGAGCGCGCTCAGAAGTGGTCTGTCACTGAATTGCACTCAGGAAATTCCGTTCCCGAGCCCGGCGCCGAAACATACGTTCTTAAGTGTTTTATATGCATAGAAAGGTAAAATATATACTATATACTAAGACAAACGTTTGACTGACGCTAAATAACACTGGATGTACCTGTTCCGACTTACTTAGTAAGAGAACTTCTGATTTTTTTCGATCCCGATCCATGATAACACATGCACATTCTCCCGTATACTTTAAATGATCTCTAGATTACTTATAATACCTAATACAATGTAAATGCTATGTAAAATAGTTGTTATACTGCACTGTTTAGGGAATGACAAGAAAAAAAAGTCTGTACATGCTCGAACAACAAGTGTTGGAAGAGCACTTACAGGTTTTCGTGATTCGTGGTTGGTTGAATTCGCACATGTGGAATTCGCTGATAAGGAGGGCTGACTGTACATAAAATAGAAGAAAAAAATAAATAAAACAAAAACAAATAATAAATAAATCAATTACAGTATACCTCTATTGAATAGATTAAAACATCGTGCAAAAACAGAAATACTGTATATTATAAAAAGTGTGGTAGTGTTCAAGGGTCCAATGTCCATTTAGGAATTGGATGGTAGAGGGGAAGAAGCTGTTCCTGAGTCACTGAGTGTGTGCCTTCAGGCTTCTGTACCTCCTACCTGATGGTAACAGTGAGAAAAGGGCATGCCCTGGGTGCTGGACGTTCTTAATAATGGACACTGCCTTACTGAGACACCACTCCCTGAAGATGTCCTGGGTACTTTGTAGGCTAGTACCCAAGATGGAGCTGACTAGATTTACAACCCTCTGCAGCTTCTTTTGGTCCTGTGCAGTAGCCTCCCCCACTCCCCCCACCCCCCATACCAGACAGAGATGCAGCCGTCAGAATGCTCTCCATGGTACATCTATAGAAGTTTTTGAGTGTATTTGTTGACATGAGAAATCTCTTCAAATTCCTAATAAAGTATAGCCGCTGTCTTGCCTTCTTTATAACTGCATCAATATGTTGGGACCGGGTTAGATCCTTAGAGATCTTGACACCCAGGAACTTGAAACTGCTTACTCTCTCCAATTCTGATCCCTCTGAGGATTGGTATGTGTTCCTTCATCTTATCCTTCCTGAAGTCCACAATCAGCTCTTTTGTCTTACTGACGTTGAGTGCCAGGTTGTTGCTGCAACAGCACTCCACTAGTTGGCATATCTCACTCCTGTACGCCCTCTCGTCACCACCTGAGATTCTACCAAAAATGGTTGTTTTGTCAGCAAATTTATAGATGTTATTTGAGCTATATCTAGCCACACAGTCATGTGTATATAGAGAGTAGAGCAATGGGCTGAGCACACACCCCTGAGGTGCGCCATTGTTGATAGTCAGCGAGGAGGACATGTCATCACCAATCCACACAGACTATGGTCTTCTGGTTAGGAAGTCAAAGATCCAATTGCAGAGGGAGGTACAGAGGCCCAGGATCTGCAATTTCTCAATCAGGAATGTGGGAATGATGGTATTAAATGCTGAGCTACAGTCAATGAACAGCATCCTGACATAAGTGTTTGTGTTGTCCAGGTGGTCTAAAGCCGTGTGGAGAGCCATTGAGATTGCGTCTGCTGTTGACCTATTGTGGTGATAGGCAAATTGCAATGGGTCCAGGTCCTTGCTGAGGCAGGAGTTCAGTCTAGTCATGACCAACCTCTCAAAGCATTTCATTATTGTAGATGAGTGCTAACAGGCAATAGTCATTAAGGCAGCTCATATTATTCTTCATAGGTACTGGTACAATTGTTGCCTTTTTGAAGCAAGAGAGAACTTCTGCCTGTAGCAGTGAGAGGTTGAAAATGTCCTTGAATACTTGGGCTAGTTGGTTGGCACAGAGCCTTACCAGGTACTCCATCTGGACTTTCCGCCTTGTGAAGGTTCACTCACTTAAAAGACAGCCTAACATCAGCCTCTGAGACAGAGATCACAGGATCATCAGGTGTAGCAGGGATCTTCACAGTGGTCACAGCCAATCTCACTTCAATAAATCTATGTTGCTGGGCATACTAGGTATGATAAAATTGTTTTTTGCCTCCCTGAACCATTTTATAGCATATTCTCAGAGATCATTTTCCATTGCACCTCACCCTATCTTTCCTGTCTTTATTATTTTCCCCTGCACATACCCCATCCCCACATCCAATAAATACATATTATTTAGTCACTGTCTCTGCGTGTTGATGCTTGAGAGAAATGTAAAGAATGTGTATTTGTTCTAAGAATGCTCAGAGTTTTTAAAAAAACAGTTGATCACAATGCATTACATAGGGCATTCTCCAAGAGGTTCACTGACTGCACTTTACCTTAAAAAATAATTAAGGAATTTTATTCCACTTCAAAGGTTTCAATGGTTTTATTAACACTTTCATATTAGAAGAATAATGCATCAACAGAAAAAGCACATTTGTTTAGGACTGGCTAGTAAAGCTCACAAATCCAAAAATTACTAGAAATTACTAGAAAAAAATGATTAATTTCTTTTACCTTTGGAAATTTTCTGTCAATTAACCCACCAGATTGCTTCCATTTCATTCATTAAGAACTTGAGAATACAGGAAACCAACAATCTTGGAAAGCATGTTCACTTGCAAAAGGACATCTTATACACAAGTATTTCAAAATGAAAAATAGTTTTTATAATTTATTATTTATCAGATTCAGATTAGTGCAAAATTGGTGGCTAGTTGAATAGCTGTGGGGAAGAAGCTGTTCTCGAGTCATTTGATCAATAATCATTCTTTAAATTGATAATTTTAAAGTACACAAAACATCCCTAGAAAAACAAATTTATACCACAGAAAATGGTAACAATTTCTGTGTTCCATGTAACTATTTACTCTTCATGTCAGAATCAGATTTATCATCACTGATACATGTAGAGAAATTTGTTTTTGTGGCAGTACAGTGCAATAAAATTATACTAAAAATAAATTATAAATAATAAATAGTGCAAAAGGGAAAAAGCAAGTTCATGGGTTCATGGAACATGTAGAAGTCTGATGGCAGAGGGGAAGAAGCTGTTCCTAAAACATTGAGTCTGGGTCTTCAGGCTCCTGTACTTCCTCCCTGATGGTAGTAATGAGAAGACAGCATGTCCTGGATAGTGAAGGTCCATAATAATGGATGCCAACTCCCTGAGGCACCACCTTTTGAAGAGTCCTCAATGGTGGTGAGGGTTGTGCCCCTGATGGAACTGGCTGTCTACAAACACCTGCAGCCTCTTTTGATCCTGTGCATTGAAGCCTACATACCAGGCTATGATGCAGCCATTTAGAATGTTGACCAAACAGTTGTGACCACACATGCAGTACTTGCCCAGTTCCAATATTCTTTAATTCCTTTCATTTCAATACAGAAAAGGAAGACTATGCTGCAACACTGTCAAATTTATTCTTGATACTCTCAACTTAATAAATGGAATCTTCCATTAATGATCCCTCATTCAGACCCTTTAATTAATGGAGATAATGAATACATCATGATGGTACAGCAGCTAGTCCTGCTACTTTTCACCTCCAGAAACCCCAGTTCAATCCTGACGACCTGTGCTGTCTGCACAGAATTTGTATGATTTCTCTTTGATCACTTCACTTCTTAAGGGTGCTATAGTTCCATATTTATATTTCAGCATTGTGAAGAAAATGCTTCACAGGGCACTGGTTTTCTTCCATTGCCAAAGACATGTCATAAATAGTGCAAAAGGGGAAAAGTAAGGTTAAGTGTTAACATGCTCAAAGTACAGTAGGATCTATGTTTCTGATTGGGAGGTTGATTGCTTACTGCCAATTACCCCTAGGATGGAGGAGAGCAAGGTGAATCAGGAAAACAAGAGATTCTGTAGATGCTGTAAATCTGGAGCAACACATACAAAATGCTGGAGGAACTCAACAAGTTAGGCAGCACATATGGAGGGGAATGACCAGTCAATGTTTCAGGCTGAGACCCTTCATCAGGGCTGGAAAGGAAGGGAGCAGAAGCCAGAATAAGGTGGGGGAGGGAGAAGATGTACACGTTGGCAGGCGATAGGTGAGAGCAAGTGAGGATGATGAAGAAAGAAGCTGGGAGGTGATAGGTGGAAGAGGTAACGAGCCAAAGGAGGAGGAATCTGATAGGAGAGGAGAGTGAACCATGAAAGAAAAGGAAGGAGAGGCACTAGAGGGAGGTGATGGGTAGATGAGGAGAAAGGGTGAAGGGGTCACCAGAATGGGGAATGGAAAGAGAGAAAAGGGGAGGGAGGAGAAATTACCAAAGTTAGAGAAATGAATGTTCTCTCCGTCAGGTTGTTGAAGATAGACATGAGAAAGGATAAGTTACAAAGAAATAGGTGAGATTGTCCTGAAAACAGGTTCCAGGAGATAAAGAGCCTCGTCCTATCTTGTAACAAAAGACGAAAACCTGAAATATTCAGACTTATTTACAGTTAATCTTCAATAAAGCAAGGCACCCAAGGATACATACTACATACAGTAATTAAGTTTTTGCATGGCTTTAAAATACAAAGCACATTCCCTCTTGACTATACTTTATCTCTTATGATAACACATAGTATGTCATTGATTTTATTCTCTAAAGCAGCCTTATTTACTCACCTTCGCTTACATAGTGAACTCTTCATTCTCTAGTTCAGGCATAACTCTGAACATTATGTGGCTGCAGCTCCCAAGAGGTTCATACCATGTAAATTCTTCTCAAAGTTTACTGAACTCTTCATAATCTTATCCAACAATACCTTTGCCATAAGTGACTAAATAAAATCTCAAACACTAATTTTGTTATTCCTCCTTAATCTTACTGCAAATTTCCTATTTAATTTTCTATTTTCAATGCAGTTGCATTATGTATAAAAACATAATGAATTCCAAACATATTTGGTTTTACTCCTTCCTGGTCACTATTAATTACTTGTATTCCTTCTTCTATTAATGTCTCCACTTTGTCCCCACTCATGTTTTCTTTTTCCTCTGAAATATATTTGGCCCCAATCTGCTTATTTTCCATTCTTTCCCAGTTTGCAGTCATATTTCTGTAGATGCATTTTTTCATTTTATTGATGTGATGATGATGTCTCGATTTTCCAGTACAGTAATTGGTTCCAGTTCCTCTGCTTAACTTCCCCACACTCCATTCATTGCCATTATAACATTTTGAACATTTTTGTTAATCTTCTCCATTTCCTCTGCCTTTCTTTTGTTTAGGCTACACAACTTCCTTTGCTTTAAACTGCTCCTTGTTTTTTTTTAATGAGTCAATTTAATTCTATTCAGTTACTAAAATATCTCAGGGTCTTGTATTTCTCCCTGCAAAACTTGTGGATTTAAGTTTTATTTTCCCAGTTGCTCCTCACTTTTGGCTTTTAATAAACAACTTGCAACTTGGAATTCCTCTTCTTACAGTTCAAAAGTGTTACACTGGATGTATAGTGCTCTGGGATGTTCTGGGACTACATGCACATAAATATTGCTCTCCTGTACTTCACACCTTCAGCTGTTTATTGATTTCCCTAGGCGCCTAGTCCTTCTGTGTTACAGCATGTGACTGATGCACCATCAATAACTCTCCGAGACGTGAGGCGAGATATTGGCTTTTATTGGCTGGAAGAAAGAACAAGCAGCAATTGACCACCACACTGCATCCTGGAGACTGAGGGCAGGGCTCAGGCCCCAATCGCCTTTATACCGGGGTCTGTGGGAGGAGCCACGGTCAGTGGGAGGAGCCAAAGGAGGAGTCAGCGGGGGGAGGCGTGTCCAGACAGGTATATGTAGTTCACCACATTCACCCCCCCCCCTTTGTTTTAAAAGAGAGTCCCCATGGGGCGAAGTTTCTTACAAGTATATTTACAGGTTAAGTCTATCAGGTGGTCGAATCTGTCGCTGCAATCTACGTAGCACCGGCTGTGATTGCACAGGTGCCGGTGGTGATTGCACCGGAAACGGTGGTTGTGCTGGTTCCGGCCTAACTGGAGGTGTCAGCCCACTAGGCGTCAGTGATCCCTCATGCGTGTGCGAGGCGCCCGGTATAGGAGTGTCATGAGGAGTCTGTGTAGGGCTCGGTGTGCGCGGTGTCACCTCAGGTACAGGGTTCATAGTTACCGTGGAGTGTTCGGGGTAGTGGTCTGCTGCTCCTGCGGGCGCCAGGTCACGGACGGAGACCGTGTCCTCCCACCCATCAGGTAAGACCACGTAGGCATACTGGGGGTTCGCATGTAGAAGGTGAACCCTCTCGACCAGCGGGGAGTATTTATTGCTCCTCACATGTCTCCGGAGCAGCACTGGCCCTGGGGATGTCAGCCAAGCCGGTAGGGTGGTCCCAGTGGCAGACTTCCTGGGAAAAGAAAATAGGCGTTCGTGAGGGGTGGCATTGGTGGATGTACATAACAGGGAGCGGATAGAGTGGAGTGCCTCGGGGAGGACCTCCTGCCATCGAGGGACCGGCAACCCTTTAGACTTAAGGGCTAAAAGTGTGGCCTTCCACACCGTGGCATTCTCCCTCTCCATCTGTCCATTTCCCTGGGGATTATAGCTCGTGGTCCTACTAGTAGCAATGCTCCTAGCCAGCAGGTACTGGCACAGCTCGTCACTCATAAAGGAGGACCCTCTATCACTGTGGATATAGCAGGGATATCCGAACAGAGTGAAGAGCTGGCGCAGGACTTTTACGACGGACGTGGCAGTGGTGACGTGGCAGTGGTGTCGGGGCAGGGGATGGCAAAGGGGAATCGCGAGTACTTGTCGATAATGTTGAGAAAGTAGACATTGCGGTCAGTGGAGGGAAGGGGGCCCTTAAAGTCAACACTCAGTCGCTCAAAGGGGCGGGTGGCCTTGATAAGTTGCGCCTTTTCAGGATGGTAGAAGTGCGGTTTGCACTCAGCGCAGACTTGGCAGTCCCTGGTCATCGTCCTGATGTCCTCAAGGTCATTGTCCATGATGTGCATGGAGGGCGTATAGCTGGTCGAGCTGTGCGCTGGCACACGCTCCCCGGGATAGGGCATCAGGGGGCTCATTGAGCCTTCCAGGCCAGTACAGGATATCATAGTTGTATGTGCAGAGTTCTATTCTCCACCACAAAATTTTATCATTTTTGATTTTGCCCCGTTGTTGGTTGCTGAACATGAATGCAACTGAGCACTGGTCGGTCAGCAAGGTGAACCTTTTGCCGGCGAGATAGTGCCTCCAGTGCCTAATAGCTTCCACTATGGCCTGGGCTTCTTTCTCCACCGCGGAGTGCCGAATTTCAGGGCCTTGAAGGGTATGAGAAAAGAATGCTACTGGCCTACCGGCCGTGTCCAAGTCAATAAAACTCTCAGTGCTGCCAGTGTCAAACAGGCAGCTAGTCCTGTGCCCCTCCACCAGGATGTCCATCATTGACCTTGCAAGCTGGTGTGGGGCGCTTTGGTCGAGGGTTACGGAGGCCAGAGTTGAACTGCCGTCTTGGTGCCCGGTAAGCACCGGTGGGTCGGGGTCGGGGCGAGGTGGCGCCAACAAAGATGGCCGCCCCCATGTCTCACACGAGGCGGGCAGGCAAGATGGCGGCCCCCATGCCTCACACGCAGCGCTGCCCGACCCCGCTCGTGGTTCAGACTTACAAACCTTGGCGAAATGGCCCTTCTTCCCACAGCTGGAGCAGGTCGCTTCTTGGGCCGGGCAGTGTTTTCGGGGGTGCTTTTAGAGTCCGCAGAAGTAATACTGCGCGGACTTGCGACTGGCAGCAGCTGTGGTCGGGTTCGGGGAGTTCGTGGACTCGCGACTGGCAGTGGCGGGGTCTGCAGTGTCCACGGAACCGGTGGGGGATCGCGCGGCTGGACAGTGTCAGCGTTGTGCAGAGCAGCCTCCAGCGTGTCGGCCATCTCGATCGCCGAGCATAAGGTAAGATCGGCATTTTCCAGCAGCCGCTGGCGCACGTACACTGACCTGATCCCCGTAACGAAGGCGTTTCGTACTAGCAGCTCCGCATGTTGTTCCGCCGTCAGACCTTTGCAGTCGCAAGTTCGCAAGTATCTGTAGGGCTCGGAGAAACTCGGCGCTCGACTCGTCGGGTCGCTGTCGCCGCGTCGCTAAGCGATGTCTTGCGTAGACAGTGTTCACCGACCGCAGGTACTGTCTTTTGAGGGCGTCCAGTGCCCCTTGGTAGGTCGGTAGGTCCCTGATAAGGGAGAATACTTTCGGACTTACTCTGGATAGTAATATTTTGTACATTGTGGCAGGCTCAGTCACTGGAATCTGTTCCAAGTATGATTGGAAGCATGCAAGCCAGAGTTCAAAGGCAAGAGCTGCTTCGGAGTCTTGAGGATCAAGGTCTAATTTTTCCGGATGTAAAATGCTGTCCATGTTTTAAACTTCCAGCCAATAAAATTGATGCACCATCAATAACTCTCCGAGACGTGAGGCGAGATATAGGCTTTTATTGGCTGGAAGAAAGAACAAGCAGCAATTGACCACCATACTAAATCCTGGAGACTGAGGGCAGGGCTCAGGCTCCAATCACCTTTATACCGGGGTCTGTGGGAGGAGCCACGGTCAGTGGGAGGAGCCACAGGAGCAGTCAGCGGGGGGGGGGGGGGGGGGGGGGGGGCGTGTCCAGACAGGTATATGTAGTTCACCACAGTGACATGACAAGTAATATTGAGTTTTACCATCCATGAAACCCATTCCTCACATACCCTCAGTGACCACTTTGTTAGGTACCTCCTGTACCTAATAAAGTGGCCACTGAGTGTGTTTGCATCTTCTGCTGCTGTAGCTCATCCAATTCAAGGTTCAATGTGGCATGCATTCAGAGATGCTCTTCTGTACATCACTGCTGTAATGCATGATTATTTGAGTTACTGTCACTTTCCTGTCAGCTTGAACAATTCTGGCCATTCTCCTCTGACCTTTCTCATTATCAAGGCTGCCACTCATTGGATGTTTTTAAAAAAAATTTTCACACCATTCTCTGTAAACTCTAGAGACAGTTGTGCATGAAAATCCCAGGAGATTAGCAGTTTCTGAGATACTCAAACCATCCTGTCTGGCACCAACAGTCAAAGTCACTTTGATCACATTTTTCCCCCATTCTGATGTTTGGCCTGAACAACACTGAACCTCTTGACCGTGTGTGTGCTTTTGTGCATTGAGATACTGTCACATGATTGGCTGATTAGATATTTGCATTAATGATAAAGTGGCCACCTAGCTTACTTCTGAATTCAAACCAGTCTTGCAGTTAGAGACCCATGGTGATTGAGAATGTAATTGATTGTTTGGCTTGGAAAGTAGAAATGCTATAGAGCTGGGATCAAATAGTCAAACAGCCTGCTCTAGTTCATGCAACACACACAAAATGCTGGAGGAACTCAGCAGGCCAAGGAGTATCTATGAAAAAGAGTACAGTCGATGTTTTGGGCGCGGAACATCGACTGTCTACTCCTTTCCATAGAAGCTGTCTGGCCTGCTGAGTTCCTCCAGCATTTTGTGTGTTACTTGGATTTCCAGCATCTGCAGATTTTCTCTCGTTTGCTCTGGTCCATGATTATGACTGGTACTGTGTGGAGTTTGCATATTGTTCATGTTATAACCTGGGTTTCTCACAAGAGTTTGCACTCAAATTCCAAAGGTATGCAGGCAAAAATAGGACTAAAGAAAATTGCCCCTACTGTCTCCATCAGTGGTAGATTCTTGAGGAAGTTGATGGGAATGTGGAAGAAATTTTAAAAATGGGATGGGTATAAAAGTGTATTTGAAGGTCAGCACTGACTCAGTTGACCAAAAGCCCTGTTATTTTTCCCCATTTACTCATTTTCCTTTCTTCCTGAAAAACATAAGGTAATTTTGCACTGCCTTTCTTCCATAAGAAAAAAGGTACAATATAGCTATTCCTCAATATACATTTCTTTAAGCCAAATTTTAGACATTAAAATAGGATTTTCCAATTGGAAAAGGTGTATAAAGGTAAATATTGATGTTCGAACTGCTTTTGTGAATATGAGATAATGTTGCTGCTACACATGTTCCATTAGTTAATGGACACTCATAGCACACTTTCACCATCTCAATATGGCTGATCTAATCAATGTCGAAGAGAGCGAAGCCCAAACCATTTAACAACTGCAATTCAGTCATCTGGAGCCACAAACATCTATCTCAACAATTATTGAACACTACAGCACAGAAACAGGCCTTTCAGCCCATGTAATTTGTGCCAAACTATTAGTCTGCCCAATCCCACCGACCTGCACCCAAGACTCTCCATACCTCTCCTATCCAAATTTCCTTTAAATATTGAAATCAAACCCGCATCCGCTACCTGTGCTGGCAACTCGTTCCACACTCTCACCATCCTCTGAGTGAAGATGTTCCCCCCTCATGCTCCCCTTAAACATTTCACCTTTCACTCTGAACCCATGACCTCTAGTTCTAGTCTCACCCAACCTCAGTGGGAAAAAAAATGCTTGCAATCACCCTATCCATACTCCTCATAATTTTGTATACTTCTATCAAATCTCCCCTCATTCTCCTACGCTCTAAGGAATAAAGTCCAAATCTATTCAATTTTTCCTTACAACCCAGGTCCTCAAGTCCTGGCAACATCCTTGTAAATTTTCTCTGCACTCTTTCAATCTTATTGACATCTTTCCTGTAGGTAGGTGACCAGAACTGCACAGAATACTCCACGTCAGGCCTCACCAATGTCTTATACAACTTCAACATAACATCCCAACTCCTATACTCAATACTTTGATTTATGAAGGGTAATAGGCTAATGTGCCAAATGCTTTAGTTATGACCTTATCTACCTGCGATGTTGCTTTCAAGGAACTATGGATCTGTATTTCCAGATCCCTTTGTTCTTCCGCACTCCTCAGTGCTCTACTGCTCACTGTGCAAGTCTTATTCTGGTTTGTCTTCCCAAAGTGCAATGCCTCACAGTTAACTGCATTAAATTCTATCTGCCATTTTTCAGCTTATTTTTCCAACTGGTTCAGCAAGCAAGCTTTGATAGTCTTCCTTGCTGTCCACTATGCCTGCAATCCTGCAATTTGTGGTGTCATCCACAAATTTGCTGATTCAGTTTACCACGTCATCATCCAGACCATTGATACAGATGACAAACAACAACTGACCCAGCACCGATCCCTGTGGCACACCACTAGCCACAGGCCTCCAGTCAGAGGCACAACCATCGACTACCACTCCCTGGCTTCTCCCACAAAGCCAATGTCGAATCCAGTTTACTACCTCATTCTGAATGCCAAGCAACTGAACTCTCTTGACCAACCTCCCTTGCAGGACGTTGTCAAAGGCCTTACTAAAGTCCATGTAGAAAACATCCACTGTCTGACCTTCATCAACTTTCCTGGTAACTTCCTTGAAAAACTATTTCAGTGATTAGGCACAACTTACCATGTACAAAGACATTTTGACTTGGACACAACCTACCATGCACAAAGCCATGCTAACTATCCCTAATCAGTTCCTATCTATCCAAATACTTATTATACCCAATTGCTTAGAATACCTAGAATACTTTCCAATAACTTACTGACTACTAATGTCAGACGCACCAACCTATAATTTCCCAGCTTATTCATATAGCCCTTTTTTAAAAAAAAACAGAACAATGTTAGCTATCCTCCGATCCTCCAGCACCTCACCTGTGGCTAAGGGCGTTTTAAATATCTCCGCTGTCCCTTACAATTTCTACACTATAGCCTCCCACAGGATCCAAGGGAACATCTTGTCAAGCCCTGGGAATTTTCCCCACCTTAATTTGCCTCAAGACAGCAAAGACTTTTTCCTCCATAATCTGTACAGGGTCCATGACCTCGCTACTGCTTTGCCTTACTTCTATAGATTATGTGTCCATCTCCCAAGACAATACAGGAAAAAAAATCCATTTAAAGTCTTCCCCACCTCTTTCAGCTCTATGCATAGATGACCACTCTGATCTTCCAGAGGACCAATTTTGTCACTTGCTATCCTTTTGCTCTCAATATATCTGTAGAAGTCCTTGGGATTCTCCTTCACCTCATCTACTAGAGCAACCTCATACCTTCTTTTATCCCTTTTAAATTTCCTTAAGTGTTCTCTTGCATTTCTTGTACTTAAGTATCTCATTTGTTTCTTCCTACCTCTACCTGCGATGCACATCCTCCTTCCTCTTAACCAGGCCCTCAATATCTCTCAAAAACCAAGGCTCCTTAAACCTGATATCCTTGCCTTTTATTCTGACAGGAACATACAAACACTGTATTCTCAAAATTTCACTTTCGAGGGCCTTTCACTTATCAAGTACACCTTTGCCAGAAAACAACCTGTCCCAGCCCACACTTGCCAGATCTTTCTAATACCATCGAAATTGGCCTTTCTTCAATCTCAATCTAAGGACCAGACCTATCTTTCTTATACTTATCGTGAAACAAATGGCATTATGACCACTAGATGCAAAGTGTGCCACTACACAGACTTCTGTCACCTGCCTTGTTTCTTTCCCTAATATGAGATCAAGTATCGCACACTCTCTCATTGGGACTTCTACGCACTAATTAAGAACATTTTTAAAAAATACATTTGACAAAATCTATTCCATCCAGCGCCTTTATTGTATAGGAGACTCAGTCAATATGTGAAACATTAAAATCACCTATAAAAATCTTATATTTCTTGCAAAAGTCTGCGATCTCTCTACAAATTTGCTCCTTTAAATCTCGCTGACTATTAGGTGGTCTATAATACAATCCCATTAATGTGGCCATCCCTTTCTTCCTCAGTTCCATCCATACACCCTCAGTAGACAAGCTCCCTAGCTTGTCCTGTCTGAGTACAGCTGTGCTGCTTCCCTGATTAGTAATGCCACCCCTCCCCCTTTAATCCCTCCTGCTCTATCACATCTAAAACAATGAATCCCAGAACATTGAGCTGATAGTCCTGCCACTCCCGCAACCAAGCCTCACTAATACAGTAGTTACAATATTATAATTCCAGGTGCTGATCCATGCCCTAAGCTCATCTGCCTTTCTGACAATACTCCTTACATTGAAATATACACAACTCAGAACATTAGCCCCACCATGCTCAACCTGTTGATTGCTGACTTTGTATGTAGGCTTAATAACATCTTTCCCCACAACCACTCCACTATCTGCCCTGGCACTCAGGTTCCCATTCCCTGCAACTCTAACAAACCTTCTTGCATGAACATTAGTCTCCCTCCAGTTCAGGTGTAATCTGTCTCTTCTGTACAGGTCCCACCTTCCCTGGAAGAGAGGTCAATGATCCAAAAATCTGAAGCCCTCCCTCCTGCACCTTCCACTTAGCCACGTATTAAACTGTATGATCTTCCTACTTCTGGCCTCATCAGCACGAGGCAAGGGTAGTAATCTTGAGATCACAACCCTGGAGATCCTGACCTTTAACATAGCAGCCATCTCCCTGAACTCATGTTACAAGACATCGTCACCCTTACTACCTATGTCATTGGTGCAACCATGGGCCACAACCTCTGGCTGTTCACCCTCCCACTTAAGAATGCTGAGAACTCAATCCGAGATAACCCTAACCCTGGAACCCAGGAGGCTATATACCATCTAGGAATCTTGTTCTCATCCACAGTCTATTACCTAACCAATGAATTCCCTATTACTATGGCTTGCCCAATCTTCCCCTTCCCTTCTGAGCCACACCTGATCACTCTGGCTTTACTCTGTTCAGTCACTCCTCCCCTTCCCACCTGCCCAATGGTACCTAAAGCAGTATATCTGTTATTTAGGGGAAATGCCACAGGGGTTACTCTGCACTGGCTGCCTATCTTATTTCCTCCCCCCCCCCCCCCAACAGTCACAGGAGGAACCCCGCCCAAATGTCCCAATATATACAGTACTCTGCAAAAATCTTAGACATCCTAGACTTTTCATATAAATTTTGTTTTAGATTTTTTTTGTCTTCTGCATTACGTTACTGTGTCAATAGAAAAGAGCAAACTTTAGACTTCCATATATTTATTTTCCAAAAAAATTTAAATGTTAGAGAAATTTTGTATTTTGTTAAAGAAAGTAACATATTAAGTAATTGACCACTTTTCAAATAAAAACATAATTATTTTGTAGATATATGCCCAGTACATGAATAAACAAAGATAACAAACTGGATGCTAATGATCAATGACATTAAGTTGAATCAACAATATTCAGGATCCTTTTACTCTTGCGTCTTCATTCTTCACAACTCCTTCCTCCATATAACATATGGTATGGTTTACAGATACCATGTGGGATCACATGGTATCTGTAAACTTTGACTGCTTATTTATTTCCATAGATGCTGCTTGACCTGTTGAATTCCTCCAGGTTTGTGTGTGTGTTACTCTGGATTTCCAGCATCTGCAGAATCTTGTGTTTAGCAGATGGCATCATCCTTTCATAAACTGTGTTCTGACTGCCACTTGGAATGTTGCTATCAGAGGCTTGTGAATATTTGGAATTCCTTACCCCAGACAGCCATGGAGGTTGAATCATTGAATACATTCAAGGCTGAGGTAGGCAGCTTCTTGTGTGGTGGAGAATCTAATGTTATGGGGAACAGCTGGAAAGAGAAATGACTATTTCAAACAACCATAAATTAACCTTACTACAAAGGCACTCAGAGGAATGCAGAAATAAATTCTGCAGAAATCAATTCTAGTTCTCCCATGACTCTTTCACTAACTCATTCAAAGATTTAGTCCATCATGTTATTTCTTCTCCTACTATTAAGCATCTCCATGCAATGCTCAACTTTCATCTCGTCCACAGCTATGAGATCCAAAAGGAAATTTAGTCAAAAGAGTGCTTCCTGAGCGCACTACACTTTGTAAAGTGCTGGGAGAGAGGGAAAAAATGTCAACTCAAAAATTTCTAAAGAATATTGCTTCTGAAATAATTTGTTTGCAAATAGCTTGCAGTAGAAGACAACAGCCATTTCAGAGATATGAAGATTCAGTGGATCAATGCAACATTTGTGATAGTACAGATAGCAATAATGAAATTCACCGTTGTCTTCGATGTGCCAGCTAGCCTTTGGTTAATTGAGGAACAGAATATCTGAATATCAATACCTCCAACCTAGCACAAAACATGTCCTCCACTGGCCAACAATGAACACCATCCTCCTGTACTTTCCTGAAACCTGCTGCAGGGTTCTGCAAACAATGAAAATACTATAATTTTCTCTGCAAAATACTCCAAATCCACTTGCAAAATATGAGACTCAATATTAACATCTTTTACCAATTAACCTTAATCAGCTCCATTCAATAAACCATATTGATCATACGTCCAAAAACAAATCCACAAAAAAGGACATTATTCCAAGCTCTGCCATAGGAAAAGATTAGCAAGTGGACAGATGTTGTCAACACAAAACCATAAGATATAGGAGATGAATTGGGCCATTTGGCCCAGAGTTTGCTCCACCATTCAATCATAGCTGATTTATAGTCCCTCCTAAACCCATTCTCCTAACTTCTCCCTGTAACCGTTGACACACTTACTAATCAAGAACCTATCAATTCTGCTTTAAAATACCCAATGTTTTGGTCTGCAAGCCAGTGGTGGCAATCAATCGTACAGATTCACCACCTTCCTCCTCATCTCTGTTCTAAAGCAACGTCCTTCTCTTTTGAGGCTGTGCTCTCCGGTCCTAGACTCGCTCACTACTAGAAACATGTAAAAATAAGCAACATTGTCCTCTCTATTCAGAACATGTAACAGCACAGCAAAGGAACACGACCTACAGCCAAAACAAGCTAAATGGCTAAATAAACTAATCTCTTCCGCTGACATAAGTTGTTCATATCCTTCCATTTCCCTCACATTCATGTGCCTATCTAAACTTCTCTTAAAGGTTCCTAAAGTTTCCACCTCTACTACCATCCCAGTTAACGCATTCCAGGCACCCATCACTCTGTGTGTTAAAAAAAAACTTGCCCCTCATATCTCCTTTGAAAATACCCTCTCTCACCTTAAATGCATGCTCTCTGGTATTAGACCTTTCAATTCTGAGAAAAAGATGCTGTCTACTCTATCTATGCCTCTCATAATATTATAAAGTTCTTTGAGATCTCCCCTCAGCCTCTGCAGCTCCAAAGAAAACACCCAGATTTTGTCCAACACATAGTTTAGAGGGCATGTTATAACATGTGCCTTCTAATCCAGACAAAATCCTGGCAAACCTTTTCTGCATCCTCTCCAAAGCCATGATATCCTTCCTATAATGGGGCAACCAGAACTGTATGCAATACCAAAGCTGCAGCCTAGCTAGAGTTTTATAAAGCTGCAGAATAACTTCCTGACTTTTGAATTCAATGCCTCAACTAATAAAGGATATCCTTCTTAACCACCCTATCAACCCATGTAGCCACTTTCAGGGAGCCATAACCTTGGACCCCAATATCACTCTGTTTATCAACACTTTTAAGCGTCTTTCCCTTAACAGTGTACTGTCTCTTTACACTTGACCTACCAAGGTGCAAAACTTCACATTTGGCCAGATTAAAATCCACCTGCCATTTCTCTGCCCATATCTGCAACTGATCTATATCCCCCTGCATTCTTAGCCAGTCTTCTTTCTACACTATCCACAACATCACTGATCTTTGTATCATCTGCAAACTTACTAACCCATCCATCTACATTTTCTTTTTTTTTCTTTTTTTTAAAAAAAAATGGAACGCTTCACGAATTTGCGTGTCATCCTTGCGCAGGGGCCATGCTAATCTTCTCTGTATCGTTCCAATTTTAGTATATGTGCTGCCGAAGCGAGCACTTACATTTTCATCTAGGTCATTTATGTACATCACAAACAGCAGAGATCCCAGTACAGATCTCTGTGGAACACCACTAATCACAGACCTCTGGCTAGAATAAGTCTTCAACCACTACCTCGTCCTCAATGGGCAAGCCATTTCTGAATTCAAACAACCAATTCACTATGGATCCCATGTATCTTAATCATCTAGATGAGATTCCCATGAGGGACTTTGTCAAACACCTTACTAAAATCCATATCTCTACCTTCATCAATCACCCTGTCACCTCATCAAAAAAATACTCAATCAAGTTAGTAAGACACAACTTGCCCTGTACAAAGTCATGCTGGCTGTCCCTAATTAGGCCATAGTTTTCCAAGTGCTCATAAATCCTATTTTTCTCTACAGTAACCTTGCTACCACTGATGTGAGACTGATCCATGCTCTGTTCATCACCTTTACCCATAAGACTCCTGGCATTAAAATACACACACTTTCAACTATATGTCCTATTGTATCTATTACTTTGCTCCTGCCTGATTTTACTAGCCCTTACATCTACCTTCCTCTCCAACCTTCACGTTCCGAACTAATGCTCTGGTTCACATCCTCTAGTCCTTTCAATATTCAGTAGGCTTCAATGAGATCCCACCTCATTCTTTTAAAGTGCAATGTATGCAAACCCAGAGCCATCAAACTATATAACTTTCATTCCCAAGACTTCCAGATGTTCATAACATTTCCTTGAATGAAATTGCAGCATCCCCAATGACTCATGGAATCCTTGACCAACAATCTTTGAAAGTGGAGGAGTAGCTGGGATGATATGAGAACTAAATACATTAGAATCAGGAACACACATAAACCCGGCATAAACAGAAGGACCAGCAACTTCAGACTTTTCAACAGCTGGAACAGGATATACCCTATAGGACATGCAGGCAGTTTGTGAGGTAGTGTACTCCTTTTGCCACTAACTTGGTGTCAGCACTCCCCAGGCATGGCTCTGAGGTTCCAAATGCCATTCCATCTGGTCTTACTCCATTTTGAAAAATCCATGGACTACTGGCTCCCTGTAAGAAGTAAGGCTCCATTAGGTCACTCAATAGCCAATAGCACTAGCCAACAATTTTTTTCAAAAATGTTGTTTCCTCAGAATTTTTTTTTTGCTTATTATAGACTGTTTGAAGCTGAAAACACATAATTTCAGACTACTTGTAACATGAGAATTTGCAGAAGCAAGAAATTAACTGTTGTGAATATAACGTGTTTAATTGGATAATGGTGCTGACGCTTTGCAGTAGTTCAACTAAGCCAAAAATGTTTTGTTGATGATTTTCATTTGTACTCCGTGTCTGAGGCTTCTCACTTACAAGTGGCATGCAAACGTTTGGGCACCCCAAGAGATTTGAGCTCTCAGATAACTTTTACCAAGGTCTCAGACCTTAATTAGCTTGTTAGGGTTATGGCTTGTTCACAGTCATCGTTAGGAAAGGCCAGGTGATGCAAATTTCAAAGCTTTATAAATACCCTGACTCCTCAAACCTTGTCTCAACAGTCAGCAGCTATGGGCTCCTCTAAGCAGCTGCCTAGCACTCTGAAAATTAAAATACATGATGCCCACAAAGCAGGAGAAGGCTATAAGAAGATAGCAAAGGGTTTTCAGGTAGCCGTTTCTTCAGTTCGTAATGTAATTAAGAAATGGCAGTTAAGAGGAACGGTGGAAGTCAAGTTGAGGTCTGGAAGACCAAGAAAATTTTCTGAGAGAACTGCTCATAGGATTGCTAGAAAGGCAAATCAAAACCCCCGTTTAACTGCAAAAGACTTTCAGGAAGATTTAGCAGACTCTGGAGTGGTGGTGCACTGTTCTACTGTGCAGTGACACCTGCACAAATATGACCTTCATGGAAGAGTCATCAGAAGAAAACCTTTCCTGCGTCCTCACCACAATATTCAGCGTCAGAAGTTTGCAAAGGAACCTCTAAACAAGCCCGATGCAGTTTGGAAACAAGTCCCATAGACTGATGAAGTTAAAATAGAATTTTTTGGCCGCAATGAGCAAAGGTATGTTTGGAGAAAAAAGGGTGCAGTATTTCATGTAAAGAACACCTCTCCAAATGTTAAGCACAGGGGTGGATCGATCATGCTTTGGGCTTATGTTGCAGCCAGTGGCACGGGGAACATTTCACTGGTAGAGGGAAGAATGAATTAAATTAAATACCAGCAAATTCTGGAAGCAAACATCACACTGTCTGTAAAAAAAAAAGGCTGAAGATGAAAAGAGGATGGCTTCAACAATAGGATAATGATCCTAAACACAGCTCAAAATCCACAATGGACTACCTCAAGAGGTGCAAACTGAAGGTTTTGCCATGGCCTTCACAGTCCCCTGACCTAAACATCATCGAAAATCTGTGGATAGACCTCAAAAGAGCAGTGCATGCAAGACGGCCCAAGAATCTCACAGAACTAGAAGCCTTTTGCAAGGAAGAATGGGCGAAAATCCCCCAAACAAAAATTGAAAGACTCTTAGGTGGCTACAGAAAGCATTTACAAACTGTGATACTTGCCAAAGGGGGTGTTACTAAGTACTGACCGTGCAGAGTGCCCAAACCTTTGCTTCGGGCCCTTTTCCTTTTTTGTTATTTTGAAACTGTAAAAGATGGAAATAAAAAAGTAATCTTGCTGAAAACATTAAAGAAATATGTCATCTTTAACTTTATGCCTTTTGGAAATCAGGTCATCTTTTACTCGCTTAGCTATTCACAGTAACAGAAATTTTGACCAGAGGTGCCCAAACTTTTGCATGCCACTGTAAGTGTCCAACCATAATCAGCCAGCACTGATGGCTTCCAGTTGCCCTGATACCGTTTCTCTATGACTGCAATTTCCTGCTGAAACCTTTCACCATGCTCGTCACTGACAGCACCAAGATTTGCAGGGAAGAAGTCTAAATGGGAATGCAGAAAATGAATCTTTAGTGACATGTTGCACTTCATGGTTTTGTATGCTTGAAGCATGTTGTCAACCAGCTGCATGTAGTCTGGTGCTCTGTAGTTAGAAGAAAATTTTCAACAACATCCTTGAATGCCTCCCATGCAATTTTCTCCTGTTCCTCTAGAAGTTCTTCAAATTGCTTGCCATTGATGACCTGTTGGATTTGTGGACCAATAAAAAGCCTTCCTTAATCTTGGCATCAGTTTTACTGACTTGAATTATGAATTGAAATAACAAATATAGGCGTCTTCAAAAAAATGGTGTGTGAGAGCAATATTTCATGGTGATTTTTATGATCAGCAGCCCAAAATCCATCAGATACATCCAAAATTATCTAGGAAACAAAACCTTTGTTGTCCAGTCTGGGAGGAAGAATTTGGGTGTTCTTCCTCCTTCTCTTGCATCTGATCTGGGGTCTTATTTTTCCACAAGATGCATTAATCTTTCCATTATCTCACATAGATCACTTCATAGCATATTAGTTCTTTTAAAAGAACAAGACTGATTTGTCTTTAACAGCTTAAGCTCTTTCAAATCTGCACAATGCTGTTCCAAGTTTACCTCTGCATTTAGCAGTGAGAAAAGCTTCAAATATATAACTAAAATATAAAATTGTAAAGCTTGGTATATCCTCAAACATATTAAATTATAAGTATTGATAATGGAATAAAACACATCAGGCACAAACAGGCCTTCAATAAAGTTAATGGTCAGCGGGAGGGGGAGTAGTGAGTCAGTCAGGTAGAGTAAAGCTTTGCATTGTATTTTATAGTGTTAATAACTTCAGAAGGACAAAAGAGATTGCAGATGCTAATTCTGGAACAAAAAAAAATAGAAGGGTGGAAGAATTCAAAAGTGTGAAGCAGCATCAATGGAGGCAAAAGGTGCAAGTCAAATTTTCAGGTCAAGACTAAAGTAAAGTAAAGCAGGGTCTCAACCTGAAATATCAAGTTGTACGTTTGGCTTTCATGGATGCTACTTGATCCACAATCTTCCAACCTCCTGTTTCATGTTCCAGAATCCACATCTGCAGTCTTTTTTGTCTAATAATTACATGCCTCATTGTCATGCTAGACTAATCAGATAATACAGAATGTCAAATCATTAGCACATTGCCAAGATCAGGTGCTTCACGCTGCCAAAGATCATATGGCTATACCAAATGCAAACCATGCATTTGGACAGAAGAGCGAACAATTAAAAGTACAACAGATCACAAAAATTGGCCAGTGCAGTGGAGTGGGTTTGACTTAAGCCTTTCAACCCAGGGACATGAATTAAAATTTGTTCTAAAATTCCTAGGAAATTTTCCAAATTGATTTTGATCTAGTCTTAAGGGGAAATATAATACTGGCTTTATCTCAGTTTGTTGATCCACTTGATTTCTCTATAGCTTTAAAATCCTGAACTATTTTTAATACCAACTCTCTTCCCATATATATTAAGGCTAGGCTACTTCTTCACAACCAGTTAGAATATTTATAATTGGTACTTTTAATGAAGATGAGCAAGTCCCAAATCATTTTTATAAAATTAACTTTAATTAGCATATGTTAAATATGTGAAACAATGATACAAGTAGAGTTAGTAATAATAAATAGATTGGGAACAGCCATTCAGTGTGTCAAAAGTGAGAATAAATGAGTGCTTGAATTTTTCTACATACTGAATGATACGCCTCAACAGTGCAGACTTAGGAAGGATTGCAACAAAACCCTGATGGTTCTCTACTAAGTTCAGAAAAAAAGGTTACCTTTATCTGAGTGAGTTCCATTGGACAGAGAGGGCAACAGCAAAAGGAAGAAAATAAATGTACCCTAAGGGAGGGAAACATGAAGCAGCACTACAAAATGTAGGTCAAAAAATACACTTTCAAAGCAGATTATTTTCCAAGCAGTATTTACAAAAACATTTTTCCAGAGAACTAATGGTCTGCAATTTGTAATAAGAATTGATGTGAAGAGAAAGAGATCCAACAGCAATGTCTAGATTATTTACATGCATCATAATACACCGTTATTGCAATTATTGATTTATTGCTTCCTGAATGCATTGTTGTAGCCTGCACCAAGCAATCTGTTCAGAATCAATGAAATTACACAAATGCATATTATCACTTCAATAATTACAGCCTCACAGATGAGGTGTACCTAATTTTATGATGAATGTTTGGCCTTTGTTACTCAACAGCTGCTCAGGTCTTGAAAAGCAAATAACATGCATGTTGACTGAAACAAATGAAAAATTCTGTGTTCTTCAGAAAAATTAACCTTGTTTGTGAAGTTTTATTTTTCTATCTTAAATATGTCTATGTCCCAAGCCTTGTTTTAATTTCTGTAAAATATTTTAAAAGTATTTAGAAATGGGAGCTTTTTGCTTGGTGGTTTATAGTGTTAGAATTATTCAGTCTGATTGGTTAGTCAGCCAGTTTCACTATATCATTGTTGCTGGATGCCACAGGTGCCCCAAAGGTGGCTCCTGCTTCCAACAGATGTCCAAGAAAGGGAAATCGATACTCAGACATGTTTCTACGTGGTCAGTGACAGCTGTTTTCACATTGCTGCTGGGCAATTGCTTTTGCTTTTTCCAAGCTTCAAATTTCAATTTTCTATCATAAATACATGACAGCAAGGAATAGATTAACAACCCTCTTCTAAACGTTTGGACCTTCTGAAACAACACACTCTGCAGAAAATATCATGGTGCCGCTTGACAATTGAGAGCTTTAGCCTTTGCCTTCCACTTTTGCAAATGATATTGACAACCATTCACCTGTAATTTCTCACATAATGTCTATGAAGTGAAATGCTTTCTCATTGCAATGGTCCTAAATGTACTGCAAGTTATTTAAAAATATTGTACCCCCTTTTCAGATCAAATACTTTGAAGCAAACAATACTGAAGAGATGCTCCCCTTCAGGTGAGAAGTTAAAACTGAGACATCATCTGACCTTTTTGTTTCTTCAAAAAGATGATTATGTCAGAAAAAAGACACCACTTACTCTCTCTCACCCCTTTCCCACTGCTCTGGTCAGTGTTCATCTCTCAATCAATTAACTCCAAAACAAATTGCTTTGTAATTGTCCGTGGAAACTTCCTGTGAACAAATCGGCTGTCATGTTCCAATATAACCACAATAACTACACTTTCAATACTCTCTGGCACATTCTGATAGGTATAATTTAATGTACAGTTGTGCTTTTTATTTCCTAATGTCTTGTTCCCTCCTTTATCCTAACTTATATTGTATTATTATCAATGCACCTGCTTGGCGCTAACAACTTGGAATACATTCCACTGGAAATACTAAATACAACTGAAAATCAAAACACTGCAGTACTTGGAAGCTGACATGTTTTTACATTAGAAGCTGTTTTCAATGCCAACTTCTTAAAGCGAAGTTCCCATGGCAGCCAATTTATATTAAGCTGCCCCTCTGACATGCCCACTCCCACTGTCCTTTTTTACCAGCAATCTGCATTTTCATACCACTGATTCATGCTGATATTAGTGAACAATCAAACAGAAATCTAAAGCTGTAGTTTTAAACACTAACAAACAAAATTTTAAATTATTGTAAGTGCACAATCATGGATTATAAATAGGGCCATTTCAGAGCACTGGGAGCCAACCATAGCAGAGAATGAGTACAAAGCCACTTTGCTATACATATTGTATGTTATAAATTAGACAGCCTTAAGCAATGTCCATTATACCCAATACTCATGGTGACAATGAATTACGATCTATCCAATAATAGTTACTGTACAGGAAGAGCACATTACAATGTGATTTCAGCAAAGCATATCACAAAATCTTTGATGTCCTCATTTATTAATTCAAAGCACAACCTTTTTCAGTGGAAGAGATTCTCCTGGTCATACATGTCCATCCATCTGAAGGGATTCAATTAAAGTATGTATTTGCACATTTTCAAGTCATTTATGAAAGTTACAAAAGTCACTTTATCAAACAACCGTAATTGCTTCTTTAGATGACGGCATTTCACCAAAGAGACAAAGATGAGCCTTCAGCAGTTTCCAAGTCTTTTCTAAATGACCAGCTTGGAGCATTGAGGAGAAAAATATGTCAGTGTCTGCAGCCTCTGACCAAAGCTGTGTAAATCTTCCACACCACATTGACCAGACAATGGGAGCAGCTCTGATTAATGGGCCATTACTCTTAATTTAAAAGCTGGGAATGAGATCTATCTATACAGTTACTGATAGGTCTCATAAAAAGAGGACTGTCAGATCCCGATCTTTGGCAATGCCTCACCGAAGATAACAGGAAGAAACAAAAAATACTGTGCCCTATAACCAGTCCATCCCAGCAACCTGTTCCGCTAATTTTGAAGCAACATTCTCCCCGCCAAAAAAAAAGCCATATATCAACTAGCCTCCTTGCACAATGTGAGCTGCAAGGCAAAGAGATAGTTCGAGAGCACAGATAATGGGATCAAACGAAACACAGTTTACAGCCAGTATCAAATAAATCACTGTTGACAGGCTTTCTCATTAAGAGAATTAAGAAAAACAGTAATTTCACTGGACTTCATCCATCATCATGCCGTAATTCCAACTGAAAGATAAGGTGCATACTTTCAGCTAAACTTCTCTCAGGGCATTTTCATTAGCAATTGTGAACAACTCAGTCAAACAGCATACTTACATGGAAGAAGAGACAGAATGGCAGTGGTGGGGGTAGGATGAAAAAGGCATGATTACAAGTTACTTATAACATAGGTAATACAAAGAACTTGAATTAACACGTTGTGCCTAATATCCGAATCCAATGACCATAAGTGGATCAAGGTAATGCAATCAAAACAGTCAATTAAAAATCCGAACTAAATTAATTCCTAAGCATAGAAGATTTAAATTAGCAAAGGGGAGATTTAGCCTTTTGTCAGGCACATAGTAAATGACCAATAAATGCAATAGACTTCTTGGCAGATTAGTCACTATTACAACCTTGGAGTTAAATGAGAAATAATTAGGGAGCTTATTGCAAGTTTGTTGGGGGAGGGGGGAGAGGGGAAAAGAGTCTGTGCTCACTTTGGATCAGATAAGACAACCGTCCTGATTAGCAATTACCTTGTGATGAAAGAGTGCTGATGGAGCAACAGGATGGACACAATGGCCCTTCAAAGAACTTTTCCCAACACACTGCACAGTGAAGTGTTAAAATGCATACAATGAAGTTACTTTAAATGTAAAATATTTTTATCCATGCAAATGTCTTGATTTGTAAGGTGAAATGGGAATAATAATCAGGTGAATTGATGAGCAAATTGTGTTGCAGAGAAACTACAAGAGAAGCAATTGAAAGTATAAAGAGCAAAGAAGGGAAAATAGTCAAATTGAATCTACTGCCTACAAATTAATTCACCGTTCACCCATCACCCCCTTTATTCACTAAGCATACTGACTCAAGCTCAGTCAGTGTACAGATTTTAACTTTTTTTCCTTAAGATTCATAACCCCACATGGCCTCTCCCTCCTCATCACTCTTTGTAGCTTACAACTTTCCAATTTTCTGTAATTCTCCAACTTTAGCCTCCTACATTGCCTAATTGTAACTGTCCAGCCATTAACAGCTGCACTTTCAATTGCTTGATCCCCCTCATTTGAGGCTCAATAAATCCTGCTTCTTTGATCATCTGAATTAGTATCTCCTCATGTGGCTCAGTGTCAAATTTTTGATTCAAAACACTCCTACTAACCACCTTGAAATGTTTTAGTAATTTAAAGGGTGTCCTATAATATGAAAATGATTAAGCCATGGAAGACAATATGGATTCAAACAGTCAGGCGAAGTTCCATTTATTTTATTCAGAGATACAATGCAAAATAAGCCCTTCTGTCCCTTTGAGCCACACTGCCCAGTAAACCCCAACAACCCTGATTTAACCCTAAATTGTGGGATAATTTACAATGACCAATTAACCTACCCGGCATGTCTTTGGAGGGAGAAAACTGGAGGAACCAGGACAGGTTCCTTACAGAGAATGTCAGGATTGAACTCCGGTGCCCTGACACCCTGAGCTGTATTGGTATTGCGCTAAGCGCTACACTGTCATGGTGGTCATGCAACACTTGGTCTAAGAAACTGGAGGAAAATGGTTACTCAGAGAGAGAGAAACTTTGGCCATGATGAAAAAAAGTATCGGTGAAAAATAGAGTCATCAAAACAAAAGAGATTAACATACTGAGAATAGAGAAAGGCAAAGTTTTTAAATTAATCAAAACTGTAATTTTTGAGTACAGCTGAATAGGAATTCAAATGGAGGGGCAAATTGATAGTACTCAGAGGGAGAAAAAAACAAAGATGAAGCAAATCCCATTGGACAGAATGCACTTAAATCAACTACACTCATTGCTTAAAGCCAACAGAAGTTCTGCACCAGTCATCTTCGTAATACCGGGCACGCCTATGTCCTTACCAAAGGTGGATCTAACCCAAACAGCTTGCAGAAAGAACAATGGCAATCTTAATGCCAATAAAGTAATCTCAAATTATACTCTTAATTTTAAAATGCAAAATGCATTGGATCTTGTATATCTTCAATAACTAACTATACATCTTATCACATTATATTTAGTTCTCTTAATCATAATTAAAATTAAATTCCTTTACATTTTTAATGTACCAGAAGGACAATTCAGTTTCACATTGGTATGTTAATTTAGCACAATAGTCTAGAGTTTTATTTCCTTCAGCTGCAAGATTATTTGTTGCTTTTACATGAACTGGAAAATCACCCACAAAAATGCTTACAGAAAGGTTCAGAAGAATTGTTTATTCCAACCACAGGAACAATTTGCAGTGTAGCAGGATTATTCTACTGCCTAACGATACAGAGAAAGGTTGAACAAGTTAGGTCTCTATTCATTGGAGCGTAGAAGGTTGAGGGGGGATTTGATCGAGGTATTTAAAATGTTGAGAGGGATAGATAGAGTTGACGTGAATAGGCTGTTTCCATTGAGAGTAGGGGAGATTCAAACATGAGGACATGATTTGAGAGTTAGGGGGCAAAAGTTTAAGGGAAACACGAGGGGGTATTTCTTTACTCAGAGAGTGATAGCTGTGTGGAATGAGCTTCCTGTAGAAGTAGTAGAGGCCAGTTCAGTTGTGTCATTTAAGGTAAAATTGGATAGGTATATGGACAGGAAAGGAGTGGAGGGTTATGGGCTGAGTGCGGGTAGGTGGGACTAGGTGAGATTAAGAGTTCGGCACGGACTAGGAGGGCCGGAATGGCCTGTTTCCGTGCTGTGATTGTTATATGGTTATATGATATTTTTTTCAAAAAAGCACAAAATGCTGGAGGAACTCAGTGGGTCAGGCAGCATCTGGAGAGGAAAATGAACAGGCAAATGTCAGGCTAAACCCTTCATCAGGACTGGAAAAGAGGGCAGAAGGCAGAATAAGAGTGGGGGGAAGAGGGGGGATCAATGTGAGAAGCTGGGAGTGATAGGTGGAAAAGACAAAGGGCTGAAGAAAGAGGAACCTGGATAGGGAAAAACAGTACACCAGGAAAGGAGGCAGGTGCCAGAGGGAGGAAAGTAAAGATGATGGGCAGGTCATGGGGTAGGGGAAAGAGAAAGGGTAACAAGGCCACAGAGATGAGAGAAAACTGCCGGCAGCAAGGGAGTGGGCCACAGAGGGGAGTGGTTGGAGAAATCAATGTTCATGCCATCAGGTTGGTGGCTACCAAGACTGATGCAGATTGGAGGATAGTACAGAAGTGTTCATTAAGTTATACATTGATTGCATAACTATAAGTGTGCATGCTAGCTCAGTGTCCAAATGTCTGGAACAATAATCTGCATGTCCAGAGAGGAAAAAAATACAAGAGGCTGTGTGACAGACGAACAACTGAACTGATTGTGAAACCTATAATAAAAATTAGGTCTATGCTTATTTTGCTCTTTTCTAAACCCTGACACTTCACAGTGCCAGTGATTGGTGTTCACTTCTCACCACTTTCTGTAAAGAATTTGTATCTTCTCCCCATGACTGCATGGGTTTCCTCTGGGTGCTCTAGCTTCCACCCACATCCCTAAGATGTATGGGTTAGTAAGTTGTGGACATGCTATGTTGGTGCCAGGCTGCTCCCAGCACATCCTTGGACTGTGCTGATCATTGAAGCAAGCAATGCATTTCACTGTATATTTCAATGTTTTGATGTACATTTGACATGGAAAGGTAATCTTTATTATAAAAAGCCAGCACAGCTGGGAGAGCTGCCTTGCCAGCTATGAAAGCTATCACTGTATTTCTCACTTTGGAAATTAAGGACATTTAAAAATGATTAAAATTGGAAATAAAAATTGATTAAAAATACTCAAATCACAAAAACATTAATACAAAGCAAAGTAATTCTGAAGTAACTTGCTTTCCCCTTTGCCACCCCATGCAATGACCTACAAAATCTCCATTGAAATCAATTAGGTTGTGTCTCATCAGATCAACCCCTAGTACAATACCAGAGGACCTCAGCATGATGTTATCCATCAATGGGCTCTACATACAAATAAAAGTTAGCTACTCTCTCCAAAATGAAAAATTAGCCTAAATTCATGCAACAGCTGGTTGGGAAAAGCAAACTCAATTACTATTATTGCTCAAGGAAAAAAATAACATTTTTAAGTGAGGAAAATAAATTAATCCAACATGACCAATCTTTAGAGTTTCCACTTTAAACAATTAAAAAGTATGTCCTGGAATGACTGGCCTCTATCCATCATTTTTCCTCTCTCAGCCAACTTTTCTCTCTTGATAATATTTTAAGATTGTTTTCCTGTGAAAAGTTATTCCAAAAGCATTTCAACAGTTTATACCATGCAAATTTTGTGTCAGTTTGGAAGAGTAAAGGTTGTGTAACTGTCAGGAAAAACATGCATCAAGTGGCTGTAGATAAAATCCATAAATGCTAGAAGATTCCAGTACACATAACATTGGAAATACAGGCAAAGGCATCTGTTATTCATCTTCATCTCAAAATGCAATAAGCCAGTGAAAATGGTCATCTCCAAAAAGATACCGAGAGATTAGAGAGAATTTTCCAGTCAAAATTGTTAAATGGGTCATTTTCTTGGATTTTAATACACTAAACACCTTATTTTCATGAGCTAAAATTCATGAAGAAAAATTGCCAGACAATTTTTACTGAACATTTTCATTGTCTTTTTTATTTTCTGCAATTTCACTGGCATAATTTTGCTCATAATAAATTCTTCATTTGTTGCTCTTTTATTCACATCTATCTTGAACCCTATACAAATGGATAAAGTAACCTCTTTTGGCAAACAAGGTGCACTATAACAGTTGCCAAATGTTCCCCAAAACATTGACCTTTAAAATATTACTAATAGATGAAATGTTGCTGTCGTCATAGAGACAAATAGCAGGAGATAGGTCATTCAGCCCACTGAGTCTAAGCTGACCATCACCCATATTTGTTCTCTCCATATTCTCATAGTCAAAGTTGAGTTTATTATCATATGCACAAGTACATATCTACACAGGTGCAATGAAAATTTACTTGCAGCAGCATCATGGGCACACAGCATCAGATAAGCAGTGTTCACAAGAAAAGTATATTTTAAACATAAATTATGTTTACAAGAATCTATTTACAAGAAATAGATTCCAACATCTACCTAAACCCTAGAGAAAATTGAGGCAACTGATCTCTCTGGCATTGTGAGGCCAGAGTTGTGCCACTGTAACAACCATAGCTGACTTAGTAAAAATGTCCAACTAGCCTGGATTTTAGTGTTCATCCAGCGGCTCCATAAGGAACTACTGGCATTTATCCTCATAGCTGTTGTCAACCTCTGAACTCTCATTCAAACACAAAAGCCCCGCATGTGCTGCCAATGACTTCCAGGCTGTGCTATAACACTCAGATCTTCGCAGAGAGCAAGAATTTGCTGGATTTCCCTGGCATTTACACAATGACCTGCTCCAGAATTCGCAAAAGGTTGATCTACAAGCCCATATTTAACAACCGAAATTGTGTAGCTGTGAGGAAGAAATGAAAGCACAAGTTCCTTTATATATATATATATATATATATAAATTATGCAATTACTGTAATTCTTTTAGTTTTCTGACAGCTTTGGTAAAAAGAAAAACTGGAGGCAGGACTTTGTTGCCAGAGTTCTTCACAGGAACTTTGAAGTGGACATTGTCAGAGTTATCCTTATCATCAAATTATATTATTCAAGGCCCCGGCCAACTCTGCTCCAGAATGGTCTTGACCAACAAGGCCATCGCTTCAGTTGCAGGCAAGAGGAGTGCACGGTATTGATGATCTCAGTTGTCCAAGTGGAGATGTCTCACCCAGCAATTCCTGGATTCTGGAGTTCAATTATTAAGATGCATTGCTTCTCCCAGGTCAATGCTTAATGTTTATTCAATAAGACAAAGTTCAAAGTTAGCAAAGTGCTTTGTCAGAGAACACTTGGAGCCCATCATTTGATTCTTACCTGCCAGTCAGGAGCAAATGCCATTTAAAAAAAGTTTTATTTGCAACAAAGTATGGCATCTTGAAGCACAGCATCCACACATTAGACAGATTAGGGAGAACATCATAAAATCACAAGCATAACAGGCTGTTGGCCAATTATTTCTGTGCTGGCTCTGAAATCTTCAAATATTGCAGTTGAAATCTGTTTACTTATTAGCAGGGATACATAGTCATTTGGAAATTAAACTTCAGTACTAGCAAGAATATTTCCATCAAAGTAACAATTTTACAGATGTATGAAAGTGTATTACAATGTCACTTATCAAACTAGAAATGTCTCTGGTAATGAATATAATGGGAAACACAAATTCTTTTATTATGGAAAGGTGCCAATTGCTAACCTTGTCCAAATTAGACAATCTTCATGTCTGTTTCCAATAATGTAGCATTAACATGTATTCAGCAGCATAAAACATGCTGCCTATTTATATGGACATCATAACACAGATTCAATCAAACTATGTTTGTATGCAACATCCAGAAGAATACACAATCCAACAGATAATCATGGAAGAAGTCACCACTGCTAAATGTTGCCATTTTCATTTAGAGTTGCTCATTCCAATTGCTTTGCCGCTGTAGTTAATGGCCTGGGAATTAACCAGGAAAGAAACTTCAGTGATCTGCCTGACCCTACTCTGTATCAGCTTTAATGGTTAATGGTCATCTATCTGCCATCCATGACTAAAGTTTCCTTGAACAACAGTATTTTTGTAGCTCTTAAATGGTTCCTTAATTCCGTTACAAATGGACCAGTGCTCTATGACCAGTTTAATTGTTCAGAAGGAACCAGATTATATTACCAGCAAGTGATTAAGTACTGCAGATAACGTATCTTTGGAAACTGAACAAACAAATCGCCGTGGAAACAGATTACAATGACAATTGTACATTTTTCAACAGGAGCTAAAGCAAGCCTGTTACCAAATCTAGCTTCATTTTTTTCATCTATCCATGCAAACTCTGACACCTCCTCTCTGGTTAAGCCACTAAGAGTCAAAAGGAAATGGCCTCAGTGACATAAGTGTGCTTGCGGAAATGCTTTTAATATGATCCTGACTTCAAAAATGAAGTTATGCTTAGGTTTATTTGCTTTACAAAATTAGCCAATTCTGATAAAGATCTTCAGGGAATTACATTTTTCATATAAACATCCTGCCACAGCCAGTCAAAATTATGCTGAATTCACAAAAAATGGAACAGCTTGAATTTAACAATAACTGAATAGAAGACAACTGCTCTTCTCTCTCAACAAGTACTAACATACTGGATTGCGAAGGAACCAAGAGGGCTTCTTGCCCAAGAGTTGCCTGGCAAGATCATACAGTATCAATATTAAAGTAAAGTAATTGAGAGACATCCTCAACTTCAAGATCAAGCACTTCTGCATCTTACATTCACAATCTTCATATCTTGTAATCACAAAGAATAGTGCAGAGCATTCTGCCTAGTTTCTGATGGAACAATGCACAGATTTATAAGAGGTTGCAGAGGGGTGTAGACTCAGCCAGCTCCACCACAGATACAACTCTCCCCACTGTCAAGGCCATCTTCAAGAAGCAGTGCCTCCAGAAGGTGGCATCCATCATTAAAAATTTTCACCATCTGGGACATAACCTCCTTAAGGAATAACCATGAAGGAGGTGTGACAGGAACCTGAAGAACATTTGAAGAACAGCTTCTTCCCCTCCACTATCAGATTTCTGAATAGTCCATGAACACTTCCTCATTATTCACTTTTTGCCTTATTTATTTAGCTTACACTTTATATTTTTATGTCTACTGCCATAAAGTGACAAATTTCATGACCTCTGTCAGTGATAATGATTCTAATTCTGCAATTTAACAGAGTTCATTGTCCTTGTGTATATTATCATGTCCTTAATCCCTTACACCATCCTACATTGAAATTCCCCCAACTTGCATCAGTTCCATTGGCCCACTGCCCCACGGAAGCCTCTTCAGCCCAAATATTAAAAGAATCAAGCAAAAATCTGGTTGCCTTCCCTGCTCACAAATAATGATGCCTGTGCAGTAAGGTTGCTTCAAACATGGACGCTGAAGGGATCAAACAGTATCTAAAACAACAAAGTCTTTGTTTCAATGTGATAGCTGTACAAAGTGCATGTGCGATGCATCAAGAAGAGACTTTCTAACTGCAGTACCACAATAGTTGAAAAATGTGTCAACATAGCAAGAGTTATTACATTCAGGAAAGGAGTGAAGGTAGAGGCAGAGAAAAAAAAACACTAAAATATGAGCTGAAAAGAATGTTCAAGTGTTGGACCTCAGTTCTTGCTCCAATGGCTAGCACATAAGGAATAGGCTTTGCAAGAACTTCAGCAAGTGTTAACCAAGCCCTCCTCAATTAGAATTAAAACACACTGGGCAACAACTCCAGAATGCATGTAGCTATATAACCATATAACAATTACAGCATGGAAACAGGCCATCTTGGCCCTTCTAGTCCGTGCCGAATGCTTACTCTCACCTAGTCCCACTGACCCACACTCAGCCCATAACCCTCCATACCGAACCTGCCTCTACCACTTCTACTGGAAGCTCCTCCCTCCTTTTTCCCCCTCTTTTTTTTCTCTCTCGTTCTGCCCATCACTCTGCCTGTTCTCCATCTCCCTCTGGTGTTCCCCTCCCCTTTTCTTTCTCCCTAGGCCTCCCGTCCCATGATCCTTTCCCTTTTCCAGCTCTGTATCCCTTTTGCCTATCACCTTTCCGGCTCTCAGCTTCACCCCACCCCCTCCGGTCTTCTCCTATCATTTCGCATTTTCCCCTCTCCAAAGCTGTTTGTTAAACAACAGCTGTGTGTATGCACAAAGTTCACCACTGTTTTAGTGTAAACATAGATATTTCAATTGTGGAAATTCATTTAAAGAATATTTTTATTACAATTGATCTATTCAAATACTTCATTGTGACATGGCAGCACCAAAAAAAATCAAAAATTAATTTAAAATTTTGTCAAGTAACATTTTGAGTTCTGTTTTTATGTGTTACAACTTACAACATCGTATTCAAAGGAATAATTAGTCTGTCTTCTTAAACAGACCTTTGGGTTCCAGGATAACTTGTTTTCATTGTGATTTTATGGGTTCTGAGATGACTGATCAGGCCTACAAGGCACCTTCAAACTCTTCTACTGAAATTAAACAGAAGAGATTCTACAGATGCTGGAAATCTTGAGCATCACGCACAAACTGCTGGAGAAACACAGCAAGTGTTTCTTGGAGGGGAACTAAGTTAAGTTTCAGGCCAAGATCCTTCATCAGGACTGAAAAGGAAGTGGTAGAAGCCAAAATAAGAAGGCGGGAAAGGCGTACAAACTGGCAAGAGCGAGGTGAAACCAGGTAATTGGGAAGTTGGGTGGGTGGATGGGTGGAATGTTGAAATAAGAAGCTGGGAGGTGACATGTGGAAGAATTAAAGGGCTGAAGAAGGTAGAACCTGATGGGAGAGGCCAATAGAACATGGGAGAAAGGGAATGAGGAGGTGATGAACATGTTGGAGAAGGGATAAGAGGGTAACCAGAAAGAGGAATGGAAAAAGAGAAGAGGGGGGTGAAATTACCAGAAGTTGGAGAAATTAATGTTCATACCATCAGATTGGATGTTACCCCTTATCACCTCAGGTATGAGGAACAGTTTCCTGCGGTCTCTCTAATCTATACCCCTCATTATTTTATATACTTCAATCTTATTGAACACCATCATATTTACCTAAATCTTATCTGACCAATCTCAACCTCCCCAAGTTTCCTTTTTTTTAAAAAAAAGGCACCTCCCTGCACTTATTACACTGTTAACAGGCCTCCTCAGTCATTAGCTCCCTATATCTACCATATGCTTCCTTTTATCTCTTTATACAGTCTTCAATATCTGGGGTTCCTGATACTTGTTATCCCTGGCTTTTGCCCTTACAGGAATGTGTTCGACTTGAAATTTTGTTATTTCTCTTTTGAATACATCCTGTTGTGCAGACATAGATGTTCCCAATCCACCTTTGCCAGGTCCAACTTTATGTTAATGAAATTGGCTTTACCCAAATTTAAGACCTTTATTATTGATACATCCCTACCCTTTTCTGTAACCAATTTAAAATATACAGAATTATAACCATCTCCAAAATAATCGCTTACTGATACTCCCCTCCACTTGACCAGCTGCATTTCTCAAGAACGCACCTCAAGGCTTTAATGCTGAGGCAATCCCAGCTGATACTTGATAAGTTGAAATCCCTAGTACAATAACCCTATTTTTATTGTGCCTCTGATATTTGCCTACCTATCTGTTCCTCCTTCTCCTTTTAACTGTTGGAAGATTTGTAATACACCCCAAAGTGACAACACCTTAATTGTTTCTAATCTCTACTTACACAGTGTAATACTCCCTCTTCTGTTATCTTGCTGAAAATTCTATACCCTGGGTTACTGAGTTGCCAGTAATACCCATCCTTCGACCATGTCTATCGAAGAGCCAACAATATAAAGGGTTGCCCCACTTAAGGGAGGGTGGCTTTGAAAAGGGTGCAGAAGTTGTTTAACAGGATGCGCTCTGGATTAGAGGACATGCTATAAGGAGAGGTTGGACAAACCAGGGTTGTTCTTTTGAACAGTGGAGACGGAGGGGAGATCTGATAGAGGTTTATAAGATTTATGAGAGGCATAGACAGAGTTGACAGACAGTATCTTTTTCTCAGGGTTGAAATATCTAATACCAGAGGGTATGCATTTAAGGTGAGAGGGGAAGTTCAAAGGAGATGTGCAGAGTAATTTTCTTTCTTTTTTTTTTAAAAAACAGAGTTATGGATGCCTGGAATGCACTGCCTGGGGTGGTAGTGGAGGCAAATACAATAGAGGCATTTATTGCATAGACACAGATGTGTGCATGAAATGGAAGGATATGGATATTGTGTAGGCAGAGGGGTTTAGGTTAGTTGGGCACTTGATCATTAATTTAATTAGTTCAGCACAATATTATGGGCCAAAGTGCCTGTCCCTGTACTTTGTTCTATGTCTCAGATATGACCATGATATCATACCCCTCCGTATAAATAAAAACTTCTGAAGTCATTCTACTTGCATTAAAATAGATGCAATTTATCTTTGAATTTCCTTACTTGGTTATTCTGCCTACTGGACTTATTAACTATTTCTCCTCTAGGTGACTGTACCTCTCCATCTACCAAGGCCCTTTCTCTTGCCAACTTAGTTTAAACTTTCTCCAACAGTGCACTCACACCTCCCAGCAAGGACGCTGATCCCACTTTGGTTAAGGTACAACCTGCTTAGACAGGTCACATCTTCCTTAAAATCACTCCCAATGATCCATGAACCTGAAGGCCATCCTCCTGTGCCATTCCTTTAGCCACACATTTATGTGACATATCCTGTTATTCCTATATACTCGCTGCTTGTGGCACCAGAAACAATGCATTGATTACAACCTTGGAGCACTGAAGAGGATGGTGAATTTAATCACTGATAACAACCTAAACTAGGAAAATCTCAACATTTCAATGCAGGAACCTTCATTTTTACTGGGCACTATGGTGCAGCTGGGCAGACTGGTAGGGGACCTTTATCTTGGGGGTATTAACTGCAAGGCCCATTTTCTCTTTTGCTTCAATGCATGAGTTGACACTGTCCTGGTGCTTGGCTTCAGAATGTGGCAAACGGAAGCATCACATGAACACTACAGACTTCTGTAGCTGGGCTATTCTCATTCTGGAGTGTGGTCAAAAGTACTCAAGCATACTTAGCAGTCTGTTTGTGAAGCTTCAAATCACATTGATGTCAACAGAATTTAATTTTTAAACAAGCAGTAAATAAATAGCAAGTCAGGCAGCATCCATGGAGGGGAATAAACAGCCGATATTTTGGACTGAGACACTTCCCCCAACCAACCACCTTCTCCCTCACCTGGTCTCACCTACTACCTGCCAGCTTGTACTCCTTTCCCTCTCCCCTCCTTATTCTGGCTTCCACCCCCCTTCTTTTCTGGTCCCAATGAAGGGTCTCAGCCCAAAACTAGGGCAGCACAGTAGCATAGTGGTTAGCTCAATGCTTTACAGTCCAGGCAACCTGGGTTCAATTGCTGCCACAGCTTTTAAGGAGTTCATATGTTCTTCCTGTGACTACATGGGTTTTCTCCAGGTGCTCTGGTTTCCTCCCACAGACTTACCAATTGGGAGGTTAATTGGTCATTAGAAACTGACCCATGATTAGGCTAGGATTAAATCGGGGATTGCTGGGTGGCATGGCTTGACAATTTAAAAATTAAAATATAAAACACTGACTGTTTATTCCCCTCCATAGATGCTGCACAGCCTGCTAAACTGTATTTATTTATTTATTATTTAGGGATACAGGGCGGAACAGGTCCTTCCAGCCCAACAAGTCACACCACCCAGCAACCCACTTATTTAACTCTGGACTAATCACAGGACAATTTACAATGACCAATCCGTGAGAGGATACCAGAGCACCCAGAGGAATCCCACATGCCCACAGGAAGTTCATACAAACTTTTTTTTATTAACAGACTGTGTCAGAACTGAACTCCGAACTCTGAAATTCTGTGCATGTTGCTCGTGTTTCTGTGTTAGTAAATACAGTCATCCCTCAGTATCTGCGGGGGATTGGTTCCAGGACCCCCCGCGGATACCCAAGTCCCTTATATAAAATGGCGTAGTACTTGCATATAACCTACGCACATCCTCCCGTATACTTTAAATCATCTAATACCTAATACAATGTAAATACTGTGTAAATAGTTGTTATACTGTATTGTTTAGGGAATAATGACAAGAATAAAAGGTCTGTACATGTTCAGTACGGACGCAACCATCGTAGCTCTTCTGGGAACGCTGATGCCGCCTCGGCGTCAGCCAATCCCGATTCTCCCGTGATCTTTAAGTTCTTGAGGCTGTAGCGCTTTACATAACTAGCCAGACATCCCTTACTAGCCTTAAACTCCTTCCTCTCGCTCACAAAACAAGGAGCGAATGAACGAGATGCGAGGCGAACAATAAACAACGAGTGCTGGAGAGAGACTGAGGATCTGTGAAATGGCGAGAAGCTACAGCAGGGTATGCCTACACATCACTTCATTTGCGTGGATTCAGTGTCGTGCTCAGCGCACGACAAATTCAAGTTTTGCTTTTTGGAACTTTCTGGAATTTTTTTTCGAATATTTTTGATCCGTGGTTGGTTGAATCTGCGGATGTAGAACCCGCGGATACGGAGGGCCGACTGTAAATAGAAGAGCACAAGTACCAGAAAACTGCATATTCAGTTAAAACTTCATACATAGAGATTCAAAAACTTTAATTATGCGTTACTTTGCTCTCCTGTGGTTAAAGGTTCAACTCTCAGTGGTGGACAAAGCTCGGTAAACCACTGTACTCTTGCGATTTCACACCTAGGCTGTAAGAGTGAAAACGACCTTTGTGGGAAAACTGAACACCTCAAGGTCGGCTGCAAAAAAACATGATTTAGGCATAATTGAGTGCAAAATAGCTAACAACTCACTGCTGTCCTATTTCGGGCAATGTTGGGCACATGCTTCTAAACAGTAGTAGGAAGGATACCTGAGCACAGATCAAATTTTATTGCTTTAGGACTGCACTCACTTTTGCAAATGTTCATGAAAAAGGAAAATATATTCAATTAAAGTTACTTACACGGCAGTACTTTACATACTTAGGATTTAAAAAGCTGCATACCTTAAACAAATGAAATAATCTAGCACTACTTGCATGAGGTGCTAACATTTGAAATAGATGCAGTGCAAAGAACAACGTAATGAAAGGCCATCTATTAAAACTCTCTCCATTGATGCTGCCCGATATGCTGGGCATTTCCCCATTATTGAGAAAGTAAGGAGGCATGGGATCCAAGGGGACATTGCTTTGTGAATCCAAAACTGGTTTGCCCACAGAAGGCAAAGAGTGGTTGTAGACGGGTCATATTCGCATGGAGGTCAGTCACCAGTGGTGTACCTCAGGGTTCTGTTCTAGGACCCTTACTCTTTGTGATTTTTATAAATGATCTGGATGAGGAAGTGGAGGGATGGGTTAGTAAGTTTGCTGATGACACAAAGGTTGGAGGTGTTGTGGATAGTGTGGAGGGCTGTCAGAGGTTACAGCAGGACATTGATAGGATGCAAAACTGGGCTGAGAAGTGGCAGATGGAGTTCAACCCAGATAAGTGTGAAGTACTTCATTTTGGTAGGTCAAATAAAGCAGAATACATTACTAATGCTAAGACTCTTGGCAGAGTGAAGGATCAGAGGGATCTTGGGGTCAGAATCCATAGGACACTCAAAGCAGCTGCACCAGGTTAACTCTGTGGTTAAGAAGGCATACGGTGTGTTGGCCTTCATTAATCGTGGAATTGAATTTAGAAGCCGAGAGGTAATGTGGCAGCTATATAGGACCCTGGTCAGACCCCACTTGGAGTACTGTGCTCAGTTCTGGTTACCTCACTGCAGGAAGGATGTGGAAGCCATAGAAAGGGTGCAGAGGAGATTCATAAGGATGCTGCCTGGATTGGGGAGCATGCCCTATGAAAACAGGTTGAGTGATCTCAGCCTTTTCTCCTTGGAGTGACGGAGGATAAGAGGTGACCTGATAGAGGTGTATAAGACAATGAGAGGCATTGATTGTGTGGATAGTCAGAGGCTTTTTCCCAGGGCTGAAATGGTTGCCACAAGAGGACACAGGTTTAAGATGCTGGGGAGTAGGTACAGAGGAGATGTCAGGGGTAAGTTTTTTTTACTCAGAGAGTGGTGAGTGTGTGGAATGGACTGCCAGCAACGGTGGTGGAGGCGGATTCGATAGGGTCTTTTAAGAGACTTTTGGATAGGTACATGGAGCTTAGAAAAATAGAGGGCTATGGGGAAGCCTAGTAATTTCTAAGGTAGGGACATGTTCAGCACAACTTTATGGGCCGAAGGGCCCATATTGTGCTGTAGGTTTTCTATGTTTCTATGTGTTCTATTAGCACAAACAGGAATGCTTGCAGCATAATCCAGCCTAAATTTCTAATCTTCTAATTTCTATTCCCTATGTACAAAATACAAGGTTAACAAATCAAACCAATATCCCAATTTTGTATCCAATTAATACCTCCTTTGTCCTTGTGTATGGTAAGGATTCCCCTTGATGAAAAACGATGTAAAAACCAACCATTCCAAGAAAAAAACAACACACACCGCCTTTCCATGTGATTATCACTTGACAAATGTATCACATGCTGTAATCATCACAGAAAACATGCCATTTAACAAAATGCAGTGAGAAACAAGGCAAGAACAAAAGCCTATTGTTAAATCACAAACTTCAGGGAATCCACAGCGTAAATATTATAAACAAAACTGTTACTAGATTGCAATGTTCCTAAACTCTTAACCATGGGCCACGTTTGGCTAAATTTTTAAAACAAATTACTAATTTAAGTGCATTTTGAAAACGGTTATGAGTTCTACTCCACTGATTTTGACAGTTACATCCTTTTAATAAATGTTAATTCCAGATGTTTGTTTCATTGATGTTACATTTGAGAAATATTTTTAAAAAATTGAAATTACAATCTTGCCAAACTGTTTTATTTCCTGCAGAATTCTGCCACCATTGAGCTTTCAAATATGTTTTAACCAAGTGAAAGGTTGTACTTACCCAGTCTTATGATTCAATATTCTTCACTCCATACTCCGTTTCCTGGTAAAGGAAAATTTGCCAGTTAAAATTATTTTACATCAGATTATTCGCTCCCCGAAGAGTGTTTGTTGCATCAGATACTAATTTGAAACCCACTGAGTTACCATGATCCAGTTTCACAAATCTTTCTCCATCTTCAACATTCATTTAATGGGACAATTAAGGCTAGGTTTTCCCTGGTTACCTCTGCAATCTACAAACTTTGTACATAATGAGCAAAAATGTTATGTTCCCCAAAATAAAGTCAAAGAGTCCAAGTGTTAAACAGCACTAAAACAGGCCTTTCAGCCAAAATTGTCATGCCGATAAAGGTGTCTTCTTGAGCTAGTCCAATTTGTTGCATTTGGCCCAGCCCTCCAAATCAAGTTCAAGTTTATTGCCATTCAACCAAAGACATGTATACCGCCAAACAAAACAATGTTCCTATGGACCAAGGTGAACAACACAATACATATAACTCACACAATGGCTGTGGAGGCCAAGTCATTGGGTAGATTTAAAGTGGAGGTCGATAGGTTCTTGATTAGTCAGAGTGTCAAATGTTATGGGGAGAAGGGAGAAAGCAGGAGAATGGAGTTGAGAGGGATATTAAGTAATCCATGATGGAATGGCAGAGCAGAAGCGATGGGCTGCATGGCCTAATTCTGCTCCTATGTCTTATAACGTAGAAACATAGAAAATCTACAGCACATTACAGGACCTTCGGCCCACAATATTGTGCCGACCATGTAACCTACTCTAGAGACTGCCTAGAATCTCCCTACCACATAGCCCTCTATTTTTCTAAGCTCCATGTACCTACCTAAGAGTCTGTTAAAAGACCCTACTGTATCCGCCTCCACCACCTTCGCTGGCCATGCATTCCAGGCACCCAACACAATAAGTCAACAAATAATAAGGTGCATTCAGGGCACAACTTTAAAAAGTGAATAGTGTATGCTACTGACACTTCATATGCGATGAGACCTGGGTGGTGGCAAGAAGTTCAGTAGTCTCCTGCCTGGGGAAGAAGCTGTTTCCCATCCGAACAGTCCTTGCCCTAAAGCTGCAGTACTTCCTGCCTGATGGTAGGGAGTCAAAAAGATTGCTGGATGGATGGGAGGGATATGTCATTCGTATTTGATGTATCTGTCCAAATGTCTTTTAAACACTGTAATTGTACCGATCTCTACAGATTCCTCTGGCAGCTCGTTCCATATACCCACCACTCTCTGTGGAAAAACTTGCCTTTCTGGTCTCACTTAGATCTTCCACTCTCAACTTAAATCTATACCTTCTAGTTTTAGTCTCCCCTACCTACTGTGGGAAAAAAAGAAACTGACAATTTTTTAAAAATTTAATACAAAACAGTAACAGGCTCTTCTAGCCTAACAAGCCCGTGCCAAACAAAATAACATCAATGTGACCAATTAAGCTACTAACCCGTATATCTTTGTGGAAGGAAACCAGAGCACCCGGAGGAAACCCAAGCAGTCATGGGGGCGGGGGGGGGGGGGGGGGGGTGTGGGGACAACATACAAACTCCTTTCAGACAGTGGCAGAAATTAACCCAGGTTGCCGGTGCTGTAATAGTGCAATGCTAACTGCTATATTACCGTGCCACCCCTATGATTTTGTAAATCTCTATAATGTCACCACAGAGCCTCCTTCACTTCAGGAAAAAAGTCACAGCCCATCCAGATCTTGTTTTTTTAAATAATTTTAAGCTTTCTAGTCCCAGCAACTTGCTTGTGAATCTTTTCTGCACCCCCTCCAGCATAATCACATCCTTCCTGTGGTATCATGACCAGAACGTCAGAAAATATTCCAGGTGCAGTCTCATACAGCTGTAACACAATGTCCCAACCCTTGCACTCAGTGACATATCTGATGAAGGCAAACGTGCCACACACCTTCCTCACCACCTGATTTAATACTGTTGCCACTTTCAGGGCACTACATTTAGTTAGTTATTTATTGATTGATTGAAATACAGCATGGGATAGGCCCTTTGAGCCTAAACTGCCCAGCAATCCCCTGATGTAATCTTAGCCTAATCATGGGACAATTTACAATGAAAAATTAACCTACTAACTGGTACATCTTTGGACTGTGGGAGGAAACTGGAGGACTTGGAGATTCCACAGGGAGCGTATACATACTCCTTACAGATGACGCTGGAATTGAACTCTGATGCCCTGAGGTATAATAGTGTCACGCTAACCACTACACTACCGTGGCACCCACATTCTTATACTTGTAGATCGCTCTGCCGTGCCATTTACTGTGGAAGTGCTGCCCTCGTTTAACTTCACAAAATGCATCACTTCACACTCCTCACCACCACCACCCCACTCCCCTGCTGCCAATCCAAGTTAAACTCTACCTGCCATTCTTTGGCCCAATTTCCAAGTTGATCTCAATCCTGTTGTAACCTTTAGACAATCTTCTTCATTGTCCAACATGCCATCAATTTTGGTGTTATCTGCAAATTTACTAATCATGCCAAATACATTTTTAATATACATATCAAACAATAGTAGACATAGCACCAATCCCTGTGGCACACTACTGGTCAAAGATCTGTAAAACACCCCTTCACTACCACCAAGCCAAATTTGTATGCAACTGGCGAGCATATGTGATCTAGCTTTCTGGCCTAGATTACTGCAGACTAGCCTATGGTGGACTAGGCTTAATGATCAAAGCTTTAAACAAGCAACTCAGAAGTTCATTATAGGCATCAGTTTTGTCAAAATTTTATCAATTTTTCATCTTCATCCCTCTCAGTCCCATCAGAGACCACCAAATGCTAATTAGAATTAATGAAAAGGTTTCTCTCAGACACCAGACCTGGGGATAGTAAGCATCAGAAAACGTTGGAAGTAGACGTGTGTAAAGAACATTAAAAGAAGAAAATACAGCAATAAAATTAGATTGTGTCTTGACAATCCAGTATTACAGTGTGCCAGCCTTCCTGGAACCTTGTTCAAGTTATGATTTTTGGCAACAGCTAAGATAATTAACATTCCTTCATTATTCAGCTTTGCGTGCTTTCACAACCAAGTCCAATCTCCAATCTTCCCATTTCCAGCAAGAATCCCAGAATCTATCCTGTTCCCTTTTGCAGAGAAATACAATGAGGCTAACTGTAGCCAAGATTAGCTAACCCCATACACACAGCTGATACAAGCCAGGGCCTTCCTGGTTTACATAGCACAGTTCTACCATGGGCAGCTGATTTCTATTTGCATCTCAGCTTGTGGTATATGGAACATGATAGCAAAGAGCAGCATTGTCACACAAATACAGGATCTAATTTCTGTATTCCCCTTCAGTATCAAATTCAGGAATCACAGCCCTGTCTAAAAAACTAAAACACTTGGTAACCATTGTCTGTTGAAGAAAACCAGTTTGCATGACTTTGCAGGGAAATTATATAACAGACAGGATCAAAACAAAGGGTGTAACCAGTATCTCAGGAACTGGACCTATTAAAATTAATATGTGAGAGGGGTTTATCTGGCTGCAACTTTCAGTCTACAGACATAATGATTGAATCCAAAAATAATAAAACATTATTGCTGTTAAAATAGCTGGAGATTAGTTTTAACTATTTCAGGCCTGTAACACATTCAAAATCATACACAATGTATGTAATGTATTTAATTTAGATAGAACAGTGAAAATGTGTTGTATATCTCTACTCTAGTTTCAAACATCCACCAATAATCCCTTTCCTGATTGCTTTTCAGACAGCCCAGTTTGTGTGTACAGGTGCATGAATAACCTACAGATTCTTTGTGCCTTACAAGTTTAAAATGTGATTTGGTAAGACATCAAAAATCTCCCTTTGCTTGTTCTATCCCAGAGATGTTTAAACATCTTTTTCAAACAACTATTGCTACAACTGTGAGTAAACTCACACAGACAGGATATCTTTAGTAAAGATAAGGCAGCTTTAGAGAGGCTGTAGAGGAGATTCGAGAGGGTGCAGAGGAGATTATGTTCTGTGAGGAAAGGTTGATTGAGTTAGGGCTTTTCTCTTTGGAGCTAAGGAGAATGAAAGGTGACTTGATAGAGGTGTACAAGATGATAAGAGGCCTACGTAGATAGAATGCACAGTCAGCACATTCCCCCCCCCCCCCCCCCAAGGCAGAAAAGGCTAGCATAATTTTAAGATGATTGAAGGAATACATTACGGGATATCAAAGATAGTTTTTTTTGTACTCAGAGAGTGGTAGATGAGTGGAGCACGCTGCCTGGGGTGGCGGCAAAGGCAGATACATTAAAGACATTTAAGAGACTTATAGATAGGCACATGGATGAAAGAAAAATGGAGGGCTATTGGGAAGGAAAGCATTAGGTTATCTTGTAGTATGTTAAAGGGTCAGCACAAACTAGGACTGAAGGGCCTGTGCTGTGCTGTACCATTCTCTGGTGCTTTACAGTTATGTCTTGAGTAATGGCTTAACTCAGCAAATCAAATGGAAAGTCAATTGAGTAGATAGAGGCAAAATAAACATGAATAAATATTTAAAATTCTTTATTTACTGCGTACTTAATTATTAAAAGGTGTTAATAGGGATTGACATACAGATGGTCTTCAGAAGCACCACCATGGATCCAGTTAATTAGCAAGAAGTTATAAACCAGAAAGGCCCTGCATTAGATTTATTTTTAGTTCTCGGTGTTATATATAGTTTCTTTACCCCAGGACAATGTTCCAGTTAAAGACCACTAATCATCAAGGTGCAAACATTAACATCAAATTTTTAAAAAAGATTGAGGTGAGTTGTGGTAATCTTAGTAGGGTACTCACAGGTCTAATCTGGAGAATGGCCATGTGGTAAAAGTAAAAGAAATACTGAAAAATGGCAAAGGAAATGATTGTTATACTTACTGAATGTGTGGATCTCTGACACAAGACCATAAGAGATAGAAGGAGAATAAGCCCATTCATCCCACCAAGTCTACTCCACCATTCCATCATAGCTGATTTATTATCCATCTCAACCCCATTTTCTTGCCTTCTCCCCGTAACATTTGTCGCCCTGATCAACCTCCGCCTTAAATATACCCAATGAACTGACCTGCAAAGCTGCCTGTGGCAATGATTCACCACCCTCTGGCTAAAGAAATTTTTCCTCATCTGTATTCTAAATGGACATCGCTCAATTCTGAGGGTGTGTCCTCTGATCCTAGACTCACCCACTGTAGGAAACATCCTCTCCATATCCACTCTTTCTCAGCCTTTCAATATTTGATTGGTTTCAATGAGATCTCGCGTGCCTCCCCCCCCCCCCCCAACTCTTTTATACTCCAGTGAGTACAGGCCCAGAGCCATCAAATACTTCTCATAAGTTAACCCTTTCATTCCTGGGATCATTCTCATGAACCTCTGGATCCTCTCCAATGCCAACACATCTAATTCTCCAAGTGCAGCCTGACTAATGCCTTAGAAATCCTCAGCAATACATCCTTGCATTTGTATTCTGGTCCTCTTGAAATCAATGCTAACATTGCATTTTCCTTCCTTAGCATCGACTTAACCTTCAGGGAATCCAACCCGAGGACTCCCAAGTCCCTTTGCACCTCTGCTTTTTGAATTTTCTGCCCGTTTAGAAAATAGTCCACACCTTTATTTCTTCTGCCTTCACTATATTCTATCTGCCAATCTTCGTCCATTTCCCCATTCTGTTTCAGTCCTTTGTAGACACCCTCTTTCCTCAATATTACTTGCCCCTCCACCCATTTTCATATCATCCACAAACTTGTCCAAATCATTGCCATATAACGGGAAAAGAAGTGGTCCCAACACAGAATCTGCAGAACACCACTAGCCACCAGCAGCCAACCAGAAAAGGCCCCCTTTATTCCCACTCTTTGCCTCCTGCCAGTAAGCCAATCATTTATCCATGCTGGCACTTCCCCTGTAATACCATGGGTTCTTAACTTGTTAAGCAGCCTTTTGTGCAGCAATTTGTCAAAGGGCTTCTGAAAATCCAAGTAAACAACATCCACAGACTTTCCTTTGTCTACCACACCTGTTATTTCCTCAAAGAATTCCAACAGATTTGTCAGGCAAAATTTCTCCTTGAGAAAACTATGCAGACTTTGGCCTATTTTATCATGTGCTTTCAAATACCTTTTATATTATTAGCTCACTTACCTTCATATTTCATCTTTTTTCTTTTTATGGCTTTTTTAAGTTGCTGTTTTTTTTTAAAGCTTTCCAATCCACCTTATACTTCTTCCTCCCCTCCCCAATCTCCTTACTCTGACTTCTCCTCTTCCTTTCCAGTCCTAATGAAGGGTCTTAGCCCGAAACATCAACTATTTACTCTTTTCCATAGATGCTGCCTGGCCTACTGATTTCCTTCAGCATTTTGTGTGTGTTGCTTTGGATTTTCAGCAATCTGCAGATTTTCTCACATTTGTGATACCTCTACCTTCACACTCATTTTTTGCAATATTCTATAGCCTCTCTTTTGCTTTTATGCTGACTTGACTTCCCTTGTCAGCCATGGAATGTTTATTTTCTGCATCTTTCAAAATATCCCCCAGAAACTCCAGCCATTGCTGTTCTGCCATCATCCCTTCCAGTGTCCCCTTCCAATCAACTTCAGCCAGCTTCTCTCTCATGCCTCTGTAATTTCTTTTACTCCACTGTAATACTGATGCATCTGATTTTAGCTTTTCCTTCTCAAACTGCAAGGTGAATTCTATCATATGATCAACTCCTAAAGGTTCTTTTACCTTAACCACCTAATCAAATCTGGGCCATCATGTATCACCCAATCTAGAATTCCTGTTCCCCTAGTGAGCCCTTTTTAAATGCCTTTTCCATCTCAAATTGTAATTTGCAACATACATTAACAATATACACAAGTCTTAGAATAGAATTGTTGCTTCAAAGTTCAAAGTAAATTTATCATCAAAGTACCTTGAGATTCATTTTCTTGCAGTAATTCACAGTAAGGACCAGAAACACAAAAGAATCAATGAAAGACCACTCCCAACAGGACGGACAACCAACCAATGTGCAAAACACAATCGACTGTGCAAATACAAAAAGAGAAAAAAATAATAAAAAATAAATTCATAGAAGAAACCACACTTAATATAAATACAATCCTGATCCAGTTTTCGAGTCAGAATATCACAAACTATATAACAACCAATCTGTTATTACAGATTGGACAATCCACAATAGCCATCCTGATATAATATTACAGGATAAACAAGCAATAACAACTTACTTAATAGATATAATCATTCCAAATACACAACATACAGAAATCAATAAGTGAAAAACACCAGATATATGCTGAATTAAAAGAGGAAATTGAAAGACTCTGGAACATGAACAGGGTATACATCGTCCGATAGTAATATCTACAACTGGTATCATCACAAAGTCACTACACAATCGCATTACACAATCTGGACTACACAGCAATATCCATGTACATTTTCAGAAATCCAAAATATTAAACACAACTAGAATAATCTGAACGTTCCCAGCAATTGAGAAATGAGCGTGGTTGGCTATGCCTGCACCACAGGTTTTACCAGCTTGAGCTGAGAAAAAAATGTTTTTCATAATAATAAATAAATAAATCAGCAATAAATATCAAGAACATGAGATGAAGAGTCCTTGAAAGTGAGTCTGTAGGTTGTGGGATCAGTTCAGTGATGGAGAGAATGAAATTGAGTGAAGTTACCCCCTCTGGTTCAGAAGCCTGATGGTTGAAGGGTAATTACTGCTCCTGAACCTGGTGGTATGGGTCCTGAGACCCCTGAGCCTTCTTCCTGATGGCAGCAGTGAGAAGAGAGCATGGCCTGGATGTTTATACTACTACAACAGTTGGATCAGTGCAAGCCTTTTCACCTCCAAAAGGTTAGGGGCTGTCTCCATCTCTATGGCAGTTCAGTGCAACATTCACAATTATAAAACTTTTTGGATGCAGAATTAAACCAAGGACCTACTTAAGACAAACATGAAAGATCTTAATGCACCCTTCAAAGAACAGAAGGAGTTTAACTGGTTTCCTCCTTATCATTACTGAAACAGTAGCTGGACATATCACATTTAATGATCTTAGCTGTAAATTATTTGATGCCCATCTTCAATTACAACATCAATCTCATTACAAATTTTATTTCTCCACATATTTTAAATATAGAAAAATATTTCAGTTCCTCAAAGGTTGAAATATGTAGATATTGATACTTATTAATGTTGTCAAATATCTACAATGGTTAATAGAACTGCAAATTAAATTATGAAACTACTGGCTTGCAAAGAGTTAACTTGGAAAAGAAGAAATCAACTCCACGTGAATTGATATCCCCAAAAAGCTAAAACAGAGAGAGAGATTCCAATCTCTGAGGAACTGCTTTTGTAAACTAAAGAGCTCTTGGACTGGTTGTGCCATAAACAGAATATTCACATGCTTGAAATTAATCAAGGGCTGTGGTGGCAAGGCATTGACCCCTAGATGACAGAAGTCACCAAGGAAGTGAAAACCAGTGTTGCACAACTAAAATAACTTGTGTTAACCCTCAAGCAAATAATTTACTTGATAATTAGAAAATCATTTACAACATAGTCGGATCAGAATTTCTAAAAATCCCACTTGTACAATATTCCCCAATGGAATATTCCAATGAAATGGCAGCATTGCTTGAAGTTAAATTTATTCCATATTATTGTTCTCTCATCATCTTCTACTTTGCTCACTGCTGCAGGCCATGGAGGGCAGATATTATTTTATCAAAAACATAAGTCTTCCTAATTGCTCAATTTTGAAGAGGCTGTTTTAATACCCCAAATCTAAAAATCGCTGCCTAAGTTGCTAGATGTTAACTTCTACAGAATTTCTTTTCTCTTTTTTATGTTAAAAGTATTATGTTAATACTATTTTATGTGCTGTATGTGATACATGTACCGTGTTTTGCACCTTGGTCCTTGAGGATCATTGGTTCGTTTGGCTGTATACATGTGTACGGTTGAATGACAATAAACTTATACTTGAAGTAGAAGTACAAAGACAGCTGCACTAAGTCTAACAAAACCATTTAATGCAATTTATTAAATTTACATTTACAATTTTGCCATTGACATTATATTATCTTCTCCCACTGTAATTGATTCACTCAAATCAATGTATGATGAACAATATTTTCTGAGATGTTATCCTTATAGGTAACACAAAATATGGTAGCATATTGAAATGAAGAGAGTTATCAATAGGTTTGCAGAGTGGATAGATAGCAGATGAAATTTAATCCAAGGTACATGAAATGGTAAATTCTGAAAGTAAGATTGAAAAAGGGCATAATTTTGAATTAACACAGATTAGGGTACATGAGCATCGTTCATTGAAAGTGGCGGAGCAAGTTTGCAAAGTAGTCATGCTGTACTTTGGGCTTTATCAAAAAGGTGAAAAGTACAAGAGCCAGGAAGGATGTTGCTGTAAGTAAGCCTTCCATTTCACCCATGCATACACATACTTGTGCATGTAAACTTGACCACAACTACAATGATCGTCACTTTGTCATGATGGAGAGGCTTGTGAAGTCCTGAGATTCCAACAGCGATGCCATCTGGAGCTTAGCTCCTGGTAGGGTCACCCACAGCAGTAAGGACAAGGGGAGGTTCTGGACAAAGAGCTATCAAGACCTCAAAGGTGGAGGTGGCGGAAGGTAATGACATATCAGAATGGCAATGAAGGTAGTGGAAGGCTGCAGCAGTAAAGGTCCCCAGTCGTCATGCACTCTATACCACTGGATCCTTACCTAATCTGTCAAGGACCATGTGGTGGCTGCATGTACATCAGCCTCCCCACATTGAACAAAGTCATGCACAAGAATTCTCCATTAAGGGAATCCACCCTAACATCCCAGTAAAGAGAATCCTGGATCATCCTCTTCAGCCACCCATGGACCCACCAATAGACAAACCCTTTAGTGAACATCATACTCGACTAGAGTGATCACACTACTACTATGAACCATAATAAATTACTGGTTCTGCCATGGAGAACCAATATCACCAAGACCAAGGAGATGGTGGTGGACTTTAGGAGATCTAGGCCTCATATGGAGCCAGTGATCATTAATGGAGAATGTGTGGAGCAGGTTAAGACCTACAAGTATCTGGGAGTACAGTTAGACGAGAAGCTAGACTGGACTGCCAACACAGATGCCTTGTTCAGGAAGGCACAGAGTCGACTGTACTTCCTTAGAAGGTTGGCGTCATTCAATGTTTGTAGTGAGATGCTGAAGATGTTCTATAGGTCAGTTGTGGAGAGCGCCCTCTTCTTTGTGGTGGCGTGTTGGGGAGGCAGCATTAAGAAGAGGGACGCCTCACGTCTTAATAAGCTGGTAAGGAAGGCGGGCTCTGTCATGGGCAAAGTACTGGAGAGTATAACATCGGTAGCAGAGCGAAGGGCACTGAGTAGGCTACGGTCAATTATGGAAAACCCTGAACATCCTCTACATAGCACCATCCAGAGACAGAGAAGCAGTTTCAGCGACAGGTTGCTATCGATGCAATGCTCCTCAGACAGGATGAAGAGATCAATACTCCCCAATGCCATTTGGCTTTACAATTCAACCGCCAGGAGTAAGATATGTTAAAGTGGCGGGGTTAGGACTCAATGTATTTAAGTAAACTACTTAAGAACTTTTTAAAGCTATTATTAATGCTTTTTGAGAGGGTGATTTTAGATGCATATCATATTTTTACTGAGTTAAGTATTGTATGTAATTAGTTTTGCTACAATAAGTGTATGGGACATTGGAAAAAATGTTGAATTTCCCCATGGGGATGAATAAAGTATCTATCTATCTATCTATGGAGAGAGTATTATTTCCAGTTCTGGTCACCATTCTCCAGAAAAGCTGTGAAGGGTTTTAGCAGGATGCAGAAGAGATTTTCCAGGGATTAGGGACTTCAGTTATGTGGATAGACTGGAGAAGAGCTTGGGTTGTTCTTCTCAAAACAAATAAGGTATGGTAGAGGTATTTTAAGTTATGGTACAGACAGCGCAGATCGAGAGAAGCTGATCACTTTGATGAAGGAGTTAAGAATGAGAGGGCACAGAATTGGCAAAAGAAATTAAAGTGACATGCCACAGCCAATGGCTGGAGTTGCAAATGCACTGCGATGGAGGTAGACTCAAATGCAATGTTCAGAAGAGAACTGAGTGACTACTTGAGATGGAAGAATTTGCAAAACTGTGGCAGAAGAGACGAAGAACAGAATTAACTGGATTGTTGCTCCATAGATTGGTGTGGTGGGCAATTAAACGGATTCCTTCTCTACAAAACTATCTTTTAAATGGATTTTAAGGTGAATTTATAATTTGCACAGTTACAAAGAGGTAAATTCAGAGCTTTTAATGAAAGAAAAAAACAGAAATGACATTTAAAATATATTGTATTGTATTTAGAGCATTTTTTTCCTTTCAATAACTGACAGACAACAGTACATTTCCATGGTCCTCCAGCTGGATGCACTTCATGTGCAGCCCTTCAAAGTGTGTATTTCAACTGTGACTAAATACATAAAGCTGCCAAATCCTCCAAAGGTGATCATTCAGGAGATATCCTGCTACATGCACTTGTATTATTGAGACAACTACCACCACATACCAAAGTTTGAGAGGATATAATATATTACCAAAGACTCTGGCAAGTTTTTACAGATGTACTGTGGAGAGCATTCTGAAGTTTTGTACGATCACCTTAACTTCCAGTTTAAGATGGTGCTACTGAAGGCGAGCGAAAGACTGGTAGTTCGAAAGGCAAGAAATTTGACTAAAAACATTATTAATCACATCTTTTCAGAAGTAAATTGTAATAAACTATCACCACAAACAATGAAGAGATGATCAAAGGTGAAGCTGATTGGAGGGTTGAACCATGCTGGTGCGCTGCAAAGCTGAAGCGTAATGTGTTCGAGATGGTGTCGCAGATGGGGAGTTGCAGTGAGCGATTCGGAGAGGAGTCGGTGAGGTGGAGGAGTTTCGTGGCCGTCGAACTAACCCAGGTGTGAGGTTGGATTGCTCTAAACGCTGAGCCGATTTGGAGAGGTCAAGAACGGTTTTGGGCTGGGCAGCAAGGGCTGGGCAGCAAGGTCTGGGCCCAGAGCGCATCACTGTGGCAGAGCCCAGTCCTAATGAGAGGCATGATCCACTGTTTGGACAATTTAAATGTCAGTCCAGATAGACTGGAGAGGAAGGATGTCAGGACAGGAGGCGAGAGTCAGACCGATTCACACTGAGGCTGTGAGACAGTCCCGGCTGTTGTGTTTCGTGTCTGTGAGCTTCATAGCAATTTGCCCTGCAAATAAGATGAACTGAGACTAAGGCTTTGGGCCTACTCCAGTTGCACCAGGGATTCAGATCTAAGGATGCAATTTCGTTTGGAATGCTGTTACGTGTTTCTATTCTTTGTATGATTTGTGGTTTTTGTCTTACTCTGCGTATTAGGGTGTTGGTCGTTGTATTTTTTTTAAATTGGGGCTTCTTTGGGGCTTTCTTCCTGTAAGCAGACAAATTTCAAGGTTGCATAAGTTATATATATTTTGATATAAATGTACTTCTGAATCTTTGAATGGTTGCATCATCACCTGGTATGGAGGCACCAATGTACAGGATCAGAAGATGCTTCAGAGAGTTGTGGACTTAGTCAGCTCTATCACAGGCACAAGCCTCCACACCATCTTCAGAAGGCGGTGCCTTAAGAAAGCAGCATCCATAATGGAGGACCCAAAACATCTGGGACATGCCCTCTTCTCATTACTACCATCAGACAGGAAGTACAGGAGCTTGAAGGCTCACATTCAATGTTTTCGGAACTTCTCTAGTATTTTTTTATTGTAGCTTATAGTAATTTGTTATGCCTGCATTATACTGCTGCCACAAAACTCAAATTTCATGACTTATGTTCGTGACAATAAACCTGATTCTGAAAATGGCAGATCCATACTGCAGACAACTGTAAGCTCAAACACCATTCATAAAAAGTTATGGCAACACAAATTTGAACATGGGGCTCCTCCAAACTACACATATCATTTTCATTGTTGAGATTTTAATATACCTCTAGTTCTGAAAAAAACATTTCTTCTGAAATCAGATCAAGGTTACCTCAGTGGAACAATGCATAGAACTGCTCCAAATATGCTTGCAGAATTACAATCGAAGTAATAGTGACCCCCATGGGTACCGTTAATACACTGCAGTCAATTGCCATCACAAGACTGAAATATCTCTGTGAAAACTTCCAGTGCCCAAAATGTAATTAAGCATTTATTTTAAGAGGCATAGGTAAAGTCATACAGCACTTTGGCCCACCATATCCATGCTGACCATGGAGTATCTATGCTCATTCCATTTTCCAGCACTTGGCTCATAGCCTTCCATGCCTTAGCATATAGATACTTTCTAAAGGTTATGGTAGTCTATTGCCTCCACCAGTGCATTCTGGGTGAAAAAAATCTTCCTCAGATCCCCTCTAAACTTTCTACTCGTACCTTAAAAGGATGCCCCCTTTGATTTTATAACTCCTGCTATGGGAAAATGTTTCTACCCCATCTGTGACCCTCATTGTTTTTATACCGTGATCGAGACTGCCTCACTCTCTTCTGCTCAAGGGAAACAAATCCTGCCTACTCAGACTCTTGTTAAAACTGCAACACTCCATCCCAAGCAGGGTACTGGTGTTTTCCAACATATTGGTGTACTTCCTCTGCATGCTCTGCAAGAAAATCACATTTAGTGTCTGGAACTAGTGGACCCATCAGCCCAAGAGGGACACTGATGACTGAACCAAGCACCAACCTATCCCTCCAGCAGGGAGACCACATGCGATAAAGTATGTACAGTATACCAGCTGTGCCCTATCCAATGTTTTACAATGATGTACTATAGTCACCTTGTTCTTATATTCTATGCCCCAGCTAACAAAGGTTTCTACACACAAAGTACACTGCAGATGCTGTGGTCAAATCAAGACATACAAAAAAGCTGGATGAACCCAGCAGGTCTGGCAGCATCCGCTGAAAGAAGCAGTCAACGTTTCGGGTCGAGACCCTTCGTCAGGACTCAGGTTTCTACATACTCTGACAGCTAAAGCCTCCAGGCTTATTCGGCCCCATTTCTATTCAATTCCAGGGAACCACTTAGCAACTGTGTCCCATACCACCATTTGCAATAAACTGGCTTCCAGAGTCACTTTGTCAATTCTCATCGCAGCCTGGCTATATTTATATTAAATATTCATTTTTCACACAATGTTTATCATTGGAATGTGCATTTCTGGTTTTTTTCTCCAGTCATTATTACCTAAGACTACATGCTACAGAAAAATCTGAGTGTTGAGCAAGACTGGCCTCGCTGGTGAACTTAGTCGGACTTTTTTTTAAATGGTCGCTTGATGGTGTAACCAAAGTGCTTGTTTCTGTTATTTCAAACCATAGTTATATTGTATGTTGAAAATAAACAAAACCATTAATCTACAATAGCTCAATATCAATTGTTATGTTCACCTATCAATTCACTGTTTTTTGCAGGCACTGACTACGTCATGATGCTTCACACTCAGAAGGTGGTGGAAGTGTGGAATGACCTTCTAGCAGAAGTAGTGGATGCGGGTTTAACTGCAACATTTAAGAGAAGTTTGGATAACTACATGGATGGGAGGGGTATGGAGGGATATGATCTAGATGCCGGTCAAAGGCACTTGGCAGATTAAGAGTTTGTCATGGACTAGATGGGTGAAGAGCCTGTTTTTGTGCTGTAGCTCTCTAGAATAATCCACATTCCACATATTCCTACCAAAGTAATGGGAAGTTAGGGGCTTTGCTTAAGATAATTGCAGCACAATATTACAAACCATTAAATAGTGCAACAAATTCAACATTCACCATACAAAACATTAAATTATGACAAAATGGATTATATTCAATATTCACTATTAAAATGTTGCATTGAAACGTCAGATGATATGATGATTGCATTTACAGAGAAATACCTAGTTTTTTTTCCCTTCACAATTACCGTAATCATGATACAATTTCACAAGAAATTGCTGGATAACATCTCATTTAACAAGTCACCCTTAGTTTTGTTACTGCCTGATATGATGAGTCAATAGGAACCATCTGAAGCAATTTCCCCCCCAGCTGCTACAGAACAGGAAGAGAAGCTGAATGTTTTTGTCAGTAAGACTTGTTTGTTTTTCAACACCCAATTTTCTCCTTAAAATGCTTAATCTAGGTACTAATGGCTCTCAAAGTACCTAGCTGGTTTACATAGTGCTGGGAAGCAGATCATGACCAAATCCAGCTTTTGCCCCACATCCACTCCACACCAACCTGACTACATCAGTAAGGCACTGTAAATTTGAATCATGTCCAGGAGCAACAATATAATTGTCCCAGGTGAAATACATTTATTCATATTTTTGGGATCTGGGCACCACAAACAAAAGGCCACCATTTTTTGTCCATACCTAATTTCCTCAAGAAGGTAGTGGTAAACTGCCTTGTTGAACTGCTGCAATCCTTCTGATAATGGTAGTCATAATCAACGTATTTGAAGGTCACCATACCATGCAATTCGGAGGGAAATCCAGAATTCCCATTCACTTGCTGCTCTTGTCTTTCTTGGTGGTAGAGTTCACTGATTTGGAATCTATCACTGGAACATCCCAAGTGAGTAACTGCAATGAATTGTGGGTGGCACAGTAGTGCAGCACTTTGCGTAACACTATTACAACACCAGCAATCACCGATGGGGAATTTAACTCCCACCACTATCTGTAAGGAGCTTGTACATTTTCTCGGGGAGGTCACGTGAGTTTCTTCCAGGTGCTCCGGCTTCATTCCACATTCCAAAGACATATGGGTTAGGATTAGTGAGTGTGGGCATGCTACATTCGAGCTGGAAGCATGGTAACACTTGCAGGCTGCCCCCAGCACAATCCTCTGGCTGTGCTGGTCGTTGACTCAAATAATGCATTTCACTCTATGTTTCAATGCACATATGACATATAAAGCTAATCTTACAAAAAAAAATAGTATACACTATAGCCATGGTGTATCAATAGTGAAGGGTATGAACAGTCAAGATGTTTAATGGGGTGCCAATTAAACAGGTTGCCAAAATGGTGTCAAACTTCTGGAAAATTAAAATTGCACCGATCCAGGCAGGTGGAGAGCACCAGACCCCACTTCTGACTTGTGCCCACGGAAAGGCTTTGTGGTGTCAGGTGATGAGTCATTTACCTCCTGATAAGCTGCCTCTATCCAACCTATAGGGAATTTATGAAAGAGGCCCAGTTGAATCTATGGTCAATGTGACCCAAGGATGATGACAGGGGAAGACTCTGTGAAGGTAACATGACTACGTGTTAACTGAAGGTGGTCAGACTGCTGCTTGTTAGGGATGGTTAATGTCTCCTGTCACTTTTCAGCCCATACTTTAACATTATCAAGATCATCTATTGAGAAACTGCCACAGAACTGAAGACCCTAATGATCAGTAAACATCCTATTTTATAACAGAAGGGAAGTAATTGAGGAAGCTGCTGATTACACCTGGGCTACAACTGTGTCCTGAGGAATCCTTACAGTGGTACATTGGGGCGGGAATGAGGTATAACTCCAGCAACTTAAGTGTTTTTACTCTGATGCCCATTGACTTCACTGTTGCCAGGGCTCTTAGACACCAAGGCAGTCACTCTCATCCTGAATTCAGCTCGCTTGTCATGTTTGGATCAAGACTTAGATGAGATCTGGAGAATATCTTGGAAAGGATTTTGGGTGTTACTTGGTGAGTCAGTCACCACAGGATGCCCAGCTTCTGACATGCTCTGATAGTCACATGGCTGGTCCATTAAGTTTATGGTCAATGGTGAACACCATTTCCGTGATAGTGGGGGACTGGCAATGGCTATTCCAGTGAATATCGAGGGTAGATAGCTGTCTTTCTTGTTTGAGATGCAACTTATTTGGACACCGATATTACTTGGCAGTGATTAGCCTGTGCTGTTCAGATCTTGCTGCAAGCAGGTATGAGCTTCATTTGTCGCAACATTGTAAATGGAAATAAAGATTGCGCTTTTGCCAGCAAATAACCCCACTCTGACCTCATGATTGAAGGGGAGTCACTGATGAAGCAGCTGAAGATGATTGGGCCTGAAACACTGCCCTAAGGATCTCCCACAGTGATGCATGCCCTGGAGCTAGGATAATTGGCTTCCAACAACTGCAGGCATCTTCCTTTATGTGAGGTCTAACTTCAACCTCTATTCCCTTGACTCCAGCTCTACCAAGGCTTCTCCAAGCCAAAGTAGTTCAGATGCCTTCCTAGTGTCAAAGAGAGCCACACTCACCTTTTTTTGTGTGAAATTCAGCCCTGTGATCAATGTTTGTATCAAAGGTGGAGCAAAACAGTCCTGGCTGGTTAAGAAATGGTGACTACTCAGTGAAAAATATAAAAAATAAAACTAAGGAAAATGCAATATCAAGCCACTTGAGTATACCCATTTCATTCCAAAACAGAACTTGTTTTCATGAGTTACAGGTGACATTGCTTCAATTTTTTAAATCACAATATTGCATCAACCACTGCTGTTCTGCACCTTTTTTAAATAGAATGCTTTTGAACAAAGCACACCATGTTTCAGTCACTACCATCCCGGTTATAGAGTCCAGCCCTCTGCCCACCATGTCCATGCCAATCATCAACGACTCAATTTTTTGATCTACAAGGACAAGAATTTCCCAAATTGTCAATGTCATGATAATCACAGGCAAAGTCAGTTCAAAGGAAACCAGCAGACATTCCAACACACATGACACTGCCTTGACCCACTGAGCCCCTCCAGCTCCTAAGTGTTGCATCAGATTCCAGCATCTGCAGTCTCTTGCGAGTCTACATGTCCAACAGTTAGACACCTCCAGTTAATCAACTCTACACACACAGTGCTGGAGGAACTCAGCAGGTCAGCCAACATCTATGGAGGGGAATATAGTCGACATTTCGGGACAAAACTCTTCGTCGAAATAAATGTTGACCGTTTATTCCCTTCCATAGATGCTGCTTGACCTGCTGAATTCATCCAGGATTTTGTGCATTGCTTTAGGTTTCTAGCATTTGCAGAATCTCTTGTTTTTACAAGTACTCCCCAGCACTGAGCACATCTACATGAAGCACTGTCACAGAAAAACATCTATCATCAGGGACCCCCCCCACCACCCAGGTCATGCTTTCTTCTTGCTGCTGTCATCTGGAAGGTGGTACAGCAGCCTCAGTTCTCATACCACCAGGCTCTTGAATCAGAGGGGGTAACTTCACTTGCCCCATCATTGAAATGTTCCCACAACCAACTGACTACTTCAAGGCCTCTTCATCTTATGTTCTTGATATTTGTTGCTTACTTATTATTATTCTGTTTTTGTATTTGCACAGTTTGTTGCCTTTTGCACACTGGTTGAACGCCTAAGTTGGTGCTGTCTTTCACTGATTCTATTATGGTTATTATTGAGTATGCCCTCAAGAAAATATATCTCAGGGTTGTATATGGTGACATGTACGTACTTTGATAATAAACGTACTTTGAACAACTCTACCAATTGGTTCATAATGACACCTAGAGGAGAACTAACAGAAATGCACACTGGAACAAAATCCATTACACCCTGAAAAAGGATGTCAATAGAAATTCAAGAGAAGATCATTCTCAATTAATTCAAGTTTCCAGTCAATCCAGAGTGCCATGGTCCATTATCACATGGCTATAACCAATGGAAATGCTTCAACCATGAGGATGCTTTTCTCTTCGGGTCCACTGATTTAAAATAGGACATTAATTGTATCTGGAACTTTTCTTATTTGTAAGATACAGCTTTCACACTCAATAACATCCGTGAACAAGAGGAGCAGATTTTCTTTGAATATTGTAGCACATGACACAGCCATATTATCTGCATCAATTACTGCAACTTATTTCCTTCTTTCTCAGCCCTCTTCCACCTCCCTTCCTAGCTTCTTACTTCATACTCCCCTCCCCCACCCACCCACTGTCCCCTTCACTTGGTTTCACTTGCCAGCCTGTACTGCTCCCTCTCCCTCCACCTTTTTATTCTGGCTTCTACCCCTCCCTTTCCACCTGCTGACTTTCCCCAGCACTTTGTACATATATACTGCTCAAGATTTACAGCATTTGCAGAATCTGTTATGTCCAGAATAAAAGGTACCTTTATAGCCCTCAATGCTGTATGCTTAAACCTACTTGGACATGTATATCCACACTCTAAGCATTCCAACACTAATCAGTCATGGAATATTGCTCCTCAAAACTAAAATTGGTTTTTCTTCATGCTCTGAACCGAAAGTCTACTCTTTTATTCCAAAAGCACTCCAGAGAATTACTCTTTTTCCCTCAAATATAGATTTTTGCCCAGAAAGTATACGCGGATCTGCAGTAAAGCACTGATGGTTATACACTGGTGGTCTTTGCTGTGGAATCAACCAGGGATATGAACTGAGTGTGCCACATCATTAACTTCTGCTCTAAACTTTATATTGTTCTGGTACCCACGTCAAATCATTATCATTCCTTGATGGTAATTTTCATCCTTTTGTTCAGCAAGAAGCCTGCAAATCAAATTACCCTTTAATTCTCATTTGACTCAAGGTTGGATATGCACAAACAATTCAAAGATGAAAGTAACATGAACAGTTCAATTTTAACCACATTATTCTCCTTAGTTTGGCCTGTTTTTCTACTACAATTCAAATTAAATACCTGGCATCCCCAGACAAAGGGAATCAGAAAACTTCATACTTCCAGCAAAACTGTTGCAAAGTCCTAACAAATTATACAGTCTTACTGTACTGTTACAAATACCTAAAAAAAAACTTCTATTGTCCCTGTTCTATGCTCTGTGTTCATTATATTAGGATTCTACATGGAGGGAAAGGGGGGTATAGATGAAAAAAATTTGAACAGCTCAAGGTTAACCAAGATAAAAGTTTTCTTTTGAAATGATAAATTACATGTGGCAATTTCAGTGCAGGCTCGTTTTAAATTAGTATGGAAACTCTTCCTTTCCAACATCAAAACGATATCATACAAAGGACCAAGTGTTCATCTGTTAACATTAGCAATATGAATTTTTTGGCAGCAGCTTCAAAGATGGCAAATGAAGTAAAAATACTGCATGATGTTACAAAGTTTGGAATTAATCTGTATTGATTTTACAGATAATGAATAAGAGTTATAGTACAAATACTACAATTGGCCCAATCATAACCAGTCAAGAACAGGGGAGGAAAAAAAGGTCTTTCTCTGCCATTTAATGTCCCCTGCCAAAAATCCTATGAGTATTTACACCAGTACTCATTGCTACAGAAACCTCTTGCTTATTAACTAGGGTTCCATATGAAAAACCATCAAGTAAATGAAGCTCTACACTGTAGTCTATGGGGTCTTAGGCGATTCATATGATACTCGGACCCCAACATGATTCACTTCCTAAATACAAGGGCATAAATTGGAACTATCAATAAAACATTAAAGGTACATTTTTGAAGATTTAAACCATGATACTCAATGAATTATTTCACCGCCTTTCTTACTAAGACAAATTTTTAAAAGTATGAACTCTTAGATCCAACTTATTTCATAATTTTGTTATTTATATATAAGCTATATGGAGCATTTATTGAACTTTGATGCCTGAAAAATATTAGCAATATTCACTCAAAAGAATCTTGAAAACCCATCAAGTAAACATAAAGAGGGTTCAGTGGTTCAGACGTCATGACTCTATGGAATTTTTATTCTTCATGATCTTAGAGTGCTCTTTTCAGACTTTCTTTTTAATTCTCATAGTTTATGGCAACAAACCAGAGCATAATGCCAAATAAAAATTACCTTTATAAGCTTACCAATACAAGCACACAAGAGTATGGAGCCTTTGAGAAAAAAGGACCACAAAAAAGACAACCAGAGATGCAACAAAGTAAAATGCAATATAAATTTGCAATAATGGATTGACAACCTTCATACCATTTCCCCAATACTTGTCCTTCATGAAATTTCAACTAAAATTCTGAAAGTACTTAGAAAGTGCAAACTGCCAGATTTGACCAGAAAAAAAAAGTGCCTATTCATCATAGGCAAGTGCAAAATGCTGAGGCAAATAAATAGATTTCATATTTCATCTTAAGCCATAATATCTATTTTCTTCTTGAGTGAAACTGCAAGGAGAAATAGTAAATGTGCATTTAAAGGAAGCATATTCACTCTCTGGCTTTAAATTTCCAAATACCCAGGTCGATGCTTCCTTAAGAGGATCTTTAGTCCAGGCAATACAAGATGGAGCAAATTTTCCTGTGGATATAATACATAGGTATCAAAAATACAAGGTGATTGGTACGCCAGATAAAAAAAGATTGAGCCAACAACCTCAAAACTGGACATACTTAATCTGGTTCAAACTGTGGGGAACCAACCACCAACACCACTCAGCATGAGATTTTATTGCATCCTGGTGTATATAACAATGAACTAATCTGAATTGAACTTAAAACCTACAGTTACACAGAAAGGAAATGCAGTGAGGTTTAACTTTATACTTAAGTCAAGGAGGACCTCAACAACATGAACAACTTTGGTGTAACGAAAGTTGCCTCGTGCCTCTTTATGCCTTGATTCATTGTCACAAGGCTTAGCTGTATTGCCTTAACCTGCAATACACTACTTCCAGTTTGATTAAAAGTTAGCTTGATTTGTCATTATGTACATTGCAACACCAAAACATACATTAAAATGCATAATTTGCATCAAACTAAATCAGCAAGTATTGTGCTGGAGGCAGCCTGCAAGTGTCACCACACTTCTGGTGCCAACAACTCATTAACCCTAACTGTACATTTTTGGAATGTGGCAGGAAACTGGAGCACATGGAAGAAACCCATGAGGTCACAGGGAGAACATACAAACTCCTTACAGACAGTGGCAGCAATCGCTAGAAATCTGGTCCTGGAAGCTGACTGGTGAACAAGGCTTAAGTATGTTGAAGCTATGTTAAGTATACTAATTTGGCATCACAGCACATTCAAGCAAATACAGTACAAATCAACATGAGGCATCACAACCAATCTCAATTGTGTCCTCACTTCACATATTTTGCAACACACTATTTCTTACTTTGTATGCTCTAACCATTCTACAATTCTCTGAAGTTCTAATCTGCAATAGGATGTGTGATTACAGCATGCACATTAGGGATATTTAAGGAAAGCATCAAACTAAAAAGATTTACAACCTATAATCAGGAAGTACTCAAGCACAGAAATATATCATGGCTAAGTAATTCATATTTCCATAATTGTAGCTACTAAATTCAACCATAAATGATAATAGAAAAGAACTGTTACAGTTGTAAAAATAATTGAAACACTACAACCATTGTCAGCTGCAATGAAAATTAAGTAGAGAAATTGCTGCTTTAAATGAAGGTCTTAACTAATAACCTCAAAAATTCTTGAATGTTATTATTCCAGCTGTAAATGATATATGATGATCACAGTTAAAAATTATTAAAAAAATGAAACAATGTCATGAACCTATGATAAACTTTAAGTAGAACTGTGGGTGAAATATTACAAAAGTTGACTTCCAGCAAAACCTCAGTTAGAAGTTCATGGTGTGTGCTTTCACATAGAAACAAAACCATCACACACAACAGGCTGACATTCTCATTTTCTAGACATTGCTGCAGAACCTAGTAGACGAACATCACACTTAAGTATATGTGTGTGCGTAAACACACACACACACACACACACACACAGTACTTGCAATTAATTTTGTGCACAATTCACAGGAAAATAAAACAACCAAAATGCTTTTAGGAGATCTTCTATTCCCCATGTGATATGTAGTATGCATCTATGGTTATTTAACATAATCGGGGGAACACAATCATCTAAGAAAATATTAATTTTAAGTTCCTTACATGTACAGTTAAAATCTACCATGTTTGGTCTTATTGCATGAATCTATCAAACTGGATTATTTCAATCAGATAATGAAGTACACTTCTCGGTTAGCAAGGATGGAGAAGTGCCACAGAAAAATCACAAACACAGGAAGTTAATTTTCAGAACTGACGAAGCACTGAAAAAATATCAAAATTACACAGCACATTGAACAGAAATGTGGACTGCTTGCCCCTCCATGGATGCCGTCTGACCAGCTCAATGCTTCTGTATTTTTCTGGTTTTATTTCAGGATTTCCATGATATCTGACATTTTGGTTCAATAGAAAAGTTATGGTTGCTTTCATACAACTAATGTCTCACTGGTGAATCTGACTCCCAAAAGTAAATCTGATGGGATACGCAAGACACAGATATGGAAACCATTGCAAGACCAATACATGAAATCCAGTGCTGTGAGTAGTGCTGTTGTTGCAATATTTAAACAGATTATAAAAATCCAGAATACATTCAATTAGATGTGAAAAGCACACTTACACATGCACGCTAAAAAAAATGACATTATTAACATGGTATACAACAAGATGCAATGTGCAGTGAGACTGTGAGGAAGGACAGAGAGATTACAGGGCAAAATTGCAGTCAGTGGGATGAGTTGCAGTGCAACATAGGGACAAAATAGAAAAGGGTGACAAATATAAGACTGAAGGTGTTATATTTGAATGCACACAGTATATGGAATAAGGTAGATAATCTTGTGCTGCAGTTAAAGATTGATGGGTATGACGTTGTGGGTATCAGTGAGTTGTGGCTGAAAGAAGATCATAGTTGCGAGCTTAACATCCAAGGATACATATTGTATCGAAAGAACAGACAGGTAAGCAGAGAGGGCGGGTTGGCTCTATTGGTAAAAAATGAAATCAAATCGTTAGAAAGAGGTGACATAGGATTGGAAGATGTAGAATCCTTGTGGGTAGAGTTAAGAAACCGCAAGGGTAAAAAGACCCTGACGTACAGGCTTCCGAACAGTGGCCAGGATGTGGGATATAAATTTCAACAGGAGATAGAAACGGCATGTAAGAAGGGCAATGTTATGATAGTCATGGGGGATTTCAATATGCAGATAGATTGGGAAAATCAGGTTGGTACTGGATCCCAAGAGAGAAAATTTGAATAATGCCTACAAGATGGCTTCTTAGAGCAGCTCCTGCTTGAGCCAACTAGGGGAAAGGCAATTCTGGATAGGGCTGTGTAATGAATTAGGTTTGATCACAGGGCTTAAAGTAAAGGAACCCTAAAAGAGGCAGTCTTCACCCTGCAATTTGAGAGAAACTAATGTCAAACATATCAGTATTATAGTGGAATAAAGGGAATTATAGAGGCATGAGAAAGGAGCTGGCCAAAGCTGATTGGAAGGAGACACTAGCAGGGATGATGGCAAAAAAGCAACGGCTGGAGTTTCTGGGAGCAATTATGAAGGTGCAGGACAGATATAACCCAAAGAAGTAGTAGTATTCTAAAGGCAGGATGATGCAACCGTGGCTGACAAGGGAAGTCAAAAACAACATAAAAGCAAAAGAGAGGGTATATATTAGAGGAAAAAATAGTGGGAAATTAGAGGATTCGGAAGCTTGTAAAACCAACAGGAGGCAAATAAAAAAGCCATTGGGGGGAAAAGCTGAAATATGAATGTAAGCTAGCCAATAATATCAAAGAAGATATCAAAAGTTTCTTCAGATACATAAGGTGTAAAATAGAAGTGAGAGTAGACATCAAGCCGCGGGAAAATGAAGTTGGAGGGGTAATAATGGGGGATGAAGCAAGTATATTGCATCTGTCTTCACTGTGGAACACACTTGAACCAGAAGTTTAAGAGTGTCAAGGGGCAGAAGTGAGTGCAATTGCTATTACTAGGAAGAAGATAACCATAAGATAGAGGAGCAGAAGCAGGCCATTTGGCATATCAAGTCTGGCTGACCCATTTCCCTCTCTGCATCATTCTCCTGCCTTCTCCTCATAGCTTTTCATGCCCTAACTAGTCAAAAACCTATCAACCTTTGCCTTAAATATACCCAATGACTTGGCCTCCACAACAGCCTGCGGCAATGTATTTCACAGATTCACCTCCCTCTGGCTAAAGATAAAACCTCCTCATCTCCATTCTAAATGGACATCCCTCTATTCTAAGGCTGTGCCCTCTGGTCCTAGACTCCCCCACCATAGGAAACATCCTCTCCACATCTATTCTATCAAGGCCTTTCAACATTCAGAAAGTTTCAATGAGAACCCCCCCCCCCCCCGCCCCATTCTTCTGAATTCGAGTACAGGCCCACAGCCATCAATCAATCCTCATATGGCAACCCTTGGGAAGGTGAAAGTTCTGAAGGTAGGCAAGTCACCTGAAACATAGAAAACCTACAGCACAATACAGGCCCTTCGGCCCACAAAGTTGTACCGAACATGTCCTTACCTTAGAAATTACTAGGCTTCCCCATAGCCCTCTATTTTTCTAAGCTCCATTTACCTATCCAAAAGTCTCTTATATCATATCCGCCTCCACCACCATTGCCAGCAGCCCATTCCACGCACTCACCACTCTCTGAGTAAAAAACTTACCCCTGACATTTCCTCTGTACCTACTCCCCAGGCACCTTAAACCTGTGTCCTCTTGTGGCAACCACTTCAGCCCTGGGACAAAGCCTCTGACTATCCATACGATCAATGCCTCTCATCATCTTATACACCTCTATCAGATCACCTCTCATCCTCCATCGTTCCAAGGAGAAAAGGCCGAGTTCACTCAACCTATTCTCATAAGGCATGCTCCCCAATCCAGGCAGCATCCTTGTAAATCTCCTCTGCACCCTTTCTATGGCTTCCACATCCTTCCTGTAGTGAGGCAACCAGAACTGAGCACAGTACTCCCAGTGGGGTCTGACCAGGGTCCCAAATAGCTGCAACATTACCTCTCGGTTCCTAAATTCAATTCCACAATTGATCAAGGCCAATGCACCATACACCTTCTTAACCACAGATTCAACCTGCACAGGTGCTTTGAGCGTCCTATGGACTCAGACCCCAAGATCCCTCTGGTCCTCCACACTGCCAAGAGTCTTACCATTAATACTATATTCTGCCATTATATTTGACCTACCAAAATGAACCACTTCAAACTTATCTGGGTTGAAATCCATTTGTCACCTCTCAGCCCAGTTTTGCATCCTATCAATGTCCCGCTGTAACCTCTGACAGCCCTCCACACTATCCACAACACCTCCAACCTTTGTGTCATCAGCAAACTTACTAACCCATCCCTCCACTTCCTCATCCAAGTCATTTATAAAAATCACAAAGAGAAGGGGTCCCAGAACAGATCCCTGAGGCACTCCACTGGTGACCGATCTCCATGCAGAATATGAATTGTCTACAACCACTCTTTGCCTTCTGTGGGCAAGCCAGTTCTGGATCCACAAGGCAATGTCCCCTTAGATCCCATGCCTCTTTACTTTCTCAATAAGCCTTGCATGGGGGACCTTATCCTGAACCTCAGAGTTCTTAAAGAGGTAGCTGAAGAGATTGTGGAGGCATGAGCAATGATGCTCCAAGAATCACTAGATTCTGGCAGGGAAATTGCAAATGTTACTTCACTCTTCAAGAAGGGAGTGAGGCAGAGGAAAGGAAATTATAGGCCCATTAGCCTGACCACAGTGGTTGGGAAGATGCTGGAGTTGATTGTCAAGGATGAGGCCTCAGGGTACTTGGAGGCACATAATAAAATAGGCCAAAGTCAGCATGGAGTCTTAAGGGAAAACCTTGCCTGACAAATCAGTTGGAATTATTTAGGGAAATAACAAACAGGATAGACAAAGGAGAATTGGTGGATGTTGTGTACTTGGATTTTCAGAAAGCTTTGACAAGGTGCTGCACACGAGGTTGCTTAAGAAGATTTAGCCCATGGTATTACAGAAAGGATACTAACATGGATAGAGGACCGGCTGATTAGCAGGAGGCAAAGAGTGGGAATAAAGGGAGCCTTTTCTGGTTGGCTGCTGGTAACTAGTGGTATTCCACAGGAGTTGGTGTTGGGACCACTTCTTTTTATGTTATACGTCAATGATTTGGATGATGGAATTTATGGCTTTGAGGCCAAGTTTGAGACCAATGAGCTAAGGAGAGGCAGATAGAATACAGTGTTGGGAAGTGTATGGACTTGCACTTTGACAGAAGGAACAAACACATACAATGGGCAGAAAATTCAAAAATCCAAGGTGCAAAGGGATTTGGGAGTCCTCGTGCAGGATTCCCTAAAGAACTTGCAGGTTGAATCAGTGGTGATGAAGGCAAATGCAATGTTAGGAGTTATTTTGAGAGGACTACAATGTAAAAGGATATAATGCTGAGGATTTATAAGGCACTGGTGAGGCCTCACTTGGAGCACTGAGAGCAGTTTTGGGCCCACTATCTAGGAAGGGATGTGCTAACATTGGAGAGGGTTCAGAGGAGGGTCATGAGAATGATTCCAGGAATGAAAGGGTTATTGTACGAGGAGCACTTGATGGCTCTGGGTCTGTACTCGTTGGAATTTAGGAGAATGAGGGTGGATCTCATTGAAACCTATCTAATATTGAAAGGCCAATATAGGCCGGATGTGGAAAGGATATTTCTATAGTGAGGGACTCTAGGACCAGAAGCACAGCTTCAGAATAGAAGGATGATCATTTAGACCAGAGATGAGGGGGAATTTCTTTAGACCAAGGGTGGTGAGTCCATGGAAATCATTGCCACAGGCAGCTGTGGAGACCAGGTCATTGGGTGCATTTAAGGCAGAGGTCGATAAGCTCTTGATTAGTTAGGGTGTGAAACTTTACAGGGAGAAAGCAGGAGATTGGGACTGAGAGGGAAAATAGATCAGCCATGATGAAATGGTGGAGTCGACCCTGTGGACCAAATGGCCTGATTCTGCTCCCATCTCTTATGGTCTGATTAAACGTGAGGAAGAAAGAAGCAAATTTTTGACAGAGAGCGGAACTTCCCTTTCCACTACAAAAATTAAGTAGAATGAAATACTACGAACTTCAACAAGAGCATAACAAATAACACACATTTGCCAACTCCAAAAAATTTGTCCCAATATTTCAGTTCCAAGGATTAACTTTCCAGTTTTTGTGGAATAAATGCAAATCATGTTAATCCTTTTAGTACATTGCAATTATCAAGGCATAAACATCAGCAGGTCACACATTGAACAATGGCTTCAAAATTTTACTAATAGGTACGGCATTGTGTGGAAGATAAAAACTTCAGGCCATGAATGTAACATTCATTAATGGCTAAAAATGTGAAACCTGCTTCAAAAAGAATGAGTGAGATTAATACTGAATATACACACAAATAAACAAGTGAATGTTAGAGGAAAGTTTGCTAATGCTGATAGAGGCAGATAGATGCTTTTACAGATAATTCTTGTTGGCCCAATGTCCAGCTTTGTGCTGTACATTTTATGTATTTCTATGTATTTAAGTATATGGATAAAATAAAGATTCAAAGATTAGCTTTATTTGTCACATTACATTGAAACATACAGTACATCATCAACCAGCATAGCCCAAGGATATGCTGGGGGCAGCCTGCAAGTGTTGCCATGCTTCTGGTGCTAACATAGCATGCTCACAAATCACTAACCTTACCGCATACATCTTTAGAATATGGGAAAAGACTGGAACACCCAGAGGAAATCCACACAGTCACAAGAAGAACATACAAACTCTTTACAGACAGCTTTGGGAACTGAGTCCCGATTGGTGATTGCTGGTGGTGTAGAGTGTTGCGTTAACAAATATGCGACTGAACCATACAGAGTACCGTGCCATACCAGGTGCAAGCAAATTTTAAACTTAAGTAATATATCACCTAAATAAAGGCACTTGTTGAATGAAAATCCTGAAGTGCAGATTTCAGGCACAAACTTTCTGAACTCTGCTAGGGAAATCATTTACTCTGCCAAAACAGCAAGAAACTGGAAGCTACAGACAAGAGGAAACTAAAGCAGCAAGATCAAGAGAAAAAAATGCCAGTCAGCAATGATGGAGAGAACAGTCAAGTTTACTCCAGATTTAATGACACTGGTAAGTTTGAATTCAAAGAACCAATTGCTTGAACATTTTGTATTAACAGGAGGCTAAGCGAAGCAACCCCAGCCTTCCAGTACACATCGCCATTGGTTGAACACCCAGCCAATTTGCCTCATATATTCAATGTATTTTTTGTGCTAATCAAAGTCTGGCATAGCAACACCATTTAAGGATAAAACATTTGCCCAAATGCAAGGTGCAGACTGCTCCACTTTGCACAAAGAATATCTACCTTCATTCTCAACTAATGGGGAATGATGAAGGCATGGACTAACAAACATGTGAATTCAAATCCTACCACAGCAAATGCAAAATTTGATCTGGTAATTAACTGATATGGAATTGCTTAAAAGTAAATCTCAAAAGGAGTGCAGAAGCTGAGGGGATTAGAGATGAGTTGCACAAGTCATAGAATATTGCAGGGCAATGAGATGTACACAATTCTAGGTTTATCAATAGAGACATACAGCATAAAATACAGAAATCATTTGAACTTTTATAATACAGGCTCAGTCTTTGAGTACTGCTTTCTGTTTTGGCCTCCTCATTGCAGGAAGAATGTGAAGGCATTAGAAAGGGCCAGAAAATATTTTCAATGGTACCTCCTGGAAAGAGTAACTATAGTTACAAGAACAGACACGACAGGTAAGGACTATTTTCTTCAAGTGAAGGCTGAGGAAATATCTGACAGAAGTATATAAAATTATCTCTGGACAGAGCAGAATACTGATAGGCTGCTTCCTTTAGTGCAGAGCTCGAGGACCACAGGTTGTAAGTATAAATGGGCAGAGGACTGATCCTAGCTTGAGGAATAACTTTTTATTATTTGAAATCTGGAATGCACTTTTTTGATCTTGATAAGTATATGGTATCTGTAAAAATGTGTTTTTGGCAGTGCAAATTTAGTTGACAATTGGTCAAATGAAGCAAGAGATCCTGAGATAAACAGGTCCCAAAAACACTTAATACCTAGTTCATCCCAATCCTTAAAGACTTTGTCAGTCATGGAAGGGATAAAAAAATAATTAAGGAGAATGGGAGATGATAATGAAAAATTCGCTAAACCAAAAAATTTTCTAAATTGAGACCAGATCCTTAAACTTTGCTTAACAATTATGTTATTTGTTGTTTTATTTGCTGAAAAAGAAGAGTATGATCCAAGAGAGACAATAGAGGAATTTTTTACAGAATTAACTTCTAAGGAGACCCATGATGGGCAATCTTTATGATAAATGTAATAGGACCAAAAAGTAATATTCCTTATACTGGCGGCCCAATAGTAAAACCTAAAATTGGGTAAGGCTAATCCACCCATCTCTTTATTTCTTTGTAGGTAAACTTTACTTAAACGAGTTTGTTTATTATTCCAAATATAAGATTGAATCTAAAGAATCAAAGTAGGTCTTAGGAATAAAAATAGGTAAAGCCTGAAAAAGATATAAAAATTTAGGAAGAATCTTCATTTTAATCAAATTAATTTGGCCAATTAGGGATAAAGAAAGAAGAGACCATTTAGAAAGCGTCTTTTTCCACATAATTCAAGTTAGAGATTTCTTACGTTCCCAATTAACTACTTTTCCTATAGGTCCTGATAAAAATTTACTGGATGATCTTTTAAATTTAAAACCTTTCGTTAATGGTTCTATTACCAGTATCTATAACTTGTTGATTGATTCTAGACAAGACTTTTTAGATAAAATAAAAAAAGCTTGGGAGGATGACCTAAATTGTCAGATTTCTGATGAAAGATGGAATAAAATTCTTAAACGGGTTAATAAATCATCTTTCTGTGCCCGTCATTCTCTTCTACAATTTAAAGTGGTTCATAGAGCTTACACTTCTAAACAGAAGCTGTCCAGTTTTTATCCGAACGTTTCTCCACTTTGTAATAAATGCAACTCTGCTGATGCCTCTTTAATTCATATGTTCTGGTTTTGCCCTAAAATTGAAAAGTTTTGGCGGGAAGTATTCCATACCTTCTCACAACTTTTTAGGGTCCAATTTGACCCTAATCCCCTTACTGCCTTGTTTGGTATTATTGCAAATGAAGATATAACTTTAAGTACTCCTAACCTACAGGTTTTAGTTTTTACCTCTCTTTTAGCAAGGAGAGCAATCTTGCTTAAATGGAAGGAGTCTACCCCTCCTACACATCTTCAATGGCTACGTGATATTATGTCTTATTTAAATTTAGAGAAGATCCGCTGCTCAGTCTTAAATTCAAAACAATCTTTTTATGATATCTGGGGACCTTTCCTAAATTACTTTTCCAACTTATAAAGTTTAGCAGTGCACAGACTTTTATGTATATTTCTATCTTCTCTTCTTAAGCGAATATGTTTTTTTTCTAATTATCCATTATCATCCATCAGCATTTTTCTTTGGTAGTTGGTAGGGGGTCGACTTTTTTATATAAAAAATTTCTTTTATGATGTATGACCTGTCTTTAAATTTTTGATTACAGAGTGGTATACCTTTATGTGATATGCTGTAACATTTTGATTAATTTTATTACAATATGAATGTACACAATTTATGTTGAGATGTATCTATGTGTTGCACTCTGTAAATCTTGTTTTTTCTTCTGAATAAAAATATTGTAAAAAGAAAGATAAGTATATGGTGAGGAGAAACTTGCGAAGTTTCAGTGAAGGTACCAAGCCTAGAATGAATGAGTTATTCTGGTAAAGAGCTAGTACAGACCTGATAGGCCAAACTGACTCCTTCCAAACAATGATTAAATAAAGTCATTCAATTGCAGAATAACTGAAAATGGCTCATGTTTCTGAAGGACAATTAGAAATGGGTAAATAAATACTGGTCAAACTAGAAATGTCTGCACTCTGAGAAATGAATAAATCAAGTTTGTTTTTACTAATGCAGCAAGATATTTCAGCTTTCAGTGCCTGTCTATTAGGCTGAACAAATGTGGTTAGTTTTGCACAGTTCATGTGTGTTTATTAAAAACTGAGCCTGCCGTGGTTAATCTAATTATTTAGCATATGGTGGAGTCCTTTTCTATTCCCAATTCATGTGAAGCACATATGTGGGTGACATAACCTTCTAAAAGGCCAAACAATTTACATCATCATTCTCTCTGGGTGCAAAACTTATGCAGACAGCTCAACTTTGATGGTTGGCAATGTATTTATGGGTCAACTCACCTCCAACTTTAGCACCTGTACATCGCAACACACAAGTCAGAAGTGAGCTGTGTTAATGCCAATACATCTAACCTTCTGTTCTACCAATGGACTCAGGAATGCTGGAGAAGCACAAATGTCTTTGTGTCGATTGGCTGAATACTTTCCACATCCAGTCCAGGGATGGCTAGTAGATAGAGCACGGCCTCATGGAAGTTGTCATTCTTGATTAGAAATGCAACTGCAATTAAGTGGTTTATTTACTTTTCTTTATTTCACTGCTTTGTTTATTTTTAAATGAGCTTCTTATATTTTAGGATGTTCAGTTTTTAAAATTTAAATATCTTTTAAATTCTACATTTGAACTGGTTTTAAATGTTTCTGATAATCATAATTCAAAGCCTTTCAATGGCTTTGTGTTCACTGTGGGAGGCAGGGGAGCGGCTACAGCATTGCTTCAAGTCGGTGGACTAAGCTGTGTTCAAGGACTCGTCAGAGGATCTGAACCAATGCACCACAGTTATCATGGACTTTATAAAAACAGTCGTAGATGAGTGTGTCCTCACAATATCATTCAGTCTTCCCCAACCAGAAGCCCCGGGTGAACCACGAGAGCCGCAATCTGCTGAGGACCAGATTGGTGGTATTCAGGTCTAGTGACCAAGCAAAATACAAAAGATTCAGGTACAATCACATGCGAAGTAGTAATTCCATACCAAATGTGAATCACTGAAGAATGCTCGACAGCTGTGGCAGGGCTTGAATGCTATCACCTCCTATAAAGCAATATAGGTGACAATAGGCTTTGCTCCCAAATGAGCTCAATGTCTTTCATACTCACTTTGACTGTCAAAACATGGAGGCACCTTCACAAACTCCCACAGCCCCCCAACAACCCTACGATTTCAGTCACTGAAGCCGATGTGAGAGCATCCTTCAGGAGGGTGAACCCACAGAAAGCATCTAGCCCTGATGTGGTACTTGGCGGACTATTAAGGACCTGTGCTGATCAATTGATATCTTTAACCTCTCACTTTGGCAGTGTGAGGTACCCAACTGCTTCAAGCAGGCTTTAATTATACTGGTGCCTAAGAAAAATGTGGTAACCTGTTTCAATGACTATCATCTAGTAGCATCTATATCCACAATGATGAAGTGCGTTGAGAGCTTGGCGATTAAACATATCAATTTCTATAGGTGTGCAATGGAGAGTATACTGACTGGTTGCATCACGAGCTGGTATAGAAACACTAATGCCTTTGAACAGAAAAGCCTATAAAAGATAGTGGATACAGCCCAGCCCATCATGGGTAAAGCCCTCTCCATCACTGAGCACATTTACATGGAGCGCTGTCACAGGAAAGCAGCATCCACCATCAGGGACCTCCCACAATCCAGGCCACGCTCTCTTCTCGCCGTTGCCATCATGAAGTGGGTATAGGAGTCTCAAGGCTCACACCACCAGGTTTAGGAACAGCTGTTAGCCCTCAACTATCAGGGTCTTGAACCAGAGGAGATAACTTCACTCAACTTCAACACTGACCTATTCCCACAACCTATTTCCCACTTCCGAGGACTCTTCATCTCATGTTCATGATATTTATTGGTTTTTTTTAATTTTTGTATTTGCACAGTTTGTTGTCTTTTGCACATTGATTGCTTGCCTGTTCTGTTGGGTGCGGTCTTTCATTGATTCTATTCTGTTTCTTGTATTTACTGTGAATGCCCACAAGAAAATAATTCTCAGGGTTGTGTATAGTGATATATGTACTTCGAGAATAAATTAACTTTGAATTTTAAACTTTAAAAAAGCGATCAAGAAAATTCAGAGCATGGCCTTAGATATGCTGCCCAGGCCCTAGTCACTACTTGTTTTTTTGTTTTTTTTTTATTATTAGTTTTTTAATGCATTTTCTACATTGCTACAGATAGAAAAAAAACCCCAAATCAAAATGAAGAAAATTAATACAGTGCAAAAATAAACATACAATAATATAATACAAAAAAGATAATTGAGAAAGCACCCAAATTGAAGACATATAAAATTGGTATCCTCCCCAAGCCCCACAACAAAAAAAAACTCCAGACCAACCACAACACAATATAGAGAATATAAATCAGGACATTCAAACCCCCAAAACTGTAAATACACTTAAAAAAAGATAATAATGCTTACTACCAAAAAAAAAGAGCTGAAAGCAAGGGACCGAAAAAAAAACCTTAGTTAAGAGGAAGGTTATGAAAGTACTCAATAAAAGGTCCCCAGACCTTATGGAACTTTATATCCAAATTAAGAACTGAATAATGAATTTTTTCAAGGTCTAAGCAGGACATAATATCATTAAGCCATTGAGCATGCGTGGGTGGGGCAACATCTCTCCATCTAAGGAGGATTAAACGTCTAGCCAGAAGAGAAGCAAAAGATAATATTCGACACTTAGTCGAACTCAAACGTAAATCTGTCTCACCCAAAAAACCAAACAAAGCAATTAAAGGGTTAGGTTCTAAATGGTGATTCAGAATATAAGATAAAGTTATGAAGACATCTTTCCAAAATTTCTCCAAGCTAGGACAGAACCAGTACATATGAATAAGAGAGGCCTCACCCCTTTTGCATTTATCACAAAGAGTAGTCACTACTTGTAACCCACTCCACCACATGGGATGGCCACGGCAGTCAGGCCTCAGGGTAATCAGTCTCACATTAGCACAAAAAGTGAAGCTACAGGAAAAGCAAAACAAAGTGTATACAGGTCCAGATTGATGACAATCCTGCCCATTCTATTTCAAAATACTGAATGTGCCTTCTGGTTCACCTGCTGGAAGATATGCTTGAGTAATACAAATCGTAACTTGAAATTGCTATTACTCATAAGCTGACAGAGATGTATAGCTTCAATACCAGCTATCAGGCAAGGCTGGGATGCAAATAGAATCATTCTAGTTGGAGTGAAAATCTTATTCCAGCTTGCAAGAATCTCAAGCCATAAGTGAGGTTAAAATTCACCAGTGTTGCTCTTACTGGATTTCTGAACTCAAACTGAATCAAGCAATATGGGGATCAGTGTGACAGGCAATTTGAACTAGAGTCCAGATGAAGGGTCCTGGCCCAAAATGTCTAGTGTCTATTCCCCTCCATAGATGATACCCAACTTACTGTGCATTATGTGTGTTGCTCAAGACTTCCAGCATCTGCAGAATCTCTATGGAACTTGACAATCAGTTGTGAAAGAATGACACAGACAGATTAGGTGTTTTGCAACCTACTGCTCCCACTTCTCAACACCATTTCATCAAGGTTTTCTCCCATTGATGGAATTTCAGTCAGGTGCAACTATGGCCATTTTTCCTTGTCCAGAACAGCACAGGTTAGTGAGGAGTCACGACCATGGGACCAGTGAAGAAAATTTTTTTTAAGCTAAGTTACAAGAATTTCAATTCACAAATGTTTCAGGCTGAGACCCTTCATTAGGATTCTGGCCCTAAATGTTGACTGTTTATTCCCCTCCATAGATGCCGACTGACCTGATGAAAACTTCCATGCGTGAATTTCTTACATTTATGTCCTATAATGTTATTTTTCCAGAATTAAACAAGGTAGTAGGAATAATATTTCCACAAATGAACTACAGATGGATTCACGTTACCAAAGAGCAATGCTCTCTTGTAACCTACCAAAACAGCAACTGCTTTGAAGGTAGCACGAATCAGAAAGCCAGTCAACTTTGGAAAGTATTTCAACTGAGCCTAATTCTTCCTGTGCATTACCTCAACCACATCAATGGTATGTGTTCAATAGCTATCAGGTTCAGGTTTAGGTTCTTTCCTAAATCAGGGACAGTTGCAAGTATTGATTGTGTGGTCTTTCTGATTGGCACAGCAGCATACCACACCAATGTGCTTTTGGTGAATGAAGCATTAGGCAACTGTCAAATAAGATGCAATTTAAATGCAAGCAAAGCAAATCATAAGCGAGCTAATTTAGCATGATTCATCCAGATCAGTGTATCTGTTTAGTGGGTAAATATATCAGACAGTTTGGTACTACTTCATACTGACGAGATCGAGATTGATCCTTGGACAATTATTAATGTTTCTAGATAAACACTCAGTGGCCACTTTATTAGGTACACCTGCTTGTTAATGCAAATATCTAATCAGCCAATCATGTGGCAGCAACTCAATCCGTAAAAGCATGCAGTCATGAACAAGAAGTTCAGTTGTTGTTCAGACCGAAAATCTGGGAAAAGAAATGTGATCGAAGTGACTTTGACCATGGAATGATATTTGGCGCCAGACAGGGTGGTTTGAGTATCTCAGAAACTGCTGATCTCCTGGAACTTTCATGCACAAGTTTACAGAGAATGGTGTGAAAAAAAAAAACACCCAGTGAGCAGTAGTTCTGTGGGTGAAAATGCTTTGTTAATGAGAGAGGTCAGAGGAAAATGGCCAGACTGGTTCAAGATGACAGGAAGGCGACAGTAACTCAAATAAACATGTGTTACAATAGCGGCATGCAGAAAAGCATTTCTAAATGCACCACACATCGAACCTTGAAGTGGATGGGCTACAGCAGCAGAAGACCATAAACATACACATAAACAGGAGGTTGCTAATAAAGTGGCCACTGAGTGTATTGTATGTGGCCTGGGTATTATGTAACAACTTATGAAGATTTCCCAGTGAACCCCCACCCACCCATACACAAAAACAAACAAATAAATAAATAAATAAAATGATTAAATACAAAAGACATTCTTACATGAGACAATGATCAACCTATTGATGGCACATTAGGTTTAATTTTATGTGCCAAATAACAACTTGTACTATTCAGTTGACCAGAAGCACAATTACACTCACTATAATAAAAGCAGAGAATGCTGTAAATACTCAGTAGTTCAAGCAGCATCTGTAGGAAGTAAAATAACTTTTCAAGTGGTTATGTGGAAAGAAGAGGGTCTGACAAGTGCACTCGAGCCAAAGCATTAGCTCTATTTCTCTTTCCATAGATGCAGCCTGACCTGAGAATTCTGTATTTCATTTTAGATTTCCAGCATCTACAGTATTTTTGATTTTCAATTACACACACTACATAGCCTCACCTATGAAATAATACACGCTTTGATATAATGGAAAGCTATCCAGTGTTAGCAAATAAGAATCAAGGAATAGAAAGCAATGGATTTGATTCCACTTTTAAGGTTCTTGTCACTGTTACACTGTTTTCACAGACAATAGAACAGTTCAAAGGGCTCATTCTGAAATCTGCTCTTTTATGTTCACAGAAACTGTTCAGTGATTCCAACATACTAATATTCATTATCTTTCAATCCTTAAATTCAGATATTTTGATGGAAGTTCAGCATAGTCTATTTGGTTCCCCTCATTAAGAATGGAAAAAGGCTTTAGTTCTTTGTACGATTGCAGAAAACAGAGAAAAAAATCACTCTAGTATTTTTATGACCTAATATAATGGGAGCAAAACTATCACTTCTGAACAGGAAGCAATTAGTGCTCAGAATCATGTTAATTTCAAGCCAAGCTCCGCTGCATTCTAACAAACCTTTATGGTTTCTGATCTGGGAAAACTAAGCAGATAAACTGAAAAGGGTTATATTGCAATATTGTTAATACCCATAACAAGTGATCATTGAAAAGCTGAAGTGCCACATTTCCATCTGTACTCATAACATTTTACTAAAATAAATTATTTTGAGCAAAGCTTATTAATGATGTTAATAATTCATTAACATTTTTGCAAGGGATTTCAGAAGTGAGAAAGTTACAGGTCATTTGATAATTAAACTTCAAAATGGTCTAGTCCAGCCTAACAAGTTCTCAGTTGTTCCTTACTGGGATGAACAGATCTAATAATGCACCGTACACACAGGCATTTATTTAGTGGATTAGATCACAGCATCTAATTTAAAAGGGAGCAATGCACATAAATAGCAAAATGCCAGGGCTTATTTGCGCATTGATGCAATTCAAAAAAGGAGAAGGGTGTTATGCCTATATTTTGTTAAAACACAAGTCAGAGGACCATACAAGGCTCAAGGTCCCATACACTGGAGAAGGATGAAACCAAAGCTGACAGCTTAAAGCAACAAACCACAGCTCTTTAGTACAGGTGACTTAACAGAGGTCTTTAAAATTGATAAAGGGTTGACAGGGTAGTCAGAAAAGATCCTGCAAATTTGTCGTGGGAGACTCAGACCGAAGATCATGGTATAAAACAGTCACCAACAAGTAGGAGAATTTTCCACAAGGCAGCAAATAATGTAGATGCATTTTAGGACAAACTAAATAAATACAAAAGGACAGGAAGTGCTGATACGATGATGAAGAGAGAGCAGGAGAGGAAGCTTGTGTGCAGCATAAACAACAGCAATGGTCACTTGAGCCAAAAGGACCATTCAGTTGTTGCAAACATTGTATAATCCTATGTACAGCTGCAGCATAATGACTGCAACAGATAAAAGTTTGCTTCCTCCCATTGTTTATGCCAGTAATGATCACAGAGAGAACACTAATATTCATAAAGACTGTTTAATTGATACATTTGTGGAAAGAAGAAATTAACTGCAGCATATGCTTCTACAAAAAAAAAACATTTATTTTCCTCAGATAGAAAAACACTAGAAAACAAAATGATTGGAGCCACATTTTGCCATATAGCCACACAACTCAATGCATTAATTTTCAAGTAAAGTTATTAACATGCAAGTTAAAGTCTCCCAGTGGATTAAAGGTGGTGGACAACACCAGATAGCAAAGTGGTGATGGAATCTTTTACAAATAGCAATTTGTAGAACCATAGAACATTACAGCATAGAAACAGGTCTTTTGGCCCTTCTTGGCTGTGCCGAACCATTTTTCTGCCTAGTCCCACTGACCTGCACCTGGGCCATATCCCTCCAAACCCCTCTCATCCATATACCTGTCCAAGTTTTTCTTAAATGTCAAAAGTGAGCCCGCATTCACCACTTCATCTGGCAGTTCATTCCACACTCCCACCACTCTCTGTGTGAAGAAGCCCGCCCCCCCCATGTTCCCTTTAAACTGTTCCCCCTTCACCCTTAACCCAAGACCTCTGGTTTTTTTTCTCCCCTGGCCTCAGTGGAAAAAGCCTGCTTGCATTCACTCTATCTATACCCATCATAATTTTATACACCTCTATCAAATCACCCCTCATTCTCCTACGCTCCAGGGAATAAAGTCCTAACCTATTCAACCTTTTTCTGTAACTCAGTTTCTCAAGTCCTGGCAACAACAGAAATCAGTTTACAATCTAACTAATCTTCTCTTCTTTTAAAACTTGCATTTATACAGCACCTGTTGTTGAAACATTTGATGTACTGTACCCTGCAACCAATTAATTAACTCTAAATTGTGATCACTAGCTTTGCAGTCAAAAGCTCCTTCCATTTGGGACATGCATTATATGCAAGTGAGATAATTTTTTGTCATTATTTGAGAAATAAGTGTTGGCTGCACCATGAGAAAGCCTTAAAAAATCATACTGTCAAGAGACCATTCAGCTCAAGTGCACAGAATTTTTTTAAACAATTCAATTATCCCCTTCCCTTCCCATTTTACATAACCTTTCATCATGAACCAATCTACCTTTTGAAAGCCCTAATTGCATAATCCTCAGTCTTGTGATCTTCTCAAAGAGTGAAAGAAATATGGTTTGTCAATTTAGACAGCATCTTTTACCACCTCTGGATGCTCCAAAGTGACATAATGTAGCACATGGAACCATATAAGTACATTAAGGTGATTCAAACAGATAAAGAATCAAATCATTGAGTGTTAATAGAGAAATAAATGTTGATGAGGACATTAAAACTCTTTTGCTCACCTAGAAAATGCTTTAGAATATTACATCGGAAAGAATAGATGGGATGTTTAATGAAGTGTTCAGATATTAATTTTAAACTGGTCTGTCTTCTGGCCTTCAGGAACAAGTTCAACAATTAGAATATGCTCCGAATATTGTCGCACAATGTACTCACTATACCTGATTCATGTTCTTCATAGGCGAAGGACATTTTCAATGAGTTTATTGTTATAGTAAATTAGCATAGTCATTTCAACAGGAATGGGAAATGAAGCAGGGCAAGCATGCTACCATTACTCCTGATCGAGCATTATTCTCACAAACCCAAGAAAATCTGCAGATGCTGGAAATTCAAAAGCAACAACAGCAGGCCAGGCAGTATCTATAGAAAGGAGTAAACAGTTGACATTCTGAGCAGAGACACTTCATCAGTCCTGTTTACTCTTTTCCATAGATGCTGCCTGGCCTGCTGTATTCCTCCAGCATTTTGTGTGTGTTGCATTATTCTCATACTTTCTTTTTTTAAAAAAAAAGAGATCCAGCACTGTAACAGGCCCTTCTGGCCTAATGAGCCCTCACCACCCATTTACACCCAAATGACCAATTAATCTACTAACCTGTACATCTTTGGAACATGGGGGAAAAAAAACCAGAGCATCCAGAGGAAACCCGCATGGTCACAAAAATAACATACAAACTCCTTACAGACAACAGTGGGAAATGGACCTGGTTCACTGACACTTTAAGGTGTTAAACTAACTGCTACACTAAGAGTCTCTGATTAAAGCTATAAAATGCTGAGAATCAGAAAATGAATACACAAAAGGTTAGACCTGTAGAAAAATATAAATTGTTTTAGCTGAAGATCAGAGTCTTCAATAGTCATTTGATAAAAACAGAAAATGCTGTAAACATTCAGCTGGTCAGGCAGCATCTATGGAAATAGAAACAGAGGTAACATTTCGGGTCAAAGATCTTTGGTCAGATTGTCATTTTTAATTTATTATTTTATACAATAGCCTTTTATCTTATCATGGCATCAGCAATGCCCACCTTTTTCTATTTTTATTTTAATCCACCAGATGTAACATGAGAAGTGCCTAAGTGAATACCAGATGTTACTGTTGCTCATCTGAACACCCAGAGGCAAAAAGAAATAGCCATCATTGGGTTCAAAGTATTAAAGCCTGGTTTTCTGTTTGATCCTTCTTTTACGATTTTGGCCCCATTCAGGATCAAAACCCAGGATGACAAATGATTCATCCTCGCAGGAGATTCACAACATGGAAATGTACAGAACAATGATAGTTTCCCTCATTTTTCACACCAGATAAGAAGCAAACCCAGATTCAATAAAATCTTTCAAGTGACAAGTTATGAGCATCAGACACTTGCATGGCTATAGGACAAAGGCAGGAGTATGGATTAAATGACTATCTCGTTGGACGTTAGGACAGGAGCAATAGACCCACTGGTCTATTTCTGTGCTGTAGTTCAATCTCCTGGCTGAACAGACCAACTTGAGCAAGAGCAAAAATCCAACATATAGGATGAGCAGAAATGTATTATTGACCACTCTTACGATACCTACATTTTTAATATATTTTAATGGAATTTAGAGAAAACATAAAATATCACTGGTTAGCTGAATCCTGAAATGGAAGCTGCCTTCAGGGTGACTCTGCCTAATAGTGTTTGGCAGAATCTGTGCACGCTTTAGTGACTATGGCTGTCAGCCAAGATGAAACTCATATTGTACCATCTCAGTAAAGATGAGAGCAAGTGGTTTTAGAAAATATTCATCATTTACTTTCTCTTCACTATGTTTCTTAGTGCTATGAAAACTGTTAGTTAAGAGGAGAAAGATTTTTGAGAAGCCCATGATGAAGTAAAATATCTGCCCCCCCAGACACAGACTGAATCAAGACTCTTAAATCAATATACATCGTAATGACAATAAAACTATAGATCCTTCCACAAAACGGAATTGAGTGCTAAATTCATAGGCAAAGAACCCATCAATTTCAACTAGAAAGAAAGATTAAATTATTTGTCATATGTACATCAGAACATACAGTGAAATGCATCATTTATGTCAATGAACAACACAATCTAAGGATGTGCTGGGGGCAAGTGTTGACATGCTTCTGGCGCCAATAGACCATGTCCACAACTTGTCAACCCTAACCTGTATGTCTTTGGAATGTGGGAGGAAACCAGGGCACCCACAGGGCCACAGGCAGGACATATAAACTCCTTCCAGATGGCAGCAGGAATTGTACCTTGATCACTGGTGTTGTAAAGTATTACACTAGCTACAATGCTATCATGCCAGCAGCCAAAATCTCAGTTCTATATTTTGACATGCTAACTACCAGCACTACTATTACTGTTTTCACCACAAAGTTAAGAGAACTGCACAAGATCAATTGTGCTAAATTTGCTGCTATTTTCTACCTATAATGGAATTCTACAACCCCTTCAAAATGGTAACTCATTCTAGATTAGGACAAACTGATAATGATAGCAACACAAGAGATGTCCAGATGCTGGAATCAAACTGCTAGAGGAACTCAGCAGGTTGAGTATTATCTGTGGGGCCAGGGGAGCAGTGGTGAGGAGGAACTGTCAATGAATTGACTTTGCATCAGGACTGGTAAAAGAACCAGAGGATTAAATGCAACAAGTTTTAAAACAAATTATTTCAATGTGGCCTCAACCAATTGAGAATATGTAGTTAAGTCCACCACCTTGCCCCACTTTCAACCAACTGCCTCAAAAGCCATTTTGACCCACCCTAGCCCAGCCAATCATATATGAATATAAAATCTTGGTTTTGGCAGTCCTCTACCTGGTGTGCAGACAGTCCCAGCAACACACAGCAACTACCCTAGGTGGCTTCAAGAATTAAACAAGTAAATGGCTGCCTCTCTCAAGCACATCAGCTGTGGCCTAATTTCAAACATTGCTCCCCAAGGGACCAAGAATTCAAGAAAAAAGAAACTCTATGGAGTTCTGTGGATCATTCTCTACAGGTGTTATCTGAAATTAAGAGGAGGTATTTTGGAACCAGAAGTATTACAAAGGATTAAATGTAGCAACACATTTTTAAACAAATGATTTCATTGTGGCCTCAGCTTATTAAAAATAGATGTTTTGTACCACAGCTCACAAAGAACTTGTCACAGAACACAAAAATTCAATGTTCAGACATAATATCTTTGCTTCATAAAATGATGCTGAGCAGCTCTCTCTTTAACATACACACAAGAGATTCTGCAGATGCTATAAATCCAGAGTAACACACACAAAATGGCAAAGGAACTCAGCAGGTCAGGCAGCGTCTACGGAAAGGAATAACGAGTCAATGTTTCAGGCAGAGATATTTCATCAAGTTCTGATGAAGGGTCTTGGCCCGAAAAGTCAACTCTTTATTTCTCTCTTTAACAGTCTGGTAAAAGATCATCACTACATATTCACACACAAGCATACAACAGCTTCAGAACTGTAGATTCTTCCATCTGAATGCCACTTGGAAACACAGAAAACCATGACTTCGTAGAAGGAACCTCTGCTGGTAGTCTTCAATGTCCATCAGCAAGAGTGGCTCAGTAGTACCAGACTGGTGGTGCCCACAATTGCGTAGTAGAAATAAAGTCCCAACATCATCTGGAACACAGTTTCCTTACTGAAAGGTTATTTTCTTCAAGGATGCTATCTGACTTGAGTATTTGCAACTCTTTCTAGTTTTATTCTTCTAGTTATGATTTGCAGCATTTGGCTGTAGTGCTTAATTTAATCTTGCAATTTAAAATTGCGCCGGAGACCATCAGCAGAAAGAGCAGAATTGTACTGACCAAAACTATGACCAAAACTATAAACGTATAGCCAGGCATACCTCTCACTCTAGCAAAAGCAAAATACCTGGTTCAATGAAGAACATAGAAAACCATGCCATAAGCGGCGCCAGACTTACTTTTAAAAAAAAAGAATGCCAATTTAGTGAAGCCAAATAGTGGCACATGCATGTCATCATTCAGAAGGAGCTTGCAAAAGACACAGCATAGCTATCCAAAAATGAACTGAGACTGACCACTAGTCCATATTCATTGTTGCTAAATGCTCTAACGCCAACATACTTTGATTAACAATTGACCAGAAACATAACTGGGGCAGCTACTTGAATTTTAAGGCTAAGTGACAAGTTTTCTGACTTCCTAAAACATTTCCACCATTAACAAGACACAACTCAGGATCATGGTGGAAAACTCACCACTTCAATGAGTCAGTCCCAACATCACTCAAGAACCCCAATACCATTCAAAGCAAAGCAGTCCAGATAAATTAGCATCCTAGCCATCACCCCAAATATTCACTTCTTTCATCATTGCAACATCCATTAAACCCACTGCAGCAACTTACCAATGCTCTGCAACATGGCTTCTCAAGCCTACAAGCTTTGTTCAAAGCTAAAGGCCAAACCATCAGCTCCAAATTCATATCTATGTCTTTCTTTCATCACTGCTGGGTCAAAATCTTGGAATCTCCTACATTCAAGTGCTGCAGGAGAAACTTTTGTATGGGGTCTGTAGCAATGCAGACAGCTCACGCCACCTTCACAAGGGCAACAGAAGTAGGAAATAAATGCCATCATTGCCTGTGACATGCACTTCCAACAAAATAAAATGCTAATCCTGTTGCAAAAAGAACTCAAGCAGAAAAGTAGGTGATTAAAACTGCTAATTATAATAAATTATCCTGTTTACTTATAGTAAATCAGTACATGTTGATAAAGTAAAAGGCTGAAAACATATATACACAAGTGCAAATTTTATATCACACGTACATCTCTCTTAATGTTGTCGTTACATATTTACAACATGGTGCAGTGCTGCAGTTCTTGCCTCCAGCATTACATCTGGTCTGTCTATTCAGTTCCCTTCCACCTGACAAGCAGCTTAATTCATTTATGTTCAAATGCATAACTTGGATTTCAGTCTGCTCTCCCCACTGCTCCAAATAAATAAATCAAGCAGAGTATCAGTGTCCTGATTTTACTCCTTGACAGCTCTTGTCCCCATGGAACTCCAGGTGGCTTTACGGGTACCAAAGAAGTAACAGAATGTTCAAGAATTTTGCAATTAAATTATACCCTACTGCAGTTAAGTCCTGTTGGTGTACGGGGTTGGGGGGGGTGAGAGAGGAGGGGGGGTGGTAGAGTATGCAATGTAATTTGCTATTTTTTCCCCCAAAAATAAATATTTCACCCATGGAAATAGCACAAGGGAGACCGAAACAGCAGACTTCTTACCTGTGGCATCCTGTTCAGCAAGTTGGAGAAGCAAATCAGCAGAGTAACAAATTTTAATTACATCCATTTGCATTTCAGTTAGCAAACTGGACTAAGTATATATCAAACATTAGAAATACCGAAATTAACATTTTCAGATATACTTATTTAACATCCCCTAATTAAACAAAAGTTGAAATGAAGTACTAGATATTCAAAGCAAAGAAAAACATTGAACCTACAAACTCTAGAAAATGAAACATACTTGCTCCAATAATTCTTTCAAATTGAGAGTGAAGTTTTACATGACAAATATTGAAGGCACTTCAACATCAGAAATCTAGTACTCAATTACTTAGTCACTACAGCTTCTAGCTAGTTGTTAAATTCCAGTATTGGATGAAATAAAATTAGATTTAACTATACCAAGAACTGAACCAAAACGCTCAAATCTGTAGCTTGCTGTTCATGAGATTTGCCACTTACTCTTCCAAAGTGATGAATCCATTTATTGATTCTCTCGGCCTCTTCTCTATTTTTTCAATTGACATAAGTGCCTGTTTAATTCTGATGACATTACACACAGAGAAACTGATTTTTAAAAATTTTATTTAATGATATTTTCACACCATGGTACTGACTGCTTCTTAAACAGCAACACTAATATTCAGAGCTAAAAGCTCAATGCATCAGTTCCATAACTATGCAAACCTCATGCCATTAGATTTTGTATGCCATGCTCATAGCAGCAATATGATGTTGCACAAAGCACAAGGTATCAAATCACAGGTTACATGGTGTTCAGTTTCTACTATTACCTGACTGGTATCAGCACGATCAAAATACAGTGGCATGCAAAAGTTTGGACACACCTAGTCAAAATTTCTGTGACATACTGTGAAATGCTAAGCGAGTAAAAGATGACCTGATTTCCAAAAGGCATAAAGTTAAAGATGACACATTTCTTTAATATTTTAAGCAAAATTACATTTTTATTTCCATCTTTTACAGTTTCAAAATAACAAAAAAGGGAAAAGGGCCTGAAGCAAAAGTTTGGGCACCCTGCATGGTCAGTACTTAGTAACACCCCCTTGGCAAGTATCACAGCTTGTAAACACTTTCTGTAGCCAGCTAAGAGTCTTTCAATTCTTGTTTGGGGGATTTTCACCCATTCTTCCTTGCAAAAGGCTTCTAGCTCTGTGAGATTCTTGGGCCGTCTTGCATGCACTGCTCTATTGAGGTCTATCCACAGATTTTCGAGGATGTTTAGGTCGGGGCACTGTGAGGGCCATGGCAAAACCTTCAGCTTCCGCCTCTTGAGGTAGTCCATTGTGGAGTTTGAGGTGTGCTTAGGATCATTATCCTGTTGTAGAAGCCATCCTCTTTTCAGCTTCAGCTTTTTTTTTTTACAGACGGTGTGATGTTTGCTTCCAGAATTTGCTGGTATTTAATTGAATTCATTCTTCCCTCTACCAGTGAAATGTTCCCCGTGCCACTGGCTGCAACACAAGCCCAAAGCATGACCAATCCACCCCCGTGCTTAACAGTTGGAGAGGTGTTCTTTTCATGAAATTCTGCACCCTTTTTGCTCCAAAAATACCTTTGCTCATGGCGGCCAAAAATTCTATTTTAACTTCATCAGTCCACAGGACCTGTTTCCAAACTGCATCAGGCTTGTTTAGATGCTCCTTTGCAAATATTATGGTGAGGACGCAAGAAAGGTTTTCTTCTGATGACTCTTCCATGAAGGTCATATTTGTGCAGGTGTTGCTGCACAGTAGAACAGTGCACCACCTCTCCAGAGTCTGCTAAATCTTCCTGAAGGTCTTTTGCAGTCAAACGGTGGCTTTGATTTGCCTTTCTAGCAATCCTACGAGCAGTTCGCTTGGAAAGTTTTCTTGGTTTTCCAGACCACAACTTAACCTCCACCATTTCTGTTAACTGCCATTTCTTAATTACATTACGAACTAAGGAAACGGCTACCTGAAAACGTTTTGCTATCTTCTTATAGCTTTCTCCTGCTTTGTGGGCATCATTTCTTTTAATTTTCAGAGTGCTAGGCAGCTGCTTAGAGGAGCCCATAGCTGCTGACTGTTGAGACAAGGTTTGAGGAGTCAGGGTATTTATAAAGCTTTGAAATTTGCATCACCTGGCCTTTCCTAACGATGACTGTGAACAAGCCATAGCCCTAACAAGCTAATTAAGGTCTGAGAAAGTTATCCAAGAGCTCAAATCTCTTGCGGTGCCCAAACTTTTGCACAGTGCTCGTTTCCTTTTCTCGCTCTAAAATTGTACAAAACAAACATAATACACTAATCTTCATTAAAATGCTGAATGTTTCATCTTTAACTTTATGACTTTTGGAGATCAGTTCATCCTCTACTCACTTAACTATTCACAGTAACAGAAATTTTGACCAGGGTGCCCAAACTTTTGCATGCCACTGTACATCTTTCAACCACTGCTGTTATATTGGTTAACCATTGCAACTATCAATGAGCTGGGTTGTCTATTTTCCAAGTCCTGCTGGTTTGAAATATTTTTGAAGGCACTCCTACCAAACACTTGTCAGTATTATTTTAAATTTATAAACTTAAATATTATGTTTCCTATGGTGGGACTAGAACCTCAGAATAGAGGGATGTTAATTTAGAATGGAGATGAGGAAGAACCTTGGCCAAAGGACAGTGAATCTGTGGAATTCATTGCCACAGATACCTATGGAAACCAGGTCATTGGGTATATTTAAGGCAGAGATTGATAGATCAATCATAAAACAAGACAAAATCTGCAGCTGCTGGAAATCAAAACAATGCACAGAAAAAGCTGGAGGAACTCAGCAGGCCAGGCAAGATCTATGGAAAAGAGTACAGTCGACATTTCGGGTCAAGACCCTTTGTCAGGACTGGGGAAAAAAAGATGAGGAATCAGAAAGAAAGTGGGGGGAGAGGAGGAAGAAACACAAGGAGACAGGTGAAACCGCTGGGGGGGGGAGGGGTGAAGTTGAGTTGGGAAGTTGATCGGTGAAAGAGATACATGGCTGGAGAAGGGGGAATCTGATAGGAGAGGACTGAAGACCAGGAAAGAAAGAAAAGTGGGAGGAACACCACCAGAGAGAGATGATAAGATGAAAGAAGGAAATGTGAATGGGAAATGCTTAAGGGGGTGGGGGGCATTAAAAGTTGTTCCTCCAACCTGAATGTGGCCTCATGGCAAAAGTAGAGGAGGACATGAAATGATATGTCAGAATGGAAATGTGAAGTGGAATTAAAATGGGTGGCCACTGGGAGATACCGCTTTTTCTGGCGGGCGGAGCAGAGGTGCTCGGTGAAGCAGTCTCCGCATCTGCTTCAGGTCTCACCGATATGCACTGATATCTCTGCCGCATCTGCTCTCCGGATGAGGCGTTTCCTTCAAGAACTAAGGAGATGTTCTCCTTCTTCAAAGAAAGGGGCTTCCCTTCTTCCACCATCAATGCTGCCCTCAACCGCACCTCTTCCATTTCACACAGGTCTGCTCTCATCCCATTCTCCCGCCACCCCACCAGAGATAGGGTTCCTCTTATCCTCATCTACCACCCTACCAGCCTCCATATCCAACACATAATTCATCGTAACTTCTGCCATCTCCAACCAAGCACAACTCCCCCCCCCCCCCCCTCACTTTCTGCTTTCCACAGGGATGGCTCCCTACGCAACTCCCATGCACACTTGTCCCTCCCCACTGATCTCCCTCCTGGCACTTATCCTTGCAAGTGGAACAAGTACTACACCTGCCTCTACACCTCCTCCTTCACAACCATTCAGGACCCCAAACAGTTCTTCCAAGTGAGGCAACACTTCACCTGTGAGTCTGCTGGGGTCATCTACTATATCCAGTGCTCCCGATGTGGCCTTCTGTGTATCGGTGAGGTGTGACGTAGATTGTGAAGCGCGACGTAGATTGGGAGACCGCTTCGCCAAGCTCCTGCACTCCACCATCCCTGGCTGCACACTCACACACCAGCCACACTCTGTTTGAGAAAACCTACCTCTGACACCCACTCCCCATACTTTCCTCCAATCACCTTAAAATTATGCCCTTTGTATTAGACATTTCTGCCCTGGGAAAAATTCTATGGCTATCCACTTGATCTATGCCTCTTCGCATCTTGCACACCTCCATCAAGTTACCTCTCATCCTCTTTCACTCCAAAGAGAAAAGCCCGAGCTCACTGAACTTATCCTCATAGGATATCTTCTCTCATCCAGACAGCATCCTGGTAAATCTCCTCTCTAAAGATTCCACATCTTTTTTGTAACGATGCAACCAGATCAAAACACAATACTCCTAGTATGACATAATCAGAGTTTTATAGAGCTGCAACATTACCTCATGACTCTTGAACTTAAATTCCATGCCTAATGAAGGCCAACACTCCATATGCCATCTTAACTACCCAATGACCTTGTGCAACAACTCTAAGGGATGTATGGACGTTGATCCCAAGATCCTTCTATTCTTTTTGTTTAGACATAATCAAAACATTTTATTTATGCAGGGTCGCATAGGCCATAGCAATCTCAATTAAAAATGTCAGTTTGTAAAGGTTAAATGTTGTAATAGATGGGCAGTGTGTTAAAGCAAAACCCAAATCACTCATTCAAAAATAGTTCCATAGACAAAAAAACCCCAAGTGGAGCAAAGAGTAATCAGCAAACAACATTCACCTCATAGGAAACTGTAAAAACACCAAGGTTCTGCTGAAATATTATATGTAGTGAAGGTCCTAATTAAAAGGCACACCACAAAAGTAATAACTACTGCAAAAGTACCCGAGTAACATGTGAATTAATATAGTTTTAGGAAATTCAGAAAGGAATGTGTGGCCTAAAGATTAGCAAGGTAGAAATGGGTTTCAATTCATGGAGTATTAACATTTATGAAGAGAAAAAGGGAGCTCTTTCTTTGGTACAGACTTCACTTGAAGCATGCTGAGACCAGTAAACAAGCAAGCTGAAGAAAAAGGCAATGTAGTAGTGAAGGTCAGCAAAATGGACAATGCTAACCAAACCTGTCAAAAAGGGACACAAAGCACATAAACGTAATAGTATACTTTCAATTAGAGTCAAATTAGAGTAAAATATTAAAAAGTCAAAATTAAAGACACTGTATCTGAAAGCATACAGCATAAGATTTATTTATTTATTTTATCTAGCGATACAGCCCTTCTGGCCCAATGAGTCGTGCCACCCAGTAACCCATATATTTAACACTAGCCTAATCACAAGACAATTTACAATGACCAACTAACCCACTAACCAGTATGTCTTTACGCTGGAAGGAAACCGGAGTACCCTGATGAAGCCCATGCGATCACAGGAAGAATGTACAAACTCATTACAGGAGACATTGGAGTTGAACACAGAACTCCCATGCCCCATGCTGTAATAGTATTGCACGAACCACTATGCTACCAATGATGCCACATAAATTATATGGATAAATCAATAACACACTTTAAAAGGAGGTAGACATGATTTAATTGCCATTACTGAAATGCAAGGCAAAATGAGATTAATTTGGCATCACCATCAGCGCAGACATCATGGGATGAAAGGCCTGTTCTTCTGCTGTACTGTACTGTCAGGAATAGAATACGACCACAAGATCATAAGACAGGATTAGGCCATTTACTACCCTTCTCAACCTCTTTCTCCTGCCTTTCCCCCATAACCTTTGAAGCTGCAACTGATCAAGAACCTATCAACCTCTATTTTAAATATACCCGATGACTTGGCCTCCACAGTTGTCTGTGGCAATGAATTCCACAGATTCTCCCTCATCTCTGTTCTAAAGGGACATCCTTCTATTCTGAGCCTGTGCCTTCTGGTTCTAGACTCAACCACTATAGAAAACATCCTCTCTACATCCACTCTATCTAGGCCGTTCAATATTCAATGGGTTTCAATGAGTTTCTCCCCACCACCACCATTCTTCTGAACTCCAGCAAGTACAGAGCCAGAGGCATCAAACACTCTTCATACATTAACACCTCTATTCCTGGAATCATTCTCGCAAAAACCCTTCCGACTCTCTCCAAAGCCAGCACATCTTTTCTTAGATAAGGATGCCTCATCCTTGCTCTTATAATCTAGTCCTCTTGAAATGAATGCTAACATTCCATTTGCCTTCCTTACCACTGACTCAGCCAATATTACAAGCCAAATCAAAGATGGTGATGAATCAGCATATAGGAAGGAGATTAAAAATCTAACTGAATGGTGATCTCAGAGCTAGGGTGCTGAATCAGAGGGACATTAGGACCACATGTGTCCTTTCTTTCAGAATCCTAGTTAACCCCTTCCGTACCAGATGCAACGATTCAGATCGATGGTTTTACTATACACCGTCAGGATAGATCTTATAGAGTCTCTAAAAAGCAGAGACTCATGATCAACTCTTCTTGGTGCACAAATATATCAGTGCTGTCCTAATTTTGCTTACCAGACCTGGAATATCTAGCAGTTAAGTGCCTTCCTTTTTACCTACCGCGGTAGATTTCTGGGATCATTTTGAAAGCAGTGTACATTCCACCTCAAGCCAATGTCAATCAGGCTTTAGATGATCTGAGCAATGGGATCAACATGCACAAAACAGCGTACCCTAACGTTTTGGGGGATTTTAACCAGGCCAGTCTGGAAAAAAAAAATCACTAAGCAATTACCATCAACAGATCACTTGCAATATCAAAGGAAACAACACACAGGACCATTGTTACACCACCATCATTCCACACCCTCACTTTGAGAAGTCTGATCACCTGGCTGTAATTCTACTCCCTGAGTATAGGCAGAGACTGAAGACTGTAGCACCAGTAGTGAGGATCAAGAAGGTATGGACAAGGGAAACACAGGAGTGCTTACATGACTGCTTTGAATCAGTGGACTGGACTGCATTCAAGGATTCATCTTTTAACCTGGATAAGTATGCTGCAGTTGTGCCGACTTCATTAAAATCTGTGTGGATGAGTGTGTGCCTACAAAGACTTACTGTACATTCCCAAACCAAAAGCCGTGGATGAGCCAGGAGGTATGCCGCCTGCTGAAAGCTAGATCTGTGACATTCAAGTCTGGCGATCCAGCCTGTACCAGAAAACCAGGTATGATTTTCGGAGGGCTATTTCAAGGGTGAAGAGACAATTTCAAATGAGGTTGAAGGCAACATCAGATGTACGACAACTCTGACAGGGTTTGAAATATATTACTTCCTACAAAGCAAAACCCAATAGCATGAATGGCTGCGATGCTTCACGACCAGATGAACTCAAAGCCTTCTATGCCCGCTTTGAAAGGGAGAATTTAAGTACAGCTGTGAAGATCCCTGCAGCACCTATAACCCTATGATCTCTGTCTCAGAAACCGATGAGAGGCTGTCTTTAAAGAGAGTGAACCCTCGCAAGACGGAAGATCCCGATGGAGTACCTGATAAGGCTCTAAAAACTTGTGCCAACCAACTGGCGGGAGTATTCAAATACATTTTCAACCTCTCATTGCTACGGGTGGAAGTTTCCACTTGCAAAAAGGCAACAATTATACCAGCGCCTGAGAAGAATAATGTGAGCTGCTTTAATGACTATTGCCCGGTAGCACTCACATCAACAGTGATGAAATGCTTTGAGAGGTTGGTCATGACTAGATTGAACTGCCTCAGCAAAGACCTGGATCCATTGCAATTTGCTTATTATCACAATAGGTCAACGGCAGATGCAATCTCAAAGGCTCTTCACACGACTTTAGACCACCTGGACAACACAAAAACCTCAGGGATGTGTGCTTAGCCCACTTCTCTACTCTCTCTATACCCATGACTGTGTGGTTAGGCATAGCTCAAATACCATCTATAAATTTGCTGACGATACAACCATTGTTGGTAGAATTTCAGATGGTGATGAGAGGGCGTAAAGGAGTGGTGACAAGAGGAGTGGCGTTGCAGCAACAATCTGGCACTCAACGTCAGTAAGACAAAAGAGCTGATTGTGTACTTCAGGAATGGTAAGATGAAGGAACACACACCAATCTTCAATGAGGGATCAGTAGTGGAGAGAGTGAGCAGTTTCAAGTTCCTGCGTGTCAAGATCTCTGAGGACCTAACCTGGTCCCAATATATTGATGCAATTATAAAGGCAGCAAGACAGCGACTATACTTCATTAGGAGTTTGAAGAGATTTTGCATGTCAACAAATACACTCAAAAACTTTTATAGATGTACCGTGGAGAGCATTCTGACAGGCTGCATCACTGTCTGGTATGGGGGGGGCTATTGCACAGGACCATAAGAAGCTGCAGAGGGTTGTAAATCTGGTCAGCTCCATCTTGGGTACTAGCCTATAAAGTACCCAGGACATCCTCAAGGAGCGGTGTCTCAGAAAGGCAGCGTCCATTATTAAGGACCTCTTGCACCCAGGGTACAGAAACCAGTATCAGCTTCTTCCCCTCTGCCATTTGATTCCTGAATGGATATTGAACCCTTAGACACTACCTCACTTTTTTAATATACATTATTTCTGGGTTTTTTTGCATGATTTTTATTCAATATATGTATACTGCAATTTATTTATTTATTTATTTGTTCTTCTATATTATGCATTGCATTCAACTGCTGCTGCTAAGTTAACAAACTTCACGACACGTGCCGGTGATAATAAACCTGATTCTGATTTCATCTGGTGGAATGCAGCAGGCCAGGCAGCATCTAAGGAAGAAGTACAGTTGACGTTTCGGGTCGAGAACTTTCGTCAGGACTAACAGAAAAAAGAGATAGTAAGAGATTTGAAAGTCGGAGGGGGAGACACGAAATGATAGGAAAAGACAGGAGGGGGAGGGATGAAACTAAGAGCTGGGAAGTTGATTGGCAAAAGGGATACAAGGCTGAAGAAGGTGGAGTATCATAGGATGGAAGGCCTTAGAAGAAAGGGGGAGGGGAGCACCAGAGGACTTCCTTCTACCAAAGTGCCTGACTGAACATTTCCTTACTGCTTTGGGAAAGTAACTGTTTTTGAGTCTGGTGGTCCTGGTGTGAATGCTTCAAAGCCTCCTCCCTGATGGGAGTGGAACAAACAGTCCATGAGCAGGGTGTGTGGGACCCTGGATGGCATTATTGGCCCTTTGCCGGCACCGTTCTGCATACATGTCCTTGATAGTGGGTAGGCTGGTGCCAGTGATGTGTTGGGCAGTTTTGACTACCCGGTTGTAAAGCCTTCCTGTCTGCTGCAGTGCAGTTTTTCATACCATACAGTGATGTAAGTTGTAGGATGTTCTCTACTGCACATCTGTAGAATGATGTGAGTATGGATGCGAAGTCTAGCTCTCTTCAGCCTCCTCAGAAAGTAGAGGCATTGGTGAGCTTTCTTGACTGTGCAGGATGTGTTCTGGGGCCATAAGAGGTTGTGTGTGATGTGCACTCTCAGGAGTTTGAGACTGCTCGCAGTTTCCACTGTTGTGTCACTAATGTAAAAGGAGTGTGAGAGGTTCAACAGATTTTTCAGGCAAGTTTCCCCTTAAAGAACCCAAATTGACTTTGGCCTATTTTATCATGTGCCTCCAAGTACCCCGAAAACTCATCCTTAGTGATGGACTCCAACATCTTCCCAATCACTGAAGTAAGGCTAACTGGTTTAGAATTTCCTTTCTTCTGCCTACCTCCATTCCTAAAGAGTCAAGTGACATTTGCAAATTCTTCAGTCCTCTGGAACCATTCCAGAATCTAGTGATTCTTGAAAGATAATTCTAATGTCTCCAAAATCTCTTCAGCTGCCTTTCAGAACCCCAGGGTGCAGTCCATCTGGTCTTTCAGCTTCCTAAGCACTTTCTCCTTAATAATAACAACTATACTCACTTCTGCCCCCTGACACTCGAGTTTCTGCCATACGGCTGGTGTCTTCCACAACATACAGTTCCCCATTACTACCTCTTCATCATACTACATCATTTTCCAGTGGTCTGATATCCAGAAAACATTCCAGAAAACTTAATTCTTAAAGGAGTCAGGCAAAATAGAAAATCTGAAGGGCTGTCTTTATTACAAAAAGGGCGATAAAGACACTAGAGAAAATTAATATTTGATCAAAGTATCAAGAAAAATATTAATATTGGAGAGGTAAAAAAGAATAAAGAAATGGAAAAGTGCAGATATCTTTATTGGAAGTTATCTATAGGCTTCCAAACAGTAGGATAATGTATGGTAAAATACTAATTAGTGAACTAGAGGTTCCTACAAACATAATGAAAGAATCCTGGGGGACCTTAATCCAAAAAGACATAGGGGAAACCAAATTAACAGTAATACTGTGGGGGACGAATTCATGAAGTCTAAACAATAGTTTTCTAGATAAGTATTTTGTGGAAACAAGGAACAGATCTTTTAGATCTAACTCTGCCTTAATATACAATACAAATTATATATCTGATTGCTAAGGGACCCTAATGGAACTGTGTTCATCAAAGGACAACATCTGAAAGGATAAAAGTGATTTGAATTTCAGTATCTTCGATTCAAACAAAGCACCTCATACATGAGGCATGAGTTAGCTCTGATAGATTAGGAAGCTACATTAAAAAGATATGACAACAAACATGCATTAAAACACTTAAACAGCTTACAAAATGTATTTCACTTTAAAGCAAAAAGTAGCAGGAGATGTAGTTCAGCTGGAGCTAACAAGTTTAAAAAAAAATTGAGAACAAAGAAAAAAGGCCAAATGCCACCAAAAGGACCAAAATTCCTTTAGATTTCAAAACTTAAGAATTCAAAGGAGGACCAAGACTTTGATAATGATACAGAAAGGAGAATGCAAGAGTAAAGTAATGTAAAACATAAAAACAGATGGTCAAAACTTTTGTAAATAAGTTAAAAGGAAAATAATGGCAAAAAATAACAGGAATCCTTTACAGACTGAATTTATGTTGAAAAATATGGAAGCAGCAAAGAAATTAGTCAAAAACTTTGAAGCCATCTTCATAGAAAATGACACACAAAACTTCTTGGAAATAATGAAGAAAAAACTTAAGAGTGTACAAGGATCTGAAAAAAATCATAATAGTAAAAATCTAGCTTTTTATGAAACAGAAAGTTCTTAAATTCCCCAGGTCTGATGAACTATATCCCAAGATTTTGTAAGAGATGGTTGTGAAGATAGCTGATGCACTACTGTCATACATTACAGACAGATTCCAAGAGATTAGAAGGCAACAAATGTAACCCCACTCTTTAAATAAAAGAGTGAAAATAGAAAGTTACAGTAGTGTAGCAGTTAGGATAACAATATACCCAGTGACCTGGGTTCAAATTCCACTGCTGTCTGTAAGAAGTTTGTACGTTCTCCCCACGACCGCGTGGGTTTCCTCCCACATTGCAAAGATGTACAAGATTAGTAGGTTAATTGGTCACAAGAGTGTAATTAGGTGGTGCTGACTCATTTGGCTGGAAGGGCCTGCAACTGTACTGTATCTCTAAATAAAATTAAATAATAAAATAAAAAGTATTAAGTTGTAACCAATTAGAAAATAATAATAGTACTGGGAAGAGTTAACAGGGATTCATGAAAGGGGAACTAAGTTTGAAAAATCGTCTACAACAAGCGATTTGTTGAAGTGCTCAGCAGGTCAAACAGCATCTCTGGGAGAAAGGTATTGCTGATGTTTCAGTAGTTGTTTGTTGCTCCATATTCCAGCATCTACAGTTTCTTCTGTCTCCACTGAAAGACTGTTTCAGTTTTGGGGTTTAAGAAACAGAATAGAGGAGGGTGACAGGGGAATGGAGCAACATACACACAAAATGCTTGAGGAACTCAGCAGGCCAGGCAGCATTTATGGAAAAGAGTACTGTCCATGTTTCAGACCAAAACATTGAAACGGCTGACCCTCCTGTCGAATAGTTTCGGCCCATAGATGCTGCCTGGCCTGCTGAGTTCCTCCAGCATTTTGTGTGTGTTGCTCGGATTTCCAGCATCTGCAGATTTTCTTTTGTTTGTGACAGGGGAATGGGGTATATTTGGACTTTCAAAAGATTTATAATAATGGTGTGCACTAGAAAGCAACGCACATGGAATTGGGGGACAACGCACCAGAGTTAGTTTTTTTAAAAAAAAAACATTTCCATAAGATGTATTTCAGACATTGTACATATATATCATATAATCATATATATCACAAAATCTCCACAAAGTCTTTATCTGGGGTATACACTTATAGAAAAGAGTGGAAAGAAAAAAACAAGCAAAAGGAAAGAACTATGTACAAGTAGGGAGAGATCTTTTTTCCCCACAACAGTTTCATTGATTTGTGAGAATAAAATTAGGCCTATGAGGCATTATGTAGTTAAACCATTTTTCCCAGTATGAATCAAATTGTTAGAGCTTATGATTAATAGATGCTGTTATCTTCTCCATTTTGTAAATGTCCATTGTAATTTCCATCCATGTATTTAAAGTTGGGCTCTCCTGTGATAACCATTTCCCAGTAAGAGTCTTTTTACCAGCCACCAACAGGATATTCATTAAATATTTATCTCTTTTCAACCATTCTTGAGGTATATATCAAAAATATATGGTCTTACTCTCCAAGGGTATTTCACATTTAAAGATGTCTTGTAGGGCATTGTGTATCCCCCTCCAATAGTTTTTGATAACAGGGCAGTCCCAAAAAATGATAATGATTTGCATTTTGATTTCCACAATTTCTCCAGCAAACAGGGAGGTTACTATCATAATGGGATTTCTGAGAGGGTGTAATAAAATACCTTATCAAGTTTTTCCATCCAAGCTCCCTCCATTTCTGTGAACTGGTACACTTCTATTGATATCTCCATATTATTGTCCATTCTTCCTCAGATATAATTATCCCTCCTTCCTTCTCCCATTTTGTTTTAATGTATGAAGTCAAATGTTTTTTAAGATTTGACAACCCCTTATACATGCTTGAAATGATTCTACTACCATTATCTGAATTATATGCTTTTCTAAAGAGCTCTATCAAGCATGTATTTGCTTTAGTTACATTTTTAAGCGTCTTATTAACATATTGTCGCATCTGTAAATACCGATAAAAATCCTGTTTTTCGAATAAGTGTTTCTCTTTAAGCATTTCAAAACTGAACAGTGTTCCTTCTTTCATTATGTTGCAAAGAACTGTTATTCCTTTAGCTGTCCAGTCCTTAAATCTAGCATCCAATTTATTTGGTGTAAAATCCGAATCATATGCACATCATTTAAGAATTGCAATATCTCCCTCTAGATTATATTCTTTTATAGTAGTTTTCCAGATTTTAAGAGTCAATTTCACTCATGGGTTATCAATAGTATTTATGTACCTTTGCAGGTTGTTATCAGCCAAAATTGCTTGTATGGGGATGGGAAGTACCCACTCCTCAATGTTTTACCATTGAGCGTCGTATGATGGGTTGCACCAACATATCACAGCTCTCAACTGTGCTGCAAAATAATAATCTCTAAGAGAAGGTAAGCCCCATCCCCCTTTTCCTTTGCTAATTGCAAAGTTTTGAGACAAACTCTAGGCCTTTTACCCTGCCAAATATACCTTGATAGCATCACGTTCCATTCATTGAATTGATTTTGATTAATCTCTATTGGCAGGGTCTGAAAGAGATATAACAGTCTGGGTAGTATATTCATTTTAATAGACTCAATCCTTGAACTGAGACTGAAAAAAGGAATCAGGTTCCATCTTGCCACATCTTCCTTAATTTTTTTATATAAAGGCTGATAATTACATTCTGATAATTTTGCCAAATCTTTTGGCATAATGATGCCCAAATATTTGAAAGACTCTGTGTTTCATGCCCAGGGATAACTACTTTCAATTTCTCTTAGTGGGCTATAGTAATATGAAAGTAATTGGGTTTTATCTATGTTGATCTTGTATCCTGATAATTGACCATGTAGATTGCATCAATTTAGGTAAAGAGTATGTTGGTTGCCCTAGATAGATCAAAATGTCATCTGCATAACAAGCCAATTTATGCTCTGTCCCTTTAATAGTAATTCCCCTGATATCTTCATTTTGTCTGATGTATTGAGCTAATGGTTGCAGATATAACGCGAGGAGTAGTGGTGACCATGCACAACCCTGTCTCGTGCCCCTTTCTAGGGTAAGACTATTTGATAAATATCCATTGATTTTAATCCTAGCAGTAGGATTGTCATATAGTGTCTGTATAGTTTTAATAATTGTGTCTTGGAAACCAAATCTATGTAAAACTCTGTAAAGAAAATTCCAATTAACCGAATCAAATTCTTTTTCACCGTCCACGCTTATCACTACTGCTTCAATTTTATTTTTTTGTATATGATCCATAATGTGAAGTGTCCTTTGTATATTGTTTTGTGTCTGGCGTTGTCGTATAAAACCTGTCTGATCGTTATGTATCAGTATGGGTAGAAACTCCTCTAATCGTTTGGCCATGATGGAGGTAAATAATCTATAATCTACATTAAGAACGGATATTAGTCTAAATGACCCGCATTCCATTTTATCCTTGCCTTCTTTCGGTATAGCTGAGATTATCGCTTCCTTCCAACTGGGTGGCATTTGTGCCTTTTTTTAGAGCCCAGTTCAGTGTGGGGAGTAAAACAGGAATTAACTCATTTTTAAATTCTTTGTACCACTCTGCCGTATACCCATCTGATCCTGGTGACTTGCTTAATTTAAGCCTACTAATTGCAGCTTTTAATTCAACTTCAGTTATGTCAGCAGTCATCGTTCTATTTTGTTCTTCGCTTAAAGTGGGTAACTCTAGAGAATTCAAGAAGGTGTCAGTTTGGGTTTTGCTTCCCCTGGAACTTTGGAATATAGAGTTTTGTAAAACACTTCAAAAGCTTCTTGAATTTCACTTAGCTTATTTTTTTATCATTTTTGTTCTTGGGTCCCTAATTCTATGAATTGTATTTTCTGCTATCTTTTTTTTCCAGTTTCCACGCCAGTATTTTCATAGATTTCGATCCACTTTCATAATGTCTCTGTTTCAGAAATATTAAGTTTTTCCTGATTTGCGTAGCCAAATTATTTATTTCATTCCTAATTCTTTTCATTTCCCCTAATGTATCCTGTACCAAATTCAATTTGTGTTTTTTCTCTAGTTCCTTCAGCCTATTTTGTAATTCCTCTAATGTTTTATTCCTTTTTTTTCTTATATGAAGATATCGCTATAATTTTCCCTCTTAAGACCATCTTCAGAGTATCCCATAAAATGGGAGGCGACACCTCTTTATTATCATTAAATTCTAAGTAGAGACCAATTTCTTTTTTAATTTGTTCCTTAAAGTACGGATCATTGAGTGGACTTGAATTTAGTTTCCAAATAGTATTCTTTGGTTGTAGGTCAAAATCAACAGATAAATATATAGGTGCATGGTCACTTACATCTATTGTCCCAATTCCACAGGTGTTTATTTTGTCTTTGTCTTTTCCAAATGTTATGAAATAGTCTTTTCTTGTATATACAGAATGGGGAGCAGAATAATGAGTGTAATCCCTTCTGTCAGGGAAAAGGTCCCTCCATATATCAATTAAACCAACATCCTCAAAAAGTGTATTAACTTTCTTATGTAAGGATTTTGTTTCATAGGTTTTTCTATTGGAGATCTAAGTTTGGTTGTAATTGTAAATTTAAGTCTCCCCCATATATCAGGAGACCTCTGTTTCCGTTACCATAATATCAGCAATTTTCTTGAAGAAACCAATATCACTTCCCGGAGGTGCGTATATATTCAATAGAGTAACTGAATTGCCGTCTATATTCCCCCTTACCAGAATATATCTGCCCTCTTTATCTCCCATTTCGAATACTTTTTCAAAAGTTAGCTTACTTGAGATAAGAATAGCAACTCCTCTCCTATGTCCTAATTTATATGAAGAGAAAAAACAGATTAGTGAAGCCCATTCTCTTTAGTTTTTTATGCTCATTATCACTTAAATGAGTTTCCTGTAAATATACTACATTGGCTTGTTCTTTTTTCATTTTGGATAAAATTCTCTTACGTTTGATTGGATTTAATAGCCTTCTGTATTTATCTGTCAATGTATCATTGAAATTAGAATAAAACTTAATCGATCTACTCCCTGAACAAATAAGAACCAAGAAACGCAAATAATAACAAAAATGGCAACGAATGTGTGATTCCAAGGCTGAGGTCTCTAGTAACTGACCCTGCGTTGAGCTAGAGGAAATGTCTAGCTGTGGGGGATAACCCCTCCTACTTGTGAGTTGAGGGCCCCCATTGCAGTATTCATAAAAGTCAGTGAACAAATCCTTACACAGAAAATATTTCCGTGTACTCCGCCTATATATACACATATATGCACACACACAAATATATATATATATATATATATATATATATATACACACACACACACATACATATATATATATATATTCTCATTTTGGTGGGGAAAAAGGAGTAAGTGAGCGAATAAAGAATATAAAATCCACATTATAATAAGTATTTCTCGAGATAGGTATATCACCGTGTATTTTTGCTTCCGTTTAGCTTCTCAACATTTTTAAAGTTAGCCAAACCTTATGGCTCTTCTGAAGAGGATGAGGACTGTCTTTGGGAAACTCCTGGTCTCCTCCTGATATATTTCTCTCGGCTGTCTCCTGCCTTCTCGTTTCTCGCACTATTTCCCAAGCGGAGCGGGATAATTCCTCAGCCAGGCTTTCCTTCGTTTTGGTCATGCTGACGGGCAACCCTCCGGCCTTCATGTCTGTAGACGCCTCTTCCACTGTCTGGTACAACCGCGTCCCGTTGTCATATAACACTCGAAGTTTAGCAGGGTATGGAGTTTGAAATCTAATCTTATTTTGCTTTAGTACTCGCTTTACTTCGGAGTATTATTTGCGTTTCTGGAGGACCGCGGGGGGGGGGAATCTTGGTCGAAATATATTAATTTATCCTCTAAAAACACTCTCTTCTTACTCCAAGCCCTTCGTAGAATCTCCGCCTTGGTGCTGTACCAAAGGAATTTAATTATTATTGAGCGTGGCTTTCTATCCTGGGTAGGTTTTGGGACTAACGCGCGGTGGGCTCTTTCAACTTCCAGCTCCATAGCCGGGGGAAGATCCAGCGTGTCCCGCAGTAACTTTTCGACAAATTCCGTCATAGACGAGCCCTCCGCTCCTTCGGGAACGTTGTAGATTCTGATATTTTTCTGCCGTGATCTTCCCGCCAGGTCAAGCAGTTTACCTTCTTGGTGATTTAATATTTTTATCGTCTTACTCAGTATCCGTTCCACGTTTTGAACGCGATCTTTCACCTTCTCAATTCGAGTCTCTGCCACCGCTATTTTTTGATTGACGCTGGCGAGCTCTGACTTAATATCACGGAGCTGCTGCTTTATATCTTTCTGGACCTCCATTATTTCTTTCAGGATTTCGATCACATTCGCCGCTTCGCCTGAACGAGGCCCAGTGTCCACCTCACTAGCACGCGGTCGGGTAGGAGAGCCGCCCGCTGCACTCCTTTCGGCCGCAGGCTCCGCAGCGTCGCTTTTTTTATTTCCATTCCTTTTCCCCATTATTGCCCCTCTTTTCAGTTCAAATATTTTTCGAAAAATATTATTATTTGATGGGTTAACAGGGCTTAATACGCGTTTTTCCAGAGCAGCTCGTGACTTAAGCTGCCATTCTCGACGATGACGTCACCGGAACCCCAGAGTTAGTTATTAATGAACAGAGAACAGTGGATGGCTCACCTTGCGTTTGAAGGCTGTGACTTGGAGACTGGTGCTGTTCTGATTTATAATCAATGATTTGAATGAGACCAAGCATAATTTATCTAAGATTACTGATACAGACTAAGGCAGCAGAGTTAGTTGTGAGGATAGTGTAGACAGGTTTCAAGGGGCATAAACTGGGTGAATGTGCAAGGGCCTGGTAGATGGAACATAATGTGGAAAAATATGGTAGCAGAAATAGAAAAACAAACAAGCAGAGGCTTTTAAAAAAATATATAACCAGCAAGAGACTGGAAAGGTCTGTGTTCAAAAGAACTTGGATGTCCTTGTACATGGTTCATATGCACAGCAATTAGGAAAGAAAACAGTACATTTGCCCAGGAGAATTTGAGTGAAGTCCACCTATTGCTATTTAGGACCCTGTTATCTCCCTACCGAATAAAGGAAATACTTGTGATTGGGAGAATATTCTCCAGATTAACTCCTGGGATGTGAGAAGATGACTGAGGAGGGGAGAACAGACTGGGCAAGAATCCTGTGATAACTTACCTATTTGGAATATTGTAACGGGTTCTTTTACATTAATTTGATAGAAAATATGGGCCTCACCTGAAAGGAGACACATCCAACAATGAAGCACTCCCTCTGAAATGCCAGCCCTGGACTTATGCGTTCAGATATCTGGAGTGGAATCATAGGCTTCAGACTCTGACAATGAAGTAAAATCAGTTACCCAGCCAAAGTGAAAAATCAAACCTGAAACCTTTGTTTACATCGGTATTCTATTCCACATGAGAGTATTTCTGCTTGAAACTACAAATAATTATATTTTTCGGCAAATACAAAGTTTGCAATATTATAACAAGGGAAATTCATATGTTCAGTCATTCTTGCTCTTTGAAAACTCATTCATTTTCAAGTTCATGCCAATTCCATTTCCCACTCAGTCTGTGTTGTTGAGGTGCAGACTTGTACAATAATATTTCTGTCAATGGATTAATTTTTCCCCAAATGTCATATCCGTTATTGCTTTCAATGATTCACCAATAGTGGATACACTGGTCTTTTACCTGATCTTCAGTTTGGAAGCTGAGTTGTGCAACTGGAAATAAACATAGATTTCTTTTTAAATAAACTTACATCTATCTTTCATTAACTCTAAATTCAGACATTTTTGTAACCAGCAAAGAAGCCTACAGTTTTCATTAATTTTGGAGCAGCATCTTAGATAACAAGACCACCCAGCCTTTTAACCATATGCAAGAGAGGAATACATTCATGAAAATAAGTTACATGTAATAACATCATCTTATCATCAAAATCAATATCCTGTTAATCAAAAAGCCCCTTTACTTTACTTTTAACATTTTAATTCTAAAAAGCAATATTTTCTTACAAAAGTAGTTAGCCAATATTGAAGGGCCTCAGCTCAAAACATTAACTGTTTATTCCTCTCCGTAGATGCTGTCTGACTTGCTGAGTTCCTCCAGCAATTTTGTGTGTGTTGTTCCAAAAGCAACCTTTTTTAAAAGAAAGAATCATTCAGTAAGTTCCAACTACCTTTGCTAACAAGTGTATTGTACAGCTGGATAAATGCACAAGTTGTTTGCCAATGCTATGAAATATTATACTTCACTGAAGAAGTACATGATAAGGAAACAGTGTAACATTGGATCACATTTGGCCCAGGTAAAATCTAAGGCTATAAAAAAAAACACATAATCAAATGGAATTAAACTCTTTTTCTGGATAGTCAATTATCTGACAGTAGCCCCTCAGTCATGTTATATTCAAGAGATAATAATGTCCCCAGTGATTAGTTTCTGTACAGATGTATTCTGCATTCATTAACAAGGCTTTCTGTTGCAACGGTGCAGAAATAGAGAAGGAAAATCTCAAAATGCAGTTGTATCCAATTAATTTAATCCAATGGAAGCAGCAGCTGATAAAAATGATCTTGTTTCCACAGCCCTCTATATTCAGCTGGAACAGACAAAACCAGGATCACTACAAATGGGTCTCGCAATCGGAATAATTTCAGTTCTTTGGCAGTTTTATGGCTTAAGCTTTACCAAATTCCAACATAAATTCTTTTCTCTCTCCCATAACACCATCTGTGGCTGCACCATCACAATTCCCACTCTCACAAATCGACAAACTGACCATTACTATCAGCAATACACAGGCAACTTGCCAGAACTATCAAATGAAGTTTATCCATCAACATTAGTGAAGCTATCACTAGCACCGCTGAATGGCTGATTTAATTACTTCACACACACACCTTTCTAATACAGACAAGACCTACAATACACCCCAGATACTTCATGGTATTCAAACTTTGATTTTTAAAGAAAACCATACATAACCCCATAATAACACTGCCAAAAATCTCTTTGCAATTTATAACTTCTTCCCTACAAAGCAGTTTGGATTTCCAGTTTCCTTGAAAATTTCATTCTAATTTGAATAAAATACTTCCTGGATTCGTCGTCATGGCTATCCCAAGGTTGAGGATGATGGTTTTCGTTCTGTTGATCAGTTGAAGATGTGGCCCACAGAGCGAAGACGCCTATGCGTGTATTTGTTTAACGTGTACTTGATGTTGCACTCCAAGAAGCACACGATACTTCACAAATCAACCAACTGATTCCAATGGCATGAAAACCACGACGACTGGAGCTGATGGATTTGTTCCAGCCTTCATCCACCTCCACAGCCATTGAGTTCGAAGTAACTTTGTCCGCCTGTTCCACCGTTGAGGTCTTGGTTGGATTGTTCTTTGTCAGGGACCTCACCCTCGACCTTACCGCCATGGGTGACCCTACCAGGAGCATAGCTCCAGACGGCATTGCTCTCGGGATCTCAGGACCACACAAGCTTCTCCACCACGACAAGGTGACAATCCACAGAGAAGTTCCTGGATTATGCCCAAAATGATAATATCAAAGCAGAATTATTCATTTGCTTTAAAGAAGTTGCACCTCTCTCCTATTGGAAAACTGAACTTGATCATCACTTTCTTGCAGAACTAAATCTAGTCTGAGAGCCAGTAGTAAAAGGAATACAGAATAAGCAGGATCCAATTGTAAAAACAAGTCTCACTATTGGGGGAAAAACATGGGTTTGAAGGTTACAGGTACCTGGTCTGTGCAAATGGCATTATGACCAAATGATAATGCTGGACTAACAATCTCAATTCCAACTAGAAATCAATTCGATGTGAAATAAATTAGATTGACATATTTATATGGAACATTGAGAAAAAGTAACCGGGTGGCTTGAGAAGAGATGTGTGTCCACCCTATACTACAAAGTAGATAAAAGTAGATGAGGGGAAGAAGAAAGTGATTTTGAAAAGTATAATCATGTTGCAAGAATATTGTAGTAAGGTTCACACACAAAATGCTGGAGGAACTCAGCAGACCAGGCAGCAGATGGAAAAGAGTACAGTTGACGTTTCAGGCCGAGACCCTTCAGCAGGACTGAAAATTGACTTGATCGTTCTGCATGCAGGTCTTAAGACTGCTTTGTTTGCAGAGATTTGCGAATATTTGGCAAGACATCTAAAACTCTGACAACAGCGGAGCTACATCGGTGTTTGACAGCGACTCCTTCAAGTTCATCTGCGGAAACAGCTTAATTTCTACCTTTAATTTCTCTCGTTTTCCTTTTCAAGGTGGATGGGGTTCTGTAGAAGACCCTGACCTAGAGCTACACTCAAACCTTAGGTCTTTGCAGTGGTGGGACTTGCTCCCAGGGCTCATCAACCAGCCATTTTTTGATATCCCAAGGACGCGGCCTAGAAGACGAGCACTCCTTTGGGGTTCCAAGGCTTTGGGAACAAGCTGATTCTATGCCAGTGCTACTGACTGAAACATCATGGGAGAAAACAAAACAGCGGGTCAGCTGTTGGGCGTCCTGTACTCAGCAAATCACTTGCTCTCTCTTTCTCTTGCTGGTGGGGGGTAAGTTTGTGGCCGATTCTCGAGTCAGAGAACTTGGAAAAAGTGACGCAGCAGACTTTAACACTGAAAATCAGCGAGCTGTTTGTCTTTTTGCTCTCCCCTCTCACTGTGAATGGGGGGCACCTATTAGGCTGAGAGAGAGAGCCTGTGGTATGTCAAATTGTCGAGTGAACAAACAGTTTTTGTTGTACTGCACATCATGGTCTTTCTTGAGGACTTTGCTGTTACCTGCTTGGTGGATGGAGGGTGCTGAAACATTTTTGGCTAAAGTAAGTGAGGAGGGGGAGGGTTGTTGTTTGCTGCTGCTTGTATGTGGTCAGGAAGTGGGGGGGTTCTAACATTTTTACTGTCACTCATTCCTTGGGCACTCTTCTGTTTTCATGGATGTCTGCAAAGAACAAGAATTTCGAGTTGTATATTGTATACATTCTCAGCTATTAAAAGGAACTATTGAACTTCTATAAATGTGTAGTGGAAAGCATATTGAATGGTTGCATCACAGCCTGGTATGGAGACACCATTGTCCTTGTTCGGAAAATCCTACGAAAAGTAGTGGATGTGGCCCAGCCCTTCATAGGTAAAGCGCTCCATAGCATTGATGACATCTGCACTGAGTGCAGTCACACGAAAGCAGCACCCATCATCAAGGACCCTCACTACCCAGCCAAGTTCTCTTCTCGCTGCTGCCATCAGGAAAGTGGTAAAGGAGCCCAACGACCCACACCACCAGGTTCAGGAACAGTTATTACCCCTCAACCATCAGGCTCTTGAACCATAGGGGATAACTTCACTGAACTATGCCAACAACTTATGGACCAACTTTCATGGACTCTTCTTCTCATGTTCTTGACAGTTATTGCTTATTTATTATCTTTTCTTTTGTATTTGTATAGTTTGCTGTCTTTTGCACACTGGTTGTTTGACCATCCTGTTGGGCGCAGTCTTTCATTGATTCAACTATTTCTAGAATTTACTGTATATGCCTGCAAGAAAACAACTCTCGGGTTGCATATGGTGACATATATGTCCTTTGATAATAAACTACTTTGAAATTATATATTGTTTCACCATCAGAAAAGAACTCTACTTCTGAACTTATTATGGAGTGAAGGTTAGTGATAAAAGCATATGAAGATTGCTGCACCCAGGACATATTGTGGAAATACTGCAGTCAAGTGCTGGAAGTGGGACAACTGACATCCAATGACCACAAGCATCTTTCTTTGTGCAAGGAATGACCCCAACCATTCGTGTGTTTTCCTCTCAAAGCTCACTTATTTCAATTTAAGTAGAGCTCCTTGACACTGCATTTATTTAAATGCTTGCCCAAGGACTGTTGCTCACACCACACGTTTGGAATTTATCTCCTACCTCAACTGAGCTGTGAACACGTCTAGAGTGGGGGCACTGTGTCAAAATCCAAACCAGGCATTGGCAAGCAAGTGCTACTCAATAGCACTCTCAAAGACACTTTTCATGAAATTGTGTGATTTGCTAATCAACTGTGCTATGAGGCATGGGCAGCCATAATCTCCTTGGGAGCCTTCCCCATATTATACCCAAATTAACCACCATTTTTTCCCTCACATTCCTTCCTTTCTCTGGCATCTCTTTCAAGAGTGTTGCTAGAAAATGAGTCAATGACATACATTTTTCACTCTCGGCTACATGGGGTAAGTTCATTCAGCTTGACGATCCTCTTTTCTATACTTATGTCATTCTCATGCCAACCCCATTCCCAAATACAAATCAAGTTCCATTATAATAAGAGATTTCCAGGAATACAGAGAACCTGCTTCAGTGAAGTTTTTAGAACTTCCCTTCGTCCTCTTCAATTCAGGGGAATCCCTGGCTACTCATGGAAATATAGTGTACAATGTCCGGTGTATGTTACTAAAAAGGGCTTCTTTGGTTTGTTACGAGTAGGAATGTTTCTTTGTCTGTTAAATGTTTCTCTTGCCGTTGTTTCGCTTTAGAATGGCTGATATGGTAATTGTATTCATTTGTTAATCAATGGGGAATGTTATTGAGTTTTGTGAGGCTGGGAACTCGGGGGAGGGGTTGTGCGGGCTTGGGGGTGAAGAGAGTCGGGAGGAGAGACGGACGAGGAAGGTGGACGGGCGCTGGATGGCTCGTAAGACCACCGGGGTGGTCCCAGGGGTGACGACGTGGCTGTCGGATGATTCGTTGATTGAGCTCCTATGATGTGCACTACACTGACTGAACTTTGATAAGTTGGCGCCTTTTGTTTTTTTCTTTCCTTGTATATATATATATTGTATTGCCTAATACTTCTTTAGTTATGTTAGTAAATTCTATAAAGTGTATTTCATAACGGTATTTGGTGTGAAGTTGATACGGTGAGTGGCGCGAGGCATAAACTCGATTCTCACAGCACCTGCGTGTACGGGAGGTGGGTTGGTGTGTGGCTGGATCTCCGTTTCCCCTAGACATATACCAGCCTGTTGGGTAAGTGTTACATTTGTGGGGTGCTCGTCGGGATTGGATTGTCAGGGGGCTGTGGAATCGTGCAGGTAGTGAGCAGAGATGGACAGAGATAAAATTGTTCGCTGGTGCGGATTTGAAGGTGTACCGGTACAGTACACATGCGTAGTGAGCGGAGTGGACTTTGGAGAGTCGGGAGGAGAAACATTCCTACTCGTAACAAACCAAAGAAGCCCTTTTTAGTAACATACACCAGACATTGTACAATAGGATCTGAGAAAACATTGTGTTTCTTTGACAGATGGAGTACATACAGGCCAGGTGAGACTAGAAGGCACAGAACCTCTCAAACAACCAACCTATGCAACCATCCAGACAAGCATCTCTTCCCTCACCTACAACAGAAACTGCATATGCCTCTTCAGCTTTGAGAACTCTCAGAATTGTGAGCAGAAGAAAGCCACCCTCCACACCAAAGGACTACTAAAGATGACAAACCAGAGTTAAATAACTATAAATCAGACAGGTCCACAGATAGATTCCTCAATGTGTAATATTATTTAGTACCAACAAAAATTCAAACATTTTAAAACAATTTCATGCTACCTTCAGAAATTTTTGGAAACACTCAACTAGGCAGGGAGCACTCTGTGGAAACAGAGGCATTTACCATTTTAGGTCAAAAGCAAAAGCAAAGGGTTTTCAACCTAAAACATTAACACCATTTCTTCTGCCTGACCTGCTGAACACTTCCAGCAATTCCTATTTTCACTTCAGGTTTATTTTTATGATTTTCAGATTGGCTTCTATGTTTTGTTGCCATCGTGGCTATCCCTTGAGGTTGTGTTTTGTTGCAGCTACCGTAACAAATACTACAATAACTTGTGCTTGCTTACCTGAGTAGGTGAACACTCAAACTAGATGTGAAGCAGCAGCATAGATGAAGGAGTTATCAAGAGTTTCTCAAGCCTTGTTTCAAGTGAAACACACACTGCAAAATGCTGCACAGAAAGAAAACAAAAAAAATGAACCATTGCAAACACCACTTGTTCACACATCCTGTCACACCCACCATAGAACCTTTTATGTCAAAAATATTAGAAATTTACAGTTGCATTTATACAACTTCTTCAACATGCCCCAAGGATCCAAAATGAATGCTGAATAAGTTATCAAACAAATGTGGTGAGATCATATAATTAGGCCATTTGGCCCACTGAGTCTGCTGTGCCACTTGAACATGGCTGATTTAATTTCCCTTTCAATCTCATTCTCCTGTCTTCTTCCCTTGACCTTTAATGCCTTTACTAATCAAGAAACTATCAACCTCTGCTTTAAATATACCAAATATGTTGGTCTCCACAGCCATCTTGTGGTAATTACCACCGTCTGGCGAAATAAATTTCTCCTCCTCTCTGTTCTAAAGGACATCCTTGCATTCTGAGACTGTGCCTTCTGGTCCTACACTTTCCCAATGTTGGAAACATTCTCTCCAAGTCCACTCTATCTAGACCTATCAATATTTGGTAGGTTTCAACTGCCACCCACTCCCATTGTTCTAAACACCAGCGAGTACAGGGCCAGAGCTATCAAACACTCCTCATATGCTAACCCTTTCGTTCCTGGGATCATTTAGTGGTTGCACATAGTAACAGCCTTAAAGGCAGAGATTAATTAGGAACAGGTGACTGCCTGACTGTGGAGTGGGCTGCTCCATAAAACAAAGGAATTGCAGATTTGGGGTCTCAACATCTAAAGTCACTGCTGCCAGTGGCTGGTGGAGTGAATGGAGTGAGGTGCAAGAAACAAGAGTTTGTTGTTGTTTCGTATGGCAGGTGTTTTCCTCTTCACACTTTTGTTTGTTTTTTTTTGTCAAGCCACACCTCCAGTTGTGGCTGCATCGATGGACTGTGGTAAAGCTGTCTTGGACCTTGGTGAGAGGGCATGTTTTCACCAGGTGGAGGACGTCCTGGGTTGGGGCACCAGAGGGGCAAGCTGGGAAAATGAGTAACTGAAGTACAAGTAGGCCATTCAACCTGTTCTGCCAATTAATGTTTCTGGCTGATGTTACACCTCAGCATCATTTTCCTACACTAAACTCAAATCCCCGACCTGTTTAATCTACAAAAGAAAAATCATCACCACCAGTTTTGATCAAGGACCTTTCCCACACTGATCATTCTCTCTTCTCCACCTGCATCCCATCAGGCAGAAGATAGAAAAGCTTGAGGACATGTACCTCTAGGCTCAAGGATAGCTTTTAACATGCTGTTGTAAGACCCCTGAACAGATCTCTCATACACTAACAATGAACTCTTGGTTTCTCAATCTACCTTATCATGGTCCTGGCATTTAGTCTACCTGGACTGCACTCACTCTAGCTCCCCTCCCCCCACTTTGTGCTATTTCAATGCACTTTTGTATGGTATGATCTTTCTGAATGGCATGCAAACAAAACCTTTTCAATGTCCCTTGGTACACGTGACAATAAAAAAAAATTACATCATTGCCTTATCTACCACATCAACACCCCAAACAGATAATAATGCCTATACTTATAGGCATTTTTACAACAGCAATGTTTCTTCAAGCAAATTAACATTCTGGTGTACCCAAGACTTCTAAGAAAAGTGTTTAGGCAAACAGAAAAGATTATAAACGCTAGGTTTTCAAACTAGGGTAGGGTTCAACAGGGCAAAGAAGTATAGCCCTAACAGTGGATCATAAAAACCAAATAATTTTAGCTCAATGTTGTTATTAAGATGGAGAATAGTAGGTGTTGTGGGACCTCTGTTCTCCACATATTAAAGTAAATGTTCCCATATCTCTATAAAAATACACCTGTCCTAATTAATATTTTTGTTTAATATATTCCTTATATTTTCTCCAGTATAATTTATATAGAGGGCACAAGACAGACAAGAAAATGGACCAGCTCCCCAATCTTTTGGGTTTCATAGAACGAAGGCTCAAAACATGAAATGCTGCATGACCACAGTATAGGCATCCTACTTTCACACATAATAAGTACAAGCCATAAATGAAAATTAAAATATAGACAAATATTGAGCTGGTGAGTATATCTCAATGAGCTGGGCCTCTCTCTGTCTGTTTGTTTTATTGTTTATGTTCCCTACAGATTCAACAGAGGAACAGTGTGTTTCTCCTAGACATTGTGAAATCCACTTCCAAGCCAAAATATACAAAATTCCTGCCAATTTAAAGCACGCCAGTCCCGATTCACCAAGGAGTTCAACAACCCTTGAAAGTAACTTTAACTGAGTTCAAAGCTCTCACAAAATCCAGTCCTGTATATTGAATCAACTGCACATGTCAGCCTGCACGTACAGTAGTCTATTAACCTGCCAATAAACTGCAAGTTTAAAAATAGGCTGCAAAAATACTATGGGCAGCAGCTGAAAGAAACAAAATCTTGGGCTCTGAAGCAATAGTTTGTCAACAAAACAAAACCAGATCCACCATTATTAAAATAATGAATATAATCACTCTACCTTGCATGCAAAAACACTTGGAGAACTGTTAGGAAACAGCCCACACAAGAGAGCTGGCATGTTAATCCATTGCAGGGGACCTCACAGCAGACCCAATCCTTGCGTTGCTTATTTTACTCACAGGACTTATTGGGCAACCATCAGAAGTGGGAATCCTGGCTGAAATATTTTCCAATCTACCTAGTTTAAATGGATTGCAGAACTCTTGTTTCCAGCCTGGTCCAAATAAGGTAATTCAACAAGGGAGGTATATTCAGACTTGCTAGGTACAGTTCTACAGCAGCCACTATTATTCAGGTTAAGCATCAGGGGAGCTCCTAGCCTGATTTATTACAAACATGGAGGACATTTTAATACCTCCAAGTTCTTGAAGCAATAAAGTTCTCAGACAAGCTGATAGTTTTAATAGTTTAACAATGACTAGCTTAAGATTACTAAATATGACTCATTAATATTATACACCCTATAATTATAATATAGTATTTCAGCTATGGCTGCATGTTGACTTACCATCTAGGGAAAAAAACAAATTTCCATTTCAGCTCCATGCTAAAATCTCAAAATTGAAAATGTATGTTCATATAAATTTCAGTGTCAAAAAGAGTCATGAGCTAAGAATTTAAGCTAGTCCCCTGACTATTTATTGAAATACATTTATGTTTTTGCAGCTTTCTGTGAGGTAGTTCATGGGATGAATAGAGTAACACAAGTCTCAGTTCCTGCAACAAAATGAAACCTACTAGTAGGCATCATTTTCGGAAACAATTAGTGGCAGAAATTGAAAAACAGCTTCAAGTAAACTTTCCAAACAATAAAAACTTAACTTTTACAAATATTTAGCCTACCAACACCACTACAACACGGGAAAAGTATCTACTGCAGACAAAAGGCCACACACAAACTGTCCATAATTTCCCCCAAGTACTGCAACTACCAAAGTGTAACCCTCATCTATTTGCTGTACAGCCTGAACTAATCCTTCTAATAACAAAGGTAAAGGACCAATAACTGTACAGTGTGCTTTTCTTTACAACTATAACACTACAAAAACTCATTTCACTGAAACCCTATTAACCATTCCAAATGAAAGGTAATAAAAATAGAAAATGCTGAAACTTCAATTGCTTTTCAATGATTGAAAACTTTCAGGCCAAGTAGCATCTGTGGATGGAGCAGCAGTGAATATTTTACCTTCTGTAGTGTATTTGTATAATATGTAAATATGTTATGTGGGCATAAGATGAGAAAGCCACTTGTTGTCAGTCCAGAATATAAACCAGTTTCAAAGCTCATCTTCTACACTTAATACAGTTCAAGCTTACTAATGTGCTCAGTGCAGTTCACTGTCCAACCTCAAATATATAACATCTTTCATCAGAACTGGCTAACAACCCAAAGCATTAATAGTTTCTCCTTGCACAGTTGCTGTCTGACCTGCAAGTATTTTGCCATCATTCCTGAACAATATATTTGGTTCTAACAAATATACAAATATTAGAATCAGTGTCCCAATTTATCTCCTTTACAAAGTCCATACATTAGAATACTTACTTTCCTGATTGCATCTCAAACTGATTTTTTTCTGGCGTGCATCTGGCTGCAGAGAATCCAGGAAAATCCAGAACATAGAGCAGTGCAGAACAGTAACAGGACCTTCAGCCGATGATGTCTGTGCTGAACATGATGCCCAATTAAACTTCTGCCTCTATGCGATTCATATTCCTCCATTTCCTGTATATTCATGTGTCCAATACTTTTTAAATACCACTATCACATCTGCTTCCACCACAATTCATGACAGTCCATTCCAGGCACCTACCATTTTCTGTGCAAAAAAAAAACTTGCCCCACACATCTTCGTTAAACTTTTCTTCTCTCACTTTAAATGCATGTTCTCTAACATTTGACATCTCTGTCCTGACAAATATTCTGACTGTCTACCCTAGCTCATAATTGTATAAACTTCTTTCAAATCTCCCCTCAGTATCTGACTCTCCAGAGAAAACAACCCAAGTTTGTCCAGCCTCTCCTTATAGCTCATACTCTCCATCCTGGTAAACTACTTCTGCACCCATTCCAAAGCCTTCACATCCTTTCAGGTCGACCAGAATTCTGCACAATACTTTAAGTGTAGCCTAAGCAAAGTTTTCTATAGCTGCAGTGCGACTTTCTTACACTTGTATTCAATGTCCCAACCCAAGAAGGTTAGAATGTCACATGTATTCTTCATCATCAGGGAGACATTTACACAGAGAAAACTGAAGATTTATAAAGCCATATCAAATATAACTCAATGTCTCCCTCCATTCTTTAATTTAAATAGATTGACAAATCAGGAAGTCATTCTTCCCAAGATGACACAAAGGTTGGGGGTGTTGTGGATAGTGTGCAGGGCTGTCAGAGGTTACAGTGGGACATCGATAGGATGCAAAACTGGGCTGAGAAGTGGCAGATGGAGTTCAACTCATAAATGTGAAGTGGTTCATTTTGGTAGGTCAAATATGGTGGCAGAATATAGTATTAATGGCAAGACTCTTGGCAGTGTGGAGGATCAGAGGGATCTTGGGGTCCGAGTCCTTAGGACACTCAAAACTGCTGCGCATGTTGACTCTGTGGTTAAGAAGGCATACGGTGCATTGGCCTTCATCAACTGTGGGGCTGCATTCAAGAGCTGAGAGGTAATGTTACAGCATACAGGACCCTGGTCACACCCCACTTGGAGTACTGTGCTCAGTTCTGGTCGCCTCACTACAGGAAAGATGTGGAAACCATAGAAAGGGAGCAGAGGAGATTTACAAGGATGCTGCCTGGATTGGAGAGCATGCCTTATGAGAATAGGTTGAGTGAACTCGGCCTTTTCTCCTTGGAGCGATGAAGGATGAGAGGTGACCTGATAGAAGTGTATAAGATGATGAGAGGCATTGATCATGTGGATAGTCAGAGGTTATTTCCCAGGGCTGAAATGGCTAACACGAGAGGGCACAGTTTTAAGGTGCTTGGAAGTAGGTACAGAGGAGATATCAGGGGTAAGTTGTTTTCTTTAAAAAAAAGCAGAGAGTGGAATGGGCTGCCGAAAACAGTGGTGAAGGCAGATACAATAGGGTCTTTTAAGAGACTCCTGGATAGTTTCATGGAGCTTAGAAAAATATAAGACTATGGATAACCCTATGTAATTTCTAAAGTAAGTACATGTTTGGAACAACATTGTGGGCCGAAGGGCCTGTATTGTGCTGTAGGTTTTCTATGTTTCTATCTCTTTGCTATCCATGCCATACCCACATTTCCTGCAATCATTATTCCCAAACAATGAAAAGAACCATCCATCCCTTTCTTCCTAATCTCCCTATATCAGCATGACAAAGTGATGCTCCATTTGTTTCCATTGTGTTTTCTTTCTCTTTTCTTATTACAGAGCATCTTCAGGAAATGAATTGATTATTTTTATACGGACATCCTTAAGTTGATTTCAACCTCAAGTCGGAAAATACACACAAAAAAAAATCACTCAACATGGCAACCATATGAAGTTCCCAATAGTGGGAGAGTCTAGGACCAGAGGACATGGCCTCAGAAGAGGACAACCTTTTAGAATGGAAGAGGAGGAATTTCTTTAGCCAGAGGGTGGTGAATGTGTGAAATACATTGCTACAGTTGTGGAGGTTAAGTCATTGGGTATATTTAAAGCAGAGGTTCTTGATTAGTAAGGGTGTCAAATGTTATGGGGAGAAGATAGGTAAATAGGGTTGAGAGGAAAAATAAATCAGTCATGATGAAATGGCAGAGCAGACTCAATGGGCCAAATGGCCTAATTCTGTTCCTATGTCTTATGATCTTATAGTTATATCTCCGTAGTATTGTAATGAATGGCATCAAAAACACAAGACTGAAAAGAAAGAACAATTACGAAGAGAGAGAAAACTAGATTTGCCATTCATTGGAATGAACCTATGTGTGTACATCAGACTTCTGAATAAGTAGTATTATAAGGAGCTTGCTCATTTGTGCAGGTGTCTCTAAATCTGTCATTTGTAAGTCAAGAACGGCAGATATAATCAGAGGTTGTATTGCTGGTGGCTTTTCAATGTTTAGTAGAGAAAAATTTAAAACAACAATCTTACATCCTTTAATTCTCCGTGATGTATCCCCATGTCAGCAGAAAATATTAAGCCTGCACACGCTAATATAAAATACCACATTCAGTCTTTCATTGAACCTTTCCTTTTGGTCATGAATGAAACACTTCCACAGCTTCACAGACCAATCCCACGGCAAAATACACCACTTTGGTCTTTTTCTAGCAAAACTTCACTCCATTGGACTTGTAATCACTTGCAATAAATTGGGTTTGCAATATTGTATTTCAGTTGCAATTTTAACCTGTTTTAATTTTGCCAACAACAGATCCCAAAAATAGGTTTAACTACATTATCAACTGAACTTAACTACAGCTGTCTTTATCAACGGCAGTGCCAACACTCCTGCCTTGATACTGTTATGGTGTATTGTCAGAATTTTGTGTTTTGATATTGTTATTATAAAGTATTTTGATCAACTTTATTCACAGTGAAACTACTTTTCAAGACCTTCCTCCTCTGTACAGACCAACATTATCTGCATTCACATTTAACACAAGGGAATATTCACTTCTTCAAACCTTGCATTATTTTACAGGACTTAATTTCTTCTACAAAATCTGGTGAGAATATTTTTATTTATTGAGATGCAGCATAGAATAGGCCCTTCGGCCCTTCGAGCCATGCCGCCTCCGATTTAATTCTAGCCTAATCATGGGACAATTTACAATGATCAATTAACCTACCAACTGGTAGGTCTTTGGACTGTGAGAGGAAACCCAGGTGGTCACAGGGAGAATGGGCAAACTCCTTACAGACAGCAGTGGGAAATGAACCCAGGTCACCTGTACTGTAAAGCATTGTGCTGACCACTACACTACAATGCCGTGTTTTGACTAAAACAGAATTATAATTATCACTCCAGAAGTATGGTGAGGCGAAGAGTTTGTCTAAACACTTAATCCTGGTGGTATACTTTATATTTCAATTAGTTTTCCTACGAAATGGGATGCAGATCTTTCCCAGGTTACAACATGGCTCAGTTCCTAAAAGCTGCTCATAACTGAATAGTTTATGAGCAAAAAAATGAATAGTGTCAAATGCATCAACTTTCTGAGTGAGCAAATCTGTACAGAGCTCCTGGCTCCGCCTAGCTCAGCTGTTGTGGCTTGAGGATGGGGGGGGGGGGGGGGGGGAGGAAAAGGAGGTAGAGAGAAGGCACACTGTAATGTCAAGTTCCTACCTGGTAAAGGATCCACATACGTATTACGTAGCATAGTACAACAACACTGTGCTACATACTACTCAAAGTAACTATATGTAAATAACTAAGATTTTTTTTAAATTATCACTTTACAAAATAGACTCTTGGATACATGAGTGGAAGTGAACAAATTAGTCACTGAAGATCCAATTAAATGGTGAAATGGAGAGTGGGACAAAATTTTGAAACATTTTGTGCTGACAGTTTTTTTCTGAGGCAGGTCTACAGGATCAAGGATTTCTTGCTTTCATTCCGGTTTTGAGTTCTGAGAGGACTGACGAGTTGGAAACCACAGACACTTCCACAGATGGGTCACGAGGTGCCCAACGGAACAGGTGGGTGGTTTGAGGGGTAGTTCATTCCTTCTGTCGTGAACATTTGTCTTTTGTGTGTTTTTGATACACGAACTTCAGGTTTTTGATACTGCCTTAACTGCTCCTTTTCCCTTGAGCAGTCGAGAACTTAAAATCCTAAACTGTCAGCAGCAATGCTACAATTGCTCAGGGACATGTTGAGAACATTCTTGAATCTCTTCTTCAGTTAAACTGATAACCTATTCAGTGACAGAGCTTAGAATAGAGCCTTGGTTTAGGAGTCTGGTGTCATGAAAAACGTCCACAGAGCTGATACTGTAATTAGGGCTTTAATGAAGGGAATATTGGCCAGGTAGAGGAAGCCGACGTTCACTTATCCTTACCAAGGATTTGAAGAATTTTGAGGAGGCGCATTGGTGGTATCATTCTGGAAATGCCTCTTTTTGGGATTCCAGGACTCAGAAACATGAGAGCAATGATCACCACTTGGTGGATGATGAGTTTTGTGATGTCTGAAGTCTTCATCTTTAAAGTCATTTTCCCTCTATCAACCAAAGGATGTGCTGGTGCACTGAGGTAATGGCAAATTTGACCACCAATGAGAGGTAGCTCCAGGACATGAAAGGCAGTTTACATTTATCTGGCAATCTTTATTGTCAGAGAATGGCAACAGGTTGATAGAGAACCTTTGCCTTGCAGGAGTTGACTGTTGACTTAATTGTCATGCAAACCTATGACACAGCTAGTGATAGAAACACCAGTGGGAGTTCTATTTCAGCACTAATTTCAGTGAGGCATTCTACATGAATTTAATTAAGTCACCTGGAATTTTATTAAAGCATGGAATTAAATTGTGTGAACACACATAATTGTTGGCATTCCCCTTCAGAAAAAGAGCAAAAAAAAACTAGACAGATTTATTATTCCTGCACAAATCCCAAAATGATTCCTGGGAACAAGCTAATTATCCAGTGTGGAGTAAGAGGCTTGTGTAGGGGGGAAAATGAGGGGAAAGTATGATTGTTGTTGCTGACTAAATAGCAAAAAATAGCAAAAGCAATGTTCAGAATGTCAGCTGCAAAATGCTGTGACATTCTGGCCATAAGTAAACACTTAATTTTTTTTAATTAACAAAAATGGATCACAATTACAATTGAGGAAGAGATCTCTCTCTAATTCTTCATGCCATGAATGATATGGCTGCCAGAGGGACCAGCTTTTCCAGACATCACTTCGCAAAATAGAAACCAAGATACATGCAGCAAATATTTAGTTCACAATGAAAGCATTTAGACAGCATAACTGGACTTTAGTCCAACTGCTTGTCTACATAAAAAAATAATACATCGTGCAAGGTTGAGACACCAAACATTCCTCCAGGGAACACATTTAAACAATGAATAATTGGAAGAGAGGCTTAAATGAAGATAAGCAGAGCCCTTTCTAAATGGAAATAGCAAATTTCAAATTTTATCCATTAAGTATTTATATCACAAGCATAACAACTGATATTTCCTGTTAAATGCAATTAAACTGTTCATTTAATTTTCATGGGTAAAGGTACTTCAATGTTCTTCTATTTTTTTTTGCTGGGTGCTTTTTTTCCTCATTCCCAACTGCAACTAGCACAACCAACCCTGCATATATGCAGCCAGTCCCAACAGCAGGCTGTGCAAAAGACTGAAGATTTTTAAACTGAGCAATATTTCTGGATTTTGAAAAAAATAACTTTGACTTTGGGGTCCAGGATTTCTGACTTTAATTCCAAATTGCATAATCTGAAAGTAAGGAAATACTTTCATTTCTAACCCACGGAATGGCAAACATCAAGTTATGAGCAGCTCAGAGGTGGTCCATAAAACCATATTTGTTTTAAACCTTTTCGTCTTTTTATCCTTCAAATGAACTGGTATTGCATTAGCCAATGAGCAATGTGATGTGGAAGTGGCTCTGATCCATGAAAACAGGCAACCCAATATGAGCCAACAAGGTTCACAAAATTTCTAAACTTAAAGTGTTCAGTGAAAATTATGCAAGTCCTACAGTATCGACATCCCTCAATGTTCCGATGTATTTTGCCCAGAATAGCAAGTAGCAAGAGAGCCAGTATATGCAACCACACCATTGGTAACACTCACCAGCATAGCCAATGTCATTACCGTGGTGGGAAGTAACTCAGTGGAAGAAAACTTAGGTCTCCATCTCATCTTTTTAAATCTTTTCTTGCACATCAATCACTGCATCTTCAACTAAACTCATAGCATGGGCAAACAGATATTGCAACATTAGCAGCAGCGACTTACAAGAGCTATTTTTGTGGGAAGGCTGACTTCATGCACAACCAATGGATGATGAAAATATGGAAAGAGTATGGCCCAGAGGTGAACTCAATGGCCACATTTACTTCTAATTCTAAAAGTGAAAATGATATAATTTTTATATGCCTATTCGCTTCTCCTTATTTTGTTATATATTTTTCTTACAAATGGCACTCAGCCATTGCAGATTCCAAAATTGTATTTAATGTGGATGTAAGTAGTCTACATTAAACAGTGATTGCAAAACCAGAGAATATGTTAACAAAATTGACAAGCCTCAAGCAAGGCACAAGATCAGAAGAATTTTCTCCCCTGCAGTGTGGCAGAAATGTAGAAAAAAGATCCCATTAAAAACAGCTGATGCTATGTCAATGATCTCCTTTTACAATGGAACTGAATGGTTGAGAAAGAAGGTTTGTACACAACAAACTATCAAACAATTCTCTGGTGTTCAAATAGTACAGGTCAATAGACTACGACTGCTTAATGCATTCAGTATGCTCTCTGTTATTTCAGCACAGATGTTCAACCATTTAAAATAAATTATTGGGTTAATTCCTCTTGTAAAATAGCCAAAAATTGAGTTTTAAATGAATGTATTGAGCTTCTGATTATCACCATTACTGTACAAGCTTTTAAAATGCCAGATTTCAGTCCTTTTGTCACTAAACAGTGTCATCTCAAGAAGAGGAATAATACTGATGGAAATCTCAGTTTGACATTGTGAATACTACTGAACTTGCAATGGTAGTCAGCAAAATTTCATAAATAATTACTTCTTGTGGCTTTACCTGTGCTGCTAACCTTTCAAAAGCACCATTAAACAAAAGAAGAATGCATCTTAGAAGGTTATTGGCAGTAGAAAGGTTAATGGACAAAGGGCAATTTCTTGCTTTTTTAAAAGATCTTGGTATGATGCTGCAAAAGGAGATGGCTGCACATTTTCTTTTCAGATCTCTCAGCTGATCATGCACTATACTTCTATTAATAGAGAAGGAACTTATGTTGGTCAACATAACTTAACCAGAAGGACCTCTGGGAGTTGTACAATAGGGTCATCATACACAATAGAAAAGAGCCCATTTGTCAGCACACCATCCAGTGGGCACCCTTCTATTTCCCAGCACTTGGCCCACAGCCTTCAATGCTGAAGCAATTCAAGTGCTCATCTAAACCCTTCTTAAATTCTGTCATATATTAAATATTAAAATGCCATCCATTCCCTTAATGGCCTATCAGGAGGAATACTGGAGGAAGTCTGGAGTAGAGGAGGCTACAATTTTTCTTACGGATCTTAAAGAAGCATTGCCTTCTTCCCTGAATGCACAGAGGACTTTTCAACTGACCTGATGAGTCTCCAACCTCCACTTTGACTTGTGACCTGCAGCTCAAGCACCAGCTAAAATTCAGAACAGAGTCAGTCATATACTATGGAGATAAGCTCTTTGGTACATACTGAGTCCACAGCAGCCATCAAGAAACCATTTACACAATTTATTCTCCTCATATTCCCACCAATTCCCTCTTGATTCTACCCCTCACCTACACAGTACTTGCAAGTTACAATGTTTACAACATACAAATAAACCTGCTGGGATTACAGGGTATACTCAGTCCTCTTAATATGGTTAAGACAAGAGCATTCCTTCTCTTTTCATTCCACATTTCAGATCATCTTCGCAAGCCTCCCAATGGCTCACCAACTTCTTCTCAGACAAGAAAGGATGGATAACAGGTATCACACATGATAATAACCCCCAAATCCCAAAAGTTTACTGCAAATTTGCTCTTCCAAATTAATTCCTCTAGATGAAAGCCGAAAGAACAATAAAAGTTGTGTCATGGTTTCTCAGCTCATGCAGCGCAGGTTTTGTCCTTGACATCGCAAAGATATTTTCTCCATGTGGAACTGCAGCACTTTCCCCTGAACCAATCAAGCAACAGGCACTCTTTTCTTTCCTGAACAATTTATCTAGGAACATTGAGCAGCCTCTCCTACAATTCGCTATTACTGCTCAGGAAGCACGGTCCTCGCATTTAAATTATCTTTCACTCTCTCCTTGGATGCTGTTGGAGGATGGTACCGGAGCAAGGTAAAATCAACGGGGTTTGTAGGTTGGACTCTAATTCATATTATGATGTGTTCTAGTTTCTGGTTGCTCATTTTTTGTTGCTATTTTTGGGAGATTTTTTGAATCAAGCCAGCCTGCAGATAATGAACACAGATCTGAACTGAAATATTACTTTTGATTTTGTGTTTTATATTCTATGTTTTTGCTCATTTATTTTGCTGCCAATCAGTTTTTTTCTAGCATGTGGGGGATGGGGGGGAAAGAGGACATGGGGAGAGTTTGATGGTTTCCTTTGAATAGGTTCCATGGTTTTCTTTGTTTCGTGGTTACCTGTGCAGAAGACGAATCTCAGGGTTGTATACTGCACACATACTTTGATAATAAACGTACTTTGAACAATCAAATATAGTGATTAGCACCTGGAGCTCACCAAGCTTATTTACCAAGTTTGAAGCATCTATTGCTTACTCTAGTATTATTTGCCTCATTCAATTTTATTTGTCTGTACTTGGAACCTCCTTCCCAAAGCTACAAGTTGATATCTGCCTTTTTGCCTCATGCCTTTCTGATGCCAGGTCTTGCTGTATCTGAAGAGTTGTAAATGGAATAGTATAATCATTAACAAATATCACCAACCCTTAGTCTTACTGGCAGGCTATCTATTTTCCATGCTCCATACACTGTCAGTTGTCCTATCCACACATTGTCTTTGTGGCTTCATGTCTACTCAAATCCTCACATTCAACGTTCACAACTTGGTCATAGAGTAATAAGAACAGAGAGCAGAGAAAGAGGCCCTTCAGCCTACTGGCTCTGCACCCATCAAAAAGCACACACTTACCCAAATTCCACCCAAACCATTTGCGTTAAAATCTCTTCATAACCTTCCCAATCTAATCAGCAACAGCATTCAATCCGCCCAAAGTCTGGACTCTTGTGTAACACCCCCCCAACTATTCATTTGTAGCCATCTCATTAAACACCTGCTGCTACCTGTTCGTCTTGCTACTGTCTGAAGTCCTCATTAAAATGCATTTATGATGTATGATTGTGCCTAACAACTTATCTTTTACTTACTGTCCAATTACACCTACATCAAGTGATTTGGACTGTCTCTTTATGTTAAATGCGTGATTTAAACACTTTTTTAAACCTCCTGATTCAACTCTGTTCTAACGACTTTGCACTGCTATGTAGTCTTCAAATATCCTCTAGTATATTCAATGTGACAGATGCTGTATTTATAATTACAGACATAAACAATGATTATCAATGTGTAATACTTTTAAGAGTAACATTAAAGATCCTACATCATAAACTACATTTATTTCATTCCCTAAATTATTAGAATTTAATTTCTTATAATATACTGGAACTTTCAATATTAACAGCATCAGGAGGCATCATTATGGTCTCCCCAGCAGTTCTCCAGTTGTATCCAATGTGCAGCTATTAGAAAAAGATCCTGCAATGGGTCAATATATCCTGATCTGAGTCAACATACATTGTTGAAGTTCTACTTCTAGCATGTGCATTAACATTACATAAAAGAAACAATACAAGTTTAACAAAAAAAACCTCACATTTTTATGTACTTTATAAAACCTGAGATATTTATTTGAAAATTTACTGGCATTAAAATTACAAGCAATAATATTGCAAAACACTTTTTATGTTATTATTTTTTGTTGTGTTCAATTTCAACACATGCTAAATAATCAAAGACTCATGAATACACTTAACATTATCTGATTGCATACAGGTGTTAATAACCTTGACATTCGGGTTGTAGCTCTGTTGATAAATAAAAATTCAGGTGAAATCGTTAGATAATTTAAAATTATGACCATTTCCTGAAAATGAAATGCTAATCACTTCATTGTAATTAGTAGTCTTTACTGTGGATACTATTTGGCACAACATACATTGACAGGTAAGAATCATCAAGGTGGTAATAACAGTGACTCAAAAAATACAACATTAACACTGCTATAAAGCTCCATGGAATAATTATTATAACCTTATTTCAAGATTCAAATGACAGATACAAAGAGTGATCTGAACTCCAATGAGATTATTACATTGGAATCATTCCCACTTATCCATAAAACTCCACACATAATTGTTCATTTCTATTATTCTATGTACATAGCAAATAATAGAAAACGAATAACTGACACAGAAAAGATTGAGCCTAACAATATTTTGCAGCCTAAATTGTAAGGCAGTAGAAGAAATTGCAGCTGTGCATTCCCCCTTTGTGTTAATTTCTTGTTCATCTCAGCCAGATTTATCTCTGGGTAAACACAGTAATGTGGCCCTCAAGCAATGTGGCTTGTGACAATGATTTGTTTCAAAATTACAATCAAGAAAACAAAAGGCTGTTTCTCTTCACAGGAGAATGGAGCGGCACTATTATTTAATACAGCTTGGCAGTTTCTTGTCTAATGAGCCTTTTAACTCCTTAATACTACAATGTCCTTCTGTGAGGATGTGTGTGCCTGGTGTCTAAACTGACACACAGATGCTAAACCACCACATAGCGTATAATGATTTTGGAGCTAATCTTTCAAGTAAGATTTCATTATAAATAGTTCAATAGCAATTTCATATTTGAACCTAAATATTTTGATGCTGAATGCAGTCTATATACACTCAATGGCCAGTTTATTTGGTAGATACTGTACCTAATAAAGTGGCCACCGAGTGTGCTCATGGTCTTCTGCTGCTGTAGGCCATCCGCTTCAAGGTTTGACAGGTTGTGTGTTCAGAGATGGCCACTGAATGTATTTTCAGTTTTACAGCTATCAGTTTTTAAGCTTGCTACCTTAACGCATGGGGTGTATGGGGTGTCCAGGAAGGGGTACCACCTCTGGTAAAGGGGCAGCTCATTCACCGAACTTTCAGCTGTCACCTGTGACTCCAAGTAGCTATTTTGCATGCAACAGCGGCCACACCCCGATAATACACTGCTTCGACAGGTGGGCTAAACCAGGTTAGCTGGTGGGCCTTATAGCCCGATGACATAGGGATGTGCCTGTACTAGCATGCAAAGTCAGCTTCAGCAGAAAAAATCTACAGTGAGATTCAACGACCAAGAAGGCGATTTTGTAACACAAAGGCATGACGAGGCACAGAAGTAGTTACGGTCATCCACTGCAACCAAGGAAGACCCCAGTTGTGACGACTATTCATACCACTGCACCCAGACTTTTGAGGTCGAGAGAGTGGATCTGCCCCTGTACAATGGGTTTTCCACTTTAAAAGCTCTGCCGCACAGGCTTCCTGTCATTATTAGATATGACAGACCACCACCACCACCTTAACCCATAAAGTAAATGCAGATAGGGCCATTCCTGTGCAGAAATCACTGAACTGTGGAATTTAGCTTCTGGAAGAGGATTTTGTGGGGCTGGAATCACTTCAACTGCGTATGATTCCTGCAAATATAGATACTTCCCAAATGAGATAAGAAAACTAAACAACTTGAGCCTTTAGGTCAAAGCTGAAGAACACGCTGTTTTAACTTCACAGCACATCACTATGGTGTTTGACCAAGTTACAACACCCTGCCAATTTACAAGTAATAATACCAAATTATTTCCTTATCTTCAACCCTTTGTATCTTTCCCCCTCTTCCCCCCACCCCTTCTACTTTTGAATTATTTGTGTTCAGTAGCAGCTCCTCCCCTAGCCAGGGCTGACTTCATTCCCTTTCAAGCAAGCAAGTTGATTTGTATAGCACTTTTCAAACACAAGGTAGTTCCAAGTGCTTTATATAGAACAAGACATAAATCAAACATCAAATTTCAGATAATAGACAAAAAATAAAATTACAAAAACATTGATGATAAATATAAATTACAGAGCAGGAGATTCTAATTAAAAGCTACAGCGATAAGTTTTAAGCCTCGATTTAAAAGAGCTTAAAGTTGGGGCAGACTTCAGATCCTCTAGAAGGTTATTCCCAGGTATGTGGAGCATAGTAACTAAAAGCTGCTTCACCATGTTCAGTTTTGACCCTGGGGTTGGTAAGCAAACCCACCCCAAACGACTGGAGAGCTTGGGAAGGTTCATAATGCAGCAATAGATCGGAGATGTATTTCGGCCGTAGACCATCCAGTGCTTTATAAACCAGTAGCAGTATTTTAAAGTCAATCCTCTGATGGACAAGAAGCCAGTGTAGCAATCTGAGAACTGGAGTGATGTCTTCTACTTTCTTGGTCTTCGTGGGGACTCCAGCAGCAGCGTTCTGAATGAGTTACAGCTGTCTGAGGGATTTTTTTTTTACAGAGACCTGTGAAAATGCCATTAGAGTAGTCAAGTCTACTTAAAAATAAATGAATGGACGAGTTTTTCTAGATCATGCTGAGACATAAACCCTTTAACTCTCGCTATTTTTAAAATGGTAGTTGGCTAACTTTGTAATTGTCTTAATGTGGCAGTTAGAATTTAAATTTAAGTCTATCACAACATCAAGGTTTCTGGCTTGGTTTGTGGTCTGTAACACAGGGATTCGAAGAGAGCACTGATGTTGAATTCACTACTGCGTCATTCGTGTTGCCTTTGAATTCACTACTGCGTCACTCGTGTTGCCACTGATTTTTAATCGTTCTTTTTTGGCACCAAGAACAATTATTTCTGTTTTCTCTTTGTTTAACTGGAAGAAATTTCAGCTCATCCAATCAGTGATTTGTTCAATACAGTTCTTTTAGTGACTGTATGGACCATAGTCACTTGATCACACTGTTAAATAAATCGGAGTGTCATCTGCATAATTATAGCCAGCTGTTTTGTTGCTTACCATGACTTGAGCTAGAGGGAGCATGTATATGTTAAACAGAAGAGGCCCTAGTATGGACTGTTGAGGCACTCTTCACGTCACTTTTGTTTGGTCAGATATGCAGCTACCAATCGATGCAAAATAGTCCCTGTCCTGTAAATACGATTTATTTTCCATGTTGGAGGCCTTCTGTGGTCGGGATCGACTATGGATGTCACATCTTAGCTGTCTATGTTCAATACACAAGCCAGAGCAGTACAATATGGAGAGCAAACTGTTGGCCATGCAGCGGGATCCCTTCTCCACACAGAGACTGATACAATTTGGCACCAGTAGAGTTGCTAGTCACCGTTGAACTCATTGTAGGAGCTCTGCTCCTGATTTTTCCTCAGGGTTTACTCCCAAAGCCTTCCTCATGAATGGGTATAGCCACAAGGACGCAAAGGTTTGAAAACAGAGCTTTCCTTCTCCAGGATGAACTGCCAGCTATGCTGATGAACCCCATTTGCCCGAAGCAATTGGTATAAAGGTGCCAGTAATCCACTTTTGCCCCTTCTCCTGTCAGTAGAAACTGTTCTGCCAGGTTTAGTAGCTAAGCCCCACATGAAAACCAGGAGCTGGACTTTGTTGTCAGAGGCTACTTGAGACACATGCCACTGGGAGCATTTAATAGATAGTGGGAACTTATCTCCACTACCCCACTCCCAAGCTGTGATAACCTTAATGATTAATGACAAAATAATAGATTTTGGAAAGGGAAAACTGACTGTTAATGTTGCAGTCTAATGTTGCCAAGGGACTTGAAAGTTCTTGTGCAGGATTCCCTAAAGGTTAACTTGGCAGGTTGAGTTGGTGGTAAGGAAAGCCAATGCAATGTTGACATTCATTTCTGCAGGACTAGAAAATAAGAGTAAGGATGTGATGCTGAGGCTTTATAAAGCATTGGTCAGACCACATTTGGAATACTGTGAACAGTGTGGCCCCTTATCTAAGGAAGGAGGTACTGGCATTGGAGAGGGTCCAGAGGAGGTTCATAAGAATTATTCTGGAAATGAAAGTGCTAATGTATGAGGATTGTTTGATGGTTATGGACCTGTACTTGCTGGAATTTAGAAGAATGGGGTGAGGAGATCTCACTGAAACCTATTGAACACTGAAAGGCCTAGAAAGAGTGGATGTGGAGAAGATTTTTTCCTGTAGTGGAGGAGTCTAGGACCAGAGGGTACAGTCTCAGAATAGAAGGACGTCCCTTTAGAACTGAGATGAGGAGGAAATTCTTTAGCCAGAGGGTGGTGAGTCTGTGAAATTCATTGCTACAGACGGCAGAGGAGGCCACGTCATTGGGTATACTTAAAAGCAGATGCTCTTGATTAGTAAGGGTGTCAAAAGCTACAGAGAGAAGGCAGGAGAATTGGGTTGAAAGAGATAATAAATCAGCCTTGATGGAATGGCAGAGAAAACTGGATGGGCCGAATGGCCTAGTTCTGCTCCTATGGCTATGGTCTAGATGTAAAATAACAGGCTTCCTTTATTTTTCAGTGATGCCCAACATAAACTTGAAAAACAGTACTTCACCTCTATCTAGGTGTATTGCAGTATTCAACAACCAATTAGTAAGTACTTCAAATAATTTACTTAATCATCAGCTCTGTGATTAACTGGGGAAAACTATTACTTAAGTTATAAAGGAGAAAAAATGAATTACAGTTAGCCAGGCATGAATCCAACAATAAAAGAATAATATCTTTATTACCTTGGGATATCTGAGAAGTTATTTTATTTTTATGAATCATTTGACTAATTCACTTTATTAAAAGCTCTGTCATCATTAGATCCTTCAGTGAATATTATAACTCATTTTCTAATCTTAATAATTCCTGCCCTGACCTTTTTCACCCCAAAACCTGCTTTGAGAAATGTGCTAATTATGCAAATAGTCTTACTCCCCTGGCAGACAGTTATTCAGTTTTAACAAGGGGCTTTGCAGGCAGTTATAATTGTGCTCCAGTTGCAATTAATGGTGGCTAGTGTCCAAGAACTAAATTGGATTAGTTCACACAAATACTATAAACTACAAAAACAGGTTAGAGGTTTTCTTTCATAAACCATTCCAGTGATCTTATTTAGGCAAGATTCATGGCTACATCTTTCCTTGATAGTTACTTCAAACCTCAAGACTTCCACTGAACAACAAAATGAGCTGGAACGGAGAACTTATTTTCTAAAATTAATTAGAAATTAAACTATCATTTTTTTGTACATGGGATAAAGGGACTCCTCAAAAATTCAAAGTGCAGGTACTTGTCCTTGGCCAGCTATCAAAAGGCAACATAGTTTCTCGGTAAGGCTTTTCAATTACAATAAAATGATGCATTACAAATCATGAATATACAATCTCTCTGCATGTACACTGAACAGCTGTGGGGTGTTGACTGGGATCTGTAGAATCCCAATCCCTTCTGTTGGAACAATCTAATGGGCAGGTGTTTGCCACAGGGCATAGCGTTTGCTTTCTCAGTAAGCAATCAGCACCTTGGCAAACTGCAGTGCCTTCTGTGGCGAAATGCCATCTGAAAATAGCTATACTGCAGAGCAGCTTAAGAGAGAACTCATTCATGATATCCATATGAATGCATGGGAAGAAAAGTTGCTTTTTTAAAACTGCAAGCTAAACAAGCTCAATTTCCATCGAATGCAGAGATTTTTTTGAAGCCAATTGAATTCAAGCTTCCTGGCACTAAGCAAATAATCACAGCAACAACGTATCTATATCCGAAGGTGATTGAGGTACAAGCAGCTTAGTACTACTCAACTGTTAAGAAACACATTTATTTCTGATTAAGCTATTCCCTCATTTCCAATATTACATAGATCCTATCTGCACCTATTCTGTCTGGCATGGCATCAGAATCAGGTTTAATATCACCGAAATACATCGTGAAATTTGTTGTCTTTGCTGCAGCAGTACAATGCAATACATCATAATAAATAAGAAAATATGAATTTACATGAGATATAGATATGAATATTTTATAAGCACTATATATAGTAAATGTGTGTGTGTGTGTGTGTGTGTGTGTGTGTGTGTGTGTGTGTGACACACACACACATAATATATACAGTCGGCCCTCTGCATCCTCGAATTCCGCAACCGCGAATTCAACCAACCGCGAATCGAGAAAACCCAGAAGTGCTCTTCCAGCACTTGTTGTTTCAGCATGTACAGACTTCTTTTTCTTGTCATTATTCCCTAAACAATGCAGTGTAACAACTATTTTTACATAGCATTTATATTGTATTAGCTGTTATAAGTAATCTAGAGATCATTTAAAGTATACGGGAGGATGTGCATGGATTATCGTGGATCGGGATTGAAAAAAATCAGAAGTTCTCTTACTGAGTAAATCGGAACAGGTACATCCGGTATTATTTAACGTCAGTTAGTCAAATGTTTGCATTCGTATATAGTATACATTTTACCTTTCTATGCATATAAAACACTTAAGGATGTATGTTTTAGCGCCGGGCTCAGGAACAAAAGTTCTCGGGACTCGGGACAGATCGCTCCCGAGTGCACTCTCCACTGTGCCAGGTTGATGTGGAGGATCAAAAACCCGAAACCCCAAAACCCAATAATTAAACCACTGCGTTGCTTAGTAATAATCGTAGCTTTCATCGGGGCAGGGCCTTTCACATGCTCCATTAAAATTGTTCCGATCGTTGACCGACTGTAGCCTAACGCTTTTCCAATGACTGATGGTGTTTCACCTCTTTCCGATCGCTTTATTACTTCCACCTTATTTTCAATCACGATCATGATTATTTTCGTGAACAGAAACACCGCGGATTCAGAGCTACGCCAGGTCCTAATGCCCACCGCTCTGAACATGTTAAATAAAGTCCGGGGTTTCGCTGGGTCCTGAAGACCACTGCACTGATTCCGGTTAAATAAGGGACTTGAGCATCCGCGATTTTTGGTATCCGCGGGGGGTCTCAGAACCAATCCCCCGCAGATAAGGAGGGCCAAATGTATATTTATATATATTATATACATGCACATGTAACGCCCTGGGAAAGACTTCACTGCTAATATAATGGTTTCTCTGTAGCAGCAGTGTTTGGGTTATGACTAGAGAAATTGGGGGCTTTGGAATGTGCGGCATCCACTGAGGGGATGTTTTTCTTTCTTGTGTGCCCAAGAGCGAGGTATTCGCGGGCTTTTGTTCAGCAGGAGATGGAGAGAGAAGATGCCAGAATGGAAAGGTCATAGACTACAGGACGGAGTGGACTTGGAATGGGGTCGGGAGTCAACAACGCCTGGGGAAATCGATGAAGAACGAACGGGAAAATCATGAGCTCCAACACACGCATTAGACTGTTTCATTAAAATAAGCCCTTTTTCTTTTTGTTTTCTTTACTAACCCTATAGTTGAAGTAAGAATTATAAAGCTCAATTGTTTAATTGCATATGGTGTACTGTTTGTTATTTCATGGTACTGATTTGTAACAGGGGAAAACATCACGCAGCATCCACACAGATGAGATTTCTCAAGTATGGCGGAGCCAGAGACTGTCTTCCCCTAGACTAACGCCATCGGCTGAACACATGATATACAGTGCCTATAAAAATATTCATCACCCTTGGAAGTTTCCATGTTTTATAACATTAAATCACAGTGGATTTAATTTGGCTCTTTTGACACAGATCAACAAAAAAAAGTGAAAACAGATCCCTACAAAGTGATCTAAATTAATTACAAATATAAAGCACAAAATAATTGATTGCATAAGTATTTACCTCCCCCCCCCTTTAATAAAACACAGCAAATCATCACCAGTGCAGCCAAATGGTTTTAGAAGTCACATAATTAGATCTGATTTTGAAGACCTGTGTGCAGTCAAGGTGTTTCAATTAACTGCAGTAAAGGTACACCTGTATCCAGAAGATCAAACTGCTGGTAAGTCAGTATCCTGGCAAAAACTACACCATGAAGACAAAAGAACACTCCAAGCAACTCCACGAAAAGGTTACTGAAAAGCAGAAGTGAGGAGATGCATAAAAGAAAAGTCACTGAATATCATTTGGAGTACAGTCAAGTCAATCATCAAGAAATGGAAAGAATATGGCACAGCTGTAAATCTGCCTAAAGCAGGCAGTCCTCAAAAAGTGAGTGAACATGCAAGAAGGGGGAATAGTGAGGGAGGCCATCAAGAAACCTATGAAACTCTGAAGGAGTTACAAGCCTCAGTGGCTGAAATGGGAGAGACTGCGCATACAACAACTGTTGCCCGGGTGCTTCACCAGTCACAGCTTTATGGGAGAATGTCAAAGAGAAAGCCACTGATGGAAAAAACTCGCATGAAATCTTGGTTAAAATTTGCCAGAAGGAATGTGGGAGACTCTGAAGTCAGCTGGAAGAAGGTTCTATGGTCTGATGAAACCAAAATTGAGCTTTCTGGTCATCAGACTAAATGCTATGTTTGGTGTAAGCCTAGCACCAGACATCATCAAAAGCACACCATCCCTACCGTGAAGCATGGCGATGGCTGCATCATGCTGTGGGGATGCTTCACTGCACCAGGCCCTGGAAGACTTGTGAAGGTGGAGGGTAAAATAAATGCAGCAAAATACAGGGAAATCCTAGAGGAAAACCTGATGCAGTCTGCAAGAGAACTGTGACTTGGGAGAAGATTAGTTTTCCAGCAAGACAATGACCCCAAGCATAAAGCCAAAGCTACACAGGAATGGCTTAAAAACAACAAAGTTGATGTCCTGGAGTGGCCAAGTCAGAGTCCAGACCTCAATCCAATTGAGAATTTGTGGCTGGACTTTATTTACAGCTCTCTGCTCTCTGTAGCTATTTTGATCCTGTGTAGTGTTGGACCCCCATACCAGACTGTGATGCAGCCAGTTAGAATCCTCTCCAAGGTCCACCTGTAGAAATTTGCAAGAGTTTTTGGTGATATACTCAAACTTCTAATGAAATATAGCCACTGTCATACCTTCTTTGTAGCTGCCTCAATATATTGGGCTCAGGACAGATCCCCAGAGATATTGACAGTCTGGAACTTGAAGCTGCTTACTCTTCCCACTTCTGCCCGTCTGAGGACTGTTGTGTGTTCACTTGTCTTACCCTTTTTGAAGTCCACAATCAGTTCTTTGGTATTACTGACACTGAGTGCAAGGTTGTTGCTGTGATACCACTCAACTAGCCGATCTATCTCGCTCTCCTACACCCTCTCATCACCATCTGAAATTCTGCCAACAATAGTTGTATCGGCAGCAAATTTATGAATGGCATTTGAGCTCTGCCTAGCTACACTCTTCATCTGTAGTGCTAATTCTTATCCAATTGCACATATTTTCTTGCAAAGTCCATTGAATAAAGATAGGAAATTATAATGAATTCTGTCAACACCACCCACTATTCTATCAAAACAAAATGCTGGAAGTACACTGGAGGTCAGGCAGCAACCATGAGGAAAAAAGCAAGATTTAATTCTTCAGGTCAAAGACTGGACCAAAAAAAAGACAAGCATATTTTAAATTTTGGGGGTGGGATGAAAAAAGGGAAAACAGAGAATGGGCCAAATTTGTCAAAGTAATAACTTTAAAAAAAGAAATTAGATTTTAAAAAAAAGGAAAATGCATTGAAATAAAAGCACAGCCACATTCAATGAAAAGGGGTGATACAGGTTTCCCCTGCTATCTGAAAGTAGAGCGTTCCTATGAAACCTTTCGTAAGCCAAAATGTCATAAAGCGAAGAAGCAATTACCATTAATTTATATGGGAAAAATTTTTGAGCGTTCCCAGACCCAAAAAATAACCTACCAAATCATACCAAAATAACACACAAAACCTAAAATAACACTAACATATAGTAAAAGCAGGAATGATATGATAAATACACAGCCTATATAAAGTAGAAATAACGTATGTACGGTGTAGTTTCACTTACCGGAATTGGGAAGACAGCGAGCACACTGATGATGGTGTGTTAGGCTGAGTCAGAGGAGGTTGGGGTGGTGGGAAGTACAGGAGACTGGGGTGTAGGAGGGAGAGCAAGAGGGTCATCTATTAACATCTCATCGTCGTCTGAATCCACCAGGGCAGGGAGGTCACTAACATCTACACCTTCTTCTATGTCTGCCTGCCTCAATGTCGAAGGTCGAGGTTCGTCATCTGCTGCGGCAGATTTCACTCACCACGATCGAAATGCTTAATTACATCCAGTTTAATGCTAAGCGTAACACCTTTAGGCTTTTCTGATACCTTAGGACACATCTTGCTAATGGATGCACAAAATACATCGAGATAAAGCACAGATGCTCACAGACACGTTTCTAAGCTATGGCGGCTTGATGCTGAGTGTAGTTCCCGAGGAAGGAGCTTGGCGGTGCTGCTCGGGGTGCACGCTGCCTCTAATGACTCGCTGCAAAACAAATGCTGAACGCTATTTTCGCCTTTTTTCGTAAAATTGAAAATCCTCTTCGGATCTCTTTCGGTTAGCGAAAATAGGTACTAATGTAGATCTTTCATAAAAGCAAAGTGGCATAAAGTGAACTTTCGTAAAGCGGGGGATACGTGTATTCAGAATTGTTAAATTCATCAGAAGGCCCCAAACCTTAGAACATGCCAACAGAAAAGATGAAGTGCCATTCCTCAAGTTTACATTGGACATCATCAGAGCAATGTAGGGAGTTCAGAGCAGCCAGACAATCAAAGTGGCAGGTGACTACAAGTGCAAGGCTGTCCTTAGTGAATGGAAATGGAAATGTTCTGCAAAGTGGTCCTTCAATCTGTGTTTGGTTTCTTCAATGTACAGGAGACTAGCTCATAAGTGTTGAATGCAATACCATAAATTAGAAATGCAACTGATTCCCTGCATAAGCTGGAAAACTGCTATGGTTGTGGAATTATGGTATAGGAAAAGGGAAAAGGAGCAAAGTGGCTTGTTGAGATGAAAACACAAACCAAAGAGGTGAAGAGAGAACAGTCTTCAGAATGTTAAGAGGGAAGAGGAGGAGGTGTCCAGTGATGAAATCCTGTTGAAGGTGATGGAAACTATGGGAACTCAATCAATTCAAAATGGGGATCAGTGGGGTGAGAAGGCAAGGGGAACTCCATCCTTGCTCTGAAGCAGAGGAAAAAGTGAAGGCAGAAATACAAACAACATGGTTAAGAACTATTGGGGAAAGCCACAGTTATGAAAAAGGGAAGAACTCTTCAGAAGGTACTGGTGTTGAATGCATATGGACCGTGGAAACTGACAAAGATAATGAAATTTTCTGGTTCTGCGTGAGAGCAAGAAGTCATCAAGTCATCTGTAATGGTTCAACACTGAACATCTAGCAGATGAAGAATTAATGACCATATAGAAATGCTGATTTTATGAACAACGGAGTAGCTTGGAACTGTTGCACAGTTCTTGCATTGATATTCAGGACAATATATGAAATTACATAAACTGTTTAAGATATCTATTTCTACCAACTTCTCCTATCCCCACCCCCTGTGCCACTGTTTGCCTTCCTGGACTAAATAAACCAAAATATTACTCACTGTTGTTCTAGAAACATTGCAGAAATTTGTCAAAAGTCACTCTGGTTTCATGTGCTATATGGCTGGCTTTCTTCACACTCTGAAGGCTCCCAGTATTAAACTCTATCATGTTCAGGCAAACGTATAACAACATTTAAAAGACATTTGGACAGGTACATGGATCGGGAGGATTTAAAGGAATATGGGCCATATGTGGGAAAATAGGACTAGATCAGATAGGCATCTTGGTCAACATGGCCAAGTTGGGCTGAAAGGCCTGTTTCCATGCTACATTATTCTATGCTCTCACCTCTGACCAAAACAGTTGTACAGGCAGTCCCCGGGTTACGTATGAGTTCCGTTCCTGAGTCCGTCTTTAAGTCAGATTTGTACATAAGTCGGAACAGGTACATCTGGTATTATTTAGCGTCAGTTAGTCAAACGTTTGTCTTGGTATATAGTATATATTTTACCTTTCTATGCATATAAAACACATAAGAAACGCACAGTATATATTTCAATAATTAAACCACTACGTTGCTTAGTAATAATTGTAGCTTTCATCGGGGCAGGGCCTTTCCCATACTCCATTATTCTCACTTTATCCTTTAAAATTGTTCTGATCGGTGACCGACTGCAGCCTAACGCTTTTCCAATGACGGAATGCGTCTCACCTCTTTCCAATCGCTTCATTATTTCCACCTTACAGTATTTTCAACCATGATCGTTTTCCGTCAATGGAATAGATACAGAACAGTACGTACTGTACACCGCGGGTGACGCGACCTGAGCTGCCCCGGGTCCTAAAATCCACCGTGCTGCAACAGGTTAAATGGGACAAGTGGGGGCGGTGCTGACCCAAATACGTACACTAAAACATCTTAAACATAATAATACAGTACTGTGCATAATAATAATAATAATACCATAATAATAAAAGTAACTACATACAGTTGCATTGATGTCTTGCATACCGGAAGGGGCATTCGTGAGGTGACATTATGATGGACCAGGTGCTGGAGAGTCAGGTTTTAATTCTGCTGCTGGAGAGGGCAGGTTTACTACTGGAGTCAATTTCTTGAAGTAGACATCAAGGGAGGTTTGTACAGAGCTTTTCTTTTTTTCGTCATAAATGGCCTTGTAGGAGCTGAGATTCTCGGTAAATGCACGGTAAACTTTGGTGAACCTCTCTGTATTAGGATCTTGCTCCTCTAACTTTGCCATCCCTGCTTCAATGAGACGAAAGGCTTCAGCTAACTTCTTCATCACAAACTTTTGGTTCCGGTGTTCCTAGGTTACAGTCTTCTTTTTTCTCAAACGCTATCATCTGCTGCTCTAGTTACATAAGGTCTTCATTGGTCAGTTCTTCGGCATGGGAGTCAAGCAACTCTACAACATCATTTTCACTGATGTCTAACTGCAGTTCATTACCAATATCAACCACAGTTTGCCTGGCTTTGGCGATGTCATCAGCTGTAAATCCCTGAGAAGCATGCGCAAACTGCGGGCACAATTTAAACCACAATCCTTTCATATTTGACTGTTTCACTTCATCCCAAGAATCAGCAATATTTTTGATGGCATCATAGATGATATAATCCCTCAAGAACTCCCTTAAGCTCATCACATCATCTTGGGTAGCCCTGACTGCTTGTGAGAAGGTTCGCCATAAATAATCTGCCTTCAAGGAGGCTATGACTCCCTGATCCATGGGCTGAAGTAGCGATGTGGTGTTGGGGAGTAAAAATATGACTTTTACATTGGGGTGAAGGTAATCTAAAATGCTCGGATGTCCAGGTGTGTTGTCAAGCACAAGGAGAATCTTGAAAGGAATTTTCATGGCCAAGTAATAACGTTCAACAGCAGGAACAAAATGGTTCAAGAACCAATCTTCAAAGACGGCAATTGCAACCCAAGTCTTTGAATTTGCCTTCCAAATAACGGGAAGAGATGCCTTAATGATATGACGAAGTGCCCTCGGATTTAGGGAGCAATACACAAGCAAAGGCTTGAGCTTGAAATCCCCGGATGCATTACCCCCAAGCAATAACGTTAGTCTATCCTTCGATGCCTTATGCCCTGGTGCACTTTTTTCCTCTTTCGAAACGTAGGTCCTTTCAGGCATTTTTCCCCCCAAAATAAGCCAGTCTCATCTACATTCAATATTTGGTCTGGCAAATAACCTTCCTCCTCAATAATTTTTTTTAAGCATTTCAGGAAAATCACTCGCAGCACTTACATCGGCACTCGCTGCTTCACCTTGCACTTTAATATTATGTAAATTTGCCTTCATTTTGAAACGAATGAACCAACCCCTACTCGCAACAAATTCTTCATCACAAGCACCTTCACTTGCTGGACGTGCAGCTTTTAAATCATGGAAAAGGCTTCGAGCCTCTTCTTGCACTAAAGTAAGGCTAATAGGAATATTACACGGATTTTGATCGTCTAACCAAATTAACAATAGCCTTTCCATTTCAATAATCAAACCACTGCGTTGCTTAGTAATAATTGTAGCTTTCGTCGGGGTAGGACCTTTCACATGCTCCATTATCCTCACATTATCCTTTAAAATTGTTCCGATAGTTGACCGACTGTAGCCTAACGCTTTTCCAATGACCGATGGCGTCTCACCTCTTTCCGATCGCTTTATTATTTCCACTTTTTTTTCCCCCAATTGTGATCGTTTTCCTTTTCTTTGATGCATCACCAACACTTGCATTGGATTTACGCTTTGAAGACATGGTTACAAGGGTAATTACGAGAAAAATTTAAGCCAAATACAAAGTCACACACTCAGCACAGTGTCAACGGCAACATGATCCGACTTAAAATGGCCGGACAGCTTTCCACGAGGCGACGAACTGCTGAAGCCGCGCAATGTTTTCATGAGCATCACAACGTAGTGCGTGCGTTCGTTACTACAAACCATTGTACTGTATTTACAGTAACTTGGATTTTCAATGTAATAGGCTTTATGGCAGGCCGTTTGTAAGTACGAGTTGTCCGTAAGTCGGACGTTCGTAACTCGGGGACTGTCTGTACTTTCAACCAGATATTAACATATTTATCTGTAATTTAGCTCCAAGTTATTTTGCATCAATTCATTTGATCATGGTTAATGTGTACCTCAACTCCTCCAACACTGATCCTCATATCCTTCAATAGCTCATCAATCCACAGACTTGGTAAAAACATCCGATTGCAGCAGCCTGAAAATCAAAAGCTGGAACTAGCAACAGTGAGCAGAAAGCTATCAAACTATTTGGTTCATTAAATGCCCTTTAAGAAATCTGTCATTCTTATCCAAACAGACTCAAGTGTTCAAAAGCAATTAAAGAAGGGCAATAAATATTAGTCTTGCCATCAACATTGACATCTTGAGAATGATTTGTTTTTAAAAAAGACACAGATGCTGTTTTACAGCTGCAGTTCAAAAAAGTGTTCCTATATTGGACAAGTCTCAGTTTTGATCACTTGTTAATAATTTCTCTATTCATGTCCAATAATTGACATTAAGAGCTTTGTAGCATAGCAAATGAATGAGAAAGGAGAGCAAGAATGTGCCTGACATCTTTCTGATCGTAGCCCCCAACTGGATTCAGCTAAATCATTATATACTACGAATCCGATCCTTAGCTTTGAGCTAAATGGCCTAACTGTTGCACTGGGTTTTAAGCACTAGTTCTCTGGGAACTAAAAATAAGCAAATTGATATATTTATTTGATGATTATTAACCATGTCCAAAGAACTGGAACTGATCTCAACCCCTACTTTTTGAGATTTTCACTTCTAGAAAAAAAAGATTAATAAACTTTAAAATTAATTTTACATATTAAGATAAAATAACAGGTCAGCAACTGCCACAATATATTTTGTGTAGATAACAATAAATTTCAATGCTTCAGGATTTCTATTTCTCATAAATTGAAAATCCAATATTATCCTGTAGAAAAGTGAAGCAATATGTACTCTTCATGCTCACTGAGTGCCATTAAATGCCCACTGATCCAAAAACATCTTTTCACAGACATTGCTGAAAGACAAGAGCACAAAGATATTGACAGATTTTTCCAAACGAAAGCTAAATTGCCATTTCCAGTTGATATGCAGATTGGATGATTTTTTAAAAATATTGATCGAAAAATGGTAGAGATAAGCAAAAACAGAAAGATACTTTTATTTATTACATACACATATCTGACAAATTGCAACAATGAGTTATGGGCCAAGTTTAAAGGTAACTCAAAGAAAGTGAAAGCTTGTTTATTTTAGGCCAACCTTCAAAAGGAGGATTATGTCTTGAAACAGAAGATTCTGAGAGGGAGTGGCAGTGTAGATCCTGAGAGACATTTTCCCTCAGGCTAGATAGTCTAAAACATCAAAAAACAGAGTCAGGACAGCAAGTCAGTTATTTAGGAATATGATAATTAGAAATTTCCTTATGTTGATCAGAACTGTGGATGCTCAATCAGCATATCCAAGGCCAAAACTCAAATCCGTGTTTAAGACAATTAACCAGCAAATTGGATGAGAACATAAAATATAGCACAAGCCCTTCAGTCCACAATGTTGTGCCGACTTTTTAAACCTATTCCAAGATAAATCCAGTGCTTTCCTCCCAAATAGCCCCCCATTTTTCTTTCATCCGTGTGTCTATCCAAGAGTCTCCACAATCTCCCTAATGTATCTGCCTCTACCACCATCCCTGGCAATGTGTTTCATGCACTTACCACTCTGTGTAAAAATAAAAGCCTGCCTCTGATATCCTGCTATACTTAAAAGTAAGTCCTCTCATATTAGCCACTGCCACTCTGGGGAAAAAGGTACTGGCTGTCCTCTCTATCTATGCATCTTATGATCCTGTACACCTCTATCAAGTCACCTCTCATCCTTTTTCACTTCAAAGAGAAAAGCCATAGCTTGACAACCTTTCTCCGGGCAGCAACCTGGTAAATCTCCTTTGCACTCTCTCTAAAGCTTCCACATCTTTCCTATAATGATGTGTCCATAACTGAACACAATATGTATTTGAAATGTGGTCTAACCAGAGGTTAATAAAGTTGCAACATTATCTCATGATTCTTGAATTCAGTCCCCCAATTAGTCAACGTTGAGGGATCTATGCAACTCTGCTCCTCCACACTGCTAAGATTTTGGCTATTAAATCTGTACTCTGACTTCAAGTTCGGCATTCCAAAATGTATCACTTCAGTCTTCCAATTGCACTCAATCTGCCACTTCTCAGCCCATTTCTGTATCCTTTCAATGTCCTGCTGTAACCTACAACAACCTTCTACACTATCCACAACACCACCAACTTTCATGTCAACTGCAAACTTACTAACCCATCCCTCCTCTTACTCATCCAAGTCATTTATAACAATCACAAAGAGCAGACGTCCCAGAACAGATCCCTGTGGAACACCACTGGTATTCCAGGCAGAATATTCTCCATCTACTACCACCTACTTCCTTCCGCGGGTAAGCCAATTGTGAATCCACACAGACAAATTTCCCTGAATCTCATGCCTCCATGGAGAACCTTGTTGAGCGCCTTACTAAAAATCATATACACCACATCTACTGCTCTACCTTCATCAATCTGTTTGTCACTTCCTTGAAAAAGTCAATCAGGCTCATGAGGCATGACCTGCCCCTCGCAAAGCCATGCTGAATATCCCTCATCAGACTGTACTTCTCCAAATGCTCATAAATTCTGTCTTTACGAATACTGTCCAATATTTGCCCACCATTAACGTAAGATTTACTGGTCTATAATTCCCAGGCTCATCCCTATCACCTTTCTTCTTGGACACACCTAATAAATTCTGCCCCATCTAAACCTCTTGCACCAAGGAGAGGCTAATCAATATTAGGGAAGATGATGTCACCCATGACAACAACCTTGTTATTTTTGCACTGTTCCAAAATCTGCCTACTCATCTGCTCCTCAGTGTCCCTGATGCTATTGGGGAATGGGGGGGGGGGGGTGTAGGCAAATAGCATACTTGCAATAGAGTGATTGCTACCTTCCTGTTTCTGACTTCCACCCACACTGGCTCAGTAGACAATCCCTCTCAGCTGTGCTGTATCCAGATTGGATGTTTTTCATGGTGCATCAATAAAATTGGTGAAGGTCAAAGAGGACATGCCAACTTTCTTTAGCCTCCTGAGAAACTGGAGTTGCTGAGGTGTTGCAGCTTTCTTGTATTCCTATATTTTCTGTATTCCTGTACATAGCTTCTTTAACAGAAGGATGAATGTGAAGTATCTTGTAACTGATGAGAGGTGTGCATGTAAATTAACATGCAGATGCAGAATTGACGTGTGCCTTTTGTACAAGAGGATTTGAGCACAAGAACTCCAATTATATAGAGACTGCATCTGAAATATTGTGCACAAGTCTGGCCTCCTTATGCAAAGAGAACTGTACACTCAGTGGCCACTTTATTAGGTACATCTGTACACCTGCCCGTTAATACAAATATCTAATCAGCCAATCACATGGTAGCAACTCAATACATTAAAAGCATGCAGACATGGTCAAGAGGTTCAGTTGTTGCTCAGACCAAACATCAGAATGGGGAAGAAATGTGATCTAAGGGACTTTGACCATGGAATCACAAACACGAGAAAATCTGCAGATGCTTCAAATCCAAGCAATGCACACAAAATGCTGGGGGAAAGACCCTTCATCAGGACTGAATGTTGCTGCCAGACGGGGTGATTTGAGTATCTCAGAAACTGCTGATCTGGGATTTTCACGCACAAAAGTCTAGAATTTATAGAGAATGTTGTGAAAAACAGAACTAAAAAACTTCCAGTGTACGACAGTTCTGTTGGCGAAAATGTCTTGTTAATGAGAGAGGCCAGAATGGTTCAAGCTGACAGGAAGGTGACAGTAACTCAAATAATCTTGGGTCACAACAGCGGTATGCAAAATGGCATCACTGAATGCACAGCATGTCAAACCTTGAAGAGATGTGCTAAGGAAACATTAGGCCATTGAGTGTATTTTCGATAGAATACAATGAAGATCCACCAGGTTGATTCCTGAGATGGCAGGTTATACGTGTGAAGATCAAACAGACTATGTCTTTTCTGTTTTGAGTTTGGAAGTACAGGCAACATTCTTGTTGAAATATAATTCTTACATGACTTGAGAAAATTGACATGATAAGGATGTTTCCTCTGGCTTAGAGTGCCCAGATGTTGGAGTCACAGTCTCAAAATAAGACAATTCAGGGCCGGTCTGGTATGGCAATTTGAATGTACAGGAATGGCAGCGAGTAGGAGAATCTGCCCAATACATCACACGTACATCCTTTCCCACCATCGGTCGTATCTACTTGAGGCATTTCCTCAAGAAAGCAACATCCATCTTCAAAGATCTCCACCAACTAGGACATCTCATCTTCTTACAGCTACAATTGGGCAAGAGGTACAGAAGCCTGAATGCCCAAACCAACAGCTTCAAGTACAGCTACTTCCCCTCAGCTGTTCAATTCTTGAACCAACCTGCACAACCTTGGAATAGGAACTCTATGACCATTTTGCATTACAATGGATTTTTGTCTGTTCTAATTGTGTTCTTTCTTGTAAAAATGGTATATCATTTATATTTTTATCGTGAATGCTGCTTATCTGATGTCATGTGCCTGTGATGCTGCTGCAATTAAGTTTTTTGTTCCACCTGAACATACCTGTATAGTACTTGTGCATATGATAATAAACTCAGCTTTGATTTTGGCTTTGATGAGAAATGCATTCTTGAGCTGATGGAAGGCACACTTACTCAAGAGGACTGTGGAGGCTCAGGCATCAAGTATACAGTATTCAAGGTGAACTTTGATACATTTTAATGTATTAAGGAAATTAAAGGGATATTTAGCTAGTACTGGAAAATGGCTTCTTAGGTGAAAGATCAGTCACAATCTTACTGTATGGTAGAGAAGACATGGAGACTCACAGTAGCCCCTCGGTAGGGAACCAAAAACATCGCTGAAGTGGGATTTGTCTCCAGAATGTGAAATACTAAGTTAACCACTCTGTCATTGTACCCTATCTACAGCGTTGAGGGCAAGCATAAGTTTACCCAGTGGCAGGGTCTCAAACAATGCCATTAAGTGACATGGCCAGGACCAAACACACCCCACCCCTAGAACTTTTCTGCAATCCTTGACAGCTAATGGAGACCCCACCCACTGTAGGTGGCAGTCTGACTATTAAGGTTCTACAATGTTTCTGACATTCAAAAACATTTCAGATTGCTTAAAATTGAAATAAATAATTGAAAGTTCTTGTGCTATTAAATTAAGAAAATAAATCAACTAAAACCTGTAAAATGCTTTTAAATAATTAAGAATATTAAAACAAAGCACAAATGTTTAAAGGCATATTACTCATTTTCCTTTATCTTCCACATGACACACAATCATTATTCAAATGAATGGGCTTGCAGATCCCATATCTGCTACAGGCTCTCAGCACAAGTAGCTTTACTTCAGCCAGAAACAGCCTGTAGACCTCAGCCAGTCTGGGATGTTTGCAAAAGTCCTTTAATCTCAAAACTTATCAGGTCCAGTAAAATCAAGGTCTTTTTTTTCAGTTTAATATTAAACTTAGGAGCTACATATTACTTTCGCTTCCATTCAAGGTTATGTTTTTTCCCACTGGTTCATTTGCAATGTTTGGTAAATCTTGTAAGGTCTAGAGGAGGATTTTGAACATGTCTGAAGCTATTATGTTTATGTGAGTGGCCTATTAATAGAAAGGAGCTTTGTGTGTTCATTTGACGTCATTCTACACGGCAATACTTAAATATATATTTTGTTGTATAAATCATTTGATAAAATAAAATGACAAACAACCTTCAGAATTTTTTGAATAGATTCCAGTAATTCTCATTGTAAAAAAAACTTCACTAATATAAAATTAATCTACCATCTTAAAAACTATGTGACCTTTATTTTGCCCCAATCATCCCCTAGCATTATGCTCAGTGACCTTCACAAGCAGTTATAACTCCCAATTTCCTAATTTCCCAATAACTCCAAATTTAAAATCGTCAACTTTGTTAAAAAAAAGACAGAAGGCAGAGGGTGGTAGTAAATGGAACTTATTCTGCCTGGGGGTCGGCGACCAGTGGTGTTCAGCAGGGACTTCTGTTCTGGGGCCTCTGCTTTTGTGAATTTTATAACTTACTTGGCTGATGAAGTGGAAGGATGGGTTAGTACATTTGCAGAAGATATGAAGGTTAATGGTGTTGCGGATAGTGTAGAAGGTTGTTGTAGGTTACAACGGGACATTGAAAGGATGCAGAAATGGTCTGGGGAGTGTCAGAGTGCAATCAGATAACTGAAGTGATACATTTTGGAAGGTCGAACTTGATGTCAGAGTATAGCGTTAAAAGCAGGATTCTTAGCAGTGTGGAGGAACAGAGGTTTCTTTAGGTCTATGCCCACAGATACCTCAAAGGTATTGCACAAGTTGATAGGGTGGTGTGTAGGTCTTCATATGTTGGGGGGTTGAATTCAAGAGCCATGAGATAATGTTGCAACTCTATAAAACTCTGGTCAAACCACATTTCAAATTTGTATTATGTTCACTTCTGGTTGCTTCTTTATTGAAAAAATATGGAAGCTTTAGAGAGGATGCAGAGGAGTTTTACCAGGTTGCTGCCCGGATTAGAGAGCATGTCTTATGGGGAAAGGTTGTCAAGCTAGGGCTTCTCTCCTTGAAGCATAGGAAGATAAGACATGACTTCATAGAGGTGTACAAAATGATAAGAAACTGAGTGGACAGTCAGCACCTTTTTCCGGTGATGAAAAAGCAAATATAAGAGGACATAGTTTTAAGGTTACTGGAGGAAAGGGTGAGGTTCCTGCCACACATTACTACAGTGATGTGCAGAAGAGCATCTCTGAATGAACCTTGAAGTATATGGGCTACAACAGAAAAATCATACTGGGTTCCACTCCTGCACCTAACAAAATGGCCACTGAGTTTACGTATGGTATTCTTGTCTTAATCAACCAAGCCACTGAATACAAAGAGTTAGAATGCCAAGTTACAACTGCACAAAACATTGGTGAGACCACACTTGGAGTCTTGCATGCAGTCTGGTCACCACACTACATCATCACTATCAGCACATGTGCACCACAAGGCCGTGTGCTTAGCCCACTACACTACTCGCTTTATACTTATGACTACGAGGTCAAGTACAACTCCAATGCCACTTTCAAGTTTGCTGACGGCACCACTGTTGTTGCGGAATCAAAGGTGGTGATGAATCAACATACAGGAAGGAGACTGAAAATCTGGCTGAGTGGTGCCACAACAACAACCTCTCACTCAATGTCAGCAAAATCAATAAGACAATTATTGACTATGGGAGGAAGAAAATGAAATTCCATGAGCCAGTCCTTATTAGGGGAACAGAGGTGGAGAGGGTCATTAGTTTTAAATTCCTTGGAGTTCACATATCAGAGGATCTTTCTTGGAAGCAGCATGTAAGTGTCATCAAAAAGAAGAAACAACAGCAGCTCTGCTTTTTAGAAATTTGCATTAATTTGGCATGTCACTAAAATCTTTGACAAACTTCTGCAGATGGATGGTGGAAAGTATCCTGACCAGCTGCATCATGGCCTGGAATGGGAAAAACCAATGCCCGGGTACAGAAAAGGCTACAGAAATTGGTGGATACAGCCAAGTCCATCATAGAAAAGGTTCGGGAACAGTAATATTACCCTCTATTCAGGCTCTTGAGCCGACATGGATAACTTCAATCACTACTACTCTGAACTGATTCTACGATCTGCAGACTCACTTTGAAGGACTCATTACAACTCATGTGCTCAGTATTTTTTTTTATTTACACACTTTGTCTTTTTTTGCACATTACTTGCTTGTCAATTTTTGCCTGTTTATGCATAGCTTTTCATAAAATTCTTTTGCATTTCTTTTTTCTGTAAACATCTGCAAGAAAATGAATTTCAATGTAGGCTATGGAAACATATACATACTTTGACAATAAATAAATTTACTTCGAGCTTTGAACATATACAGCTACTCCTAGAAGAAGAGGAGTCAGGATAAAGAGGCCATTTTCAAGTTGGCAAGCTGAAAATAGTGGAGATCAGCATGGGGCCTCAACGATTTACAAACAATATTAATGATCGAGATGACGGGACGGAGTATATTGTGTCAAACTTGCTCTTGATAGAAAGATAGGTGGGAAAGCATATTGCAAGAAGGTTGAAGACAGTCTGCAAAAACAGATAAATTAAGACAGTACGCAAAAGATCTGCAGATGGAATATAGCATTGCAAAATGTGAGGTTATTCCCCTTAGTCAGAAAAAAATACTGTTTAACTAGAGGGTGATTACAGAATGTTCTGGTAGAGTGGTGCATTGGAGACTCTTGTACATGAAACACAGGTTGTCCGTACTAGGTACAGTACTAATTGTAAGACGTGGAATATTGTCCTTTCTTGCAAAGGAGATAGAATACAAAAGTGAGGAACACTCCTGTACAGCATAGTTTTAATCTACTTACTTAAGGAGATACACTTTCTCTGCAATAAGTTCCAAGAGGTTCATTATTATAGGACATATTGGTGTTACCTTACAAAGGAGAGTTGAGCTAATTATGCTTGTATACATCCTTGGTCAAAAGAATGAGAGATGGTCCAATGAAACAGAAGATTCTGATGGAGCTTGACACGTTTCCTCTTAATCTACAAGAAGTGTAGCTTCAAAATAGGGGATCGTCCAATTAACATATTGACCAGGAGATCTCATCTCATGAATCTTTGGAATCCTATTCCCAAGACAGCTGTGATGATTGAATCATTGAATACATATTCAAGGCTGAAATTGACAGATTTTTAGTCTACAGGAGAGTCAAGGTTTAGGGAGAGCATGTAGGAGAATGCAGTCACTCACCCAGGATGATATAAATCAGCGAAAATCTTAATGAATATTGTAGCAAACTGGAAGTGCCAAATAGCCAATTTGCATTTCATAAATTGTTATGAGATTATACTGCATCTGAAATGTTACTCCTTTATCTGGTTTTTTTCTTAATCTACTAAGATATAATGGTGCTATTGAATTGGGCTGGTTAGACTTAAACACATTCCAGCTCAGAAGAATGAGTCATAATACAATGAAACATGCTTGAGATGCTGAATATTAATAGTACATCAACAGCTTTCTAGTTAATTGTCAATGCTTTTCAGCAGATTCCTAAAACCATGATTTTTATCACTATTGATAAGGGCAGTAGGTACAAGGAAAGACCAACCCAGCAAAATTGCTTCCTACTTATTCACTGTTTTGAAATGTACTGTTATTATCACAACATCTAAAGCCCAGAACTCTCTGTACAACAACACTGATCCAGGTGAATTAAAGCAGCTTAGGATGGCTCACCACCACTTCAATGAGTCTTAAATGTCCAATACAAGTTATTTAAGATTGTTTAATGTCAATTCCAGTACACAAGTGTAAACGAGAACAAAATAATTATTACTCCAGAACCGATGCTGCACAAAAGACACAATCAGCTAAAGAACACAAGAATAAAAACATAACAAACATAAACACATAAGATAGTTTACATAGACTGATTGCATGTCCATAAAGTGACACTAGGCACAGCAGTGTCTGTATATACAAGGTGGCTGACAAGAAATGATAAAGTAGTGGAGGCTGGAGGTGTGGAGGGGTGGGTTAGTGGGTGGAGGTATTGATTGGCCTTACTGCTGGGGTAAAGTAACTGTTATTGAGTCTGATGGTCCTGGCATGGATGCTACATAGCCTCCTATCCAATGTGTTGGGACCAACAGTCCATGAGCAGGGTGGGTGAAATCCTTCATGTTACTGGCCCTTTTCTGGCACCTTTCCATATACAGGTCCTTGATGGTGTGTCAGCTTGTGCCAGTGATGTGTTGGGTAGTTTTGACTTCCTGTTGTGGAGCCTTCCTATCCACGCAGTGCAGTCTCCATACCACACAGTGATGCAGTTTGTTAGGATGCTCTCTACTACACATCTGTAGTAAGACACGAGTATAAATCTGCATCGTCCAGTTCCCTTCAGCTTCCTCAGAAAGTAGAGGTGTTGGTGAGCTTTCCTGATTCTGTGGAATGTGTTCTGGAACCATGAGAGGTTGTGTGAGATGTGTACACTCCCAAGAGTTTGAAACTGCTCGCAGTTTCCACTGCTGTGTCGCTGGTGCACAGAAGGGTGAGACTGCTGCGAGTTCTCCTGAAGTTGATAAACATCTCCTGTATCTTGTTGACAAAGGTTATTTGCCTGGCACAAGGCCTCAAACTTTTCCCCCTCCTCTCTGTAGGCCATCTCTGTTATTGGTGATGAGCCCCACCACTGTCGTGTCATCAGCAAACTTGACGATGTGATCTCTTTGCTGTTTGGCCGTGTAGCCACGTGTGAGCAGAGTGTACAGCAATGGGCTCAGCACACAGTCCTGGGGCAGAAGGCACCCATGCTGAGGATCGTGAGGAGGGAGGAGCAGTTGTGCATCCTGACTATCTGAGGTCTGTTGGTTAGGAAGTTCAACACCCAGTTACACAGTGGTGTATTTTGTCCGAGGAGCAGGAGTTTGTTCGCTAACCTCTGTGAGACAACAGTGTTGAATGCTGACCTGAAATCCAGAAAGAGCATTCTGATGCAAGTGTCCTTGTTTTCTCCACGTGTCTAGGCTAGGTGCATGACAGATGCTTTGGCATCTGTCGTAGAGCGATTCTGTCAGTAAGCACATTGGTGAGTGTCCAACATGGCAGGAATAGAGTTCTGATGTGTGTTATTACCAGCCATTCAAAGCACTTCATGATGATTGGCATCAATGCCATTGGGCGGTAATCATTTAGTTCTGAAGGTGCAGAGTTCTTTGGTACAAAGATGATGGTGGCTGATTTGAAGCATGTGGGGACAGCAGCCTGGATGAGTGAAGTGTTGAAGATGTCTGTGAAGATGTTAGTGAGCTGATGTGTATGCTCTATGAGTACTCAGCCTGGGATGTTGTCTGGCCGTCCTTGGGGAGTTGACTCTGCAGTCCTTCTCATGTCTGCTGCTGTTACAGACACTGGCTGCTCAGTTAGGAGCAGCAGAACTTTGTAGCCACTGTTGTGTTGCATGCCTCAACACATACATAAAATTACAGTAACACTAATGAAACAAGTTTACCTAATCTGTGTCACTCAGCAAGTTTCTTACTTTGGGGTGCTGACTAATATAGTTTATACTATCACTTATATTTGATACCCAGTCAGTTTTGCATAATCTATTTTCAGGCCAGTTGGCTACCCTTGTGCATGTCTGGGTATGTTGTTGATCATGCATGTATGTTGATCATGATCAATGGCTATGATAATACGTGAATAAGAATTATTATACATTGCGGCCAAATATCCCAACAGCTCTTCCCATCACAGCAATTGCTATCTGAAGAACAATATGCCTTCAAGAAATCAAAAAAAAATTGGAAAAAAGACCATTTTACAAAAGATAAAATATTCTTTCAATGATTTTCAAAATACGATGGTCTGTTAAAAAAAAATATAAAGCTCAAATTCTGATGATTATTTTTAATGTGCAGAATACACTGATGTTGAAACAGTTAATACACTTGTGCAAAATCTTTGAATTTAAGGTCAATTGAATCCTTACTCCATTTTTTCTTGCTCACCACCTCTGCAAGGTGAAAGATCAGGCATCAACTCAGAGTGAAAAGCCATAAAACCCATACATTTAATTTGGACTATGGCTAAGTGAATGTGATGGGTATTGATTTGACTTCAATCATTTAACTCCCCCACAAACATTAAAAGTAAACCAAATCCATTGAGAACAAACTTTAAGTAAATGCAGACCCACAAAGGTCCTCCTTATTCATCTGAGCACATTAAAGGAATGGATGCATTAAAGAACAAAAGCAGCTCTACGGCAGTGCTTACATTAAAGTGCAATTGAAGAGACCATTTAGTTTGTTTCAGGATGAAGCATGTTCATTGTAGACAGACACAGACACCTCATTCCAGAACAAAGTCACTGGTTCATACCAGCATAATCCACAAGATAAAACCAGGAAAGCCAATATTCATTAGCTTTTAAATTTCTCTGTTCAAGGACGATAAATTTAAGTCATTTACATTTGAATTTTCTTCAGTCCTGCCATTGTTACCATCTTTTAGTGAACTACAGAACCATAGTTATCACCAGCTCTGTAGTAGTTTGACCAAGTGTAAATAGACCAAAAGCAAAGCCAAAAATAAAAATACAGTTAAACACACAACTGTCCTCAGCAAATAAAAAAAAGAGCAAACTGGTGGAGGCTCTTGAAGTTGTACAGCATTCTTGCAGGAAAAATAATTGCCAAAGTTTTAGACTGAGGCCCTGCATCAGGCTCTCTGCACTTAGTCAATCCAAAATGTTGACAATTCCTTTTGCCCCCACAGATGCCACCTGACCTGCTGAGTCCCTCCAACAGTTTGTTGTTTGCTGGTTCCTTTAGATTGTCATAGCCCGGGTGGTAGGTGGGGATAAACTCCAACTACCTTTTAAATGCTCCCAATAGTGTGGGTCTCAAATAGCCTCTGACAACCAAGTACAACCCCTGGCTTTCACATGTGGCTTAGCTACTAAACCTGACTGAACAGTTTCTAATGACAGAAGGGGCAAAGGCGCTTTAAAACAGTTACTTCGGACAGATGTGGCTCATTAGGTGTGGTTGGCAGCTTATCTAGGAGAAGGAAAATTCACATCTCAAACCTCCATTGCCTTAATAGGGCAAGCTTCGGGAGCAAACCCCAAGGAAAAATTCAGAGCTAGAGTCCATAAGGCAGTCCTACATTGAGTTCAAGGCTGACTGGTAACTCCTGTAATGCCACTGATGCCAAACTGTATTGGTCTCTGCCGTTCCTTTGGATTTGCGGAGAAGGGCAGCCTGCTGCATGGGCAACAGCTAATACTCCGTATTGTACTGCCCTGGTTTGTCTACCACGTAGACAGCTCGGATGCAATATTCATGGTTGGCCCCCACCAACAGAAGGCCTTATTTGTTGCAGCATCTGCAGTCTCTTCTATTTTTATCAAAAATGTCCTGATTTAATATCTACATACACTTTACAGAAATGATCATGGAACAGCAAACAAGTTTGTCCAGAGAAAGTATATTTCATTCCCGGTTAGAGCTAAAACCATACTTCTTTCTTGATGTTCTCAGACATAACTCCATATGACTTTAATATCTTACATCTATAGCTGTCCTTCATATGCAAGTCCAGACATGGGTGCATTTCTCCATTCCATTATATATGAATTCATCACTGTCCATAAAATATACTTCACAGCATTGTTAATACAGATTAGGCAATAGTGGGAAAGTTGATATTTTTGTAAGGGTCAGCTTCATACTGAAATAAATCAACCAAAGTCAGTTAACTCAACATAACATCACTTTGAAGAAATGTGCAAACTGAGCCAATCAAACCAACAAAATAATAGAATTTGAGACAGTGCAGCACTCCCTCAGTACAGCAATGATGCATTAGCCTTATTTAAAAAAACACATAATAGGCTGAGACTTGAGCACAAGATATTTGAGGCAAAACTATTATCACTGTACCAAAGCCAACACCCTGATATAAAGTCAGACATGATGCAGTTCCTCATTTTCCAAATATGACTTTTGAGCTAAACAAAGCTACTAACAAATCAAACACTAATTATTTTTATTTCCCCTCAAGGCCCAAGACTTTTTAAATCAACAGAATAAGTCCTTTTGTCTTCCTTGAAATTACATGGCCGAATAGATAAATACACCATAATTGAAGGATTTTTAAACCAAAGTATGCATATCTTAATTATGTTATAGTGATCAAAACAAAAACATCTTTTGAGATGTTTTTGAGCAACAAGGTAGCATAGTGGTTTGTGTAACACTATTACAGCACCAACAACCTGGGTTCAATTACTGTAGCTGTCTGTATGAAGTTTGTACATTCTCTCCTGACCATGTGTGTTTCCTCCTGGTGCTTTGGTTTCCTACCATGTTCCAAAGACATTTAAGGCTAGCAGGTTAATTGGTCACATGGTGTAACTGGGTAGAAAGGGCTCATTGGGCCACAAGGGCCTTTTACTATGCTGCATCCCTGAATAATTTCTTAAAAAAATTATTTAGCACATATCATATACAAAGAATTATGCATGAGCACTGATATGATTAATGACATGCATGCCAAAACTTAAATACCAGATTGAGGCCCTCTATTGGTCGAGGTTGAAGATGGATGTTGTGTCCCAGCTGTCTACATGATATGCAAGCCAGTGCACATGGCAGGACAGTATGATATGGAGAGCAAGCTGTTTCCCATGTAGCAGGCTCCTCCCTCCACACAGCTGATGAATCCAAAGGAGCGGGCACCAGCGGCGTCACACGAGTTGTCAGTCAGCATTGAACTCAATGTAGGACTGCCTTAGGGTCTCCAGCTCTGGAGTTTTTCCCTCAGAGTTTACTCCTGAAGCCTTCCCCATGAGTGGATGTAGCTGCAAGGCAGCGGAGGTTTGAAACTCAAATTTTCCTTCTCCTAGATGAGCTGCAAACTATGGCTGATGAGCCCCATCTGCCCGAAGCAAATGGTTTTAAGGCATCGGTATCCTGCCTTTGCCCCTTCTCCTGTCAGTAGAAATGGTTCTGTTGGGCTTAGTAGCTAAGCCACATGCGAAGACCAGGAACTGGACTTGGTTGTCAGAGGCTATTTGAGACACATGCCATTGGGAGCATTTAACAGGTAGCGGGAGCTTTTCCCCACTATGTCCTCCAGCTATATCAACCTTTAAGAACCAAAATCTCGACTGAACTGCTCGATACCTATCAATGGACTACTGGATGCTCAGCAACAGACATAAGTACATTTACTACCCATGAAATGATTTGCTTCGTACCTCAAAGAACTTAAATACAAAAAATTAGTTTTGAGAAAATGCCTAAATTTCTTGCACAATTACATCAATTGCAATTGTAATCAATCAAACTCCACAACAGACAGGTGAGTGCACAAATCCACTACCAGCTAGTACATTAACTTACTTTATATTGACTGCTGTCATCAATTTAGAAGTGGTCACATCTAATCCATAAATCTCAACAACTACTCTCCAGACTCCAGAAAGCAAGGAAATCCTCAAAATCAACAATTACTGTTAACAAAAAGTGCAATGCATCACTGTTTTGAAAATGTTATTTTCCACTAAATGGTTCTGCAGGAGAATTCCCTGTCCCCATTCGCTCCTCAAACTGTCAAATTAAACAAAGTACGACAGGGTCCAATTATCAATGGAGGAATGGAGCAGAACAGTGTTAAGTGGCTACTCCAACTTTCCCTGGAGGTCACATATCAAAAAATGATGTACACAAACACAATAGCAAATACACAGCGAAGTCTGCATTTACATAATACTTTCAATGCAGTGAAACATTCCAAATGTTGAGCAAAAATTAACAGAGCTATAAACACATAATAGGTGATCAAAACAGTTTTAAATGACTGGGTAGCTGGATAGCTTTTAATACTTGTAACTGGTTTGTGGAGCAGACTTGATGGGCCAAATGGCCTAATTCTGTTCCTATGTCTTTTGGTCTTTTCACCTAACTAGGCCATTTCAGTGAGCAGATGAGTCAACCACATTGCTCTGGATCTGGTGATACTTAACCTCAGAACAGGTAAAACAGGAAAAGTCTTTCCATGAAATGAGTGTTAATGAAAAAAAATCAGTAGCTGGGGGTGCAGCACGGTAGAGTAGCAGGTAGCGCATCGCTTTACAGCACCAGCGGTCACTGATTGGTATTCAATTCCCACCACTGGCTGTAAGGAATTTATATGTTCTCTATGCGACTGCATAGGTTTCCTCCAGGTGCTGCAGTTTCCTCCACACTCCAAAGACATATGGTTAGGGTTAGAGAGCTATGGGCATGCTATGTTGGTGCCAAAAGCATGGTAACACTTGCAGGTTGCCCTAGTCCATCCTCGCTAATTTGATTTGATGCCAAATAATACATTTCACTGTATATTTCAATGTATATGTGACAAATAAAGCTAATTTAATCTAGTTTCAGGTTCACCTTTACTGATGTAGTCCTCAGGAGAGCCAACCTGGTAACTTTCACCTGTTAATTTATTATTACTACATTATGCCACAGGAGTGTAGCAGTTAGCAGGACACTATTACAGCTTGAGGCATTACAGAGTTCAATTCAAACGCCATCTGTAAGGAGTCTCTGTACGTCCTCCCTGTGGAATGTGTGTGTTTTTCCTGAGTCCTCTGGTTTCCACCCACAGTCTAAAGATGCACCAGATAGGTTAACTGGTCATTGTAAATTGTCTCATGATTAGGTTAGGGTTAATTGGGGTTGTGGGGCGGCATGGATTAAAAGGCCAGAAGAGCCTGCTCCCTGCGGTATCACTAAATAAAATAAAATATTATTTTTCCTCAGTGCTGCATGAAATGTATGAATAAAAGACTTCCAAAGGGGTCCACTAAATGGGAGCATTCATTAACCTTTTCTTAGAAAAGCAAATGCCAATATTTCTACATGACTGCACCTGCCATGCCATAAACAGTATTATGCAAGTTTATTCCGGTGCACTTTGTCAAAGGCAAAAAGATATTAGTTTTAAAAATAGCACTGCAAATCTAAGCACAGTTACAGAATTATAGTTAGAACTACATGAAAGTCTTCATAGATAAAAAGGAATATTTCATTCATAATGATATTGGTTTTTATTAAATATTCAGTTTTAACGCTAGCTTTTCTGTACCAGAGGTTAACAATAGCATTGGGAGTTCATTATAAAGCACACTAGCACCACCCAGGCACAGAACTTTAGCACTACATGAACTTCAGCACCTGTTCTATCCTCATTTCTTGTGTGGAATGTCCAAACCACGCTTTTTCTGGCAGTAAATGCATCTTCAGCTTAATACATTCTGAAAGACTTCAGAAAATAAATTCAGAAATCTTAAAAGCCACAAAATTATATGCTTTACCCATATATAAAAAAATAAATTGTGAATAAAACAGGATTCTACAATTTATTGGTATTACATTTACTGGTATTACATTTATTTCTAAAATTTAAACCTTCTCCAGTCAATTATATTAAATTATTCTTTCTAGTTACATTAAAGTGCATTTCTGCAGATAACTCAAGTGTTTAATCAGTAGATCAAATTACATTCATGTTGACGCTCACTGTTCAGGGCTTCAAGCTGATACTCAGGAAGTGTGTTAAAGGTTTCTGTATCAAACCTCATCTGCAAATTACCAATAGGAGTGAACAAGACTGGATTTTGCAGACTTGAATTTTCGTAAACAAAACATCACAATGGCATTCATTTTCTCTCTTGAAGTATTTAACAGATTTGAAATAAGAACCTAAATTTATACCGTAATTTTAAAAAAAACCACTTTACCAAACAATCAGCTAGTATTCTCAAACTAGTTAGTTTACCACAGGTTAGCACTGTTAATCCTCATAACCAGAGAGACATTGTGTGGTCTTCATTTTCCCTATGACTGCATGCCTTTCCACGGAATGCTCCAGTTTCATTCTACATGCCAAGAAATGCTGGTCTAATCAGCGATTTTAAACTGCCCCTGGGGAAAGGGAGTGACACAAGAGTTGGGGTAGGAAGGGGAATACGTAATATAGATTTAAAGAACAGGATTAAGAAACTGGGTGTCTGATGGTCAGTGCAGACATGGTGGATCAAAGGTTCATTCCCATTTCCAATGGCTTCTGTGAAAATATTCAACAATTTGATCAGGTTCCAGGCTTCATTTCCTTAAATAAACATTAACTGAACTCCAGGAATAATTATGATGTTAAAAGTCAATTTCTAATAAAGCAATTATATTATGAACTTTGCACATCCATACTCACATCATTCTACGGATGCGCAGTGGAGAGCATCCTAACCAGCTGCATCACTGCATGGCACGAAAAACTGCACTGCAACAGACAGGAAGGCTCTACAACCGGTAGCCAAAGCTGCCCAACACATCACTGGCACCAGCCTACCCACCATCAAGGACATGTATACAGAAAAGTGCCAGAAACATCATGAAGATTCCCATACACCCTGCTCGCAAACTGCTCCACTCCCATCAGGGAGGAGGCTACATAGCAACCATGCCAGGACCACCAGACTCAAAAAAACAGTTACTTTCCCCAAGCAGTAAGTTTGATCAACATCTCCACCCACTAACTCCAACACCACCACTTTATTATTCCCTTTCAGTCACCTTATGTACAACCTAGTGTCAATTTTAGACATACAATCGATCTCTGTGTATAAGCTTTCTTATGTATTTACATTTATTGTCTTTTATTATTAACATGTTCTTTATCTTCTATGTTTTTTGTGCTGCATCAGATCTGAAGTAACAATTACTGTGTTCTCCTTTACAGTTGTGTACAGGAAATGACATTAAAAAATCTGGAATCTTGAAAAGTGGAATTTGAAAGAATGCACACAATGTTGTTATCAAAAATCCCCCATCCTAATTCACACAACTTGGCTTATTTATATTCCCTTGATGATATGCTAGATATGAAGCAATTACAGAAATACAGCAATTTCGACATCTGTGGCAGGCTGTATTTACAGCTGGATTTTCTATGCGTGAGATCATTTTTGTCAGTTGTACTCTAAGCCACTAGCTGAGGTTTCCTACCAAGAGGGGAAGAAAAAACAATAATGACAACTTAGTTATATCATACCAAACACAAGCTATCTTTAGCTTCTTACTAATAAGTCCTGGCATAATAGTCAAGCTGCAAGGGAAGTAAGTACAGTTAAGAATAATTACAGAGTCTAATGGCCCCAAGTTGCACATTAAAACAGAACAGGAACTGGACATCTGCTAATTAAGCGAATGTTATAATACTGCATAATTATAGGGCAACCCCTGATCTCTCTAAAATTCTATATTGACAAGATTTAAAGCTATCCTACAGTACTATTATTCATATCCTCCTATATTATTTTAACTCTGAAGTTTAAATGCCAAAACCATGAAGAGTTAGTGGGTCTTCTTCAGTATGTTAATAAGTTCCACTGAGCATGGAACACACTTTGGCTACTTTATCTAAGTACAGATGAAAAGAATCAGCTAACATCCTCTTCAAAAGCTGGAATTTGATAGACAAGTGTAAATACTAGGAGTGTGTCAGTTTGCCATAATCAATAAGCTACAAATGAAACACTAAAAACAATGGCTCTTGGACAACTTGGTGCTGAGAATATAATTAGATGCCATACGTTTCATTAAAGAAAATGAAGCATTTAAAGTTTGACCTGAACCACTGTTCATCTTTCCACGCATGACCTCACTGTTTCCAGTACTGAGGTAGTGTTCATGAGTTCAATGCACATTCAGAAATCTATGGTAGAGGGGAAGAAGATATTCCTGCCTGAAGACTCTCCAGGCTCCTGTACCTCCTCCCTGATGGCAGCAATGAGAAGAGGGCATGTCCAGAATGATGGGGATTCCCTAATGATGGGTGCCACCTTTTTGAGGCATTGCTCCTTGAAGATGTCGTGAATGCTGGGGTGGCTAGTGCCCACAATGAGCTAGGGTTTGGCAACAAGATATTGTTGACATTCAATGGTATTACAATCCCTGAATTCCTTGCTATCAGCATCCTAGGCTGCTCCCATTGTTCAAAACTGGAATTGAATCAGTTCAATTCCAACAACAATCCAATAAAGAGCATTACATCATCCAGGCATCTCATCCCTATCCCAAGCAATACACCCTCCATGATTAACACATTTTGGCTACAGTTGGTACCATCTACAGAAATGTAGCACAACTCACCTGGACCACTCCAATACCACCTTTCAAGCCAGTGAACTCTACCAGCAAGAAACACCTTCTGTCCTTGCTCATAGGAACAATGATGCTCCAATTCACAACGATCCCACCTTGAAAATATTTTATCATTCCTTCATTGTTAAAAGAATTAAATCTCATAACTCCCTAAATTAAGTCCTTATTATATCTTGACTTACTATTATTCAGATTTTCATCATCACAAGATCAGTTATGTATTACTGTAAATGTCAGCAAATCCTGTTTTCCATGTTTTGGATTCTATTTGATGTCTTGTGTCAGGTAATCAATTAACAGTAGTCACTGTACAGCCAACCTAAGGTCAAGGTCAGAAACACTGGGGTCAGGAGCGCATCTGGGATTGCAGTAAGATCTGGGGTCCAGAAGGCTTGCATGGTTCAGCAGGTTTGGACAAGCTGAAATTTGCTGGAGGAGTTTACTGCTGTAAATAAGTCAATTCAGCCTGAATGGTAGGCCCATTTTTTTCCCTCATCTGTGGAATGCTCATCCCATTTTACCTCATGAGTAATGAACTTGAGTATTCAAATACATAATGGGAGCAACTTCATCATAAGGACTACAGCAACTGAAGGCAGCAGCTCTTCACCACCATGTCAAGGGCATAAAGGAATGGATAATAAGTGTTGGCCCTTAGGGGCAACATCACATCCTGTAATTTAAAAAGACAAAAATTCAAAGCTGCTCAATTTTAGAAGGGAGTTCCAAGTTTTTAAGGGTTATTCTTCTACTCTGCTACAATGCTGAAGGACAAATATTACAAAGATAGCAACAACAGCATGGCACATGGCCAAGTAGTTAAGGCATTGGACTAGCGATCTGAAGGTCGTGAGTTCAAGCCCCAGCCGAGGCAGCGTGTTGTGTCCTTGAACAAGGTACTTAACCACACATTGCTCCAGTCCACCCAGCTAAAAATGGGTACCAGCAAAATGCTGGGGGTTATCCTCGTGATACACTGGGGTCCTATCTTGGGGGGGAGGGGCGGTGGAGAGAGAGAGAGGTCTCGTACTCTCAGTCGCTTCATGCCATGGAAACTGGCCTGATGAGCCTATAAGGCTCGGGGCAGACTTTAACTCTTTAACAACAACAGCGGGGAATGAATAAATGAATACACTTGTCTCCAACAATATACTTAATTTGCCTCTTTAGGATGCAGAAGTGGGCTGAGAAGTGGCAGATAGAATTCAACCCGGAGAAGTGCGAGGTGGTACACTTTGGAAGGACAAACTCCAAGGCAGGGTACAAAGTAAACGGCAGGATACTTGGTAGTGTGGAGAAGCAGAGGGATCTGGGGGTACATGTCCAGATCCCTGAAAGTTGCCTCACAGGTAGATAGGGTAGTTAAGAAAGCTTATGGGGTTTTAGCTTTCATAAGTCGAGGGATAGAGTTTAAGAGACGCGATATAATGATGCAGCTCTATAAAACTCTAGTTAGGCCACACTTGGAGTACTGTGTCCAGTTCTGGTCGCCTCACTATAGGAAGGATGTGGAAGCATTGGAAAGAGTACAGAGGAGATTTACCAGGATGCTGCCTGGTTTAGAGAGTATGGATTATGATCAGAGATTAAGGGAGCTAGGGCTCTACTCTTTGGAGAGAAGGAGGATGAGAGGAGACATGATAGAGGTGTACAAGATATTAAGAAGAATAGACAGGGTGGACAGCCAGCACCTCTTCCCCAGGGCACCACTGCTCAGTACAAGAGGACATGGCTTTAAGGTAAGGGGAGGGAAGTTCAAGGGGGATATTAGAGGAAGGTTTTTCACTCAGAGAGTAGTTGGTGCTTGGAATGCACTGCCTGAGTCAGTGGTGGAGGCAGATACACTAGTGAAGTTTAAGAGACTACCAGACAGGTATATGGAGGAATTTAAGGTGGGGGGTTATATGGGAGGCAGGGTTTGAGGGTCGGCCCAACATTGTGGGCCGAAGGGCCTGTAATGTGCTGTACTATTCTATGTTAAATACAACAGTACATGAGTTAGTTGACTCATGAGTAAAACCTAAAGTTCTATAGACTCAAACACTTCTCCAGCCTTTGAGCACAAATTCTTACATTCTTATGCCCGTCAAAGGAAGAATGATTAAAGAATTCTGCCCTTAGCCCAGCACATTTGTTATGAACTCAAATTATATTCTTTCATATTACCATGTGCAACATTCTGATATTCAACACTAGGTTTAAGAAACCAACTGAGGAGTTAATATTGGTGAGGTATCAATGCACACAAAGTATGCTTTATAGATAAGGTAAGATGGCATTTAGCTAAAGAAAATGGGATCATCTACTCCAATAAAAGTCTAGTTTTATTACTGCATTGACAGTCTGTCCATCTGGAGAGCTTTGTCCCCTACTAGAATGTTAATTGAAATGTCTATCTTCCATTGACATTGACATATTGTTCAATTTGTTTAAAAATCCGTTCACATTGGCAGGACTCCATCTATGCCTTTAAAGACAAAACAGAAAATGAAGCAATTTATCGAGTTAAAACTGATATGAAGTTAAAGGATGTTTCAGAACCTCTTCATCCATACACCAAAATTCAGTCGCCCATCTGGGATTACTTTGGATAGAATTACTTAGTGAACAGCAATTCTGTTGAATATAATTAGTTTTAACTGCCAACATTTTCATAAACATTCAAAGAAATTTTTGAATATTGTATCAAAATTTGTTCCTTTAGGATTCCAAGATATCACTGTGTTACCATCCCAAGCCTGTGGCACTAGCTTCTGTTTTTCTGACTTTGAATATATTCAAAGTTCAAAATCAATTATCAAAGACCATATATGTCACCATATACAACTCTGAGATTCATTTTCTTGCGGGCATACTCCATAATAGAATCAATGAATGACCGCATCAACTTGGATGTTCAACCAGTATGCAAAGGACAACAACTCGAGTGCCTTTCCCTTGAGGTATACATAAAATTTTAGTGTTTCACCAAACACATAACAATCTATCAACCATTATGCTTGCCTCCCATGGCAGAGAAAAAGTAACAAGCTTTTGACCAAAGGTCAACCATTGGCACATGCTTCCAAGATGGACAACATTTTAAATGATATCATATCTAAAATAACAATTCTGGTATATGATTTAATAGTTTTAAGCAAGAAAGACTATATGATCCCACTGCTGGTCTTTTAAAAAATGTTGAAAGACCAAAGTCCATAACTAAAAAGCAAACACTATATACCATATGACATCTGACAGAATCTATGGCATTCCAAGTCAATTTTAACTTGACATTTGAAATAAGCATTTAAATAAAAGCTGAAAAATCTGAATGAAGTTACATTTGGAGTTTACTACAACTGATCTTTTAAGAATCATGCAACTGAGAGGGAAAAATAATCAGTTACGCTGTTCTTCCTGTTTCCCATATTTGTGATGAAAAGTAGATAATTGAGTATGGTTTCACAACAAAACGGTTTGTTTACTTCAATCCTTTGGGTTGACAAATGGCTCCTTTGAGGTACATAGTGGAAGCACATTGTAATTGATAAGACACCTCTGAAGGTCCAAACACCTTTGGGAGCAACTAATTAACACAAATATTCTAAAGTCTTTTGACAAGAGAGACAGACACCCAAAATTAATGTTGTCAGGGCTGTCTGAGTACACAAATATGGTAAGTACACAAAAACCATTGATTGCCTATACCTGTGGCCATGTTTGATATGCTAAGTGACAACATCACTCTGGTCACAGTGGAGCAAATAAATTTAGCCATTTTGCCTGGTTTGATGCAAACCAATTAACACAATCTCAACTGTTTTAATGTTTGGCTCTTACATATGCAATCTCTTGGTCTATGGGGAAGCCTGTGCTTTTAACTTCAATTTACTGCTTGCAATTTACAAAAAAATACAGAAGGCTAATTGCAAGCTTCCTGAACTTACTTACATTTACAATAAGAACTGAAGCCTGATTCTTGTTTGAATTGATATCTGCTATATTCACACAACTCTAGATTACTCCCCAACATGCTCTCCTCTTGGTCCCTGAACAGAAATCTGTCCCATGAAGGCCAAACTTTTAGCAGGATCTAATTAAGTGGGGCAGTGAAAATGCTCTTCACTTTAAATCCCTTCCCCAATTACTAACCTACGTGTACCTACATCTACACTGTCTAACACCCCTAAATGGCTATCCACAACACTGCGTAAAGATAGCAATAAAATACTCCAGAAATTTGATCACATCATCTTCGCCCCTTCAATCTCTTATAGCCAAAATATCAGTAGTGGCTGTCAGTAATTACTCTGTGGGCAGGGTCACAGGAGGGTAACTTTGTTTCATGTTTACAGGCAACAGCTCACATTCCATGCCATGACAAAAAAATTATCAGAATGAGATCCTGACAGTCTTTTTAATTGATCTTTAAGGTGGTTTAGGGTGGTCTCTACTTGAATAGTTGCAAGGACCTTGAACTGGTGGCACCTCCTCCTGGATTGTCCTTTCAATCGCTGGCCCAACCACTGAAAGAGCTCAGCTTATTTGTGTCACTCCATTTTGACGTTGTGTGCGATTTCTTCTCTTTCTCAGTCTGCTCTGCCATTGAGGTTGTGGAATTTGACATCTCTGCCTTAACTCTGATCCCTTCTCATCTATTTTCCCTCCAATATCCTTCTATTCTAATCCTTACAACTAATCATCTACATCCAAGAACCACCGTGCATTATGAAGTATAGTTACCATCATACTTTAAACTTTATTCACAGTTCACTGACACTCTCCCACTCCCTCCCGTACTTATGTTTCCATTCTCTTTCATCTGCAGATCTACTTCTATCAGGTATGGTCAGACATGATACAGCAGGCTGGTGTTCATCACTTAGCTTCTCTGTAATGACCGTTAATGAGTGGACTTGATCCCTTGTTCCGTCTGTTGGGGCGATAAAAAGGTGAGTCATACGGTTTAATCCGAGTCCAGCATTTCTACTGGCTGCCTCGCTGGGTCTGTACACAAACACAAGTGTCAGGTATCAGAAGCATCGCCTGTCCACCTGGGAGCAAACCCTGCCTTTTCAGGTAGCTCCCTTATCAAGACTTGGTCTCCCAGCTGAGGGGGGATTGTCTTTTCTCCTTCTAACTCTCTAATAAACAATGCATTGCTGTTATTTTGCTCGGTCCCTCAACACTAAATTGGTTACACAGGTCCTTTACTTACTGGGTCATTTTATCCCTTCACATTCCAGGTTCACCACAACCCATAATCACCCCATAAGGGAGTTGTATTGCTCGCCCATCAGTAATTCATAGGGGCTGAGACTCAGCGTGCTGTTTGGGGTTGCTTGCAATCTCATCAGGATTCCTGGCAACACATCAACCTATGCCCTTCTCGTCTCTGTTATAACTTTAGCAAAGGCAGTTTTAATTCTTCGGTTCATCCTTTCTACCGTTCCTGAACTCTGAGGATGGTCGGGTATGTGGAATTGCTAAACCACTTACGGTCAGCACATTTCCTTCATCACTTTCTCTGTGAAATATGCTCCTTGATCTGAATCCACCTGGACTGGGGTTCCCCACCTGGGGATAACTTCCTGAGCTAAAATCCGTACCACTGTGCTGGCAGTGCAATCTCACTGGGAAAACCTTTATCCACCGGGTGAAGTGATCCAGACAATAGCTTTCTCCCCCTGCTTTTTAGCAGGAGTCCCATGAAGTCTATCTGGATGTTTTCCCAGGGTGCCCTTGGCCGTGGCTGATTTGCCAACTGCACATTTATGCCCATATCGGGGTTTTCCTGGGCACAAATGATACAACAGTGGCAGAATTTCTCAACATCTCTGCCCAACCCTGGCCACCTGCTAGAGGGTCACAATCATGCTGTGTCTTCCATGATGCATTACCCCAAGATATAACTTCAGTAGTACAGTATTTGCTTAATACATGGTGGGGCTACCGCGACTCCTGCCTCCCATTGAGTCCAGCTCCCATCTGCTTCCTCTCTCCTCCATTTCTCCTTCTCTTCTGCCTCCACCCCTTCATACAATTTTACTAAACTGGCTGCAGTAGTTTTTTCCTGCACACTTGCAATTTCAGTTGCTTCTTGTCCTTTTGCTGCCCTTTTTGCCCTGATATCTGTTCACTCATTTCCCTTCTGGTGAGCCTTTACTTTAAACGCTGCCACCTCTGCTGGCAACCCCAGGCTTCCAGCAGTTGTTGTCATAGATGTCCATGTTGTATATCTGCTCATGTTGAGGTTACAAATCCTCGTCATGCCCAAACCATCAGATAATCATGCACCACCCCGAAGGCATACCGGCTGCCTGTACATATATTTGCTCATCTACCCTTACTGTAGTGCAGTGCGTCTATCAGGGACACCAGTTCCACCACCCGAGCTGAGCAACCTCCTGGCAGTGCTCCTGCATCTAATTCCTCACCTGGTTCTTTCACCTTGGCCCATTCAGTCTGTGACTTGCCATCTATGTACCGCTGAAACCCTTCTATAAAAATTTCCTCTGCTTCCCCTTCCAGAAGTGTTTCCGTCACACCGATATCTTCTTCCTGCTACTTCTATTTGGCACTCGTGTGTCTCCACCTCTGTTAGGATGGTGCTTGTGGGGTCCACTCCAGTGTCCTTTACTACTATTGTCACTGATTTATTGGGGATGAGAACTGCCTCCCAAGCAGCCCTTCTGCTGTTGGTGACTGCTCTCAGCCTCCATGTGTTTAGAAGCTCTATAATGGTATCGGGAGTGTGCAATACAAGTTGACCCATCATCACAACAGGTTCACATTCTTGCACTGCCCACGCTGCAACAATCTAACACTGCTACACAGTGGCTACAACAGGTGCCTGCTTTGTTGAATTATATGCCACCGGTCTTCTTGTGTCTCCATGGGCCTGCACCACCACTGCGTTGACATACCCTCCCTCATTGCTGCAGTAAAGGTGAAAGGGGCGAGCCACATCGGGTAACCCTAGCGCAGGTTCAGAGACCAGGGCTTTCTTTATAGAAACACAGAAAACCTACAGCACAATACAGGCCCTTTGGCCCACAATGCTAACATATACTTACTTTAGAAATTACCTAGCATTACCCATAGCCCTCTATTTTTCTAAGCTCCAGGTACCCATTCAGGAGACTCTTAAAAGACCCTATCGTTTCCGCCTCCACCACCATCGCCAGCAGCCCATCCACGCACTCACCACTCTCTGCGTAAAAAACTTACCCGACATCTCCTCTGCACCTACTTCCAAGCACCTCAAGACTGTGTCCTCTCATTGATTATCTGTAAAAACATTGTCCTCATCTGGATCCCACTTTACATCCTCCAGAGGGGGCTTCCCTCCTTTGATTAAGATCTGTATTGGAGCCACTAGTGGAGTTACGGCAGTAATTGAATAGACCCATCATCTTCCTCACTCCCCTACCTACATTGACTGGCCAGGGCATGGAACTGATTACAGAATGTCTGTCATCTGACATGTCCTTTCTTTCCTGCAAAAAGATGTATCCTAGGTACTGTACAGTTTGCTTCCCTATCTGAGCCTTGTGTAGGCTAGCTTTAAACCCTTCATCCCACATTATTTCTAAAACACTGGCTATCGCCCCCAAGTTTCCTGCTTCATCTTCCGAGGCAATTAGTAGATCATCTACATATTGTAAGATGGTTGAGCAGTTAGGTGTTAAACTGAGAACCAAAGTCTGTGCCATAACCTTATGAAAAATGGCTGGGCTATTGTGGAACCCTGGGCAAGTCTGGTCCACATATAGTGCTGTCCACTCACACTGAAGGCAATTGGTCTTGGGACTCAAGTGCTAATAGGAGCCCCCAAAATCTATTAATGTCCAAGACCGAAAATTTTGTGTTCTGGAGACAGGCTATTCAGGATTGTGGCAGGGTTGGCCACAATGGGATGCCATCTCAGTGTGATTTTATTGAGGATGGTATAGTCTATTGTTAACTGAGATGATCCTTCGGGTTTCTTTACTGGCCATTTAGGCAAGTTAGTGGTCAATGAGGTCTCTTGTAATATCCTCTGGTGTTTTAGTATCTTCACTATACTTTGGACAGCTGTCAGTGCATCAGATTTCATAGGATAATGCTTATGGGGTTTATGCAGATCCCCCTCTATTTTAACTGGGTTTATCTTCACCTGACCACAATTTTGCTTGTGTCTGGCCCACATATTTTGGAACTAGTGACAAGTAACTCGTATACACCATTTTGGCTCCAGTCCCTGATGATTGGAGTGGTCACCTGCTAGGCCTTATCACATTCTGCCCAGATCCCTGACTAATTCATTCTTGTACTGTTCTAATTGTTCAGCCTATTTTTCACCAACAGCTCTCTCTCTAACTGTTCCTTCAATCTGTCCAGTTCACGGTTCCCTGTATTTCCTCTGTAGCTCTACTATGTGTATACTATGTTATTCCAGACACTTAGTTCTCTCTTGCAAATATACATGGCACAGAACAACTGCTGCTTTATCTCCCTTCCTCTTTGATTGGTTTTTCCAGCACTACCAATGTTCCTCTGGGCCCCAGGTCTTAACCCACCAGGCTCCGTTCACTCAACGTTCAACCTTCTCAAGTTTATGGAGCATGTGCTCTGTGAGTTCTCCCCCCTTTGTAGTTGACTCCATGATGTTGCTGTATCCCTTTTATGTAGAAATTTAAATACTTCTGCACATTTGCCTATCTGAGGCTTTGATTCTCAGGTTTTCCCACACATAGACACACACAAAGAATTCCCTAAATTAATATACACACACCCTCTGGTGTCCCAAACAGTCTCTCCCACACTACCCAAGTTTTCTTGATAGCCACGTTACACCTAATCCCTTGCCCACTGAATAAGTATACATGCACCCTCTGGCATCCTGAACAGTCAGTAACACTGTTTTTTTCACAGTCTCTATTTTTGGCAAAAGAAAAACAGAAACAAAAAAAAAATTCCAAAGTTCAAAGCAGGCATACAGTTCTTAAAAACTACATTCATAACCTCAAGATTAACCTAAAGTATTTTATTTGCATTTATCTGAAGTGTGGTCACTGTTGTCACGTGGAAAAGATGGTTTTGAATTTGCAGATATGTTCCTATGAGTCGCGATGACATAATGAAAGGTACTGGTGTATTTCAGTACTGCTGACTGAGGGATAAATACATGTAGGAGCTAAAAGTAACTGTCTGCAGAGGGAACCAGCTCACAATCTATCCACCCATCATATCAGGCAGCACCTGCCCCACGTGTGGTAGCGTCTGCTGGTCCCATTTTGGCCTCATCAGAGACTTGGAGTGGAAGTAAGTCATCATTGAGCTCTAGGGATTCCCAAAGAGGAGAAAAAGCCATAAATAGTGCCCTGTTCACCTTCAAAACCATGTCATTCATTTAGACAGACACACACCAAAAGGAAGAAAGGGGTAGAGCACATGGGCAAAAAAATTGACATAAGAGAACAGGTGTAAAGTACACATACAAGAGAAAAAGACATTCATGCATGACAAAGACAAACAGATCCATTGATACACTGGCCTCTACACAAAATACTTTATTATCTATTCCTTAAATATGTTTTTTTCTAGCAAATGTCAAATTACATAGGTGCAAATACTTTATAGCTGGTTTTATTAACTACATTTCTCAGACTGATACTTCAATTCTACAGTCTTTGTTCAAAGATATTCATGAAAAATCACTGTAAAATGATCCTGTACAAGGCTAGAAAGAGAATAAAAAGATACATTGGAGTGTTACACTCCAATGATTTTACAAGGCAATAATCTCAAACTGTTCCTGTGGTTTATAACCATCATCTAAAAGCCCCCAGCTGATCACTGCAGCTGTTTTCTTTTATAGTCTGTTATTGCTGGTGGTGAGTCAGGCAATAGCATGTCATCATCAAAGTGTGAAGGGAAAGTATGTCAGGAAGCATGTGTGACATTTATAAAAAGTACCTGTCAGAAACAAGACTAGTTTTTTTTTATATATCAGCCTACTTCCCATGGCATTGCTCACAACAGCAGAATACAATGTTATGCAACAAAGGGACTGAAATCAAGAAAGTATGGAGTATCATAAAAAGTGGAAACCCTTCCAGAAAACCAAACAGTTATCCGAGACTTGATATCTGTGAATGAGGAAGATAAATCCATCTATAATTTGATTATCCAAACCAGCTACAATGTATGAACGGTCTAACACAAACATCCCATCATCCTCCAAAATAGCAACTTCTGCCTCATTTAGCCACTATATTAAACAAGGGTGCAACCATGACATCCTATTAATAGTATCAGACAAATCTTTAAGATCAAGTCAGAGAGCAATATCAGGGCAGATCATCAAAGCCTCCAAGGGAAGAATGATTTTTTAAGATAAAGGAGGAGAAGGAAGAAAAGAGGGAGGTATTTCCAGAGCTGAAACCAACAGCCACCAATAGGGCAATTAATAACAGAAGAACCCACCTCCAAAACCAGAGGAAAGGAACCTACAAGATTTAGAGGACTGGAAGGTGTTGCAAGGATGGAAGTGGGTAGAAAGAGAAGTGATTGGGAAACTTGAAAACAAAGATGATGAAGATATCATATTTGAAATGTATTCGGATTTGAATCTGGTACGAGTTCACAAACACAGGCATAATCGGTGAACAAAATGCAGGCAACGAAGTTTGGAATGAGCAGATGTTTATGTAGAGTAGCAGTGGGAAGTTCTATAATAATTAGTCTTTGGCAAGATATTTCTATCTCCGCTGAAGCAACAACAGTGCTATTAATTTCTATCAACCAGAAATGTTTTTTTCTCAGAAATTAATTAAAAAACCACAACAGAACTTTCTTCCTTTGGAGAAAATGTCCTACTTTTCCCTTATTCCATCTGCGAAATGTTTTCTCCCCAATTCATCAATTTACCCAACATTTGACATTTCAGAAAATTCTACTGTTGAAAACAAAGATTTTTAAACCAAGAATAAACCTGTGGCGTGGTTAAAAGTCCTTTATGTTAAATGCATACAGAACATTTCAAAAATCAGAATCAGGTTTAATATCACTGACATATGTTGTGAAATCAATAGGTTCAATAAGCACATCCTGAAATTCTTTTACTTCACAAACATCCACATGAAAACAGATAAGTGCCCCAGTGTTGTTTTGCAGCAGCAATACACGATAAGAAAAGAAAAAAGAAACTGTTCCTAAAACGTTTATTTCCTCAAACATTAAAACTGATGCTCAGATGGGCTCCAGAGCTAAATAACACTTAGGTGCAACAAGAATATCTTTCAAGATGCATCTTTGATTCACTTCAGTAATCAAGGAGATTCAGACCAAAATTTTAAGATTTATTAAAAAAAAGGTTTCCTCCCCTCTTCTAAGAGATTTTATATCAAGTATAACAGGCACATTATCAAACACCTGGGAACCCTACTGAAATGATGGTTTTCCACCAGCTGAACAACCAATGCGTCAATGCAAATATGATTCACAGTGAAAATCCAGCAACAGAAGTAGCACAAATCACATTAAAATGCAAAGCAAAAGTAGTCCAGTTTCATCATTACAAACCTGTGAATATGATAGTACAAAATTAACAATCACAACACTGAGAAAAATTCCAGTGAAATTTGAGGAACATTTTTGTGCAAAGGAGGACAAATTACTTTAGGTATTTTGAAATTTGTCTGGAAAAGGACATGAAGTTGGCAGCAAATGATTAAAATAAAACAACCACAATCATACTTGCTACAGCTCAGACTACCTGGATGAGATGTTCTATAGTGAATTTTTGGCACGGAGTGTAATTTAATGTCAGGAGTATCAGATGTTCTGCCATAACACCATTCCCATGTCTAAAAGTATTTTCTTTAAAATTCACTTAGCACTGCAGCCATACCGAAATAAAATTGTACTTAACTCAATATACTTTGACATTTTGTGCATGATCTGCATAAGACCATAAGACATAGAAGCAGAATTAGGCCATTCAGCCCATTGTGTCTGATCCGCCATTCCATCACGGCTGATCCCAGATCCTACTCAATCCCATACGCCTGCTTTCTCGCCATATCCTTTGACACCCTAACTGATCAGGAAACTATCAACTTCTGCCTTAAATATTATCATGGACTTGGCCTCCAACACAGTCTGTGGCAGAGCATTCCACAGACTTACTACTCTCTGGTGAAAATAACTCCTCCTTACCTCTGTTCCAAAGGGTCGCCCCTCAATTTTGATGCTGTGCCTTCTAGTTCTGGATACCCTCACCGCAGGAAACATCCGCTCCACATTCACCTTATCTAGTCCTTTCAACATTCGGTAGGTTTCAATGAGAGCCCCCCACATTCTTCTCAATTCCAGTGAGTACAGGCCCAAAGCTGCCAAATGCTCCTCATATGATAACCGCTTCAATCCCAGAATCATCCTCGTGAACCTCCTCTGGACTCTCTCCAATGACAACACATCCTTTCTAATATATTGGGCCCAATACTCCATGCAACCTGACTAGTGTCTTGTAAAGGCTCAGCATTATCTCCTTGCTTTTATATTCTATTCCCCTTGAAATAAATGCCAACATTGCATTTGCCTTCTATACCACAGACTCAGCCTGTAAATTAACCTTCTGGGAAACTTGCATGAGGACTCCTAAGTCCCTCTGCACCTCTGATATTTGAACCTTCACCCTATTTAGATAATAGACCGTACTATTGTTCATTTCACCAAAATGCATTATTATACATTTCCCAACACTGTATTCCATCTGCCACTTTTTTGTCCATTCATCCAATTTGTCTAAGTCCTGCTGTAATTGCATTGCTTCCTCAGCACTACCTACCCCTCCACTTATCAGCCACAAACTTTGCCACAAAGCCATCAATTCCAACATCTAAATCATTGACAATGTGAAAAGTAGCGGTCCCAATACTGACCCCTGAGGAACACCGCTAGTCACTAGCAGCCAACCAGAAAAAAAACTCCTTTTATTCCCACTTGCTGCCCTCCTGCCTGTCAGCCAGTTCACTATCCATGCCAGTATCTTTCCTGTAATGCCATAGGATTTTATCTTGTTAAGTTGCCTCATGTGTGGCACCTTACCAAACGCTTTCTGAAAATCTAAGTAAATGACATCCACGTCCTCTCTTTTGTCCACCTTGCTTGTTACTTCCTCAAAGAACCCCAACAGATTTGTCAGGCAAGATTTCCCTTTACAGAAACCATGCTGACTGACTTATTTTATCATTAATCTCCAAATACCTCAAAACTTCATCCTTAATAATAGACTCCAACACTTTCCCAACCACTGAGGTTAGGCTAACTGGCCTATAATTTCCTTTCTTTTGCTTTCCTTTCTTCTTAAAGGCTGGAGTGATATTTGCAATCTTCCAGTCCTCCAGGACCATGCCAGAATCAAGTGATTCTTGAAAGATCATGACCAATGCATCTGTTATCTCTTCAGCAACCTCTCTCAGGACTCTGGAATGTAATCCACCTGGCCCAGGTGACTTATCCACCTTAAGATCTTTGAGTTTGCCTGGCACTTTTTCCTTTGTAATAGCAATGGCACTCACGGACCTCTGGCACACTGCTAGTGTCTCCACAGTGAAGACAGATGCAAAGTACTCATTAAGTTCATCTGCCATTTCTTTGTCCCCCCATTACTACCTCACCAGCATTATTTTCCAGTAGTCCAATAACAACTCTTACTTCCCTTTTATTCTTCATATAACTGAAAAAACTTTTGGTTTCCTGCTTAATATTATTGACTAGTCTGCCCTCAACCCTTCTTATAGCTTTTTAGTTGCCTTTTGTTGGATTTTAAAAGCTTCCCAATCATCAACTTTTGCTACCTTATATGCTCTTTCCTTGGCTTTTATGCAGTCCGTAACTCCTTTTGTCAGCCACATGGATCTCTCTATTCAGCACCTTTAAATACACTCAGCATTGTCTATGGTAAAACTGAACATTCCATCAGCCCAAAAAAGATACAACTTTTTCAGCAAAAAAAAAACAATTCAACAAACATCTGCAGTTGTATTAGTACAGAAAGCTTTAGAGCTAAAAGGTACACTTCACCAAAATATCCTACTGAAGCACCAAACATAATATGAAGCCCAAAATGAATGGGTGTTCTGTAAAGTCGCCCTAAGAACAGTAGTGTCTCATCATTTATCTCAGAAACTGGGACAGATCAGTAAGATTAAAGTGTTCGTTAATTTTCAATCATTTTAAGTCACATGAACTTAATCCCCAGATCATGGAAATCTATTGTATAAAGGACCCCAATGTCAAACTGTCAATTTTTTCAGTTCAAAAGATTAGCAGATACAACAAAAAACATGTGATTTGATTTTACAATCCATATTACAGAAAATAAATACACATGAATATGACTTATCTATAAACTTTCAGATCTGAATAAACTTTCAGATAAGAACTACTCTGTATAGTATCAAGGCATACTTAGATCCAGGAAGATCTAAAACGTCAAGCACTAGTTGAGCTAATTCAAAGTAAAAACAGTTAGCCACAAGTGATCTTGCACTACCCAGCCAAGGATGCCCGTTTCTTAGTTTAACAACTTATCCGAAAGACTGCAGATCAAAGTTCAAAGTAAAATTTATTATCAGAATACATACACGTCACCAAGTACAACCCCAAGATTCTTTTTCTGCGGGCATGCTCAGCAAATCCATAGACCAGTAACTGTAAACAGAATCAACGGACAAGAAACTGTGCAAATGGAAACATAGATAAATAGCAATAAATAACGAGCATGAAATAACAAGATAAAGAGTCCTTAAATTGAGACAATCGATTGTGGGAACCCCAGAAGTAGAATGAATGTAGTTATCCACTCCTGAACAAGAGCTTGATGGTTGAGGGGTAGTAACTGTTCTTGAACCTGGTGGTGCAAGTCCTGAGGCTCTTGTACCTTCTACCTGATGGCAGCGGCGAGAAAAGAGCATGGCCTGGGTAGTGGGGATCTTTGATGATGGATGCTGCACTTCTACAGTAAAGTTTCATGTAGATGTGCTCAATGGTTGGGAGGGATTTACCCATGACTTACTGTGCCAAATTTGTTGGATTTTCCATTCAAAGGCATTGCTGTCCCATAAAAAGCCATAATGCAGCCAATCGGAACACTTTCCACCACATATCTAGAAGTTTGGCAAGGTTTTTGATGACATGCTGAATCTCTGCAGACTCCTGAGGAAGTAGAGGCGCTCTTGTGCTTTCTTTGCAATTATATTTATATGATGGGCCCAGGACAGGTCTTCAGAGATAGTAACACCCAGACATTTAAAGTTACTGACACTCTCCACCTCTGATGATTACTGGCTCAAGGACCTCTGATTTCCCTCTCCTAAAGTCTACAATCAGTTCCTTAGTTTTGCTGATATTGAATGAGAGGTTGATATTATCACACCACTCAGCCAAGTTTTCAATCTCCCTCCTATATGCTGATTCATCACCACCTTTGATACGGCCCATAACAGTGATATCATCAGCAAACTTGAATATTGTGTTGGAGCTTGGATATGGTGATCAGATGCTTTCTTAGATTGTTCTCTGGAATGCCAGTCCAGATTAGGAGTTCAAGTCACATTTCCTCTGATTTAGAAGCCCCACATAAATTCAGGCAAAGGGGGAAGATAAGAGAAAAAACTGTTAACAATACACTTCAAAGTCTAAAACTGATATTGCATTATGCTTCATGGAAGCACCAGTTTCAGAAGCCAAAATAACTCAACTGCATATTTTTTTTTAAGTTAAGAGTTTTCTGCTGACTAGTGTACAATCCAGACATTTTCTCACCACAGGCAACCTATCAGGAATTATTGGAATAGTACATGATGGAGGTCAGACAGAACTGTTGACAGAGTACCCTCAACAAATGTATTCCTTCAGTCTTTGTTTTAAACCTTATATGAAAAAAAATAATCAGAAATCCTCTACCCTCTGATCTACAGTTAGGTGGTGAGTGACACAAGGCACAGCTGAAACAGACCAGAAAATTCTCTGCTTCAATCATGCTCTGTAAAATTAGTTGCTGTAACTGGGAAGGGTGTAACAATTGATCTCAGTGCCCTCACGGTTAAACTGACTACACATTTGACCAAGGCTAACATTCTCATTGGAAACACCACAAGCTTCAAGTGAATGATAGTGGAGTCAAGGCTAGATCAAAATTTGCGCAGAGTCCTCCAATTCTGATGGTGAGTTCAAGAAAGAAGTTCACACATTAAGAACGAATATTTGAAATAAGGTGCCAAAATGTTACTTGGCTTTGAAATTTACAATTTCATTACTAGATTGTTAATTACATTTATAAATCAAACTAGGTTACTTTCTCCTCAGTGAGACCAGATTCTCAAATCAGAAAGGAAGGGACTGATTTCATGAATAGGTACTTCAACGGCTTTCCCAAGTCAAAATGTGTCAAAGATCATTTTTCATTTTCAGACATCACCTCTCACGCACACAGCAACAGCTGAGCCCCCAAACCATATACATAGCACTGTTTACAACCTCACAGCTAATGAATTTTGTTTCAGAATTCTATTCACTGTTGTAATATGTACAAATGTAGCAGCAAACAAGCACAGCAAAGTCCTAGAAACAGAAAAAAAAAGGATATTAGATCTAAGATCAGGTTTCTGATATACAATATCCATAACATAGTTTCTAAGACAGTATGCATAATGATGTCAACAACCGGTGCTAAGGAATAATATATTAACTTCTAGATTGTAAAGTTACATTTAAAGTTGAATGGATTTGCACATGCACTACAGGAACCTCATATTAGTCTGTATACACTCAGTGGTCACTTTATTAGGTACAGGAGTAGAACCCAGTGTGGTCTTCTGCTGCTTTAGCCCATCCACTTCAAGGTACAACATACTATGCACTCAGAGATGCTCTTATGCACTCCACTGTTGCTACACATGGTTATTTGCATTGGCAACCCCTTTCTGTCAGCTTGAATCAGACTGGCCATTCTCCTCTGCCCTCTCATTAACAAGGCATTTTTGCCCACAGAACTGCCACTCATTGGATGTTTTTTTGCTTATGACACCATTCCCATATAAACTCTACAGACTGTCGTGTGTGATAATCTTGGGAGATCAGTAACTTCGGAGATACTCCTATCACCCCTTGTGGCACATTTTTCCCCCATTCTGATGTTTGTTCTGAACAACAACTGAGCCTCTTGACCACACCTACATGTTTTTATGCATTAAGGTGCTGTCACATGATTGTCTGATTAGATATTTGCATTAATGAGATGTACAGGTATACCCAATAAAGTGGCCACTGAGTGAATATTGCCAATTTACCAAGCTGGAACCGAATCATGCACTTTCATTAAGGAAAACAACAAACTGAAAGCACCACATGATGATAAATGGACAAAGCATATCTGTGCTGAGATAATGTGACACCCGTATTCATTATTTACAAATAAAAACAGTGAACTCTGCAACCCAGTGGTGAACCTTATAGAGCTGCTGCCTTGCAGCCACAGAGACTAGAATTCAATCATGACCTTGGGTGCTACCTACATGGAGCTTGAATATTTCCCTTTTACCCAATGAGTTACTTCTGGATGTTCTGGTTTCCTCCCACATCCTGAAGGTGTGCAGGTTGGCAGGTTAATTTGTCAGTGTAAATTGTCCCTGCAGTGTCCAGAATAAGTGGTACAATCTGGATGGAGCTGCTAAGAATAAAAATTGAGATTAATTCAGGATTAGTGTAAACACCTGCACGACAGTCAGTGCAGACTCAGATCGTAGTTCTGCACTATGTTCACTCCACGATTCTTAAACGTTAGCAAATTGTAAAACAAAAGTACTAAAAAAATTATGAGCAAACCAAATGTTTTCAAATTGTGATATTTAAATCTTCTTAAATCTCTGATTTTAAGGATGAGGACATCAACATGTTGATTTGTTGTTTGCCACTGCACATCATAACCATCCTCACCGAAATCTATTCTATTCAGACAGAACATTGTAAGGAACAATGGATACGTACAAGTAGTTTCAACGCAGTAATCTAATCACTGAGCTCTTGGTCATGTGAACTGCATTTTAATCACTCAAGTTCTTCTCTGAGGATCATCACCTTGTCATGGGTGAAGAAGCTTGTGAGTTTCTGAGGTCCCAAGAGTGATGCCATCTGGAGCTTAGACCCTGGTAGGGTCACCCACTGCAGTATGGTCAAGGGTAAGGTTCAAAATTCAAGATTGTTTAATGTCATTTCCGGTACATGTATAAAGGAGAATGAAATAATTGTTATTCCGGATCTGATTCAGCACAAGAACATAAAGAAAACAATAATTAAAAAACACAATAAATATAAATACATAACTACTCTTACAAGAAATGATAAAGTAACAGTGGTGGAGAGCATGTTAGGGGTGGGTTAGTGGGTGGACATGTTGATCAGCCTTCCTGCTCAGGGAAAGTAACTGTTTCTGAGTCTGGTGGTCCTGGTGTGGATCCTCCCTGATGGGAGTGGGGTAAATAGTCCATGAGCAAGGTGTGTGGGATCCTTCATTTTTCCAAATACCTTTCTGTATACATGTCCTTGATAGCAGGTAGGCTGGTGCCAGTGATGCGTTGTGGTCGTCATCGTGGCTATCCCTCGAGGTCAAGGATGATGGTCTTCATTCCGTTGATCTATTTATGGGCTCTCAAGTGGCTTGAATCCAATCTTGGCTTTGAAAGTTCTTCCGCATTCAGGACAGGTAGTTCCAGATGGCAGATCGGGCTTTGGTTGTTGCTGTCTCTCTTTCCATTTTCTTCTAATTCTGCACATCTGTTGGCTTCGAAAGTTGCTGTTCCTTCTCGGATGACGGCTTGCCAAAGTTTCCTGTCCTTGGCATTGGTTTCCCAATTGTTGATGTCGATGTTACATTTCTTCATGTTGGCTTTTAAGACGTCTTTGAATCTCTTCTGGTGTCTGCCTCTTTTACGTTTACCTTCTTTAAGCTGGGAGAAGATTTGTTTCGGCAGACATTCGTCTTTCATTCAAACAACATGACCACTCCATCTTAGTTGGTTCTTGATGACGTAGGCTTCAAGGCTTGTTATTCTTGCTTCATTTAGCACGCTAATGTTAGTTCTTCTATCTTCCCTGTTGATATTTAAGATATTTCAAAGACAGCGTTGATGGAACTTTTCAAGTGCCTTCAGATGTCGTCGGTATGTTGTCCAGGTTTCTGATGCATACAGGAGCGTTGAGATCACCACTGCTTTGTACACTAACATTTTGGTGTCTGTTCAGATGTCATGATCACGAAAGACTTGTTCGGAGACATCCAAAAGCTGTTCCAGCGCATTTAAGACGATGTTGGATCTCGTCATTAAGGTCAACATTGGAGGAGAGGTGACTTCCAAGATATGGAAAGTGGTCCACGTTTTCCAGAGTTGTTTCACCAAGTTGAATTGATGGTTCTATCCAATTTGTCTCAGTTGGTGACAGTTGGTAGATGATCTGAGTATTCTTGGAATTGATGGTAAGTCCAAGTTTCGTGTATGCATGGTTGAAGGCAGTCAGAATCTGTTGTAGGTGGTTTTCTGAAAGAGCTGCAACACTGTTGTCATCTGCATATTGGACCGGGATGAGGGAACTCATGGATGTCTTGTTTTTGGACTTGAGACGGGCAAGATTGAAAAGTCTGCCATCTGTTCTGTAGACAATTTCGATTCCTGGGGGTAGGTCGTCCTTGATGATGTGGATGATTGTCACAATGAAGATGGTGAACAAAGTTGAAGCAATCATACATCTCTGTTTTACTCCTGATCTAACTTGAAAAGGCTCACAGTTACTTTTGCTGACCATGACTGTCGCAAGCATGCCATCGTGGAGTCGTCTCAGGATTCAAATGTACTTTTCAGGGCATCCATAGGTGGACAGGACATCCCATAGGAGTTCCCTTGATACTTTGGCGAGGTCGATGAATGCCATGTACAAAGGTTGAAGTTGTTCACGACATTTTTCTTGTAGTTGTCGCATTGTGAAGATCATGTCGATTGCTCCACATAATGGTGTAAAACCAGCTTGTGTCTCCGGAAGGATCTTCTCAGCTAAAGGCTTGAGCCAGTTGTTCATGATGCAGGTGAAGATCTTTCCTGCTGTTGCTAACAGGGAAATTCCACGATAGTTTCCGCATTCAGATCGATCGCCTTTCCTTTTGTAAATGGTAAAAATTGCTGAGTCACCACAAGGTGACAATCCACAGAGAAGGATACGTTGTAGAGCCTTCCTGTCTGCTGCAGTGCAGTTTCCATACCGTAAAGTGATGCAGTTTGTTAGGATGTACTCTACTGCACATCTGTAGTAAGATGTGAGTATAGATATACATAGTCTAACTCTCTTCAGCCTCCTCAGAAAGTAGAGGCATTAGTGAGCTTTCCTGACTGTGTGGAATGTGCTCCGGGACCATGAGAGGTTGTGCGAGATGTGCACTTCCAGGAATTTGAAACTGCTGTGCCGCCAAGGGGTAAAGTGGGTGTGAGTGGTGCAAGTTCTCCTGAAGTCAATAAACATCTCCTTTGTCTTGTTGACATTAAGGAAAAGGTTTTTTTGCCTGGTACCAAGACTCGAGCTCTTCCAGACAAACAGCAATCCAACCAAGACCTCAATGGTAGAGATAATGACACATCACAACTGCAGTGAAGGTGGAGGAACAATGCAGCAGTAAAGGGTCCCCAGTCATATTGCATTCCACGTCACTGGACCCTGACCCCGATCTGTCAAGGATAGTGCAGTAGCTGCCTGTGCATCAGCCTCCCCATGTTAAACAAATTAATGCACAGGCATTCTCCATTAAGGGAACCCACCCAAACATCCTGGTTATGTGGATCCCAGATTGGCCTCTACAGCCTCTACCCAAGGACCCACCAATAGACAAACTGTTTGGAGAACATCATACTCGGCTTGAGTGATCACACTACTACCAATCAAGTATACGCTGCATAATGTAGAAAATTGAAAATATTAACTTAATTGTGTCATTAAAAGTATCAAATTTCCCACAGTAGCATAACATGAAAAATAAAATTTTCTAAGCAAAACATTGATGAAGAATAAAATTACCTGTTTTGCAATTCGCTGGAGAGCCCCATTAACTGTAATGAACAACTATGCAAACATAATGACACTAGAGAAAACAACAAAATGATGTTGAGGTACGTTATATCCTGCTACAGTTTCTAACAAGCGCCAGTTGCGTGCACTCATGTGGCTGTTAGACACTACACCACACTTAGAGCAGTCATTTGTGTGTGCTTGTGTTCAAAAAGCACTGATTTTTGTCACTGATAGTTAGCAAGAAATAAGCAGTAATTCAGAACTGTTTTGCTCACTGTGGTTTCAAGCATTCAGGCTTGGAGCAGAGACAGCCAGGAGTGAAAATGAAATGATTTCACTACTTCAGGTTAGGAACTATGAAGAATTTTAAGTATTTTATATATATATTTCATTTAAATACATAATTTGTTACTCAGTTAAACAGTAGCTTGTTTTATTTCTGCCTTTTTATTATTTCCAGGAAACTTCAGCTAATCAGGGCAGCCACTTAATAGGACCAAAATATACTGGTCCCGATGTGTCCCAATTAAAGTGAATCCACTGTACTTCCATCACTCTGCCTTAGAAAAAGTGGATATGAAACTTCTTATCCTGTGTCTCAAGGCTCATAGACAATTCGCACAAAGTTTCCACAAAACGCACTTAATTAAATTATTACACAATCTACTTGAATGGTGTTAGTTTGCCAAAAAAAACTTTAGCTAGGAACACTGAGGACCTTCTAATACTATTTGTGTTTCATGAACCCTGTGACATCCATCCAACAGGGGCATAGATTAATGCTGTCTCCAAAAGACAAAACCATTAAAAATGTAACATTCCCTCAATGCTGCATTGAAAACATTAGCTCAGACTACAACACTGCAGATGCGACCTGCCACAGATTAGACTTTGATCAAAATGTAAATTTGATCTTTTGTTTCAGCACACCAAGAGTTGCACCTTCAAAAACATTTTTGGGAAACATTCCAAAACAGATGTAGGAAACCTGAAATGAAGCAGAAACTTGGAAATGTTCAGTCTCTGTAGAGAAACACCTTTCATCAGAACTGGAAAAAGTTAGGGGATGAAGATACAGAGAAAGCAGGTGGGGGGGGGGGGGGTGAGAATTTAAGAGCTCAGTGATGGGATCAAAGGCACCAAGATGTAAATGCCAGAACAGGTGAAAGA